>NC_053155.1:24050095-24659377 GCF_016835505.1 Polypterus senegalus | reverse complement strand
AGAGGTGCATAGAGCAAATATTATACTGTACATGGATATAAAGATAAAATTCCTACTCAAGAAAATATTATGAAATGGCCTTACCTTAAAGATGTGCATCTACCCCAAATAAATACAGAAGTAGGTTTGTTAATAGGCACAGACTCTCGTAAAGTCATGGAGCCATGGGAAATCATACATAGCGAAGGAGACGGACCTATTGCAATGAGAACTGTTCTAGGATGGATTGTTAATTGCTTTACAAAGGAGTCAGACAATGTAAGATTAAAAAGATGTTCAGTCAGTTATGTGACTATAAAGGAGGTTGAGCAAATGTTACTCCAGCAATGCAATACAGACCAGAATGCAGCTGTAAGGAAAAAGAAGAAATGTCACAGGAAGACATTAAATTCATGCGCATAGCCTCAGATAACTACAAAACTAATGGATGGACACTATTGTATCAATCTGCCTTTTAAAGATGAAACCCTTAAACTACCAAACAACTGTTGTGTTGCAAAACAATGCACTATTGGACTTAAAAGACGAAGCTTACAAAGTATCCAACATTCCATGAGGATTACAAAACATTCATGAAAGACATTTTAGACAAAGGATATGCTATCAAGGTACCCACTGAACAGCAGACCCTTGAAAAAGAGAGAGTGTGGTACATACCTCATCATGGAGTATATCATCCAAAGAAAAATAAAATCAGAGTGGTCTTTGACTGTACGGCCACTTACCAAAATTTTCCCTGAATGAACAGTTGCTGAAAGGACTTGATTTAACTAATACACTCATTGGAGTTCTTACAAGATTCAGAGAGGAACCAATCGCTCTCATGGCGGACATTAAATCAATGTTCTATCAAGTGAAAGTTCCAGAAAAAGACAAGCATCTTCTTTGTTTTCCGTGGTGGCCTGATGGTAATCTAAACAATGAACTTGAGGAATACATCTTTTTGGTGCAACTTCATCACAGAGTTGTGCTTCTTATGCCTTAAGAAGAACAGCAGAGGATGCAAGAGGCACAGCTCCAGAGGAAGAAGTTAACACTGTGTTAAATAATTTCTATGTTGATGATTATTTAAAGTCTGTTGCTACAGAAGAACAAGCCATAAAATTGGCCAAATATCTTCAGACCATATGCTTAAAGGGAGGATTTTATCTTACAAAATGCATAAGTAACAGAGGAGCAGTCTTGCTGTCCATCCCTGAAGAAGACAGGACAATAGATCAAAAAGACTTGGACTTAAGTCATGATCTGCTACCAGTTGAAAGAGCCTTGGGTGTTCAATGGTGCACACAGACTGACAGTTTCAAGTTTCAGGTAAAGCTGCAAGATAACCCTGCTACAAGATGTGGTATTCTGTCAGTGGTCACTTCAATATATGACCCACTTGGATTTTTAGTGCCAGTCATACTGCCTGCTAAGCTTATTCTCAGAGAACTGTGCAAAGAGAAATATGCATGGGATCAAGAAGTGGAAGTTAAGTATGTTCAGCAATGGAAAAAATGGATGGACGATTTGCAGCTACTTGTGGATTACAATGTAGACAGGTGCATTAAACAGCTTGGATTTGGTCAAATAATGACCGCATAAATACATAATTTTGGAGATGCATCAGAAAACGGGTATGGCACTGTGTCCTAAATCCTTCTAACTAACAAAGAAAATGAGAGACATTGTTATTTTTAATGGGGAAATCAAGAATGGCACCACTACAACCGCCTTTCACTAATGTTGGAGTTGATTATTTTGGTCTCTTTTTTGTCAAAAGAGGATGAAGCTTAGTCAAAAGGTATGGAGTAATCTTCACCTGTTTAATAACTAAAGCCGCACACATACAGATTTAGACACATATTCCTGTATCCAAGCCATACTCAGATTTATGAGTAGAATAGGCCAAGTTAAAATCATGCGGTCAGATAATAGAACAAATTTTGTTGGAGCAGAAAGAGAGCTACGAGAATCTACAAAAAATCTGAAACATGAAAAACTCAGTAACACAATGATGCGAAGAGAAATCAAATGGATTTTTAACCCATCATCAGCCTCTCATCAAGGTGGAGTGTGGGAAAGACAAATTAGAAGTATAAGAAATACCTTAAATTTGACACTAGACCAACAAACACTCGATGATCAAAATCTTCATACAATGATGTGTGAAGTGGAATCAATACTCAATAACAGACCCCTTACAGAGACATCAAACGACCCTAACGATCTGGAACCACTCACATCCAATCATTTACTGTTGATGGACACTCAACCCGAAATGCCACCTAAACTCGTTTCAGAAAATGAACCATACCCAAGAAGACGATGGAAACAAATTCAATACATGGCTGATTTGTTTTGGAAAAGATGGACTAAAGAGTATTTGACAATACTTCAGGAACGTCAAAAATGGCTTGCACCAAGAAGAAATTTTGAACCAGGGGACATTGTTTTAATTGTGGATAAAGCTATACCTTGCAGTTCCTGGGTAATGGGTCGAGTCATCAAGACAATGCCAGATGCCAAAGGTGCAGTCAGAAGAGTTTGTGTACAAACCGAAAACAGTACACTGGATAGACCCGTGAACAAACTGTGCCTGATCCAAGAAGGATCAAAGAACTGAAATGACTGATCTTTATTGCAAGCTTAATTTTACTTGTGTATGTGTTTTTACAGTAGAGTTTAAGTTCTAAGTTTCTTAGGTCTACTGTTTAGTATAGTAGAATTTAAGTTTTGAGCTTCTTAAGCGCGCTCAATTTTGCATCAGATTCTACTATAACTGCCTCCAAAGCCAATTGATCTCTTTTAGCTTTCAACTGCGCGTTCAACTGTATTTCCTCAGCTTCTTTTTTAGCTTTCCACTGGGCTTCTTCCATATCTAGAGCCTGTTGCTTTCTTTGATTCTCTGCTTTAGCCAATAGCACAGCATGTGCTGATTCTTGAGATCTGATGGCACTAATTGAAGTAGCGGTTGAGCTTGCACTACGTTTAGATTTTGCAGAGATTTGGGAGACCTTGGCCGAACTTATACGACTTTTACTTTGTATGGAAATCTGAATAATACTGTCTTCTGGAGAAACGTCCGGAATATCATTTGTCGTTCTGTAATCCCTGAATTGGTTAGCCAAAAAGTAGGGCTGTTGATTGAGGCTTTAATTCACTTCAAAAACCAAATCCATTGTATTTTCTGAAAATGTACGAAAAGTTTCCATTTTTGCATCAAAGTCCTTTTGTAACATTTTCTGTGTATCTTCGTTACTCTTGAATGATATAAGTTTGACATTTAACCTTTTATATTCCATTCTCAGGTCAAAGAACAAATTCTCAATAGTTGATTTTATATAATCATAGTTAAATTCATTTTTTTGTAAATCCGTGACAGTCTTCATCATACTAGATAATTGTTGGTATTTGTAATCCATTTCTGAGTGAAGTTTAGTTGTCACTGAATTGGACGACTTTCTGTCGTCTTGGAGATGGTCCTCTATTGAAGCGTCATAATCGTCATGACTTCCGCTCACACCACTAATACTTTCATTGGGGGTTCGAAATTTCTTATGGCTACCGGATTCAGATGCCATGGCGATCCCACAAGGTACTATACTTAAAATCCTTTGTAATTTATACAGTCTTGCGAAGAACACTAGCAATTCTCTGTAGATCTGCTATACCACACAGATGTTAGATGAGAAAACCTGGCATTCTGATTCACCAAAAAGGTGTAGAGATGAGGTCCAGGCTCTGTGCAGGCCACTCAAGTTCTTCCATGTGTGGCATTGGATATACTAGAACAGAAAAGGGCCTTCACTGTTGCCACAAAGTTGAAAGCGCACAATTGTCTGGAATGTCTTTGTATGCTGATACATTAACAGTACTCCTCACTGGAACCAAGAGGCCTGGCACAAACCTGTTAAACATCCCCAGACCATTAACACTCTTCCACCAAACTTTACAGTAGGCACTGTGCAGTGCGGAAGGTAGCATTCTCCTGGAGTCCACCAAACCCAGATTAATCCATCAGATACTGAAGTGTGATTCATCACTCCAGAGAACTCGTTTTCATCACCATCCAAATAGTATTGTGCTTAACACCACTGCAACAACAACAATAAAATAAGACCACCCAGCCCGCACTAGACATTCTACCTAACATACATCATCTCAGTCAGTCCTCATGGTTTACAGGCTTCATGTGGAAGAACTAGATGATGATGGTCATGTGGACATCTGGCCTTCAATCCATCAATGTAGGGACATCATGGTGCTTTGATCGGGTGGTGGTGGCAGAGATCACCACCACAGAAAACTGGAAAAAGAACAGCATAGAAAGTAGGGGTTAGTATGGATTTTGAAGCCACCATGAATAATAATGATAATTCAATGCATATGTAGAATATCAGGGTTCCACTAAAATGAAGCTATAAGAAAGCAACGTTAGTTAGTTTAAGGGCACCATAACGTATTAGCCTGGCAAATTTCTATCGGTAAGCTCTTCCAGATTTTAGGTGCCTAACAGCAGAAGGCCACCTCACCACTTCTTTTAAGTTTAACTCTTGGAATTATAACCAGACACTCATTTGCAGATGTAAGGTTATGATTTGGAGTGTAAGGTGAAAGACATTTTTTTTAAGTCAATTCTAAATGGTTCAGGTAACCAATTTAATGTAATGACATCAAAGCTGGAGAGATGTGCTCAGATTTTCTATTCTTCCTACTCTTAGCATTGCACATAGTGATCATAGGCTTGTGTGGACTGCTCTGCCATTTCATGAAGCTCCTGATTCATTGTTCTTGTGCTGTTTCTTAAAGAGGCAGTTTAGAGTTGCTGTTGTGAGTGATGCCACAGAGGATGGGAGATTTTTACATGCTGTGTGCTTCAGCTTACTTGGCTCTGTAAGTTTGTGTGGTCTACCATTTAATGGCCGAGCTGTTGTTGCTCCTTGATGTTTCCAATTCACAATAATAGCACTTACAGTTGACCAGGGCAGATCCAGCAGAGGAGAAATTTCAAGAGCTGACTTATGGCAAAGGTGGCATCCTATGGCAGTGCCACATTTAAAGTTACTGAGCTCTTCGGTTTGACCATTTCTACAGCAAATGGAGATTGCTATGTACTTGATTTTATGCACCTGTTATGAATGAAGCTTCTTCGTCTTCTTTTTTCTTCTTCATCTTCTTCTTTCCATTTGTATGTGGGCTCGATTTGCTTGACCAGTTAGTAATAAAACACCTGAACCCTTCTGGAGCAGTGCCCATGTATTTCTGGCCATGTAATGTATAGCACATCTTTGATATCTAAGATGATTTGGCTATGACCATCGGGTAAATACAACATAAAATGTAAGAGCATTAGTATGTTGTTAGTGGATATTTATTTGAAACATGGAATATTACTTGGACAAGCTAATCAGAGTTTTAATTTAAAAAATGTTATTTACCAGTAACAGGAATAATCCCATCACACACAAAAAAATAAGCAATTACTCATTTTTGGGGTTTATGCTGCCAGCACATTTTAACAAAGAAACTGAACAGGGTTAATGCTTTAATTATACCGTCATGACAACACAAAAACGTAACCTTGTTATTATTTACATAAAACCACATTTAAGATTTATGAGAAAATGTGAAAAAGCACGATACAGTTCAAGCATAAGAAATCATGAATTATGCATTGAATTTTATTTCTTTGCTCTGATGATATTTTAAATTAATTGTCAAACAACATCATAGGTCCCACATGCATCCAGCAGCTCTTCTGTAGCAATTAATCCTGTCTTTAATGATACTAACTAGGCTGTCATGCATTAATTAATTTTAAAAATAGCTCACAACAGACATTCCAATATACAATTATAAAAAGAATACATTAATCAAATTATAAAAACCAACAACTACACTTTGAAAAGGTCCCGATAAACCACTTGGGAATTTCTATAGTACAAAACAGAATGCATTACATATTGCATGTATTCAAAAATTACATAATGATTTACATGCTCTTAAAAAGCAATGCTTTTATCAAAATCCCTTATTACTGAAAAAAAAATCAAATGAATTACTCTGAGTGTATTCTTGTAAATGTGATTACAAGGTCTGTGCTGCTCTGGATGTAGAACAGATAAACAAAAGTATCGGCAAATCAAAGTAAAAGAATAACAAAAACCTTTCATGTATCTGGCAGCTGACCAAGAAACTCCATGACTTTACTTTTGGGAACTTGGCAGGCACGGTTAATTGGTTCCAGAGGTCAGAGTGTTAATGAATACTAGCATGTATTATATTTTCTATTAAATTTACTGAATCTGATTCTTCTGGTATGAAGCTGAAGCCTTGAAGCAGAGGCTTCATGCCAGCTATTAGCACCTTATGGGATGTCAGTTCAGCACGCTGGCATTCATGCCAAGTCACCAATTCATCTGATAGGCGCATCTCTAGACCAACATTTCTATCTATCTATCTATCTATCTATCTATCTATCTATCTATCTATCTATTTATCTATCTATAGTGCCATTCATATCTATCTATCTATCTATCTATATATCTATCTATCTATCTATTATATAGTGCCTTTCTTATCTATCTATCTATCTATCTACAAAGACTAAATAATCACCTTCTGTCTGTCTTGACGTTTAGGATAATATCTACCTCTACATGTCATTCAATAACATGTTTAATCCTGAAGAAAATGACGCATGAGCTTCAAATCAGGAGACCTGCAACCCAAAGGAGTCATTGTCATTTCATGCATCATTTCTCCATACCACTGAAGTTTTCAATAAAATGTTATTTTTTTAGAAACAGAAATACCTTTGAAATGATCACTGTTTTAGTTAGTCTGCAGCTGTCTGTAGGGGTCTGTAGGGGCATAAGTAGGTGAACACAACATGGTGAGCAGGTAGCACAAGTGGCATACTCCTCTCAGCGCACCTTTTATACTAATAGTCCATCCTGGTTTATCCATCTCTTCACAAATGCAGTATATAGTGCCTTTGACACATCTATCTATCTATCTATCTATCTATCTATCTATCTATCTATCTATTATATAGTGCCTTTCACACACAATCTATCTATCTATCTATCTATCTATCTATCTATCTATAATAGACTGCCTTTCCTATCTATCTATCTGAAAATGGAGATTAGGTAAAACAGAGAACAATAATAGTTCATAATTCTGTACTTCCATACATGTTCAACAGGGAGTCTGGGGTAGCTCCTTGTCCCTCATGTATGGAAAGCTATATTTCAAAAGTGTGTCCTAAACTACATGATTCCAGATTAATCTTTAAAATTTCAAAAATTAGATGGTGTGTTCAGGGAGCTAAGGGCTTCAAAGATATTTTGTTTTGCTGGAATACCCTTAGAAACTAGAAATTCAAGATTTTTTTTTGAGTAACTTTAATAAGTTTTGTATATTGCATTATAATAAACTAATTCCACATTGTTAAGTCATACATTGCATTTGGCTTATATTCGATGTCGTCTTCACCTCTCTTCAAGTGAGCAAAGACCACAAGGCTCAATGCTTAGCACCCATTCATAAGCATTGACACATCCCAGGGGTTAGCAGAGTTTTAGCATGCTTAATTTATCAAGAACAGAGTTAATAAGTATCTGCCGTATGCTAAACAAGTGTTGAACAGTTTGGGTAAAGAAATGTAGTTTTTCTCTGATTTTAAATAAAATAAAACCTTTTTTTCATTGTTTCACAAAAGGTGGTTTAGGGCCCTTCCATCTGAGTAGCATAACATGCCATGTTAAGCTGGGTATGGTGGTGTAAAATGTCACAAACATTTTACCTTAATTACATTGTGCTGCTAAGCATTTACAAATGATTGTTCATGCATATATTTTTTTGTGAGTAAGGTTCTCAGACACGGGGAAAGGGAGTAGCAAGAATCCACAATGAGCCGCCACAAAGCATGCTAGGACCTTTACTGACTTGTTTTCATGTACCCTCAGTCCTAGGCAGCCATTCTCTATTCTGTAGGCTGTGGCCTAAGCAGGCTCAAATGGGAACTGACTTATAAAGTACAACAATAGTTTCAGTGTATTTCAACAAGTAACTGTAAAACTTAGTCTTATGTAGACAATGCAAAACAAGGAATATTTATAAAATAAGGGTTTATAATCAAAAATAGAAAAACAAAAACAAGGTCACAATGTGGAACCTAAGGAGAAAAGTACAAACTTTAATCCAAAGAGCAGATTCCAATAACGACAGGCAAAAATAATATGGTCACCAGAAATAACAAACAAACAATACTTACAAAACTCCTCTTAATAAACTCAATGATCCACTGCTGAGATTCTATCTCTGATTCAGCATCAAGGCAAAGGAGAGAACACAGCAGCAGTGATGTCAGGGAAGCCAGTCCATTGATGGGACTCAATTGACAAAAGTATAAGGAATGAACGAAACAATTAAAGACATAATACTCAAATAATAAATGGTTGGAAAACCTAACATAATTTACTTAATAGCATGGAAAATAACCTTTCAAAATCAAAAATACAATAAACACATGAAATAAAACAATAAAACACATAAATCCCAGTTGTAACATTATATACTGTATGGTCTATGGTGTTAGACATACAGTGATGAACTTTGAAGAATTGTTTGATGGTTTTGCTTTCATGTTGCATTTTAATGGAGTTTTTATAGAAATAAATTATGTACTGGACAAAAATTTGTCATCCTTCTCTTTCCATCAATATCCATCTAGAGATCATGCCAGATCAAAGACTGATCAGCTCAGAAGTACAACTCAAGATTAAAAAAAGGCCTCCTGATAGCTGGGCGTATCAGGTGTCTACATTTCTGGCAAGCTGTATGGAGTAATTTCCACACCCATTTTGCTTTACTTTTTCTTTAGGCACATTTAGGAATACTAGCTGTATATCGATATTAATTTTATAATGAGTGAATAAAAGAACTTAATTATCTACGGCCTTTGTTTCGAGTTTGTTTATCCGTGTTACATTTCATTATGTTACTATTTTACTTCATGGCACCTTATATTACATTTTGTTATGGTCAGAAAACCATATGGCTTTACCGTTAAGGTACACAAGAATACAAGATATTGTAAGAGGTAATGCAATGGATTATTGTAAGACAGAAACAAGATCAAGAGATTAAAATGACAGTGTGAATGAAATCAGGACAAGCATTGGTCAAAACTGGGAGACTGAGAATAACAGACAACCAGAAGCAAAAAAGGCAAAATGAAAATCATGAGTCAAAGACAAAAGAAATGTATTGGTTCAAAGTTATGTATACAGTATTTTATGTTTAACTGTTGTTTTTGTTCATTTTGGGTTATTTTTTTATTTCATATGTGATTTTTGTAATTGTATACATTCAGTATAAATGTACTGTAGTTATGCTCCTTGTTCTATCTGGGTGGAGCCCTTAGAGGCGAGGCTACCCTGATGTCAACCACTCCTAAGCCTTCCCTCACGCAATTTAAATTGGCTGAGAAGGCTCAGGAGTTGGGAATCATTTGTTTCTTGGCATTTTAAAAAGTATTGTACTTTTTGTGTTGGATGGTCTGGGTTTTGATTATACTATATCTTGTTTTGTTTTACAGATTCTGATTTGTGACTATAATATTGCGACTTGTTTACTGTGGACTGTCTTTAGGCAATTCCTTTGTGCCTCATTTTGGTTTGTTGAACATGTCGCTGGTTTTTTTCTAGTTTTGTTACTCAGTCTTTCAATTATAAAGTTTCTTTGTTTGCCCTTTTACAACAAACTGAAGGTTTGTACCTCTTTTAGCTTTTTTAACATTTCGTTGTATTTTTTCTATTTTTGTTGCTCAATCTTTCAATTATAAAAATTCTTTGCTTCTCCTTTTACATTAAGCTGTAGGTTTATGGTCTCCATCCTCTTGTGGAACCTTTGTCATATTTTTTTGTGATATTTATGGTTGTTTTGCGATGCTTCCCATTTTTGGGCCTGTGTTTCTTGAAAGTAGCAAGTATTATTAGGGGCCTAGCTTGATTATAGAGGTTTTGCTGGACAGACCAGTGAAGGAAGCTTTCTGGTTTCTACAGTCTGCTATGATTCACTGAACAAGACATTTGGGACTCCACCAGTTATTAGAATTGAATTTGTAATGGTGGCTCAAGATTTTTCTTTACAGTATATGTATATACCAAGTATTTTCCACAACCCTCAGTACAACCTCAGTACTAGAGCAAAGTGACAAAACCATTGCCTTACAAGTTAGTTTATATGGGATAAAGTAGGACCTTCCATTATCTCTTTAGCTATTCAATCTGTACAGCCAAACATATTATCATGACTAAAGCAAACATTTATATGAAATTAACATTACCTTAGTTAGAATAGCTCTTATATTTACCTTTTTAATTAAAATATCTTGATTTTGTTATAATTATCAAACGTTCTCAATGATTTTACACAAAATCAGAACACCTGCACAAAACACATATTTTAAAGAGAAATGCACAAAAAGCCCATACTAAAAAAAAATTCTATTTATTATGCTACCATTACTCAATCAGACATTTCACATAATTTTGGCAATAAACTGTACAATGTAAGATAGAAACATGATCCTTATAGTTTTGTATTATTTGTTTAATTCAACTGTCAAAACTTTCACAATGTTTAGCTTAGCTTGGTTCATTTATAAATTATCAGAGCCCTTCACTTTCTGCATACTTTATCATGTTGTAGATGTAATTTTCAATGAATACATTTGCCCTTTTTACCCACCGAATAGTCAAAGAGTGTAAAATCTTTACTGAGACGCAAATGCACAGTCCATAAAACGTTACTGATATGATCAGCTCGTAGACTGAAATAAAAATTACAGAAGTCCTCTGGTAATAATTACTTTACCAAACCTCCCGGTGTAAAACTATTCACATCCAAATAAGGCAAAGTCAGATAATTTACATTTACACTATGGAATTATTTTATTTAACTGCACATGAAAATTAATAAATGATCACAATATTCATTTACAAATGTTTTCGTTATGAATTCTAGGGAAGGAGAACAAAATATTTGACTTCAAATTATTCAGAATATACAGTATGTGCTACCTTCTGTAATTAAATCAAAGTCCAGAGGGTGCCACGGATATTTAAAAAAAAAATAAATAAATAAAATAGTGCAATGTATTTGCTAGGCTACTGTGACTAAACTCGGGGAAAACAAGGAAATCTTGTTGTTTCTTGTTAAAATAAATGTACCAAAGAGTAAGTCAAGTTACTCCAAGTGAGTATAATTATACACTTGTCTATTTGTGTTTTGTTTACATGCATGCAGAAGACGTCTCCATGGGGGCAATGGAGCAGCAGTGTGCACCAGTGCATGTTGAGAGGTGCCAGGTGATTAGGTACAATTATAGTAATTAAGAATAGACATGTTAGCAGCGTCCAATATCAAATATCTCATTATGTCTTCTGTCTGTCTTTAGCAGTGTTGAATTCCATCTAATGACCCATATGGGTGTGACATAATTTGATTTGAATAGGTGAATAGAATTTTCCTTTTCTGTAATGTTCAATTGCAATTCACTTTTACAAAAAAATGTAAAAATTTTCTTTGATTGTAAGAATATCCAACATTTATCAGGTGAATAATGGAGCCTATGTTCTGTATTGAAGCTAATAGTAACCCAGGAAGTGGAGGTAATCTGAGGCTTTCCTTTCGGGCCTCTTTTTGTTGCAGAGCAGGTGCTCTTAATTAGCACGTTTGCAAAGCTCTATGTGCCCAGTGGGCAGAGGGGAATTAACAAATGAATCTAATCTCACAAGGAGGCAGAGCAAACCGCTCCCCAGTGCCTCTTGAATTAGCTACAGTCGTTGATGTCTAATAAGCCTGAACTGGCACAAAAACAAAAGTTGAAATCATATTCTGTGCGGCTGCAATTTTTTTTTTAGTCAAAAATAGTCACAGTAAGACATAAAAAGAAGTCATCCATCTAACATTTGCCTGAAAAATGGAATTCTGTAGAGTGTCATTGTTAAAGAACTTGTCAGAGTTTGCTTCATCTAAGTGACACTTAAAAGTTACATATGGGAACTTTTCTGAAATATAATAGCTCCTTGTGCGAATAAAATAATAATAATGATAAAAATAAACACCACAAAGCAGATAAAGAAGAAAGAGAAATGTGCTCAACTTGTGCAAAATGCAAAAAAGAGAAAACATTAAAAAGATGGCACAAGGCTTTGTAAAATCCACAGTTCTCCAGGATTTCTGGGAGGATTTGAATACTTATAATATCATAAGCCAATATGCATCTGGTAAGCCCTAGGGTGAGTTTGATTATCATCATAACAGCATAACCATCTATACTACAGAAGACACAGTGTGTGACCAACTGTTTTGTGGGCACCTGACCATCACAGCTATGTATTTGAGCTTTCTAGACATCCCACTCTAGAACCATGACTGTTAATGTGGAGTTGCTTCCACTCTTCTTAGTTTGGTTTTCCACTAGATTTTAGAGTGTGTTTTCAAGAATTTGTGCCCATTCAGTCAAAAGAACATTTGTGAGGTCAGATACTAATATCGGACAAGAAGTTCTGGCTCACATTCAGTGTTGCAACTCAACCTAAAGGTGTTCAGTAGGGTTGAGCTCTGTAATGGCCACTTGAGTTCCTCCATGTCATTATGGACCTGGCTTTCAACACAGACATACTGGAACAGAAAGAACCCTTCACCAAACTTCTGCCATACAGTTGGAAGTAAATAATTGTAGAAAATGTTTTTTCTCACTTTGGAATGACAAATCAAGGAGTCGAGCCCAAAATCTGAAAGCCAGACCCAGACCATTAATCCTGCATCTTGTGATGGATGGCGGGGACCTTGTCCCACCGGCAGGACTAGAAAAGCAGGGGACCAGGAAAGGGGCAATTCCCTCCCCAGGTCGCAAGAGAGCAGCCATCCTGGATGATGAGGATGCCCCGGAGCTGGAATGATCACCCCTGTGGGGATCTGTGGCCAACGCCAGGGGGCACCAGAAGGACTATGGAGACTTGAACTGCAGAACTTCCACCACACCAAGAAGTACTGCAGGGATATCATCAGGGAGCACCTGGAGCACATTCGGGTTCATTATAAAAGGGATCGCCTCACTCCATTCAGGGAGCCGGAGTCGGGTGGAAGAGGATGGAGCTTGCAAGTGGAGGCGGCAGAAGGAAAGTAAAGGATTGAGTAATTCTGAGTTTATTGTGGCTGTGTGTTGAAGAAAAAGAGAAAAATAACAGGGTACTTTTCGGACATCTAGCTGTCTCAGTGTCTGTTTGTGTCCGGGCTTCTTTCACTCTCTCCAAACTTTGCATCTGCCAAATTCAGATTAGTCCATTAGACTGGTAGATGATGAAGTGTGATTCATCACTCCAGAGGACTCATTTCCATTGCTCAATGGTGGCATACTTTACACCACTCCAGCCAACATTTGGTATTCTGCATAATGACCTTAGGCTGTATGCAGCTCCTTGGCCATGGAAACCCATTTCATGAAGCTCCTGATGCTCAGTTCTTGTGCTGACATTACTTCCAGAGGCAATCTGGAACTTTGTTATGAGTGATGCCACAAACGATAAGCAATTTTTACATTCTAGTTGTTTTAGCATGCGGCAGCCATGCTCTGTGATTTTGTGTGGTCTGTCGCTCCATGGCTGAGCTGTTGTTACTCCTTGATACTTTCACTTCAAAATAATAGCACTTACAGTTGACTGGGGCAAAGGTGGCATCTTATGAGAGCACCATGTCTAAAGTCACTGAGCACTTCAGTATGACTCATTCTGCTGCCAATAGAGATTAAATGGCTATGTGCTTATTTTCTGAACCTGCCAACAATGAGAGCAGCTGGAACATCAGAACTCTGCAATTTGGAGGGTCATTCACATATTTTTGGCCATGTAATAAAAATAACTGACAGGAAATCAGCATAGAACTAAAAAATAAATACACAACAAAGGAAACAATAAAAAGGTTTTTCAGTCAGTTTTGAAGCATGACATCTTACTGGATTCTTTCATTTGTTGTCCATTTGAGTAAATAACCCATTACATTTATTGTATGTATTGTCAAACTTCACTTCATGTTCAGAATTTTTTTGGAAATTCATCTCAGAGTATTGACATTGTATTGAGTCAAGAAGAAAAAAGCATGATCGATTAAATGGCCTCATAAAAAGAAAAACAAGAAAATCTGTTATGCTAATTTGCTTCGCCTCTTCTACACTCAGATAGATGCGATGGGAACATCTACATCCCTTGCCGATATCCACTCTTATGGCAGAAAAGCCAAACAGCCTAAACTGTCCTGGAAATGAAACACCCATTACGTATGGCACTTAAAGAGTTGCAGAGATTTTTGGGAGAAAATCAAGGACGGACATCCTTTATTTATCCTATGAGACGTAAACAAAGCATTGAGTAGTGGTCTGAGAAAGACCACAGGTTCTGATACTTTGGTAATAACTTCTAGAAGCTCAGTAAACTTTTCAAATTTGAATTCTACTCTTTTCTCAGTTCAACTGAGAAACACACATCACCTAAAGGAAATCTTCTACAAAGAGAATTGATATTAAAACAAATTCTGTCACTTAAAAGTAGCCAGAAATGTATGTCTTGTAATGTGCAAAGGATAAGTATACCTACAAATATCTAACGTGTAGGGCAGCTACAGGCGTTCTTTGGGATAGTAGCTTAGTATTACTACAAACTGCTTCTGCAAAAGCACAGGAACATACCACAATTATTTTACCCCAAACCATCTGATACAATTGAAGATTGTTAGAGGAGAAGGACACCCCATAATCTAAGAGACATCTGACTAGGAAAAAATGTTACATAGCCACAAATCAGAAAACACTGAGTAATAAATGAGTAGTGGACGAACTGCATTTATATTTTAATATATTTTGGTCATGGACTACACAGTGTTACAGTGAATGATGCAGATCAGGGAATTCCTTTCCCCTTTACTGTCTGGAAAGGAGGTTATTTTTTCACAAAGCAAATATATAGAAGATTGGCAAACTGACATGGCTTCGCAAACATCTGGGCAACTGTAACTCGTCTGTTCAAGTGGTGAGATTGTGAGACGTTCAGTTAATTTTTATTCTTTTTATATATATATTTTATTTTATTCATCCATGCATTATCCAACCCACTATATCCTAACTACAGGGTCTGCTGGAGTCAATCTCAGCCAACACAGGGCGCAAGGCAGGAAAAAAAACCCCAGGTAGGGTGCCAGCCCACCGCAATATTTTATTTAATTAAAACCAAAAAACATTCCATACATGCAAGTCAAGTTTAACAAAACTGGTTTGAAACAAATCAACCACCAAGCATGAGAAAGAGAGCTAGGTCAGCAGCGTAGCACTTTAATAATAGTAAAAATATGTAAATAAATAAAAATGGATAGAATAGAAAATGAGGGGAGAGAATCAACTTCCTTAATTTAAATGCTTATTCTAAAATGTTTTTATCAGATCCTACCAGGCTTTGAAAAAGTTTTGTACAGATCCTCTGAGTGAGAATTTGAAAATCTACGTTAATTTTTATTCATATTTTTATATTGAATAGTTTTCTTCTTCTGCATGGAGTGCCTTATCTACTGCTGCCAGGTATTCCAGTCGGGGAGGCACAGTGTAAGTCATATCCAAACTCACCAGTGAGACATTTCTGGTCCTCACTGTGACACAGACTACAGGTATGTGCTGATCAGTGACATATTGTCTGAGTGTTGTTTAAAATGAAAATAAATCTGTTGTGTTCTCTAGATAAAGCCTTGAACCTTCATATTAATATAAAATGTACTTTTACTTTTGCTACTTGAGTACTTTTGAAAGCAGGTGCTTTTTTTAGTATTTTTTAACTGAAATTCGTCCTACTTCAGTGATGGTAAAAATCTAATGAAATACTATTCTTTTCAAGCATAATTTCTGAGTAACTTTTACAACTCTGGTCCTTCTCTTCATGGTAATTTATTCCATTTACTTAATTGGCTAATGACGTATCCAAAGCAAATGATAACATTTATGCTACAACTGTTTACATTTCTTTTGTGTTTTCCCAATTGGAGCACAGGCAGGTTAAGTGACTTGTTCAGAGTCACACAGTGTCAGTAGCGGGCTTTGAACCCACAACCGCAGGGTCGGAAGTCCAAAGCCTTAATCACTACATGACATTGTCTAACTGATTGCATGAGTCTGTGGTTGTTTGAGAGAAGAACAGCTCTCTAAATTTGGTGTTCTTATTGAGGAATTTATTTTAATGTAATGACTGGGATACACTAAATCTTTTAATATTTATAAAAACTTCAGACATGTTTTTTTATTAAAAAAAAAAAATCTAAAATCCTCGTTTAGCTTTATCATTTTGGGGATATTGAGTACTGCTTGATGTGAACGAATAAATCTAAATGATTTTATTACAAGGCTGCAACCTAACAAAACTGGAACAAAGTGAAAAGTCTGAATACTTTTTGAAGAGCACTGTAATATGCCACCATTCTTTGGTGCTGTGGGTAAACGTTCCTTGCACCCTGATGGCACACCCACACTCCCATCTTCCACAAACCTGCCCTCTCTATAGTGCATTTCCCTCTTAGGTAGTGTACGCAGATTCATTTATTCAATGATCTGTTTGATAGCTCAGGGCTCATGAAGTTCTCCTACCTGCAAGTCCAATCAATCAGACAGTGTGCTTTTCTCTTTCTTGTTCTTCTTCACAAAAGGGAAAACAACCTGTCTCCAGTCTCGAATCATCCTTACAAATCTCTCCCTTTGATTTCACTTTGGTCTAAAGGCATTTTTCTCTTCTCCCCAGGAATACTGTAATCTTCACTGTTATATAATGTTCCACGAGCCCAGCTTATCAATATGCCCATCATTACACATCATTACAACAGCAAATAACTTAAAATGCTCCCCATAGTTTACTCTGCTGCTTGAGAACATCTTCCTATGGACGTCACCTTGGCACAAGCTGCTATTTGTGTCTGCTTGTTATCCCTCACTTATTTGTGCTTCAAAACTGTTTGATTTTCCATTTTTTGTTTCATATGTGCAACTAATATAGAGCCCTTTTGCAAAGATATGCTTTCACTTTGACATTAAATAGTCTTTGTTTCTGTTAATTAGTGTCAAAAAAAGCAAAATTATTTACTGGGGCTCCATTTTGCATAAGAATAAAATGTGAAAATTTCAATGTGACTGAAAACTTTTTATAGCCATTGTACTTACCGTCACCAAAAGCAACCTAGTTAGTTGTCTGTTCTATCAAAGTGACCTGTGCTTTGTCACTACAGGCTGCAATGTCCACACCTGGGTCAAAGGAGGTTGTCAAAGCACTGGTGGACGGCAGACTGCTGTGAACATTTTAAGGTCTGATGTGCTCACATCTGAAGTCAAGTGGCTGATCAGAACCATTCAGCTGACCACAATAACAGAAAAAGAGCCACAGAGATTGAAATTATGAAGTAGAAGATCCAGCCAGACAATTAATTAGCACCTATCAAAGACCACCTATTATATTAGGCTTTGACTTTAGAAGATTAGAACATTAAAACAATCGAGATGTGAACAGGCCATTCAGCCCAACAAAGCTCACCTGTCCTATCCATTTATTTCTTCAATAAAAACATCACGTTAAGTTTTAAAAGTCCCTTAAGTCTTACTGTCTACCACACTATTTGGTCGCTTATTCCAAGTGTCTGTGGTTCTCTGTGTGAAGAAGAACTTTCTAATGTTTGTGTGAAATTTACCCTTTACAAGTTTCCAACTGTGTCCTTGTGTTCTTGATGAACTCATTCTAAAGTCACCGTCTCGATCCACTGGATTAATTCCCTTTATAATTTTAAACACCTCAATCATGTCACCTCTTAATCTTCATGCACTGCAGGTTAAAAACAAATTATTATGCAAAATGAGGACATCCCACTACCTTTGGACAAGCCAAGAAATACAACATAAAACTACATTTATCAAATTTTGTTAATTTATTTTTTACTTTCACTAATGTAGAGACTAACAGCAAATGACTTTTTAAGAAGAAGTAACAACACATACAACATATATAAAGAGAATGATAATTTTTCTCTTTCAAAACTGACGTCCCTGTGCACAGCTGCATTGCAAATTATACATAACACATACTGCATAATACTTTAAATATAGTATGTACTGTTTGCAGCATGAGTCATGATTTATACAGTATGTCTAAAAATGCTGTTAAAGTGGTTGGCATCCCATTTCATTGGGCAATACCAACTGTCATTTTAGAGTTATAAATAATATCTGTACACTGCTTTTGCCAAAGGTCAGATGAGTAAGTTAAAAGGAATGGAGCGACATCCATAGGGAAGCAGCAGCAGTCCACATCTGTGCAGAAATCCAATGTCAAACACGATTCATTCATTCATTCATACTCCAAATGTATAATTCTAGTGCAGAGTCAAGGGTGCTGAAGCCTCTCCCAGCAATAATTCTTGTGACACCAGTCCATTACAGGATATATTAATGCATACATGTGTACTCGCACACAGCCATAAACCCTTCAGGGCAAATAAAAGGACATGAGAGTCTCTGATGAGATTTGAGAGGAGAAACAAAGAGTATCTATAGGAAACTCAGATAAAAACATCACACAGACGGTGAACAAGTCATGATTTCAGATCAGTGCCTTGGAGCTTTGAAACTTTGTATTAAAGCATTGCACAACCCTGTGTGAACATTAGAAACTGATGGGTATAAATCTGTGAGGTAAGTGGCCATACTGAATTACATGTATGGTTTGGCATGGCATTTCAAAAACAGTTAGATTTTACCTTTTGTGCATTTAACCCAATTGCCAAATTGCTTTTATTGTCATACATTCTGCTATAAGCTCGTTTCCTGTGTAAAAATGCAATGTGCCTTTATAATAGTAATTCCTTCCATTTATATAGCATTTTTTCTCAATACTCAAAGCACTCAGCAATTGGAGGTTAAGGGCCTTGCTCAAGGGCCCAACAGAGCAGAGTCCCTTTTTGGCATTTATGGGATTCAAATCCGGCAACCTTCCAATTGCCAGTGCAGATCCCTAGCCTCAGAGCCACCACTCTGCCTTAAGGATATCGTGCATTAGTTGAGGTATAGCTGCAATTCTTGAGAGACGATTTACCAGAAATTATTGCAGGGACACGGGTTCAAATCCCACTCAAGGCACATTACCGAATGGAAAAAAAAACAACTTTCTCTTCAACGAATGGTGCTTTGAATCCTACATTGCAGTTGTAGTTTGTTTATTTTTCTTTTTTGATTAAATGAAAACTGTTTAGTGTATGATTTGTCAAAGAACACACGGACAACAAGCAAAGTTAAAAATCACACTTAAACAAAGTGCCTGCCCATTCTATTGAATCATAATTATAACAAATAATAATGCATTTCACTTCCTTATATAGCGCCTTTACTATGGTCTGAGACGGCTGCAAGATAATCGAGAGGGATACAATAAAAATGAAAGCACAATAAGATTTAATAAATAATAGTGCACAGCTTTGTGTTTGTATGTATTTATAACATTTGGGAAGTAATATATTCTAGTTGATGCTGACAATTGATTTGAAGTAGGTAAAAATAAATATTTGGAAATATTGCAAAGGGAAATGTTTATATACAAAATAACTATGTGTTCAAGTAAACAGCATACACACCACTTATATATATATATAGCATTGTCTGAGTATTAAAGGTGTAGGTCTACTTTATAAGCATAATTTATAACATCAATGTTAATATAGAGTATTATTATTATTCTATATTGGTCTTGATATGAACGATTTGTGAAATTAGTGTTAAGTATAAAAAAAAAGCATACCAGTCTCTTGTTTTTACAGGTACATATATACACAGTATATATATATATATATATATATATATATATATATATATTTTACTGCAGTAATTCATTGGTCTTTATATACCAGAAAGAATTTCCAAGGGTCTTTTGTAGGAAATATGTACACATAGTTGATTTATCATTTTCAGATAAAAATGAACTCGCCCAAACAATTCAGTTTAAAGTTATTAAATTGGCAAAGATACAGTCAAGAAAAAAACTTTTCACTTTCTATGATTTGTATTTTTATAATTATAGAGGACTTCATATTATTATTTTTAAAGCTCACTCTGTAAAATTGAACTGATTATACAATTCAATGTTTATTATATTTATAGATTATTATATTTGTCTTTACACGTGTTGCACATATATTTAATAAATGTAATAAACTTAACCAAGAATGTTTAAAAATCATTCAAAAAATGTGCAGGTAAATGTAAATATATCTGCACAAACTGACATTCTTGAAGTAGGTAAAAATAAATATTTGGAAATATTACAATATTGCAAAGGGAAATGTTTATATACTTAGTGCAAAATAGCTATATGTGTTCTAGTAAACAAGCATACACACCACTTATATATATATATACATATATATATATATATATATATATATTGTAACGGACCGAGGAGACAGTAATAAGGGTTGGGGTTTTCCGGCCCCGTATATTGTACACAGCAAACAAAAAACAGGTCAAAATTATAAACAAACAGTTCATAATGCGCGACGCCGACTCCTGGCGTCGCGGCCATTTTATTGGGGTGGAGCCGGAAGTGGAGGAACGCTGGGAAGGACCGCAAGGGAGGATGGGAAGGATGACGTCAGGGCAAGATGGCGGAGGAAGGGCGGAAGTACGCACTGCGGTCAATCCAGCCTATGGTGCAGGAAGGTCTTTCTTTCTATGAGGAAGCAGAGGGAGAAAGTTAATACCCGCCATTCCCTGGCGGCGAATGGTTTCCCAGGTGCTATCGAATCAATCGCGCCTCCTACTGGCGTGCGTGACACGATCCCCCTTAGCCCAGGACCGTCAGGTCGGGCGGACCTAACCGAGAGGTCGTGAATACGAGAGGGCATCGGCATTGGCCTGAAGGGTGCCCGCCGATAAGTGACAGTGAACTTATACGGCTGTAAGTCCAGGAACCACCTGGTGACCCGCGGATTCGACTCTTTGTGTAGGGACATCCACTGAAGTGCAGCGTGATCAGTCACCAGAGCGATTCGCACCCAGCAGGTAGTACGGAGGTGGGTCACTGCCCACTTAATGGCCAAGGCCTCCCTCTCCACTGCAGCGCACGGGTCTCCCGGTCCATCAGTTCGGCTAAGGTACATCACAGGGTGCTCGACACCATCGGCGCTTTGGCTCAGCACGGCACCCAGGCCTGTGTCCGGCGTCGGTCTGGAGAATAAGCGGGAGCCCAAAATCGGGCGTCCGTAACACAGGTGCCGGCGTTAGGGCCTTCTTTAGGTCACTGAGCGCGTGTTCTGCTTTGTCGGTCCACACCACGTATAGGGGCGCCCTTTTTGTCAGGTCAGTCAAGGGTGCTGCTCTTTGGAGAAACGGGAACAAACCGGCGGTAGTAACCGCAAGCCCCAAGAAAGCCTGCACCTGTTTCTTGGTATTCGGACGGGCCATTCTAAGATGTCTTTAACTTTGGAGCTCTGTGGCGCACCTGTCCTTGTCCCACGAGGTAGCCTAAATATTTGGCCTCCTTTAATCCAAAAACACTTCCGGGGTTTATGCGGAGGCGGCTTTAGCCAGTGTTAGGAGGACAGCTGCGACCTGCAGTAGATGCTCCTCCCAGGTGCGGAATAGATGACAACGTCATCCAGGTAGGCGGCACTATAGGACTGGTGGGGCTTCAGCACTCTATCTACCAGGCGTTGGAAGGTCGCCGGGCCCGTGCAGCCCAAATGGGAGGACCTTGTACTGCCAGTGCCGGGGTGCTAAAGGCCGTTTTTCCTTTGCGGATGCCGTTAAAGGAATTTGCCAATACCCTTTTGTCATGTCAAGGGTAGTCAGATACGAGCCGTACTCCAGCCGCTCAAGGAGGTCGTCAATGCGGGGCATGGGGTAGGCATCGAACTTGGAGATCTGATTCAGGCGTCTAAAGTCATTACAGAACCTCCAGGAGCCGTCTGGCTTGGAGACGAGGACAATAGGGCTGGACCAGGGACTATGGCTATCTTCAATTATGGCCATGTCCAACATACGTTTCACCTCCAGTTCGACCTCTGCGCGTTTTGCCTCCGGAGTCGGTAGGGCCTCTCCCGGACGATTACCCGGGCTCCGTGACTATATCGTGGCTCAATCAGCGGTCCGCCGGGTGACTCGCTCACTACCTCGGGGATGGCTCGGAGTGTTTGGGCTAACTCCTGCCGCTGCTTGGGGTCAGCTCTTCGCCGAGGTTAAGGGCAGTTGTGCTTGCGAAAGGGAGAGTGACCTATGGGAGCTGGGAGCTCCTCTCTATCTCTCAGGGCTTTAACAGGTTGACATGATAGATCCTCTCACTCGGTCGACGATTGGGCTGTTTCACCAAATAGTCGACGCAGTCCTTCTCTCCTTAACCTCGTAAGGCCCTTGCCAGTGGCGAGCAGCTTCGAGTGGGAGGTCGGGGCGAGCACCATAACTTCGGTCCCCGGCGGAACTCCCTGAGGACGGAGTTGCGGTTGTAACACCGGGCCTGCGCTGCTTGCGCCGAGTCACGTGCTCTTTTAGGAGGGGCCTGATCTTTGTGAGTCGGTGGCGCAGTTGCGCTCGTACTCAAAATGTTAGAGGAGGGAAGAGCCTCGGCCTCCCAGCCTTCTTTTAGGATGTCGAGGATTCCCCGGGGTTGTCGCCCGTATAGTAATTCAAAAGGGGAGAAGCCTGTAGAGGCCTGGGGTACCTCCCGGTAGGCAAAAGCACGGCGGGAGGAGCTGGTCCCAGTTCCTGCCGTCCGCTGACTACCTTGCGGAGCATCTGCTTAAGCGTCTGATTAAACGTTCGACCAACCCGTCAGTTTGCGGGTGATAGACTGGACGCTTTCAGGTGCTTTATCTGCAGTAATTTGGCTACCTCCTTGAGCGTATCCGAAGTGAAGGGCGTACCCTGGTCCGTGAGGACCTCCTTGGGTATGCCCACGCGTGAAAACAAATTAACCAGTTCCGTGCGATGCTTTTAGTATTAGCGGGCGCAGGGGAACCGCCTCTGGGTACCGGGTGGCATAGTCCACCATGACTAGGATATACTTGTGGCCACGGGTTGAGGGCTCCAGGGTCCCACCAAATCGACCCCTATCCTTTCAAAGGGGATGTCCACGAGGGGAATAGGGACTAGAGGAGCACGGTCCCTCCTAGGAATCTGGCGGGTCTGGCACTCGGACAGGATTGACAGAACCGCCGGACCTCCTCATTGATCCCAGGCCAGTAAAAGCGGGCTTAATCCTCTCCAGTGTTTTTCGCCCCGAGGTGGGCCTAGGAGGTGAGCATGTGCCAACTTCGCATATCTCCGCCGGAAGGTGCGCTGAATTAGCAACAACTTCCGCACCTCGCCCTCATGGGTAGCCACTTTCGGTACAACAGATCATTCTCAAGGACAAAGAAGGGTTCCGCGGTGTGGATCCGTCCGCTGTTGAGCTGTTAGGCAGAACGACGCATTCGGGCAAAGCGCGGGAGTCATCATTCCACTGCTCCCTCTTAAAGGAGGCGGCGTGGACGAAATTGATGGTCCAGGCGCCGAGAGGGTCTTGGGGCCTGGGCCGGGAAGAGTTCCTGGCTAGTCCCTTCTCCGCGGAATCTTCGGGTCAAGGTCCGTAGCCACGGAAAGGTCCCCGAGACACCAGCGCCCATAGGGCCTGCCCTTGTGCACGGCGTGGAGGCCGCGGAGGGGTGCCTTTTCCCCTCATAACAAGATCCAACGAGGCCCGGGGCGCTAATGGCTTACCGCTGATTCTTTTAGACCAGTCTTGTCCCAAAATCACTGGGAAGGGGGGGTCAGGTAACACAGCGACCGTCATTTGGGTTGGTTCCCCCTTCCAGGTGACATAGCAGTGAGCGGAACGATATGACCTAGTCCCCCCATGCACACAAGTGACCAACAAATGCTGTTTTAACCACTGTTGCGGTAAGACAAAACGCCGAGCAACAATGGTAATGTTGCTGCGGAATCAAACAAAGCCACCACGGCGTGCCCATTTAGCAACACCACTCCCGTGTTCGGACTCGCCAAGGGATGCGGCGGGTACAATACCTCTCCGACGACGTCCAGCTGCAGCCCATAGGCTCCGGGCGATGTGATGGGGCAGTTTGGTAGCAGGTGACGGTCTCGCCACACTTGAAACAGCGGCGGTCCCGCCTCTCTGGCTCTGGCTGGCGCTTCTGCAGCGTCGAGGGCTCGGGGTGGCCGCCCGTCCCTGCGGTTCCCCGAGCAGGCTTTTCTGACCCCCAAGTCGGAGGACCGCCAACTGGCGCTCCAGGGCGTCGAGGAGGCCCGACATGTTCTGGTAGGCGTGTCCCCGGACCTGCTGGGCGAGGGAACTGGGCATGGCATTGACCAGGCCCTCACAGGCCACCTGCTCAACCACTTTCCGTGCCTGGGTTCCCTCTGGCCGTAGCCAGCGGCCCATCTTGCCCCAGAACTCGAAGGCCTGGGCGCGGGCAGGTTTCTCGGGGTCAAAGACCCAGTTCCTCCATTCAGCCGCCTGCTGGCCCGGGCTAATGCCGTAGCGGGCCAGTATTTCGGGCTTGAGGAGGTCGTAATTAGCGGCCTCCTCCTCAGGGAGGTCATAATAGGCCAGCGCTGGTCCCTTCAGGTATGGCGCCAGAATGGACGCCCACTCGGACCGCTGCCACTCGTTCCGGGTGGCCGTCCTCTCAAATACGCCCAGGTAAGCCTCGATGTCCTCCGGGGCCCATCGGCACCAAGGAGGAGGCGCCTGCCTGGGCGGGTCTGGCCTCGCGCTGGGCTTCCACCAACCTGGCCTCGTGGCCTCCAGCTCCCGGGTGGTGGTGGCTTGCGCCTGCTGCAGCGCCTGGAGTCGGGCGTTCATGGACTGCAGCACTGTGTTGAGGTCCTGTCCCTCCGTCATCTCGGGATCTCTATCCTGCCGACTCGCCAATTGTAAAGGACCGAGGAGACAGTAATAAGGGTTGGGGTTTTCCGTATATTGTACACACAAAAAAAACAGGTCAAAATTATAAACCAAACAGTTCATAATGCGCGACGCCGACTCCTGGCGTCGCGGCCATTTTATTGGGGTGGAGCCGGAAGTGGAGGAACGCTGGGAAGGACCGCAAGGGAGGATGGGAAGGATGACGTCAGGGCAAGATGGCGGAGGAAGGGCGGAAGTACGCACTGCGTCAATCCAAGCCTATGGTGCAGGAAGGTCTTTCTTTCTATGAGGAAGCAGAGGGAGAAAGTTAATACCCGCCATTCCCTGGCGAATGGTTTCCCAGGTGCTATCGAATCAATCCATGACCTCCTACTCGGCGTGCGTGACAATATATATACATATATATATATATATATATATATATACACATATATATACACACATATATATATATATATATATATATATAGTATATAATTTACTATATATATATATCCATAATATATATGCTATTCTACAGCATGATATATATATTAACTATATATATATATCTATAATATACACTCACCTAAAGGATTATTAGGAACACCTGTTCAATTTCTCATGAATGCAATTATCTAATCAACCAATCACATGGCAGTTGCTTGAATGCATTTAGGGGTGTGGTCCTGGTCAAGACAATCTCCTGAACTCCAAACTGAATGTCAGAATGGGAAAGAAAGGTGATTTAAGCAGTTTTGAGTGTGGCATGGTTGTTGGTGCCAGACGGGCCGGTCTGAGTATTTCACAATCTGCTCAGTTACTGGGATTTTCACGCACAACCATTTCTAGGGTTTACAAAGAATGGTGTGAAAAGGAAAACATCCAGTATGCGGCAGTCCTGTGGGAAAATGCCTTGTTGATGCTAGAGGTCAGAGGAGAATGGGCCGACTGATTCAAGCTGATAGAAGAGCAACTTTGACTGAAATAACCACTCGTTACAACCGAGGTATGCAGCAAAGCATTTGTGAAGCCACAACACGCACAACCTTGAGGCGGATGGGCTACAACAGAAGAAGACCCCACCGGGTACCACTCATCTCCACTACAAATAGGACAAAGAGGCTACAATTTGCACAAGCTCACCAAAATTGGACAGTTGAAGACTGGAAAAATGTTGCCTGGTCTGATGAGTCTCGATGTCTGTTGAGACATTCAAATGGTAGAGTCAGAATTTGGCGTAAACAGAATGAGAACATGGATCCATCATGCCTTGTTACCACTGTGCAGGCTGGTGGTGGTGGTGTAATGGTGTGGGGGATGTTTTCTTGGCACACTTTAGGCCCCTTAGTGCCAATTGGGCATCGTTTAAATGCCATGGGCTACCTGAGCATTGTTTCTGACCATGTCCATTCCTTCATGACCACCATGTACCCATCCTCTGATGGCTACTTCCAGCAGGATAATGCACCATGTCACAAAGCTCGAATCATTTCAAATTGGTTTCTTGAACATGACAATGAGTTCACTGTACTAAAATGGCCCCCACAGTCAACAGATCTCAACCCAGTAGAGCATCTTTGGGATGTGGTGGAACGGAGCTTCGTGCCCTGGATGTGCATCCCACAAATCTCCATCAACTGCAAGATGCTATCCTATCAATATGGGCCAACATTTCTAAAGAATGCTTTCAGCACCTTGTTGAATCAATGCCACGTAGAATTAAGGCAGTTCTGAAGACGAAAGGGGGTCAAACACCGTATTAGTATGGTGTTCCTAATAATCCTTTAGGTGAGTGTATATGCTGTTCTACAGCATGATATATAATTAACTATATATATCTATAATATATATGCAATTCTACAGCATGAGTAGAATCATCTGAGTATTAAAGGTGTAGGTCTGCTTTATAAGCATAATTTAGTGTTAAGTATTAAAAAAAAAAGTATACCAGTCACTTGTTTTTACAGGTACATATATATACACAGTATATATATATAATATTTACTGCAGTAATTCATGAACAATTATTGGTCTTTATATACCAGAAAAACTTCCCAAGGGTCTTTTGTAGGAAATATGTACACATAGTTGATTTTCTCTATGATTTGTATTTTTATAATTAATGAGCACTTCATATTATTATTTTTAAAGCTCACTCTGTAAAATTAAACTATTATTATACAATTCAATGTTTTTTATACTGTATTTATACATTATTATATCTGTCTTTACACGTGTTGCACAAATATTTAGTAAATGTAATAAACTTAACCAAGAATGTTTAAAAAAATCATTCAGAACATGTGTATGTGAACGTAAATATATCTGCACAAACCGACACTAGTGAGTAACATTTTTAGACAGTTCAAAAAGCAACGCAAATCGCAAAGCGTGTGTGCCGACTCGAACAAGCTTTTGCAGAATACATTAACTGACAAGAGGTTGGCCCGCCCTCTCCGAGTTTTGGTAGTCATGATTTGTCAATTCTTGGTAGCAGAGCGAGCCGTCATTGGCCAATTCTTGGTAGCCAAAACGGGTCGCGATTGGTCAATTCTTGGTAGCTGATACGGGCCGCAATTGGCCCGTGCTTTCAATTCTTTGTAGAATCTTGGTAGCGGAGAGCGATCCGATTGGTTCTCGCTACCAAGAATTACCTTGACTCATGGTTGCACGGAGGCGCCATATGACATAATAGAAAATTGGACGAGAAGGTTACTGGTTTAGTTTTTACTGAGTTATAAAACGGAATTACATGATGAACAGGGAAATAAATAGATAAGAAAGATAGCATATTAGATTGGTAGAAGAATGGACCTAAAAGACATCATGTTAGATAGATAGATAGATAGATAGATAGATAGATAGATAGATAGATAGATAGATAGATAGATAGATAGATAGATAGATAGATCATATTTCCCTGGGACGCATCGGAGTCATGGGTTTGAAGCATGGAAACTCAACCTTGTGTGGGCCTGTGGCTACTTCCAGGGGGCACCCGGACAATCGAGGAGCCCTGGACGGCAGCACTTCCGTTACAATAGATAGATAGATAGATAATGAAATGCACTACATAATAGATACATAGATAATATGTTATTGACATGCAGTATTACAACACCCA
Organism: Polypterus senegalus; assembly: GCF_016835505.1. NCBI lineage: Eukaryota > Metazoa > Chordata > Cladistia > Polypteriformes > Polypteridae > Polypterus > Polypterus senegalus. The sequence continues at coordinate 24,631,291 of NC_053155.1, read as the reverse complement.
ACACACCAAAAATGCACAGAATAAACTTAAAATGAAAATAAAAAGTAAAATAAATATTAACAAACATTCTAACAAGATATCAAACAACAAATCCAATTTTATTTTGCCTAATGCCAATAACGGCATAAATAATTTGAATGCCTTATTGCAGCACAGCAAACAGTAATGGATGGAGCTCCAGTTCTCAAGATAGTTTTAGCTTCTTCATATTCTCTTGATGGAGGCACTGCCCTAAATGGGAGCAGGTTCAAGAATGGACACCAACTTTCGCTTTCTCTTCTTCTTATTTAGGAAATTGACCAGGAGGGGCATCTATCTGTATAGTGTAACATCAGCCAGGGTTTAGTCCCCCAGTTATCAGCTGGCATTACATCACCAGTGGCAGGATAATCTATATTAATGGTAAGCCTGCAATGTCACAGGCTTTTCCAACAAGGTGACAAGGTGGATTGTTAGGGTGTTTTGAAGTGGCGGTAGAGGGAGAGTCTCAAAGCTGAGATCCAGACCTGGAATGTGGTTGGCAGCCCTACTTCAGTGAAAGAAAACAGCCAGAAGACGGGTACATCTGCTCCTCCACACAAAGAGGTTTGCCTGCTTGCTTACAACTGACAAGCATTGAACGCCTCTGCTGTGCCACACTCAACATCCCAGCTGTGCCATTTGACAACACAGTGCTAATGATCCCTGTTGATGTGCCCTCATCACCAGCTGCAAGAGAGAAAACCACACTGCCATTTCAACAAGTGTGTGTGCCAATGCAAGGAGTTTGAAATGGTCACTGTCCCTATTGACTTCAGTGGGATGGCTGTGTAACAGAGCTGACGAGATACATCAAGGAAGAGTCACTCAAGTATGAGCTGGCATCCATCACCAGTGGCAATGGTGCCTATATAAATGGCAAGCCTACAAAGTCACAAGCTTTTCCAACTAGTGCGGAAAAAGGCCAGCAGTCATTTTAAGGTTAGTGATCCACCAAAAAGTGCCATGTAAAGAGTAGAGAATCCATCCAATGCAGCATTTGTCACGAACACAACATTACGTTTAGAGTTATGTACATACACTTCATTGCTATTTAATGTTTTGATAATCAAATTAAAAAAATATTTTTGCTTTGCCTATTCTTACATATGGTGGCACGGTGGCGCAGTGGGTAGCGCTGCCGCCTCGCATTTAGGAGACCCGGTTCGCTTCCCTGGTCTTCCCTGCATGGAGTTTGCATGTTCTCCCCATGTCTGCGTGGGTATCTTCCCACAGTCCAAAGACATGCAGGTTAGGTGCATTGGCGATACTAAATTGTTGTGGAGGTGTGTGTGTGTGCCCTGTGGTGGGCTGGCACCCTGCCCAGGCTTTGTTTCCTGCCTTGCGCCCTGTGTTGGCTGGGATTGGCTCTAGCAGACCCCCGTGACCCTGTAATTAGGATATAGCGGGTTGGATAATGGATGGACTGCGGTGGGTTGGCACCCTGCCCTGGATTGGTTCCTGCCTTGTGCCCTGTGTTGGCTGGGATTGGCTCCGTGACCCTGTATTCGGATTCAGCGAGTTAGAAAATGAATGGATGGATAATGGATGGATGGATGTTTTAACAGACAATTTTCAACAAGCTGCAAATCAAGGAGTCACCAGTCTTTGTAAGTCAGAGAAGCCATATGTCAATTAGAAATTAAGGTTGACTATTATCTGTGCCATGTCCAGAGTTGGTTTCTTTCTCATGGGTAATGAAACCAAGAGAATTGAGCAACTGGATAAAGTGCATATGAAAAGGAATAGCAGTTTTTACAACTCTAATACATTACATTAACTTCTGACAATCTTTACATTGCTTTGTTAAGTAGCCCATAAGCAGATACTTCTAAAATTTCAAAATGTGAACACAAATAATAGGGTTAGGAGCACGCACTGGTACAGAGCATGGCAGCACCCATCACATGACCCACCAACTCAGGATCCCAGATTAGGACCCGAGTGCAGCCATACACCGGGTGACACCTCAGCACCACACTAGTTCAGATGGAGTGGAATCAGTGAGAGGTTTTTTTTTTATGGTGTCTGGAGTGCCAATTCTGCCACCAACCCCCAGGTTTCTCCCTGCAGGTCGGAGGGCCTACATGCAGGGCTGGAGACAGATTAACGTCATACCCAGGACAATTAAATAAAATTACATTTGCTTCTCATTCCAACCGTAACAGGCTTCATCCCTATTCCCAAACCCACTTTGTTCATGATGAGTATTTGGAGAGCTGCAGCCTGACCCCCAGGCGTGTGAGCTGTACTTTTGTTTCCAACATATCCGAGGTTTTTTTGCTTATCCAGTTATTTACTGAAAGCAAAGCCAACTTCGTTAGTATGCCCTGATTGTACGAGAGGACTGGCTACAACACAGCCATGGTAGTAACCGGCTTCCAGAGTTGTGAACACTTAGTGACCTTAACTCTATTTATGATATTTGTCACTTTGCATTCCCTTCTTGTTGCACTTTGAACGTGGAAGAAAGTTTATCAGACGTCATTCAGTTTCTGTAGTTAACGACTCTCTACTTGACTGAGCTGTAATCTCATTCTGATGAAAGTCACTCATGGAATTGAGAGGAGCTACTGTATACAGTATTAAACGAGAATTTAATTCCAAGAGCCATATATTTTCTTGATCAGAAATGAGTAATCTATATCACTTAGGCTTGTCCTAACTAAATTAATTTAGTGTGGAGACAGATGAGTGGAAAGGCACTGCAGCCATCTGTTCCAGGAGGCTCATAATGTCTACTGGTGAAGTGGGTATGGATTAGAAGAGTCTTGAAAATTGAGGTGCCAGCAGTATCTCTCAGATAAATTGCTCATTTTACAAAACAGCTCTCCAGCAGCCTGAAATATTAAAACTATTTGAGTCTTATATTAATCTAAAAGGAATGATTAATACCATCATTAGTGGGGGTTTGCACTTTGACGAAACATCATTCCAGTGCATCCTATAGTTTAATTCAATTTGATATTATCATTTTTTGCAGAAAATCTTCTGCGTTCACAGAGGAGTTTGCAAACTTACATATAAGAAAGCTTTGTAAATGAACACTAACCAAAAAAAAATTTAAACTTTGCGATTTTTAATAAAAGATAGTTATCTCAATCAAAAAGTTACAAAAACTCATTTAAACATAAAATAATAATTCATACTGTTTGTATGTCTGCAGAAAAATGAGGCCATTTACCACTTAAACTTGCAAGCAGATGCTGTCTTCAGCCTGAAAATGCAGCCAGTACTGTTTGGCCATATTCTGGAATTTTTTAAAGCTACATTTTCTGCTGCAGCTTGTCATTTCATCAAAATCATCTAATTACAATAAAAATGTCAAAATTAATAACTATAAATAATCCACTATGTGAACCTGTATGTCAACACTCTCTCAGGTGTCCCAAAGTGACAAACAAGATTTGTGTTCATCAGTGCATGATCTCCACCATACATGTGAGAGGGGGGTAAAAAAAATGAGATATACAAAACCTATACACTAATATAAAAAAAGCTTAATAAGAACAGGGCACTGAGCCCAACCTAAGACATCAATTACTAATCACCTAATGTCTCCAAAATAATATTAGCCAACATATGAAGCTTTCGAATCATCACCAGAGGAAAATGACTCAATACTAAGAGTGCCAGAGAGCACACCTATGTATTTATGCACAGTTATATGTACAGATGTGTGTATGTGTTGTGACAGAACCACTAGGGGGCTTGCCAGCCACCCAACCCGACACAGATAGACGCAGGGGGCACACTTATAAAATGCATGAACTTTATTTTGTTTCTTTTTCACTTGTGGGCAATACCTTCCCTGTTCACACAAGTACAAGACACAGGCACAATCACAATATTCCTCTTCTCTTCTTTCCTCGGCAAGTTTCACCGACCTTCCACCCGACTATGGCTCACCGAGTATTGTCCGCTGGTCCCTTATATAAGGCACCCAGAAGTGCTTCGGGTGCTTGTTGCCCCACTTCTGGCAGCTCTTCCAGGTGTGGCTGAAGAACCAGCCACACGGGCTCAGGAACAGCTGCAGAGCCACCTGGTGGCACGCCCGGATCCCAACAGGTCTGTGTCCAACTCCATATCCCGTAAAGCCCTGTGGGAGTTCGATGCACAGCTGCCACTCAAGTAGGCTGCCATCTAGCATTCAGGGGGAGGTAGAGCTCTGTCCACACCTGCTACCCTGTCCTTCCAAGGAAGAGGCGTCCCAGTCATCTACGACAGTGTGTACAGTATATACTGTCATCAGTCAAGGGAAGGACAAGAGTCAAAAGAAATGTTGGAGTGCCAGCTGGGCCACCCCATTTAATTGAAAGCAAAAATCAACTGAAAATAGCAGGTGCCTGATAGTGCAAAGTGTTAAAAAAACAAAGCTCAGCCATTGGCTTCAGAACAATAGGCTCAGGAGATTGGTCCAGTCGCAAGGTCAGAGCTCCACAATCCGGATAACACATCTCTTGATTGGGGCTGATCATCCAATTAACTGTGAACCACCCAATCTCACTGACATTGCACAGGTGGTGAACCAGCTGAGGTGGGGAAAGGCTGCAGGGATCTGTGGTTTCTGGGGTGAACTTCTCCAGGCTAGTGGTAAGGCTGTCCTCCTGGCATTCCATTTGGGAGACTGGCAACATCCCAACTGACTGGAAAATGGGACTTATCGTCCCTATGTGGAAAGGGAAGGGTGTTCGCCTGGATTGCAGCAATTACAGGGGGATAACACTGCTCTCTGTGCCGTGTAAGGTCCTTGCTAGGATCGTCCTCAATAGGATCCATGCTTACTTACTCACCTACCAGTGACCGGAACAGTCTGGTTTTAAGCCTAAGAAGTCTACCATTGACTGCATCATGGCACTAAGGGTTCTCATAGAGCGCAAAAGCGAATATCTGCAGAGTTTCTTTGCAGCCTTTGTCGATTTTCGCAAAGTGTTTGACTCATTTGATCAAGCTGCCCTGTGGGACATCCTGAGGATTTGCGGGATCCCCTCGAGGTTGCTGGATATCATGGCCTGTACACTGGTACTGTGAGTGCTGTGCAGAGTGGAAGCAGGACCTCTGCTTTTTCCCCAGTTGTTTCTGAGGTTCGTCAGGGGTGTGTTCTTGTTCCTACTCTGTTCAATGCTTGTATGGACTGGGTGTTGGGCAAGGTCATGGATTCACGGATCTTGACTTTGCTGACGATACTGTGATCTTCGCGGAGTCGGATCGAGGCGCTCAAGAGACTAAGTGAGGAGTATGAGTGTCTGGGCTTGCGAGTGTCTGGGATAAAATCCAAGATCCAGGCCTTTAATGACCTCTTGTGCACGGCCATCAGCAGTGTGTCTGTTTGCAGAGAGAGTGTTGACCTTGTTGAGAGGTTTACTTACCTTGGCAATGACATTCATGTCTCTGGTGACTTTTCCTGTGAATTCAGTAGACGGATTGGGAGAGCATGGGGGGTCATGAGGGGAAAGGGGTGTGTGGCGCTCCCGATATCTATGCAAAAGGATGAAGGTCCAAGTCTTTAGAGTCTTGGTGCTTCCTGTCTTACTATATGGTTGTGTGACCTGGACGCTATCCAGTGACCTGAGACGAAGACTGGACTCCTTTGATACTGTGTCTGTCTGGAAAATCCTTGGGTACCGCTGACTTTGTGTCGATTGAGTGGTTGCTCATGGAGTCCCGCATGAGGCACATTACCTGCATTGTGAGAGAGCATCAGTTATGGCACTACGGCCATGTGGCGTTTTTCCCCGAGGGTGATCCGGCTCATAAGAAACACTTTCACAAAAAGTACAAGTATAACAAAACAAGTGCACTTTTGATGATTGTGGAACCACCATGCACCAAAAAGTGGAGACTGGGCAAGATCAGGGAAAAAAAAACCAAATACGATCACTGACTACAACCACATGAAGATATACAAATGAATATGAATAATATGAACATTGTTGCATTAGTGCAGCAATTGTTTCCAAATATACAGGTCATAAAATGAATTATTCCAAATGTAATATATACCTATGTCTCTCTTTTTTGTCAGTGCGGCTTTAACATCATGGAGCAGAAGGCACATACTAATTCAGTGTGAGCAGTACCACTCAAGAATAAAACTAAATAAAAAAAATTCTTATCCACAATTGCTCCCAGTCACACACTCCACTCAAACCCACGTCCATAGTTTTCCCAGTCCCAGTCTCATTCACGCACAAGATCTGACACTGTTTTCTAAACAAGTTTGTTATACCATGTCTTTATCTGAAAACAGTGTCAGATCGGAGGTTTGGGGGGGGCTGTGGGAACGTGACTGAGAGAATAAAACTGAAAAAAAATGATAACTTTTACAAGAACTATAAATTTACACCGATTGTTACAGATGCATATCAAATGTATGTTTTTATTGTATATTATATTTTATAATAAGAACAGCTCTCTTGTCAAAACAGTAAATTTGGGAGGCAGCCAGTATCAAACCAGTGACCTCTTGATTAGGAGTCAGCACTCAAGTAGTCATGTCATTGACTTACTCTAAGGGAACTTCTTTTTCATCAGTTATATTCTTGAATAAAACCGCACTTGTTTTGTTATACTTGTACCTTTTGTGAAAGTTTTTATTTGATATTTGGACTTCAGTCTTCACACAATTATATACTCCATGTCTACATTTTGTCAGTTATTACTAATACATGGTAAACGTTTCTGTTTTAGCGATGCATTTACATAGATCGTTCTAGACACGGAACACATATGAAATGCATGCATTCCAAGTGACGATATATTATTTACATTCTACAATTCTATGCACTTCATTTTATGCACCTCACTCCCAGAAATACCACTTGAGTACTGAGAATCTTCTTTGCGACTTGAGCTGTGGCAGTGGGGGGTTAGCAGGCTGCTTGCTGCTTGTACTGATTGACACTTTTACAACACAAAAGTCATTGACAGAGTGGTGCGAAAGGAATTAAGTTGGGATTGGATTTCGAGTTTATTCGTAGGCTTTGGTAATTCTAGTGTTAAAGCCATCTAGAGACTCCTCCTGCAATCTCTGTCATGGTTCAGATGGCTCTCCTCCATTGTGTAGTCTTTTCAGAGTAAGTGACCTGAAAAGCTTATAATTCTTAATTCAACTTGCTGCTAGCAAGCTCATCAACTCTGCCTCTGACTCTGCTCCAATAGTTCCTGATTCTTAACAAGCTTTCCCTCATATGCCTACTGTATGCGGTCTTCCAAGGCATTGCCAATACTATTATGACGAATTGTTTTTGTTTTGAGGCCTCTGATAGAATGATCATGTCAGGCTGTAGTGATGTTGTTACTGTGTGGGCCAGAAATTTGAATTGCTTTTCCATGTCAATCTTCAGCTGCTAGGCTTGTAGAGCAGTGAGTGTATCTGCCGATATTCTGGTCTGTGAATGGGGCTGTTCTACTGCTTTCATGAAGGAAATATGCTTCTGTGAGAGTGGTGGTGTTTTCAGGCAATGATGGCTGGTGAGACACTATTGGTCAATGCTCTCAGCACTTGGTCTTGTCCCTAACACTTCTTCCAAGACCTTTTCTCCCAGGGTCTTTGCATTTTAAGTCCCAGAATCCTGCTGGTGGGCTTCTTTTCTATTCTTACTCACACCTTCAGATATAAAAAAAAACAGTTACTGGTGATGCTTCGCTGGGTGGGGATCTGAACCACTTTTTTGTCCACTTCGAGGTGAAGTCTTTGAGGTGAAGTCACCAGAGATAGCTGCATCATATCCACAAGCCCACAACAGCTACATTCTCACAGTGGAGGAGCACGAGGTGAGGCGTACACTGTGGGCGGTGAACCTGAGGAAGGCTGTGAAACCTGATGGCATCTGTGGACGAGTGCTGGGGTCTTCAACCAGTCCTTATGCCAGTCCACTATTCCACCTAGTCTGAAGTCCTTTATTATAGTACCACTGCCAAAAAAGACTACCATCAGCAGCCTAATTGACTATCAGCCAGTGGCACTTACCCCTGTGATCTTGAAGTGTTTTGATAAACTGATCCGGACATAATTTCAAGCCTTCCTCCCATGTTAGACATACACCAGTATGCTTATAGGGCAAAAAGATCTACAGAGGATGTCAGGGCCAGAACTTTCCATGCTGGCCTAACCCACTTGGAACAGCAGGGGAGTTATGCTAGGCTACTCTTGGCAGACTTTAGCTCTGCGTTTAATTCCATCCTCCCTCATAGACTGGTGACCATACTGACATTCCACTCTATTGGCCTCTGGATTATGGACTTCCTCTCTGATCTCTCCCAAGGGGTAAGAATTAGCTACCGCACATCCTCATCCCTCAGCCTTAGCACTAGTTCTCTGCAGACCGGCATGCTGAGTCCTCTTCTCTTCACCCTCTACACCTAAGACTGTATCCCCATGCACTCCAGCAATTACATCATCAAATTTGCAGATGACACCTCTGTGGTGGGGCTCGTTTCTGGGGTGAATGAGTCAGCTTATCAGGAAGTGATGGAGTGGCTGTTTGTGTGGTGCAGAGACAATAACCTGGTTGTTAACCCTACGAAAACTAAGGAGGTGATCATTGATTTTTAGGAGCCCCTTTTCATTGGCAGGATCTTTGTGGAGAGGGTCTCAGACTTCCAATGCCTGGGTGTGCACATACAGTAAAGGAAGACCTGACGTGAAGCATTAACAGTACAAAGCTGGTAAAGAAGACACAGCAGAGAATTCACTTCCTGGGGACGCTCTGGAAGAATAATTTCACTCAAAAACTGCTTATGTCCTTCTATTGTTGCTCTATAGAGAGCAAATTGACTTACTGCATTTGTGTGTGGTTTGCCAGCTGCACAGTATAAGAAATGAAAGTACTCCAGGGGGTTGTCAATACTACCCAGAAGATTATCACATGCCCTCTCCCATCCATGGAAGATCTTTATAGTTCCCGTTGCCTTAAAAAGGCCTAGAGCCTACTTAAAGATCCATTTCATCCTGGTCATTCTCTGTTTGAACTGCTGCCCTTGGGCAGACGATTTAGGGCAATAAAAGCACGAACAAACAGATTGAAAAACTGTTTGTACTGAAAGGCCATAACTGTGGCAAATGCTGCACATATTGTGACAATGTTAAATTATGTATGCAATGAATGAATACCAACAGAATGTCTTGTATATGTGGCATGTTGTGTTATATATTTAGTTTTTTATAATCCCTTTTTGCTTTGCACTGATAGGCTGGCATCCAGTTTCATATGTGTAATGATAATAAACAAAAAGACTTTAAAGAAGTTCATCTGCTGTAGAATTACAGCAAAACATATAATAACTATGCATATCATAACTATGCAAATTATTCAAATTACAAAACAGGTTTCTAAAACCCCTACATATGTATTAAAACTCACAAAAAAGTGTCATGGGACAGCATTGCTGCCAGTTGCATGCTGCTCTGAAAATCTGGAGCCTAGTCAGTAATGGTAAGAGCACAAGGTTTGCACCTTTGCAGGTGAGAAAATAGCAAACAAAAAGTCTTAAAAATGGAACAAAGGTGTAAAAAGAGGTGTAAGGCCACTTAGCTACGCTCATCTGTGAAGTATCCATATGATTTTGTTTAATAACATGCTTTTTCTTTGTATATTTTGGTAGTCTATCACTCTCTGCTAAGGACAGGAAACTTAGAAATAGAGAAGAGGAGAAGCAAAAAAAAAAAAACTTGTATGTGAATAAATATTAATGTTAGAATGACACATTTCTACATTTTTATGGTTTATGTCGGTTTAAAAGAAATCTTAAGATTTAAGGACTAGAGATTGGTAGATTTATTACATCTTGCCTAAAGAAGGGGCCTGAGGTGCCTTGAAAGCTTGCATATTGTAATCTTTTTAGTTAGCCAATAAAATGAGTCATTTTGCTTGACTACCCACTAAGGTCTGAAGTTCAATGTCTTAATTAATATGTTACACTGCCTATCTATCTATTATATAGTGACTTACCAATCTATAGGGTGGTCCAGATCTAATTATGCAATTTTCATTACGCTATAATTTATTAAGTTTATTGCATAGAAAATCACCCGAAAAGTCCCGGACCATCGAGAAGTGTGCGAACTGACAACATGAAGAATCGTCTTTGGGCTGAACTGGAATCGTCCCCACATAAATCAGTCATCCAGACGATCTGGATCTGCATAATTAGATCTGGACCACCTTGTATCTATCATCACACATGTGTGACTGGGAGACATCTGAAAGGCCTTAAGAGTAGTACTACCACACCAGACCATGCGGTGGTGAGCTGCACTAACTCTCTTTCTCAATCTTCTACAGACCTGCCACGGGAAATCTTGCCAGGTCCTGGCACCATAGATGATGTCACTCCTGGTATTAAAGATATCACTTCCAGTTTCCAATGCCAGTGATGATGTCAATTCCGGTCCAGAAGATATGACTTCCGGGGCCAGTCCCAATGATGTCACTTCTGGCCCCAGGCTTTAAAGCTGCAATCTTTTCCTATTACGTTCACTTCTGTTTTGGACTCGAACCTGTGATCATCTCAATTAATTTAAACCCATTTGCAGCCAAGGCACAAGAAACGGGTGGCTTCCTCAAATCTTTTTATGTCTGTGGTCTGCTTTTGTGACACTACTGTATCTATTTACAGTATCTATCTATCTATCTATCTATCTATCTATCTATCTATCTATCTAAGACAAAGCATTAAACTGCAGTAAATGTTTTATTTGCAAATAAGGGAAGTTCCCATTAAAATAACAATATAATGTACAATATTGGCAGCACAATTGCTTTGTATACTAGCGACACACGTGTTGCACGCGAGAATCCATAGTAGTATTCCAATCAGAATTACTGAACTATTATAACCTTATGGGATCATGGGCATACATACAATTCAACATTGCCAAAATGGATGTTATATGGCACATTGCTGTATGTAAAGACTGCTCCACATGGGGCTGATTTCATCATGTGGAATCACTCAGGTTTCTGTATGAATCTCAGTTTTTTTTTTTTTTTTTAATTCATGTTAAATGCATTAGTATTTATTTAGAAACATTTGAGCATTTGCAGGGATCACATTAGCTGTAATAATAAACAGGCAGCAATGACAATTTAAAGGACTTGAAATAGTTTTTAAAACTGAATAACATCAGACATTGGACAGCTAGCCATGTCAATACAGGTGGAAGCGTCTGCAACAGTTCTTTAGAAGTACAGGCCAGAAGAACTCTGTATAATGAGCTATTCTGTACAGAACAGCTGGCCATGATGCCCAAAATTAATTTACAAATAAAGACAAAGTATTGACAAAGCAAGCCAGATGAAATATATAAATAACATTTATACAAAATAAGTTCACAATCCAAAAAAAAAAAAAAAAAGAAAGAAGTCAAACCCAAAGAAACAAATGATAGATATACAGACCAACTTCAAAAAGGTCAAATGCTGTAATCAAAAGCAAGGAAGATCAAAATGCCACCATAATAACAAAAACTCAGTCAGTCAGTCAGTCAGTCATTTTCCAACCTGCTATATCCTAACACAGGGTCATGGGGGTCTGCTTGAGCCAATCCCAGCCAACACAGGGCACAAGGCAGGAACAGACCCCAGGCAGGGTGCCAGCCCAGCACATAACAAAAACGGTTCTCAAAAATTCCAGAAAAATAACCAAGGGTCATCTGCATTAAACTCTAGGAGAGTAATGTAAGAACAAGTAAACTAAAGGTAGTTTAAGATGGCCTGTTGCAGAGCTAGGAACACAATACTGAAGTTCCCTGTTTCCTTAGGAGGCATTAGCTCTCCGGAAATGTGTTCTTTTGAAATTGTGGCATGTTAAGTAACCGAAAAATACAGAAATATGACAAAAAAAGGTGATATCCCTCCCATCATGATTATGGGGGTACAAAAATCACATGAGAGAAAAAGATATACGTTAGCTTACTTTACTGACGGTTTTACACGGTTACAGACGGGATGCTTATGACAGACTCTATCAAGGTGTGGAAGTCTTGATCTACGCAGTCTGCCATCTTTCGTCACCACGCTGAAAGGATTTTCCAGACGGATGACATAATCTTCCGCCCGACAGCTTCAAAGGGTTTGACTGCTTGTTCCATGTATTTATACTGTCTTCTCCACATGCAGAGCCCTCTCTGGTTTCCAAACAAGGACAGTAAAGGATTCAGTTTCATCCCAAGAATAGTACAATGCTTACACTGCAGTTTGCCCCATTCTCCAAACTGCTAGGCTAATGGTTTCTATATGCAGCCTAGTCCCTGTGTACCATACTTGGTCTGCCTGTATGAATGAATCCATAACAGTGTGCATAGAGACAGTGACATTAAATTTAATATTATAACAAACTGATTATAACATTCCCCCAAGTTCCTTGCCTCTCCTTCACTTGACTGCTGTTCAATAAGACAACAAATGGAAGGGGGCAGAGGGCAAATAATATACAAAAGGAAGGTCTAAGTATGAAGCCCCAGTCAAGTTCTGAGAAAGACAAGGCAGTAGGGGCAGAGTCACAGCTTGATCCTGTCTGGTAAATTTCATCCCGATTATCTTCCTTGTTATTCCTGCTACTGAGCTTTGCATGCACTTCATAAATCTAGAAATCTGTGTTTTATTGTGGAATGGTTTTAGGGTGACCCCACCCATAGATTCTTTGTTATGAATACCCACACACACAGTATGTCCTCCAGTCCACCTTTTGTTCTTTTGTCTTTGCACTCACTTGTCCTGCAAGGAGATATGGCTCATGGGCCACAGTGCATTTGCACTTGAAGATAAGGTCTAACCTTACCCAAAATTGATTGCTACTTTGTTTTACTTTCCCTATTGGAGGATGTCTCCTATTATTCTTTATACACTATATGGAAAGATAGAGCAACAAAGCAAGCAGGGGGCAGGTATAAACGTTTAATTAGTCATTATAAACATTAATATTAACGTGCCCAAAGCAGAGGCAAAAAAAAAAAAAACCCAAAAGGATGTGCTGTATTACCAAACAACATGAATATTTTGGGAGCTGTCATAGATGATGCTAAACAACATACCTGAAATCAGGAAGTATCTACACTACAAGCATATCTGATGCTGCCGAAAAGGGGACTCAAGAAATCTCTGTGAAAAAGACTATTAATGATACATGTGCATTTAAAAAGCCTTGTGTATTCTGCAATGGTCAGTATACTCTTGCTGAATGTAGTAATCAAAGAACTGCCACATAAAGAAAGAATTGACTTTTTAAAATCTAAAGGTTTATGTTTTCGCTGTCTCAAACAGGGGCACCTTGGTATGAACTGTAAAGAAAGAATGAAATGTCAGACATGTTCTTTTCAGCACTCAGACATCCTGCACATCAAAAAAAGCATCTAAAGCTGCAGCCAGTGTAGCAACACGAACTGAAAAGGAAACAAAGACTGTAACTTGTGCCTTTACTGGGGCCGGAGAAGAATGTGCACTTCAAGTAGTTCCTGTTAAAGTAAAATCTAAGAAAACAGAAAGGAATGTAGAAAGATATGCCTTTATAGACCTCGGTAGTACAGTAACAATTTGCACTGAAAGGCTCCAGAGACAATTAAACCTTCAGGGGAGAAGAACACAAGTATTCATCAAAACCATGAGTAATTACGATGACGATTCAAAGATGCTAGCCCAATGTTCTGTCTTATCAGATTTACAAGTCTGTCGTCTCAATGATGTTGAATATATTGATTTGCCAAAGGTCTTCACACAGGTCTCCATTCCAGTGAACAGAGAAAGTATTCCACTACAAGAAGATATCGATAAGTGGGCATATCTTAAATATATCATATTGACTCTGAAGTTGATCTTTTAATAGGAATCAACTACCCAGAAATCTTCGAGCAGTCACGAATCATACCTAGCCAAGGAGGTGGACCTCATGCTATGAAGACTGCACTTAGATGGGTGGTTGGTGGACCATACAAAGAGATAGATGACCTTGCAAAACAAAATGGTAAGATGCCTAAACATTCAATCAGTCATGTATCAATAACAGAGATTGGAGATATGTTGCTGTAACAGTATAACACAGATTTTACAGAGCGCAAAAGGAGGAGATGTCACAGGAGGACATCAAGTTCATGTGCATAGCCTCAGAATCTGCAAGATTGGTAGGTGGCCACTATTGTTTAAATTTGCCTTTGAAGGATGAAACACTTAAAATGCTGAATAACCGCTGTATTGCTGAACAGTGTGCTTTTGGAATCAAAAGAAAATTGAGCAAAAATTCAGGTTTCCACAAAGACTATAAAGCCTTCATGAAAGACATTATAGACAATGGTTATGCTGTCAAGGTACCCAAAGAAAGCCTGAATTGCAATGAAGGCAGAGTGTGGTACATCCCACATCATGGTGTGTATCATCCAAAGAAAAATAAGATTCGAGTGGTCTTTGACTGCACTGCCACCTACCAGGGGATTTCACTTAATGACCAATTACTAAAAGGCCCTGACCTAACTAACATACTCATTGGCGTCCTTACACGATTCAGAAAGGAGCCAGTAGCCTTAATGACAGACATTAAGTCAATGTTCTACCAAGTTACCAGACAAAGACACTGATCTTTTACGTTTTCTATGGTGGCCTGAAGGTAATCTAAGTAAAGACCTTGAAGAACCCAGTTGTGCATCTTATGCTTTGCGTAGAACAGCCAAAGATGCCAAAGATACATTTCCTGAGGAAGCTGTTAACACCGTTCTCAATAACTTCTATGTGGATGATTGTCTAAGGTCGGTGACAGCAGAAGAACAAGCAATAAAGCTGGAAAAAGATCTCCAAGCTCTATGCTTCAAAGAGGGATTCCATTTGACTAGGTGGGTGAGTAACAACAGAGCAGTTTTAATTGTCCATACCTGAAGACGACAGAGCTCATGAACAAAAGGACTTAGATTTGAGCCACAGTCTCCTTCCCACAGAGCGTGCCCTGGGCATCCAGCGGTGCACAGAAACTGACAGTTTCAAATTTCAGATTAAGTTGCAAAACAAGCCCACCACAAGGCGGCTGTCTGTTGTTAGCTCAGTTTATGATCCACTTGGTTTTCTAGCACCCGCCTTACTGCCAGCAAAGCTTATTCTAAGAGCCTTATTGAAAGAGAAATTTGGGTGGGATGAAGAAGTAGAAGTCAAACATGTTCATAAATGGAAAAAATGGATGGATAATTTGAAGTTACTTGCAGACTATAAAGTGAACATATGCTTCAAACCTACTGGGTTTGGAACCATAAAGACAGCACAAATGCACCATTTTGCAGATGCTAGTGAAGATGGATATGGCACTGTCACTTACTTTGTCTTAACCAATGAAGAGGGCAAAAAGCATTGTTCATTCCTGATGGGCAAGTCAAGAGTTGAACCATTGAAGCAGGTCACGATTCCAAGATTGAAGCTGACAGCAGCCGTTGTGGCAGTTAAAATGGACAAAATGCTTAAAGGTGTGCTTCAAATGCCTTTACAAGGATCTACATTTTGGACTGACAGCACCACGGTACTAAAATACATCTCAAATGAAAGCACTCGATTCAAGACTTTTGTTGCCAACAGAATCTCCATGATCAGAGATAATTCCCAACCTTCACAGTGGAGGTATGTCACACCTGCCCTTAACCCGGCTGATCAAGCATCTAGAGGGCTAAGCATAGAAAACTTTCTCAAAAGCACCACATGGTCACATGGTCCAAGTTTCTTATTGAAGCCCGAACAGGAGTGGCCAAAAAGACCAGATCAACTGAACGATTCACTCTTTGAAGATGATCCAGAAGTTAAAACTTGTACAATTAACATGACAAGAATAGAGGAGGCAACTGAACCCATCAACAAACTAATCACTTACTTTTCAGATTGGCATCGCTTGAAGAAAACAGTGGCTTGGTTCCTCAAGTTTAAAGACATACTGCTGCAGTTAAGAAATGAAAGAAAAACATTCCAACTAGAAGTCAATCAATCTAAAAATAATCCAGAGGAACAAAAATCACTCATCGCAAAGCACATGAAAAGGCATAAACAGACCTTAAAACCATACCCAAGAAGATGCTGGAAACAAATTCAATACATGGCTGATCTGTTTTGGAAAAGATGGACTAAAGAGTATTTGCCAATACTTCAAGAACATCAAAAATGGCTTGCATCAAGAAGAAATTTTTTTTTTGCTATTTTAGTTTTCTTTTTTGTGTGAACTGTTTTACTTTGAAACTTAACTAAACTTTTAAAAACGAAGATATTTTGTCTGTGGAATCATTTCTGCGTGTCTGGCCTTTGTTGAATCCCATTTTTTGAAGTTGAAGCTGCTGAACTTTGGTAATTTTGGGAAAGTGCAGCTACAATACCAATGTGCATGGCTTTCAGTCTCTTAAGGTTACATTGCTCTAGCCCAGTGTTTCTCAAACTCGGTGCTGAGGACCCCCTGTGGCTGCAGGTTTTTGTTCCAACCAGATTCCTAATCAGTGACAACACCTGATAGCACTGATCTCATTTAATTAGCTGGTATTTGTTTTTCTTTTATTCGACATAAAGAAAAGCATAGCAGCATGATTTTTACATTTATAACACATTTATAAATATTTCTGCTTTTGCTATAGATTTAAATACTTAACTTTCTTTTGTTGATTTCATTATATTTTGTCCTTTCTTTATGCAGTTTTCACCCCTTCATTGTATCTTAATAATGACAACTTAAAACGAGCAGATCAGACACATTGGCAAACACTGAAATGTGAAAGGCTGCAACTACTTAGTAAACAATGGATTAATTAAACAATTAGAACACCTAGAAAAGTAGAATGAAAATCAAGATGAAAAAACTGTTAAAAAGAAAAAAAAAAACATTATTCCTATATAACTGCTTGGTACATTTTAATATTTTTTTTTAGAAAACTTAGTTTTTATCTATACTTCTTTTCTTTTTTTTTTTTTTATTTATTTTATTAATTTTATTACAATCCATACATAGCAATCAAGTTTTTACAAAAAAAAGAATTATGTTAAGAACAGATCGATCCCCACTCCTGGTTTTTATCTATACTAATAAAAGGCAAAGCCCTCACTCACTCACTCACTCACTCACTGACTCACTGACTCATCACTAATTCTGCAACTTCCTGTGTAGGTAGAAGGCTGAAATTTGGCAGGCATATTCCTTACAGCTTACTTACAAAAGTTGGGCAGGTTTCATTTCGAAATTCTACACGTAACGGTCATAACGGTCGATAACAGTCGACAACGTCCGCCATGTTGAACTTTCTTATTTATGGCCCCATCTTCACGAAATTTGGTTGGCGGCTTCCCTGCGCTAACCGAAACCGATGTACATACTTATTTCGATGGTATGATGCCACTGTCGGCCGCCATATTGAACTTTCCAACGCCACTAATTCTCCAACTTCCCGTGTAGGTAGAAGGCTGAAATTTGGCAGGCTCATTCCTTACAGCTTACTTACAGAAGTTAAGCACGTTTCATTTCAAAATTCTATGCATAACGGTCATAACAGTTGACAACATTCACCATTTTGAACTTTCTTATTTATGGCCCCATCTTCACGAAATTTGGTAGGTGGCTTCCCTGCGCTAACCAAAACCGATGTACGTACTTATTTCAGTGGTTTGATGCCACAGTCGATGCCATATTGAAGTTTCCAACATCACTAATTCTCCAACTTCCCATGTAGGTAGAAGGCTGAAATTTGGCACTATTTCGGTGGTATGATGCCACTGTCGGCCGCCATATTGAACTTTTCAACGGTCTTTGTTATTTATGGGCCCATCTTCAAGAAATTTGGTACACGGGTTTCCAATGCTAACTGAATCCTACTTACGTACATATATACGTCCATAGCCTGCAGCTCACTCACTGTGTGAGACGGCGTTGGGTCCCCCATCCCAACACCTCCCACGTTGTTGGCTGCCTGCCTATATAAGGCCGTCTGTCGCTCCAGTCTCTACATTCTCTTCTTTGCTTCACCACGGGATTCACGTCTCCCTGCTGATAACTACAGACTTTATATTTAATCCACGGCTTCTCCGCTGTGTTATTGTTCGTTTATTACGATTATAGTTATTGTGTAGGTATTTTAGACTTACTTTACATTGTTCAGTTACCCATTTCCTTTATCATTCCAACCATATCCCCATTAACATGTCTATCGAGGTGATCACCATCGATCAAAGAACTATCACTTTCCGAGTGGTTTCCATGCCCGGAGATGGCACCAACCTTTTCCATTCTCTTTGTTACATATTGCACGACCATATCAGGCTCACTCTTGATATCCGGAGGAACATTGTGTCTTATGTATTGAATGACTGGGACAGGTTCAAGGTGTGGACTGATGAAGGTACAGGAGATAATTATACTACTATACAAGAGCACTAGAAGAGTGAAATGCTTAAGCCCTTCACCTATGCATCTGCATGTGAGTTGATGGCTGCTGCTGAATTGTTCGGTTGTCGCTTTCAAGTGTACCGAAATGACCAAATATTTTACACCTTTCGACATCCGCCAATGCCTCTTAAACATCTTAGATTGACAGGTGACGATTTCAGTAGTGGACACTTTGATGTTTATGAATGTTTAAACTCTCAAAAGCTGGATGTGAAGTTATCGATGAAACCGCTTGTATATTTACAACGCTTGACAGATGCCGAATGTCTTTTCATCACAAGTCCTACAAATACTGTTGTAATTGAAACAAACCATGAAACTCAAACCGATTATGACAGCAGCAATCCAAGCTGTGAGATTTGAAACAAGATTACTGTTCACATGGCCAATTGTACGTTGCATGCTCAAGAGTAATCTCAGCACACAGCTTGGTCATATTACAACCAGAGGGCTGAACTCACAATGTGGTATACAAAGAGATCCTAAACAAGTAATTATTGGTATATTTTTCCTCAGTTTAAAAAGGTTTAATTTTCTTCTTAATAAAGTTTAAGGCAGTACTTCGCCGCTGCAAAGCGCGGGTATTTTGCTAGTATGTATATACTGTATATATGTTTATATGTGTGTGTGTGTGTGTATATATACATATATATACACATACTATATATATATGCCAGCAACACTTATGACAATAACAACACAATTACATTGTCAATCATGTTACGTTATTATTAAAATGTTTCCTTTTCTTTTTCATTACTTCTTTAACACACTACTTCTCCGCTGCGAAGCGCGGGTATTTTGCTAGTAATTAATATATTGTTCCCTAAACACAGAACTTGGGAAATATCAGTTCACTTAATTAGCCCAGGAGTTCAATTAAAACAGA
This sequence comes from Polypterus senegalus, assembly GCF_016835505.1. Taxonomy (NCBI): domain Eukaryota; kingdom Metazoa; phylum Chordata; class Cladistia; order Polypteriformes; family Polypteridae; genus Polypterus; species Polypterus senegalus. The sequence continues at coordinate 24,612,003 of NC_053155.1, read as the reverse complement.
AGCTGGTTGGAACAAAAACCTGCAGCGATAGGATGTCCCCAGGACTGATGTTGAGAACCCCTGCTGTAGCCAATGGCAGGGGCCTTCTTGAGGACTGTACTCTTCCAGTTTCTCCTTCTTCCTCCTTCTGCATCCTGGTTCACCATCAAACTGCTGACTGAAAAGCTGACAGGGCTAAGGTAAATACCCCATTCCCTCTCTCTTCACTGTCATCTTGACTGACCACATCAGCCCATGCTGATGAGATGTGCATGCACAGTAGTTTAAAGGTTACATTTTTACAGATAAAGAAAGTCTGGAAGAATTACTATTTTACTATCGAAAGTTTTAACCTTTTAACCAATCCCTTTACAAATCTATATTTTTCCTGAATAACTCCTAAAGAGCTTCTTCCATGTATCTATGGTCCTCTGTGCGAAGATATATTTTAATATTTGTATGAACCATCTTCTATTTGTGCTTCTGTATTTTTGTTGAAAAGCATAATTTTAAAGCATTGGCTTCAACCTGTTAATTTCCTATATCAGGTCAGGTTAGGTTGGGAGCATGCACTGGTGCAGCCACACCCACAACATGAGAAAACAGCTCAGAATCCTTGTTTGTGACCCCGCAGGGATACACGCAGTCTAGTCCTATCCTTGGAAATGACCATCTGTTTGCCATAGCCAGGTGTTACGTGGGTGTCCACTTCGCCCGGTCCAGCCACTCAGGCGAGCCGGATCACCCTCGAGGAATCGTATCACATGGCCATACTGCAGTACCTGTCACTCTCTCACAATGCAGGTTTTGTGCCTCATTCAGAACTCCATGAGCAACCACTCATTCAACTGCTCATTTAACACAAAGTCAAACCAACGGTACCCAAGTATTCTCTGAAGAGACACAGTACCTAAGGAGTCCAGTCTTCATCTCAGGTCACTGAATAGTGTCCATGTCTCGCAATAATATAGCAACACAGGAAGCACCAGGACTCTAAAGACCAGGACCTTCTTTCTTTTGCAGAGATTTTGGGAGCGCCATCCACCCCTTTCTAGCGTCCTCCCAGGATCTCCTAATCAGTCTACTGTCTTCATAGGAAGGTTCAACAGAGACATGAATGTCACTGTACCTACTCATCCACCCTAGACTTACACACTCTTCACCCCTCATTTTTCTTGGTATGGTGGGCAAATTTAATAGTTTGAAGTTGCGCTAAATGAGCAACTGCCTCTGACGTCCCAGCCAGTCGATGTGCAGTTAGAAATACCCAGGTAACCACTAAACACCACCAACTTGACTATCATGTGCCTGTAAGCTTCCAGCTTTTCCAAAGTAGCTCCTCTGTTTACAGCGGCAAAGCTCTACCTTACAATGATATGTGCTTCTTTTGATTTATTTAATAATTTCCAACTATACTCATTCAGTTTTGGATATGCGGTTGCACAAAATGATGATTGTTTTTTTTTTTTTTAAATCATTATTATGGGATCTTAATATTATAGGATAATACTGATGGGATCACTGCTTCAGTATCTATATTTCCCTATCCTTGGGGTTTTTCAGGAACGTAGCTTTTGCACATAACAAGAATTAAGTCAATATATAACTCAACTCATTGTTTTTTTGTGTTTAGGCTGAAATCTTTCCTCCATGTTTACAGGTAAAAAGCAATCACAAACTTTACAAATTACTTATTACATAATGCATACACACAACAATACAGACCTGTTTAAACACAGCTCCTGACTAATTAACGTAAATGGAAGCTAACAATATGTCCATTAAGATTACCACATGTTTATAAATTAAAAAATATGTCAGACTCTAGAAGACAATAGTCAAGCTTGTCATTTAGAAGAGAAGAGTGTGAATGGATTTTAAAAGTTTAAGTAAGTTCATCTGAATAAACTGCAAAGATAGCAGCCTATTTTCAGAAATGGCACAGTGGCACCTCTGGAGGCCAATTTCAAATTTTAAAATTTTAATACTCTCCACACACCTGTTTGATTGTATTTTATTAAAGTAGAAAGCACAAGCAAGAACACAATATCAGTAAAAATACCATAATGTCTAGTAATATGTGAAAGCAATTTTTTGAACATGAAAAATAAATGCATCAGTAAAGTCAAGAAAACAGCCTTAGAAGATGATCCCTCCAGTGATTCACAATGGCTATTTAGGAAATAGGTAATAGGAAAAACTATTTTGAGAAGAATGTAACCAATATAAAAAGAAAATATCCAGAATGGAGTTTAGAAAATTTAAAGGAGATTTAAACAGTCATATAAGTTTAACAATGTTGCACTTCTCTTTTTGGCCTTTAATATAATTGGTTATACAATTTGGATTGGATCAGGTTATGTGGGTGGAGTGGTGGCTCTGAGGTTAGGGATCGGAATGTTGCCAGAAGTGATTCCACTCTGTTGGGCCCTTAAGCAAGGCCCTTAACCTGCAATTGCTCCTGGGTATGACGCTAACCTGCATCCAGTCTTGCAAGCAGGACTTCCAACTTACAGGGAAAACTTGAGGGTGGGTGACAGGATTGGCACTGTTCCATTCCATTCAAACTAGTGTGGTGCTGAGGTGTCACCTATTACATGGCTGCACCTCTCCATCAGCATTTTTTGTGTTGGAAATGTGTCAATCAGCACAAGCAGCAAGCAGCCTGCTATCCCATCCCCTGCCACGTCCACAGCTCAAGTCACAAAGAAGATTCTCAGTGCTCAATTGGTTTATCTGGGAGTGAGGTGCCTGAAATTGTAGAGGGTAAATAATATATCATCATTTGGAATACGTGCATTTCATGTGTGCTCCATGTCTACAACGATCTATGTAAACGTTAAAAACAGAAACGTTTTTCATGTTTTAGTAATAATTGACAAAATGTAGACATGAAGTGTATAACGTGTGAAGACCGAAGTTCAAATATCAAATAAACACTTTTACAAAAGGTACAAGTATAACCAAACAAGTGCGCTTTTATTCAAGAATATAACCAGAGAAGTTGGCTTAGGGTACACCACTGCTACGACTCCAGCAGTAAGAGTTGCTGACTCATAATCAAGAGGTTATGGGTCTGCCATTTACCATCTTGAGTAGTGAGCTGCTATTTTTATTACTATTATATAATAAAAACATACATTTGATATGAATCTGTAACAGCCGGTGTAAATTTATGGCACTTGTATAAGTTATCATTTTTTTTTTTCAGTTTTATTCTCTCAGTCACGTTCAAGCTACAACTGCCCAATCTGACGCTGATAGGTTTCAAATAAAGACATGGTATAACAAACTTGTTTTGTTATACTACCTCTTTATTTGAAATCTGTGTCAGATATTGTGTGTGAATGACAGTGGGACTGGGAAAACTGTGGACATGGGTGTGAGTGGTGTACATGACTGGGAATAACTGTGGATGTGAGTGGTGTTTTGAGACAATGGAACTGGAAATTCTCTGATCTGTAGGGATAAAAGCTGACACACAAACGCTGGTGAATCTGCCTTTTTGATATCTTGTTGCCACTTGAAATGTATTTTTTTATTCAGTTTTATTCTTGAGTGTTCCTGCTCACACTGAATTAGTATGCACCTTCTGGTCCATGATGTCAAAGCCGCACTGACAGGCCAACTTCTTTTTCTTCAGTTATATTCTTGAATAAAAATGCACTTGTTTTGTAATACAGTATTTGTATCTTTTGGACTTCAGTTTCATACATTATACTGTACACTTCATGTCTACATTTTGTCAATTATTACTAAAACAAGAAAAACCTTTCTGTTTTAGCAATGTCTTTGCATAGATTGTTGTAGACACAGAACACACATGAAATGCATGTATGAATTGTGTTTTTGTTTTAGCAATGAGTTTACATTGATCGTTGTAGACATGGAAGACACTTGAAATGTATGGATTCCAAATAATGAGATAATATTTACCCTCTAAAATTCCAGGCACCTCACTCCCAGATAAAAAACTTGAGCTCTGAGAATCTTCTTTGTGACTTGAGCTGTGGCAGTGGGTGGAGGATGGGACATTAGGCTGCTTGTGTTGATCGACACATTTACAACACAAAAGACACAAATGGAGAGGTGCAAAGGAATTTAAGGTGTTTTGGGAGATTTTTTTGTAGGCTTCAGGTATTCTAGTGTTAATTTTCTAAACCTGCAACATTCTGAGCAGGGCTGCAAGGAAGCTGGCACCCAACCCTTGGACAGGTTACTAAGCCATCACCGGGTGAACGCACTCCAATCCACCAACCTGGGACCCCAGCTTCCTTACTGTGATGCAGCAGAGCTACCACTGTGCCACCATTGCTTCTATTAATCTATATCAGTGTTCTTAGTGTCTTTGAGACCTAGGCTATGATGAACATCAAATTAGTTTTTCCCACTTGTAGAACCATCGCCTACAGTTGTAGCGAAGAGCGGGTCACCCTAGAAGATTCACTGCTGCCAGACAATGCCAGGGAGTTCAGTCCTCCCTGGAGAATCATCGCAGGTAACCCATCAAGAGACATCAATGTCACATAAGCAAGCATCAGGAGTGTCTCTCGGAGACTGGTATAAGCAAACATGGAGGAAAGGGTAAGAATGTGAAACAGTCACTAACACAGTTTTGGTTTCCTTTAGAATTGAGGAGAACTTCCTGGAAGTTATCTAACACCACCACCAGTTCTGACCTCACTAGCTCTGCCTCTTTCACTTCCCAAATCTCACAGGCTGTCCTTGCTCATTTGGGAACCGGTTTCTGGAACAGATTGAGCTTCGTGATGAGCAGAAGCTATCTGACAGCTCAGACAGCTCAAGTTTTGACCTAGACATCACGTCTAACTTGAATTTTGGCTGTTCCCAGCTATTTTACTGTACTATTCTTTACAATGGGTTGCAAAATACATTCTGTTAGATGGTGCATCCCAAACGTTAATGCTGAATACACCCAATAGAGTGTTACTGCCAAACTTACAATAATTGGCTAAAATTAGACGGATAATCAAGTCAAGTGTTTTTACTGTTCTTTTTGAATCAACACTTCATTCAGCCTGATTCTGCTCTAAGCACTATTATTTTACTTTAGGCAGTTTTAACTTAACATACATTTATTGGATAACCTGATCTTCATTCTGGTAATGCGAGTTTTCTTAAGGAATAGGGCAGCCTTTGCAATTTGTACTTCAGGTATGTTCCTCAGCTTGAGAGGCTCTAATTTGGAATATTTGACATGGCATCTTATTTGCAGATAATTTGAGGAGCTCTTATTATCTGTCACATTCAACACCTTACAAAAATGAAAGAAAACACTGGCCATTGAAATAATTACAACTTATTCTTCTTCATCTTCCTCTTTTCCCACTTCTATGTGGCACTGATGTGCTTGATCCACCTTCTCCAGACAGCTTGGTCCTGCACCTCCTCTCCAGTCAAGTCCTTTTCCTTCAGATCTTCTTTTACTTTGTCCATCCACCTTCACTTTGGCCTCCCTCACTCTTTTGCTCACATATTCACTGTCTGTACTCATCACATCTCCATATCACTTCAACCTCTTTTCCTGTACTTTTATAGATATCTCTTCTACTTTTGCTGTACCTCTGATTGTCACATTTCTTATTCTGTCCTTTTCTGTAACTCCTCACATCCATCTCAACATTCTCATTTTCTGCCACATCTAACTTCTTCTTCCAAAAGGACAACCACCAGCTTAACATTGCACTAATCTGGCGTTTATGCACAGCCTGCTTGGAGTTTTCAAAAATGCACCAAAAGGATTCTTAGACTGATCTCTAATTGAATTTCTTGGCCTCAGTCTACAGTATTATATGTAGAAGAACCCAGGCCCCAGTTATCACCTGTGTGATGCCATTAAAACGGTGCAACCTCATTCTCTTGGTTTGGTTTTTAGCCGCAGGAATCAGGAGACTAGACAAAGTTGAGGGAAAGTTGACTAGAGCAAAGCACAGAGATAACCTTAACGTATACCATCACTAAAGCAACAGGACAATAACCTTAAGCACACATCAAAGGAGTGCTTAGGGACAACCCAGTGAAAATTGTTGAGTTGCCCAGCTACAGCCCAGACTTGAACCCAATAAAACATCTGCAGAGAGACCTGAAAAAAGCTGTCCATGGATGGCCTCCGTCCAACCTGACTGAGGCTGAGAGGATCGGCAAAGAGGAATAGAAGAAAATACCCCAATCTAGGTGTGCAATGCTTGAGGAGTCAGACCCTAGAAGAATCCAGGTTGTAGCTGCTGCCAAAGGGCCGGTGCAAGCTAAGGGGGTTACCGTCTATCGGTCCGGGGGAGAAAACATCATGAAAAAGCTCTCTCTATTGTTGGGGTGCCCTGGACCCCATTACTTTGTTTTTCAGAGAAATTCTTACCTATGCTCTCTTGAACTGTCACCCAAATATATTTGACTGTTTCCATTACTGTTAACTAAGGAAGATGCACTCTGTTAACTGAGAAGATCCTCACTGACCATTGAAGCCATGATTTCGCATCGGAAAGCCTGACTTCTTTTTCTTTTAGGAACTCATCTACCCCAAACTCAAATCACCTGGGCCATCATCACTATCTGAGATACCCTAATACAGTACGTGTCCTGTTGTGTCATATAATTCATCAAGTCGCACTAAAAGTTGAAGACAAACACCTCTGGAAGGGGAGGGATGAGGAGAGAAATTGCTCCCAAAAAAGTTCTCCTACTATTCCAGTTTCTGTGGCTGAATTATTGGACTCCTTAGTCTTTTAAGGCTGCATCTTGATAGACTCTAATGAGATGTAGGAATACATATAAAAATGATTTATTTTTTTATTGAAAAGAATAAGTGAAATACAGAAAGACACAGGATATATGAAGATAGAGAATAATAAAATAAAACACCCTCTCCAACCAACATGCACCCCTTGTGAGAAACAATAATAAACATTAATGGAGAAAGTGACTTAAAGGATAAGTTTGGTATTTTTCAAGTTATTTCTTTACAAACACGGTGCATATACATTTGCCACGTTGAATTGTGTTCCAAAGTCCAGCATTTACTATAAATTTTATAAAATACCTTACTCTCACCAGTGTCTTACATTGGAATTAACGGGGCACAGGTAAAGCCAGAAAATAAAAGCATTGGGTGACAGTTTAAGGGCTCAGATAATTGTAATTTCCCACCAGAAAGCCAGAGGGTGATGTTGACTGATGCCCTTTCTCTTCTTTTCTCGGCAGAGCAGAAGATTGATGACATCTCTGACGTCAAGTCCGGAATCTGCCAACCTGGACCCATATCTTCCTGCCTGGAGCCAATAATACCAGAAGCGCTTGAGAGTCTGTTTTGGAGACTTGCATCTATATGACATTTTCTGTTTCTTTTGACACGTGTTTTCTTTAGAATATATGGGGTTTGACTTCAGGTTCCCCAAAGATCTATAATCTCTATGTCAATTTTGTTGCAACATTCATTTTTCAAGCCAAAATCAGTTGTATTGATTTGTGTCTTACACACTGTAACTGTAGGGGGTGCTATTGCTCCCTTGAACCCTCAGGTACCATGCCAAACACCAGGTAAAAGTCCAATAATTATTATTTTTATTATAATAATTATGTGCACCAAGCACCCACCAATCCACACTACTCCTATAATACTTTAATTAATTAATCCACAATCCTCCTCTCCCAGACACTTAGCCACCCTTCCTTCCAGCTAAGCTCAGTCATCTGGGTTTCCCATCGTCCTTTTATATCTCCTGACCCGGAAGCGAATCCACCATACAGTCCATGAGATTCCCTATCACTTCCGGGTCAGATACAAAGTCCTTTTCTTCACCCTGGAAGCACGTCATTCCTACTGCTCATGTGACCAGGACGTACTTCCGGGTTATAGGGTACGTAGCACTCCCCAAGCCTCCCTACAGCAACTCCTGGTGGTCCCCATGGTATCCAGCAGGCCTATTTATAAAAACTATAAGGTCCATGATGCTCTGATGGAACCCGAGGCATCTCCACGTTGCAGGGAGGGCTCCCTCTGGCAGCCTGGGGGTATTGGCCGGGATAAATGGCCGGCCATGGACCACAACACACATTGTAAAATAGCTTATACATGTCATTTATGAGCAAAAAGAATTACCAGTAGTATCGGATTCAGCCATTTTAAAAGATAACCAGCTGCATGCACTACCTAAGCACTTGTAGTCTTCCTCAATAACCTATCAACCCATGGGAGTTTTTTCATCTTTAAAGATATAATCATAATAACATTTTCACGCAACGTGGTTGGTTTTGTTTTGCTTTACAGCCACATTTATGTCAGAACTCACACAAGCAAATAGAAAATATATCCTTGCCCTCGAGAAAAATAGTACCAGGAGTATTCAATAAAATGATTATTTCTAGATTCCTTTTGTTGTCACAAACAACCATTGAAAACTCAGAAGGCATGTTTTCTTTTATCAAAACTCAAAGAGGATGCCTTTGATTATGTTTTAGGATTGCATTTTCTAATGGTCCTTTGTGCCCCATTGCCTCCATAGCAAAGTGTCAGTACGGACAAAATATTTTTTTAAAATGTATAGGCTTTGGAACACAGTCTTGCATGGTAAATACATATATACCATGTTTGTGAAGAAATGTATCTTGTGATGGATGGCCGGCTTCATATTCCGGCCCTCACTCCAAGGCCGCCAGAAGGAGCTCTCCCGAGAGCATGGACGGGTCCCGAGTTCCAGCAGGGCCTCATGGACTATGTAGTTTTTATGTGTAGCCCTGCTGGATACCTTGGAGACCACTGGGAGTCGCTGTCAGAAGGCCAGTAGACTCATTTGTGCACTATGACCTGGAAATTCGTCACATGAAGAGCGACGGGCTTCCGGGGTGAAGCAAAAGTACTATTTACCCTGACCCTGAAGGAATAAGGACTTGTGAACTGTTGGCCAGGAACACTTCCGGGTCAGGAACTATAAAAGGACTGTGGGAGCTCCCAGACGGAGAGCTGAGCTGGGTGGTAGGAGGGCAACGCGTCTGGGAGTGGAGGATTGTTGATTTATCATTGTAGTTATTGTGTTTATTTGTGAGTATAGTGTGGAGTGGAGGGTGCTTAGTGCACATAATTATTATAATAAAATAATTATTGCACTTTTACCTAGTGTTTTGGCGTGGTACCTGAGGTTTTAAGGGAGCACTAGCGCCCCCTACTGCGACAATCTTTTAAATGGAGCCTGGGTGACTAATCACAAAGGGTAGCAATCCTTAGCTGGGCTGAAAAAGAAAGGCAACAAAGAGGAAAAGTTCCTGTCATCACTAACCACTGGAAAGCCAATCACCCACAAACTCTGTAACCAAAATTCAGTCCTTAATTTTGGAGCCAGACACTCCATTAATCCTCAGTGCTGACTGTTCAAGAAGAGTTAGGTTAATGAGAAAAGATTTCCAAGAATCGACAAAAAGAATAGGGGGATTTGAATTGTAAGGCCAGTACAGTTTTGGCAGTGATGGCACTAAGAGAGAACAATCTCTGCTGGACTGGTCTGTCAAGATATGTCTCAGATTAGAGAAGAAAGCTTAATAGAAGGGCACTTACCAATCCAAAGAAATTTAGTGAAAAGACCTCTGCCTTCAGGGCAATAATTGATTGGAGGGTTAAGAGAGAGCATTGAGAGGACGGTGTTGACAAGAATGGTTTAAAGCGGGGTAGGCAAAGTCATTCCTGGTGGGCCGCAGTGGCTGCAGGTTTTTGTTCCAACCTAATTGCTTAATAAGAAGCTCAAGCAACACTTGTTAAGATTTTGAACCCTTATTGCTTATTTTAGTCTTAAACAGCTGTGTTCTTGGTTTTTAATCGCTGCAAATTAGCAATAGCATGCAAATGACAAAAGAGACCAGCAGTTCTCCATTTAGCTTGTTTCCATTGACACCTGTGTGCATTTATTGTGCACTGTTTGGTTTAATTAAATACTTGGAAGGAAAGTGAAGAGAAAAAAGTGAAGGACTGAGAATTACTCATTTGTTTTAAACTTTGCATGATATCCATAGAAAGGAAAAAAGAATAACGAGAATGACTTGACATGGCAGAGTTAAAGCACTAACAAGCCATGGAATTAAATAATTGACAAAGATTGTTTTCTAATTAAGGAACTTGATTGTAACAAAAGCGTGAAGCCACTGTGGCCCTCCACCACTGACTTTGCCCGCCCCTGGTTTAAAGGCAGAAGAGAACAGTTTATTTTGTACCCCGAAATGGTTTCAAAATGCCTGAGGTATATCTGAGGGGGCATCACCCGGGAATAGTAGGATATCGTCAGCATAATGTGAACACCACGGTGAACGTGGCCCATGGGGACATGGCTGCTCCTCTGAAACCCCCTCTTAAACAGTGATTAAGTGAGAAACAAACACATTTTTTCATCTCTTTGCTGGATCAGCTGCCATCCTGCTGCTTGCTGCCGTGCCACATGATTTGCATCTTGCGCTGGGCTTCGAACATTTAAAAGTCCTCACCGCAGCTGCCCTTGTGTCTCACTGCCTTGTCTTTCTTCCCCCAGACATCCTCTGCTCCGGTCGGGGTTCTTGAGCCGCCTCGCCCGTTTTAAGGTGGAAGATTTTGTGTGGCAACCGGTTTCATAGTCTGCCCGGATCGCACCAAGAAGAGACTTGTGTTTGTTCTGCCAGTACTCGAATAAAGCTTCTGTCATGTTCTGTGCAACTTTGTGACCCAAGCGTGAAAATGTATAGAAATTTTATGTGGAATGTCATATGTAGTTAACAGGATGATTAACTCCACTTGGCAGAGAGAAATGGCCAATGGTACAAAGGGGAGATTGAAAAGTAGAGGGAATAAGGGACACCTCAGTCTAGCATCTCTGCAAAATGGTTGAGATATGCCAGAATTAATAGAAATTGCTACAGAAGGTCATGACTATAGGGTTTTAACCATATTAATAAACTTGGCATCAAAGCCTATTTGTTCCAGAGTATGACAAAAAAATTCCCAGTTCATGCAACATCTAAAGAGAGATGGGCGGCTGGTGAGGGCAATGTAGGAGCTACAGCAATTAATATAAAAGATGACAGATATTGTCAGCTGCATAACGTGCATGAGTAAAGACAGTTTGGCCTGGATGTATTAATTTATGTGTAATGGATAATGTATAATGGATTGTAAAGGCAAAGCAAGAAGCTTGGCCAGCAACATGGTGTCAGAATTTATAAAGGAAATTGAACAAACATTTTAAGGGGTCTTTGCCCTGTTTAGTCAGGAGAGCAATTAATGCCATAATGATTGATGAATCCATCAGAGTTGAGGATACCTCAGACTTTAGCATCTCAAGAAGCAGGCCAGATATCCCTGAAAAGTAGAAAAAAAAACATTTCTAATGGCATCAGGGCCATTTGCTCATGGTGTCTAAGAATTTCTGAAGATGAGACATCCCCTGCGGTGGGCTTGCACCCCGCCCGGGATTTGTTTCCTGCCTTGCACCCTGTGTTGGCTGGGATTGGCTCCAGCAGACCCCCGTGACCCTGTAGTTAGGATATTGCAGGTTGGATAATGGATGGATGGATGGAAGTTGAGACATTGATAATGGAGAATCCAAAAAACAAGTCCTTTTCCTATTCAAGCTTTGGAAACAATAGATCTCTTAAAAAAGCATTAATGTCAGAAACGGAAGCATTTCAATTTTGGTTTAAAATAAAAAAAAACACTAATTATTCACATGGGGGATTAGTTAGTATTTGTTATTAATGGCAGAAATGGATGCAAACGAGTCACATTTCTGATATCTAAGCACTAATAATATATTGGATTTATCTCAAGATACATAACATGTAGCCCTTGTGTGTTGAAATTCAAATTCAGCCTTTTGCAAATGCAGAGAATTAAAATCTTGCCTGGTATGAGTTATTAATAACAAGCCACATTACCTGTTGAAGACAGGTAATAGAAAAAAAATATTTACCATCTCTTGCTATTTACCCTTGTTTCCTGCCTTGCACCCTGTGTTGCCTGGGACTGGCTCCAGCAGACCCTCGTGGCCCTGTAGTTAGGATATAGCGGGTTGGATAATGAATGGATGGATCTCTTGCGCTACGTGTACCTTCCATGCCTTTCCTCTGTATTTGTGTGTGTGAACGTCTCTTCATTGGTGCTCCTTGTCTCAAGTGCATTCCCATAAAGGCGGCTTCTCATACTCTGTCATTTCTTTCGAGGCATGTTTCTCACCACCTATCCTGTTTTATGCTTGTAGTTTTTTGAAGGCAATACTATCAGCATGCCTTGTACAACTTTACTCCTCCCCATTTGCCTCACACTCGCACGTCCTTTTTTATCGCATGACCAATCAGATCAAAAGAGGGACTGGACATACAGACCTTAATGTTTTAAGAATGAGCCACACAGATGTGTGCACACCCTAAAGATGGTTAGTGTGTCTCAGGTTCGGCTATTTTGTTCCTGTTTTGTTAAGGTTGACAGGTGGAGTAAGCAATAGTGAAACTGTAAATCGTTTTAATAGCTTATGAAACAAAGGCAGTAATATCCACAATATCAGTGTCAGACCCTCAGGTTCTCTCAGATATAACTAAAAGTCCACAGGTTCTTGACAGAGGGGCCGAGGCCAGTGGGACAGTAAGAGAGGCAGACACGGAGGTACAATTTGACAAAAAGGTGTGTAATAAATGGCTACATTAGTCCCAAAATATTCAAAATGGTGAAAAATAAATCTAGTAGCTTTTAAAATGTACTAAAAATACACAATAAATATCTCAAGCAATAACAAAAAAAAAAAAATTGTGAAAATTGCATCCACCCAATTATTGTTCCATCAGGGTGCTGCACTCCCAGCACATTCAGTCTCTATCAGGCTCATGGCCAGAGCACAGTTAATTACAATTATCAGGACATCTCTGTGAGGAACTATAAATTGCCATTCAAGAAGCTGGTGAGGGCAAAGATACTCCTACATTGTGGTGAAGGGAGTTTTGTGTCTTCACAATCAGCATTTAAAGACATAGATTATTAAAAGGTTTTGTTTTTTTTTGCAAAAATCAACATCCTGGAGTATAGCAGAGTTAAAGCACCAGCGAGGAGTTTGAGAGTGAAGCTGAGTGAGCACTAAGGTGGATAGAAAGTATTTGTGATCGCCAAGAGAATTAGGGATAATGTTGGCATTTGTAATCGCAGGACAGAGCGATTACGAGGTGAGCACATAAACTAATCTAGACTTGGAGTAGTACCATGAGGAGAAAAAAGAATATTCTTTAGCAGAAGCATTAATTAAATGAAAGTAATCAAAAAACTTAAAGTTGGTGGCAAATTTTTTGAGAACCTTGGTGGATTAGGGTTAGCGATGATGGAAAGGAGGAGGAAATTTATCTAAAATAGAATTTATTAAAACATTTGCATCAACACCTAGATTTATTTCAAAAAGTCTTTAAAGTGAAACATGTCTCCCTGTAAATGAATATTTATTGATCTGGTAATGTTCTGACATGTTATGATCTAACGTCTGTAGAAAACTGGTTATTTTCGAATATTCACTGTGTAACAAAAAGACATAAAGACCAATTCCACTCCCTGGAAAACTCCTTCCACTGCAAAATGGAAAAGAACAGCTGCCCCTCATATCATTAATTCCTTCTGGTTCCTACATTCTAGCTAAACTTTGAGATTGGACAACAAGGAGCCATAATGATGACTGCTGTCATCGTCCTGCTCCACTGACAGACTGAGGAGATCGTTCCTCCCCCACACTATGCGACTCTTCAGTTCCATGTGGGTTAAACGTTAACATTATTCAAAGTTATTGTCTGTTTTTACCTGCATTTTTATTACTCTTTAATTTAATATTGTTTTTTTGTATCAGTATGCTGCTACTGGATTATGTAATTTTCCCCATGGGATTAATAAAGTATCTATCTATTATACACTCACCTAAAGGATTATTAGGAACACCATACTAATACGGTGTTAGACCCCCTTACGCCTTCAGAACTGCCTTAATTCTACATGGCATTGATTCAACAAGGTGCTGAAAGCATTCTTTAGAAATGTTGGCCCATATTGATAGGATAGCATCTTGCAGTTGATGGAGATTTGTGGGATGCACATCCAGGGCACAAAGCTCCCGTTCCACCACATCCCAAAGATGCTCTATTGGGTTGAGAACTGGTGACTGTGGGGGCCATTTTAGTACAGTGAACTCATTGTCATGTTCAAGAAACCAATTTGAAATGATTCGAGCTTTGTGACATGGTGCATTATCCTGCTGGAAGTAGCCATCAGAGGATGGGTACATGGTGGTCATGAAGGGATGGACATGGTCAGAAACAATGCTCAGGTAGCCCATGGCATTTAAACGATGCTCAATTGGCACTAAGGGGCCTAAAGTGTGCCAAGAAAACATCCCCCACACCATTACACCACCACCAGCCTGCACAGTGGTAACAAGGCATGATGGATCCATGTTCTCATTCTGTTTACGCCAAATTATGACTCTACCATTTGAATGTCTCAACAGAAATTGAGACTCATCAGACCAGGCAACATTTTTCCAGTCTTCAACTGTACAATTTTGGTGAGCTCGTGCAAATTGTAGCCTCTTTTTCCTATTTGTAGTGGAGATGAGTGGTACCCGGTGGGGTCTTCTGCTGTTGTAGCCCATCTGCCTCAAGGTTGTGCGTGTTGTGGCTTCACAAATGCTTTGCTGCATACCTCGGTTGTAACGAGTGGTTATTTCAGTCAAAGTTGCTCTTCTATCAGCTTGAATCAGTCGGCCCATTCTCCTCTGACCTCTAGCATCAACAAGGCATTTTCGCCCACAGGACTACCGCATACTGGATGTTTTTCCCTTTTCACACCATTCTTTATAAACCCTAGAAATGGTTGTGCGTGAAAACCCCAGTAACTGAGCAGATTGTGAAATACTCAGACCGGCCCGTCTGGCACCAACAACCATACCACGCTCAAAATTGCTTAAATCACCTTTCTTTCCCATTCTGACATTCAGTTTGGAGTTCAGGAGATTGTCTTGACCAGGACCACACCCCTAAATGCATTGAAGCAACTGCCATGTGATTGGTTGATTAGATAATTGCATTAATGAGAAATTGAACAGGTGTTCCTAATAATCCTTTAGGTGAATGTATATGTTTTAGAAAAGTGTGCTGCTGATTATTTACATCAATTCAACATGGAATGCTGGGTTGTTCTACTCAATAGAATACCAAAGGTCTCCACTTTGACAACCATTACATCTGACCAATGTGATCCATAGTGAAATAAACACCCCACCCATAAATAGGTCTTCTGACCTCATATTGCTACACATAATCAATTTTAATTGCAACCATATTATTATGTAAAACATACAATCTGAAAGCGCTGGAATTACTGTTCTGAGTTTTGTTTTTCGTGTCTGTGTTTTTAAATCTCGCCATGCAGATCTAGGAGACAGGTCTGCTGAACAGGGCTTGCTTTAGGTCTTCTTCCATTGGCTCGGTCCTGGAAGTGACGCCAAGAGAGCCTGGTGGGATCTCCCATGAATGGTCTACAGGAAAAGGGAGAAAAAGAGTCAGTGCATTCTGCCACATGCTTCGGAACCACCCTTACTTAAGCCCTTTAGCTGCCTCCCATGCGCATGTGTGTGACTATATATATATATACACAGTCGACTCTGTTTGAGTGCATAGCCTCTGGACGAGATCGCCATGTTCGCTTAAGGGGGGCATGCCCTTAATAGGAGTGCAACATATCAGTACTGAAAGTTGACCATTCAGTTATCCCACTTACTAGCCTAGACAAATGCAATAAAACATTTATTAAAATAGACTATGGTGAAGAATATAGTGTATACATGTATAATACATAGATACATTAACTGTTCAGATATACACGTACTGTATCTGTACCTCTTTAGACTTCCCTATTCTTTTTCGTTTTATGTCCGGATTGCCATTGATCTGCCAGTCTTGCAATATCGATTCCTTACTCTTGTAAATCTGAAAAATTTGGCAAGGATGAAAGATGTAATGTTTCACAACAGAGACCAGACTCTCCTTGTTGTCAAGTCTGTTTAAAACATCGACACGTTCAGCCAGAGACAATGATTTTTGCCCATCAGACGAAGAATTCATTGCCTTAGTCAAAAGGCATGACGGCTAATTCATCACATTTGAGTTGTAAGGCTAATCCGTAATGTCATTTGCTGCGAACAGAGTTTTGTTTAACGCATTGGCAGTTCTGAGATAACATTTACGTACATGTACATAAGAACTGACTACAGTGTACACCTAGTAACTGCACTGTAAACTGTTAGGCCTCAGTACAGTAGTGGGATTGAACATCAGCACCTGTACGATCCACCATCGGCCGGTCAGAAGGATTACTGATTGCATCATTTGAATGTGTAAATCAATATCGTTGTTTCACTAGTAGATGTGAAGAGGCCGTGCAATTAACGGGAATGAATTTGGCTGGAGAGACTAGCAATGGGATCAATAATGTACGTGCGCTTATCAGAAGTTATTGCCCATTTACTTGACTTTATACAAATAGGGACCATGCAAGTCACATGCAGCTAAGCAGGGCATGTGCTTAACCGACATGCACGTAAGTGGAGTCGACTGTATATATAGCTTCTATAAGTAATTTCCCTTTAGGGACAGATGCAGTGTTACTACCTAGTGCTACTAGGTGTGTTTTCTTAGTCATTCATTTTCTTTTTATTTAAAAAGATAGAACTATTGATGGGTTAAAACACATTTGCAATTGAAGACCCCAAATGAGGTCACAAAACCCCCAAAAGTTTTTATTCACTTTGAAGATGCTTATTGTACCTGAAATAAATGCGGAAACCATGCCATCATTTTAATAATGTATACGAGACAGCCTGCTGCTTATCACTTTCACTTAGCTGTTATTACACATTCACAGCTGATTAGAAGTAGCTCCACACTTCTCAGATTTCAAGTTCAATTTGAATTTAGCCAAGCTTGCTTTATTTATCACAAATGCAACTTATGGGACAAATCCCTAGGGTTTACTGGGGGCACATTAATCGATCATGACATTTTGTCTGTTACCTGAGTCCCCTGATCCAAGTAGAATAGGATAGCTCTAGGCTATTAGACCACCCAATCCCTCATCTCATTTGGATACAAACCTGTGAGCTTGCAAAGTTGAAGTGTGGCTTCTGGAGTCTACGGCACTTATTCGCCTAAACATATTGCTTGTGACAGAATAAGGTCGCACATCACAGTATGTATTAACTCGTAGTGACGATTGTTTTAAGTAATGGTGTATGTGAGGGTTTCAAAATTTTTCTATATATTAAAAGTTGAGGATGAATCTTGTTTGTTTAATACATAACTGTAGGACTTATTATATAGTAAATAACTTTGCAGCTTCTTTAATGCTCAGGTGATTAAAATTTTTAGTGATAAGTTAATGTTATCCCATGTCTAATCCTTGTTATTAGGAGAAACAAAGAAATACAGTGCCTTCAGAAAGGATTCAGACCCCTTCAGTTTGTCCACATTTTGTTAGGTTGCAGCCTTGTGCTAAAATCATTTAAATTCACTTTTTAGCCTCAACAAGCAACACTCAATACCACTGAATTACAAAGTGAAAAAAGAATTTTAGAAATATTTTCAAATTATTATAAATAAAAAAAAAATGAAATATTATATTGACACAAGTTCTCAGACCCTTTACTCAATAATTTGCTGAAGCCCCTTTGGCAACAATTCTAGCTAGGAGTCTTCTTTAGCTTGACGTGACAAGCTTCACACACCCGGATTTGGGGATTTTCTGCCATTCTTCTATTTATATCCTCTCAACTTATTTGCAGTTGAATGGAGAGTGGTAGCGATCAGTACAGCAAATAGTACTTCAGGTGAGGTCTAACCAGTGTGTTATAAAGCTTGAGCAGAACCTCCTGTGACTTGTACTCCACACATCAGGATTCTATATAACCTGACATTCTGTTTGCCTACTTAATGGCTTCTGAACAGTCCACTACGACTCCTAAATCCTCGATTTTCAGACCTCCCATTGTGTAATCAAACCTCACATTTTTACTTCCTACATGAAGGCTAAAGAAAAGGCGGATAATGAGTTGTATGAAAGGTTGGACACTAAGGAGGAAGAAAAGGACCTGTACCGACTGGCTAGACAGAGGGACCGAGCTGAGAAAGATGTGCAGCAGGTTAGGGTGATAAAAGATAAAGATGGAAACGTACTCACAAGTGAGGAAAATGTGTTGAGCAGATGCAAAGAGTACATTGAGAGGCTGATGAATGAAGAGAACAAAAGAGAGAAAAGAGGTTGGATGATGTGGAGATAGTGAATCAGGATGTGCAATGTATTACCAAGGAGGAAGTAAGGACAGCTATGAAAAGGATGAAGAATGGAAAAGCCGTTGGTCCAGATGACATACCTGTGGAAGCATGGAGCTGTTTAGGAGAGATGGCAGTGGAGTTTTTAACCAGATTGTTTAATGGAATCCTGGAAAGTGAGAGGATGCCTGAGGAGTGGAGAAGTGTACTGGTGCTGATATTTAAGAATAAGGGGGATGTGCAGAACTGTAGTAACTACAGGGAAATAAAATTGATGAGCCACAGCATGAAGTTATGGGAAAGAGTAGTAGAAGCTAGGTTAAGAAGTTAGGTGATGATTAGTGAGCAGCAGTATGGTTTCATGCCAAGGAAGAGCACCGCAGATGCAATGTTTGCTCTGAGGATGTTGATGGAGAAGTTTAGAGAAGGCCAGAAGGAGTTACACTGCATCTTTGTGGACCTGGAGAAAGCATATGACAGGGTGTCTCGAGAGGAGATGTGGTATTATATGAGGAAGTCGGGAGTGACAGAGAAAACGTTAGAGTTGTACAGGATATGTACAAGGGAAGTGTGACAGTGGTGAGGTCTGTGGTAGGAGTGACGAATGTATTCAAGGTGGAGGTAGGATTACATCAGGGATCGGCTTTGAGCCCTTTCGTATTTGCAATGGTGATGGACAGGCTGACAGATGAGATTAGACAGGAGTCCCCGTGGACTGTGATGTTTGCTGACGACATTGTGATCTGTAGCGATAGTAGGGAGCAGGTTGAGGAGACCCTGGAGAGGTGGAGATATGCTCTAGAGAGGAGAGAAATGAAGGTCAGTAGGAACAAGACAGAATACGTGTGTGTAAATGAGAGGGAGGTCAGTGGAATGGTGAGGATGAAGGGAGTAGAGTTGGCGAAGGTGGATGAGTTTAAATACTTGGGATCAACAGTACAGAGTAATAGGGATTGTGGAAGAGAGGTGAAAAAGAGAGTGCAGGCAGGGTGGAAAGGGTGGAGAAGAGTGCCAGGAGTGATTTGTGACAGATGGATATCAGCAGTAGTGAAAGGGAAGGTCTACAGGATGGTAGTGAGACCAGCTATATTATATGGGTTGGAGACGGTGGCACTGACAAGAAAGCAGGAGACAGAGCTGGAGGTGACAGAGTTAAAAATGCTAAGATTTGCATTGGGTGTGTCGAGGATAGATAGGATTAGAAATTAGTACATTAGAGGGTCAGGTCAGGTTGGATGATTGGGAGACAAAGTCAGAGAGGGGAGTTTGGACATGTGCAGAGGAGAAATGCTGGTTATATTGGGAAAAGGACGTTAATGATGGAGCTGCCAGGCAAGAGAAAAAGAGGAAGGCCTAAGAGAAGGTTTATGGATGTGGTGAGAAAGGACATGCAGGTGATGGGTGTGACAAGATGCAGAGTACATAAAGATATGGAAGAAGGTGTTCCGCTGTAGCAACCCCTAACTGGAGTAGCCAAAAGAAGAGGGAGATGTAATACTTTACATTTACTGACATTAAATTTCATCTGCCACAAATCTGCCCAACCTGCATGCTGTCTAAGTCCTTCCATAATGATCTAACAGATTCCAGATTATCTGCCAATCCACATATTTTGGTATCATCTGCAAACATAACCAGCTTGTTACTTATATTCCTATTCAAATTATTTGTATATTACAAATAGAAGAAACCTCTTTTCTGTTTGCTTCCTCAGAAAGACCGAGACACCGCCGCCATAACTTCACCCGGATGTTTCACAGAGCTGCACCAGTTCTGGGTTCCCTTATTTCCTCTGCTTCCCCAAAGATGACGTCAGACTCCCATCCACCACCACGATTTACCCAGCATTCCACGCTTTAATTTCTGATCCACCCCTATAAACTGTCCGTCTGCCTACCCTTCAATGTGTTATGTTTTTGAAACTGTTGACTTTATTTTGTTGCTATTCAGTATACTGTACGGGGCTCAAAACCCCAAAACTTTATGAGAGTGTTGTCTTCTCTTTACAATATATACATATATACATATAGTCACAGCTATTTTTAATATATATATATAAATGATTTGGATAGGTATATAAATAACAAGCTGGTGAAAGCTTCCAAATGAAAGTGTATATACAGTATATATAATTATTGCAATTACTGTAAATTATATATATATATAGTAAAAGGCGCTATATAGCGCCCGACCCGGCACAGACTACGCAGAGGCACGTGTACAAAACACACAGGCTTTTTATTTCTTCTTTACCCATGGGCGCATGCCTTCCCCATGACCCACAGGCAATACACAGTCCCAAAGCACTATAAATCCCACACAACAACTCTTTCTGGCACCACCACTCCTCCCAGGCAACCTCGTCCTCTTCCTCCCGATTCTGGCCAAGAATGAAGGGAGGTTGGCCCACTTTATAGCCCACCCGGAAGTGCTCCAGGTGCCTGACCAGCTGGTCTTAATTGCACCTCCGGGTGGGGCTGGTAAGTCGTCCAATGTGGCGGCTGGCTCTCCGCAGCACCCCTAGCGGCCACCCCATCTCCCAACCGGGCTGTGGTGGACTCCATGTCCCATGGAGCCACGGGGAGACTGAGGAAGGACCCACGGCCAGGGAGGCTGCCCCCAGGCGCCCCGGGGGAGGCATTGCACTGTCCATGGTGGCTCCCCCGGGACGTATGCAGCAGATGCGTCCCAGCCAGGCATGGGACCCGGCAGTCCGTCACAACATATATATATATATATATATATATATATATATATATATATATATATATATATATAGATACACATACAGGCATACAGGGATGGGCAAAAGTAGGTTTACAGTTGTCTGTATGGAAAACTTCAAACAGGTTATGATTATTACAATAACCTTATTAACTCGCTTAAGATACAGTTCATTTGTAACAAACAAATAAATAAATAAATATGCAAATAAATAAATAATACAAGAATAAGCTCTGTGTTTTACATACTTACAACTGTAAACCTACTGTGTATATATACTGTTTATATTGACATGGACACCAGGAATGGGCTGGCTTACCAGCCGGGATGGTTCAAGGATTTTTTTAACCAATCATGAGGCCAGTTTAATGGAAGGATAGAGGAATAATCATATGAGAATAATTGTATGGAATATTTAGGTGGCAATGGTTGGCAGTCTTCCTGGGCTACCGTGCTTGCATGGATACCCGCAGGACTGGCTGGGAACTGCAGTCCTGTTAGACAGCCCTGTTGTGGTCCATGGGTGCCATTAGGGGGAGCTGCAGGAATAACCAGTCCCCACTTTAAGGGACTTCAGTCTGACCGAGAAGAGCTTCCTAGAATCAATGTGGGGACAGCAGAAGTTTGACATAAAAGATGCCAAGTTTCCTGTGTGAGTGGGCAGAGTCGGGAGGAGAGTGTTTGTAACTACATGGGAGGAGGCAAGAAGATTTTGTGCTGTATTATTGTGGAAATGATTAATGATTGGAAGGTATTGTAAAATTAAAGAAATATATTCTGTTTGAATCCAGGACTATGTTTTGTAGCTGTGTTTGTGGGTTTGGGATGTTGTTACGTCCCCTACTGTTAACTATAATGTGCGTGGGTGTGTTTTGCAGATTCCAACTTCTAGCCATCTGGCATCTTGATGGGTGATTCACAATTCCAAGGAAAACAAACAATTTAGATAAAATTCAATGTTCGTCTGACACTTGGCCCTTCATCAGGGTAGACACAACAACTCCAGTGCTGTTTCCCCATCAACACAGACAGTATGAAGAAGCTGACAGTGACAAAAGCGTCACCCCAGGGCAGAGAAAAGAGTCCATCAACTGGCAGGCACTAACCATCTCATTGGACTGAAAAGGAGCAAACTAGCAAAGGGAGTAGTGCTTCACAGATAAAGCCAGGCAGAACTGCAGCAGAATTCAAAAGGAAAATATTCAGAGAATCAAATTCTCCGTTAAGTGCTCATTTCTAGGATCTAAGTTAGTTCAATTTCTCATTGGTATCTGCTTTTAAGTTTTTTGATGTAAACTCTAACTAATGCGGTGGGTTGGCGCCCTGCCCGGGATTGGTTCCTGCCTTGCGCCCTGTGTTGGTTGGGATTGGCTCCAACAGATCCCTGTGACCCTGTGTTTGGATTCAACGAGTTGGAAAATGGATGGATGGAGCTCTAACTAAAGCAAAATAATGTTAAAAACTCACCCTCCTTCATAAACAGTATTAAATTAAAAAGTGTAGCCTTCCATCACATCATGTAGCCTCATTTACACCACATCAGCAGAAATGTTGTAGTGCCATCCCTGAGGGAGAAGGAGATAAAAAGCAGAGCTGACTTATTTGAAATAAGGTGTTCTTATTTGTCTGTTTTAATTTTAAGGAGGGTTTTTTTTTAGTATTTGTTTATGCTCCACTACAGCTTTTTTTTATTTTGCCAGGGTTGGCAGATTTTGTACCTATTCCAAGGGTCTCTGATTGCAGACCCTCGAGATGGATTGTTTCATTGTTGGAGGTAGTCACATTGTATAATTAGTTCAGTTGCTTTACTCCGCTAAGGCACTGGAATTCCTATTCACACCCACATTCGGTAAAGCAAACAAGCAGCGTATACATAGAATAGTTTGACCAACATGGATTTCACAACAAAATAAATGACTACAAGAATGAATAGTAATGAATGAAAAACAACTTGTTCAAGGTTCCTTCATTATTGACTAGAGGCGTTGCTGTCAGCTAAATTCCCTAAGCAGATTACAGGCTCACTTGTGACAGCCTGGTTTTTGGGGCTTGGTTTTTAAGTCAAAAAACATCCAGCCGTCTCTACAGATCCTTGAGAAATTACACCCTGGATTTTAAGACAGCTGCCAAAGCAATTCCACTAATAAGGTGGTGAAGGCTGGCAGAGGCAGAGAAAAGCTGCCATGGGGGTGATTAACAGGACCAAAGGTGCTCATCCAGAGTTGACGCATTTTACCCAATGAAACCTCCTCCCCAGTGTTAAGATCTTGTGGGTGGTCAGGCAGAGGCACAGAGGTGGCTGACGCATCTTCAGAAACATAATGTAATTAGAAAGTAGCCATCATCAAAGAACTTGTTGAGATCATGTAATAAAGTCATCACACTGTCTTATAGGTTTACCTCTTAGTAACTCTGATAGCTACCTGTTTTTTAAGAAAGGATCTGATACTTGGATGTTAGATATACCGTGCGTTCATTTTAAATAGGAGGACATTAAAATCTTTTATCAGTGGCACCTCTGCACGAGAACCACCGTTTTCAACCCGTGAAAACATATGCAGTTTTTAATGTCTGGAAAACATTTGGGATTAAATCACTTAGAGATCTGTACATAGACAACGTTTATGCATCCTACGAACAATTATATTCTAAATTTAACTTTTGAGCAACACATTTCTTTCACTATCTTCAAATTAGAAACTTTGTTAAACAGAACCTGACCAATTCTCCACGCCTCTCACCTCCCTCTATGCTGGAAAAAATATTGCTCAGTTTCAAGGACTCAGACAGCATTATATAGCTGTAATATATAAAACCATTTTGCAGTCCCTCCTTTTCAAAGATCCAAGAAGACAGTGGGAAAAGGATCTCTCACTCAACATATCAGAAAAAGAATGGAAGGTAGCAATGCAGAGAATTCACTCGAGCTCCATATGTGCAAAGCATACAATTATTCAACTCAAAATCATATATTGAGTGCATCTGTCTCACTTAAAATTGTCCAAAATGTTTCCAGTGTGAAAGCCAACCTGTAAACGTTGCAATCGAGCTCCAGCCTCACTAGGTCACACGTTTTGGGCCTGCACCAAATTAACATCATTCTGGACCAAAATCTTTAAATGCCTTTCAAACAGACTTGGTGTCACAATCAATCGTAATCCATTAACAGCCGTGTTTGGTGGGCTCACTGATGGGTTTAAAGTGGAGAAGGAGAAACAAGCTGTAATTGCCTTTACTACACTGTTGGCACGCAGACTTATCTTGCTCAACTGGAAGAATCCTAACTCTCCTATTCTTAGTCAGTGGGTAACTGATGTTATATATTATTTGAAACTGGAAAAAATAAAATTCTCACTTAGAGGATTTGTGAAGAAATTTTTCAAAACCTGGCAGGATCTAATCAATAACATTCTACTGTAGAATAAACTTTTAAAGTACTTAAGAAGCAGATTCTCTCCCTATTTTCTTTTTCTTCTCCATTTATCTATATTCATTTATTAACTTATCAATTTACCTATTTTTACTAGGTTTAAGTTTTATTCTGCTGCCCATGCCCTCTTTCTCAGGGGTGGGGGTTGATTTGGTTTCAATCCTATTCTTGTAAAATTTATCTATTTTTATGGAACGTTGTGCGATTTCAATAAAATTATTAAAAATAAATAGGTGGACATGATGATGCAGTCACAGAGAAAAGACGAATCCAGGATGATGACCACGATACACTTTTCTAGTCAGTTTCCATCCATTGTTTCAGTTTTTTGGCCCCTTTTAACCTTTTCTTTGTATCTGCCAGTTTCAGAAATCAGGCTGTTTTCTTTGAAACTCTGTCGGGTCCGACTGCTTTATTGAAGAGAATATCAGGTTTCAGCGGTGCTAATGCAATTACAGAGGTTTCTCTAATAACCAATTAGCATTTAAAATGTCTAATGAAGGATGAGCTAAGTGAGCTGACCATTAGAAGACTGTAGGAATGGCTGCTGGCATAAGTGAATAATAAATTAAAAATCAGTCATTTGAAGCAGTAATAGCCATTACAAAACTAGTGATGCCTTGGCTGTACTTTTAAAATAATTTAACAGTACCCTTATAAAAAAAAAAAGCTATCAATTTCTATCAAAAACATGAAAAGTGAGCGATTCAAAACTTTTGAATGATAGTTAATATAAACATATAGTGACCACCAAGGAACTCTTCTCTTACCTTTGCCATTCCATCTCTTTTTAAAAAAAATTATCGGGGACCTTTTAGCCATCACTGGACGGCTCTCAGTTACGCTGACTTCCTGTGATAACCATGGAAGTGTCTTGTGAAGTGAATATTTTGATGTGAAGTGTCTTGAAGTGTCGTGAGAACCCTAAATACAAAGAGGACTGTTTCATTTATATTGGGTAGAATGCCCAGAGGGGACTGGGTGGTCTCGTGGCCTGGAACCCCTGCAGATTTTATTTTTTACTCCAGCCGTCTGGAGTTTTTTTTTTGTTTTTTTCTGTCCTCCCTGGCCATTGGACCTTACCCTTTTTCTATGTTAACTAATTAATTTCTTATTTTGGCCCATTCATCAAAAGAGTGATAACTTATGACAATATATTATGACCAACAGTAGAGAACCAGAGCAAAGCAGCATGAATCATAGATAGATAGATAGATAGATAGGGTACCAAACCGGAAGCCCTATATAATTATATTGAAACAAAAATCAAAACAGTCCACAATGGCACAACAGAAAAGACACGGACCACAAAATGAGCCCCCACAGAGTTCTCTGCTTTGATCATTGGGTTCTGAATCAGGAATGAGAGCTGGTTTGGTATCGACTCTAGATCTTACATGAAATGGCCCCTTTTGGGGTCATCCTTTTTTACAGTGTCCCAACTGGAAGGGGCAGGGCCTGCTCTGGGTGTCACGGTCATGGCTGGCTGACCTCACTAGGCATCTTCTTGGAGCTGTAGAGGAAACAGAAGATACCTAGTGAGCGACAAAGCCTCCTCTTGCTTTGGAGTGTTATCTCCAGATGATCCCCAGACGCACATGCATGACAATGTATACGGTAGTGAAACACACAGACCTACAGTCCTAAAATAAAATGCTACAAAAGCCTGGATATAATCAACATGAATCTCTCTACCCATTGCTTGCAAATGTTAGAATTTACACTTTATTATGGATTATGAACTTGCTAACTTCACGGACATCGACACCAAGTGATTGTCAGATCAGAGCAAAGAAAATTATCAGTGATACCAGCAAACCCAACAACGGCTTTATCTCTGTGCTACGGTCAGTTCAGAGAGCTTCTGTTCACAGTCCATCTGCATCTTGAATAATATAATCATGATGCCCTATTGTTAACTCCTTTACATTAGGTTTTTCTTATTAATCACATATTTTATAATCTATTAATTGATTTTTATTAATATTTAAAAAGCCATGTATTATTGCTTTTGTCTATTATATTCTTCTTAGATGCACAGTCATTGGAGTTTAGCATCTAGGCATTTCACTCAATATTGTACTATATGTACAATTTGTATGTGTCAAAATTCAAGTTGATTTGATTTGATTTCATTGATTTAAACAAAAATATATCATGTCCTCGATGATTTAGCAATATCATGGCCTTGTGGGGACCATTCTATATTTTCAGTTGTCTCGTACACATTCTTGCAGTCTGTATCCTGGACTTTACTTTGCACGCCTATAAGCCATCGTGTTTCTCTGATGCACATTTGCTATATTCATGATCACTTCTTGCTTGATGATGTGCTTCACTGTCTTATCTGCTTATTTTTCTCATTCTTCGTCACTTAGTCACCTCCTGCAATTGTACTTGACACTCAGCAGATATCGCTGTTCTTCTTTTTCTTTCTGCCATTATGGTGATTATCGCTTGGCTTCACAATCTCTTCACCATAAACACACCACTACAGGTCATGTATACCTCTATCTAAATTTCGGCATGTTGTCTTTCTTGCATTCTTTATCCCACCACATGACACTCAGCGAATGCTGCTGGTCTTCTTCATCTTCCTATTGTCGTGTTCTCTGTCAGGTAATTGGCTTCTGTGATTTTCTTGCCGCTACCTAAAGTTTTTGAATTTCCAGAATATTTCATGTCATAGAAAAGCAACATTAAACAAGCTGGGCAATACAGGCATGGTGTAACATTCAGGTGCGTTAGGCGACTAAGTTAACTGACTTGAAAGTTAGAGCATTTCATATTTTAATTTAGTTTATCCAAGAGTCAGTTATATTTTTGTTTAACAAACAGTTTTGTAACAATGAGTCACACTCAAAAGTAATAGCGATAATAAAATGCAGTCAGATATGCCAGTAGACTACATTAAACACTTTTTAACAGCACTTTACAATGGAGTTAAAAATAGAGCACAAACAGACTTGTGGTGGCTCAGTAGCTTTCATAAGCAGCAAATTCCAATTTAAGTGATGTGAAAATGGCATCGACTGATGTGTGTTAGTGGCCTGTGACTAATTCTTGCTCAATTTTCTTAAAAATGGCATTTTTGAAAGTTTACCCAATAGAATAATACTCAATAATCAGCAAATGAAAAATAACTATTAATACAAAATGACCAACACTTGTATCAGTATCAATATTATCCCATGAAGGGAAAAAAATAAACTGAAATAAGTTCTCCATCTAGCTGTTAATATTAGCTAAAACACGGTAATTCATTAAAATTCTATAAATAAGTAAGAACTTGGAAAGGAACTGGTTTATTGTATAACGGGACTATAAATGATACGTGATGAGCAAGAAGATCAAGGGCTTGCTGCGATTGTTTGTATATATCTGAGGCTCAAAGATCAGGGTCTGGGCACCAGAGATCAGGGGCTTGAGCAAATGAAGCCCCCCCACTTCCTGATGTCATTGTTCATTTTTAAACCCATCCTACATTTATATCAATTAGGGCAGCCACTTCTTTCCCATTTTATTAATTAGTTTAAAAACCATTTAGGTGCATTTTGAGAACAGTGATCATTTACAATAATAATCTGCAGGTAATATTGTTCAATCAATTCAATCCAGAGACGTGCAGTCAGGGGAGGCAGGTGTTATGAAAAGTAAAAACAATAACAATAATGACATAAAATAAATGTGTCCACTAGTCTTTGGTATAAATTTTTGTTTTCTGTATGATTCCAATAATTTTGATCATTTTTTACATTCAAAATCGCTGAATTGGCACATTTCCTGTTCAAATACAGGAGAGAAATGTGGGGTGCGGCAGCAGCGAGCTTCACCTTACCTCGGACTTCGGTCTCCCTCACACACTGAGTTGATGCATGCAGTTGTCACGTGTCTGTTTCTGTCTCTCTGTATGTCGCCAATATAATGTTTGCAGACACATTTATTATACACCCTAACTTTCTACAGTCTGCCTAATATCTTTAATGAATGGGTGTGACATATTTAGTCTTGCTGATCAGACATAAAACCGCAGTGAATAGGCACAAGGTGAGGCAGACAGTACCGTGCCGCCCTGAAGGGGGCGCATGTGAGCCAAACAGGTGCTCGTTGCTGCCAATAAGTTAGCGACATCAGAAAGTCAAGTCCACTGCAGCAGTCCACTTATTTTTATTTATTGTACTGACTGACTGCCAAAATGGAAGATTAGATTAAGACTTTTAAAACTAAAGGAAAATATTGAAGACTTTTATAAGAAGTGACAGAGATTTTCATGGAGAAGGATAGGCGCATGGACTTCCTTTACAAATAAAGGTTAAGACCATAAATGGTTTTCAGTTTTATAAAAAAATAGGACCAGACTAAGAAAAAAAAAACAATCCAATATTTAAAAACTAAATGTGGACCTTAAATAAAATATTCTATTGTTTTTCTTGTTATCCTTTTGTTGGACAGTCCATATTAAAATTGATTAAAGCATCAAAATTAAATGCTTTTAAAAAACAACTAAATATTTCAATTAAGATCAAAATTGACATCTGTTTTTTTGTACACCACTCATACTTTCATATGAATTGAATGAGAATAAATTGTGAAATTGCAACGGAAAATGTGAGGAGCAAATGCGCCATCTCTGCTCTCTCTCGCCGCTATAAATGTAATGTTCTTTCTTAGCCAAATATGAACTTTACCAATCTGAGTGTGTGTAAAGAATGCTGATGAGATATGAAACATAACCAGTAGTCAGTGTGCATGCTGCCAATTGAATAGTGAATAAGTTGCTCTTTTGGGTTTATATATTTGTTAATCTGACTCTGAAGGAGTCCGTGCCTCACCAGCCATGAACCTCACCGCACATCACTGATTCAGTCTTATATTTACTTACATAATTGGTTCAAATTTTTTTCTGGAAAAGTTCATTTTTGCTTTGCGCCCTCCCCCATCATAACCTATCGAAAGCTTTAGATTCGTCAAAAATTTCGATCTCAGGTTTTCGACAAATCTTGACATTTTAGGGTTCCCTAATACAGAAAACACTAATAACTCAATACTGGATGTGTGTCTGTCTGTGTGTCACAGTTTCTTGAGGGTGGCCTAGAGTTAAAATACCAAACTTATGCCTGTTATGAGATGACAATTAGTTTTTGAGCCAAATCGTGCAAGAGAAAGAGGAACCCTCAAATATCGTAATTCTGCAATTAATTATGTCAGTCCGTCATTACCCAACCTGCTATATCCTAACACAGGGTCACGGGGATCTGCTGGAGCCAACCCCAGCTAGCACAAGGCGGAAAACAAACCATGGGCAGGGCACCAGCCCACTGCAGAGCACACAGACTAGGGACAATTTACGATCACCAATACACCTATCCTGCATGTCTTTGGACTGTGGGAAGACACTGGAGCACGCAGAGGAAACCCACGCAGACATGAGGAGAACATGCAAACTCCACACAGGGAGGACCCGGGAAGTGAACCCAGGTTTCATTACTGCGATGCAGCAGTCCTACCACTGCGTCACCGTGCCGCATCGCAATTAATTATGAATCATTCTCACCAATTGTTATCGTGACCAATTTTATGATCAGAAAGATCAGCATCAGAGCAGCAAATAATTATTGAAATGTTATAGAATAGATCAGGTAACTTGGTTCCTAGGATGCAAAGCCTATTGATGCTTGCGTCCGAATTTTTTTATACTCTGATATTTTAACCTACCTAAAGTAGCAGGAGAAGGTGCTGCTATGTGAACTGTTTTCACCTGCACGTCCTGCCCAGCATCTGACCGACTTGCATTGGGCATCGGAGCGATTGTGAAACGAGTTAAAGAGAAAAAACTACAAAATATACCATTTCTGGCATCTGATCCCAAGGTAAAATCCAAACAATGAACTCTTTTGTAGTGTAGGTTTGTTCAGAATGTTTTCTCCATTTTAAGATGGAGGAGTTCACAAATTCTGCAATGCCTTTCAAAGGGAAATTTTGAAATTTGAAAACAATGATCTGTTTGAGATGTCGGAATGAAAACTGAACTGTCTCGACAAATTTCTTAGAAGAATAAGTGTGCCACATCTCAAAAAAATTATTCCACAGGGGGGCCGAGTTGTTTCATGCAGACAGACATACGTATACATAAGGGCAGATGGACGGACATGTGCATTATATGCAAACACACTTGAAAATTGTCAACAGTGAGATTGCTCCCTTTGTTAGTGAAAGGTCATGTCACATCACCACAGTCTCTGACACTCGTTGTACTGGTGGTCACTTGAAATTTTTCCCCGCATATGGAATAGCATTTAGCAGCAGATCTGGTGTGCCAGGGTAGCACAGTGGTGCAGTGGTAGTTCTGCAGCCTCCCAGTAAGGAGACCAGCATTCACATCCAGGATCCTCCTTGCAAGGAGTTTGCATGTTCTCCCCTTATCTGAGTGGATTTTCTCTGGGTGCTCTGGTTTCCTCCCACAATCCAATGCACAACGCAGGTTAGGTGGATTGGTGATACTAAATTGGCCCTGGAGAGTGTGTGTGTGAGTGAGACGGACTGGCACCTTGTCCAGAGTTTGTTCCCACCTTGTGCCCTGTACTAGCTGGGATAGACTCCAGCACCCCTAGCAACTTTGTTCTAGGGACTAAGGAGGTTCAAAATTGACTGAGTGACTGGTATGTCAGTGAAACATTTTGAACAGGCTGCCTTATTGCACTGTGCTCTGTCCCCAAGGCTTGCTCTGTCTACTATGTGCCACTGTTTCCTTTTTTCTAGTGGATACCGATGCTGACTCAGAGTCTTTTGGTGGAGAAGGGGACAACTTTAATTTCCTATAGGTTCCTTCTCCTGTAAACCATATACCAATTCACTTTTTGCTAGGAAGGAATCACTAAGAATCTTGCACCCCTCCATTTCACTAGTTTGGTAGTGAATCTGTGCTTCCAAATCAGATGTGAACACTTTACTAAAGTGAATTTCCTTTCTCTTATTTGGCAAAGCAGAGACCTTTCTCTCTTTCTCCTTCTCTGCCTTGCTGCCCACTCCCTACACACGTGTAGAGACTCCTAGCACAAACAGAAGTTTTACAACAGAACCACACGGTCAGACAAAGTGGAAGACATGGACTTTACTGCACCCTTGACGTTTCACGGCCTTAGCTGCTATAAGCTATACTGCAGTTTCATATACTGTATGAAGGTCGCATAATTTGGGATGGCAGGTGTATGTAACTCTAAAAAGATTGAGAAGCGATCCCATGTGCACAATTTCCACCTTCCTAAACTGTTCCCGGCTTTGATATTTTTTAGCCTCATTTTGTCAATTTCCCAAATATTAAACCTCACATCAGCAGATATTTAAGAAAGTAAAGTGCATATATTTAAACACAATGAATTTCCCGTCCTCCTGCAATTTAATGTACTTTTCAATTCTATTGTCTTTTTCCGAATTTGTTGTTATTCATCATTTTTAATTCAGGCTTCAAGGTCAGACACAATAACCCTAATGATTCCTTTATTATTTGTAATCATATCCTTTTCATAGCTTTAAAATGAAGAGCTGCCATTCAAGTTCAGTAATCAGTTCTTACAAATGGCACTCAGGAGGGAAGGAAAAAACAAACACAGAAAGCCATTACGAAATAAATCACCCTCCCCTCTGGATTGCTAATGAAATATCTTCTGGTTTAAAAGTACCTGAATGACTACTTAAGACAATAAATAGTCCACTAGTCTCCTTTTAAACATCCCCAGTTACCTCAGTCTCCTCAATGTTTGAACCCATTTTCAAGTTTATTGGAATGTTTCCTGCTTCAAGGGACTTATTACATGTAGAACGTAATTGATTTATAATTTGCTACTTGGTTTCTAACAACTACCTGCTTTATTCCAAAGAGCAATGGGGATTTGCCTATTCCCAGAAAATCTGTCTCATCCACTTTTGTCTTTTTCTGTATAGTCAATTATCATACAATGGCCAGGTAGCATTTCATTATCATAGTTATATTTCTGTTTCTTCTTTTCTGAGGAATTAATCAATCGACTTGCTTGTAAAGGATGTCAAGAAAACCCTACAGATTATTCTTAACATGCCACTGTTATGGCTGGTTTATGTTTAGCTTGCTTCTTTTTGTCTTCTTCATTGGATTCCATTTTCCACCTTAATAAAAGGACAACTTTCTGTTTGTGTGCCTGTCCTTTTGCTTTGCCTCTGTCATTCTAAAAGATGGAGCAGTATACCTATTTTTAGTAATAAAGTGCATTGTAGTGGTGATTCCAACAGATGGTGCATAACAAAAAGCACAGCTTTTTACAAATCCCTTACCAAATGGCATATAACAGAGACATACAGTCTGCATTGCATGGAACACCGCAAATGCTAACACTGAGATCTACTGTATGTTGATTAGTTAAATTTAAACCCCCCTTAGATGGATAACAGCACAGCTAGTCTATGTATATATTATACTAGCCGAAGCCCGCCGTAGCATACGGTGGTGTAAGAATAGGAACGGAAAACGGTGAGAAAGGAATTCAGAAATCAAGAAGAAATAAATACTTCATGAAAGACGTAATTGTGAATAGGTGTTTTGGTGGTGACGACAGATAATGAGTCGAAAGATCTAAACCCAGAAAAAGCCACATATAACTGACTGTGGCTGAAAACTGGTTGTTAGAATTATTGTGAAGAGTAAACAGCTTGTGGGCATGAGGAAGGCCGTGCTTCTGAAATTCGATTACATAAATATAATCAATAACAACCTCAAAAAAATGTTGTTGTAGAATGTCTCTAAGTAATTCCTGCAGCTTAATCCAAAAGGCTCGTACTACAATATCAGATCTGCGCTCCGGTCTTTGGGTATCCGACAGTGCATGTAGAATTTCCGGCCAAGCAGGATTACATGTGAAAGTGATAAATAAATGAGGCTGTCCGAATTTACTTACTATGGCCATGGCATCCTGATAGTTTTGTTGCATGTATCTTGGACTTACTGGAAATGTGCACAGTAATGTGATCATTTTGCCTACACATACGTTGTTATTTTCAGTGTTTGCTTGCAGTGCATCTGAGAGTCCTTTGTATTGTTCCACGCGCAAATCTTGTTGATCTAATCTGAGATAGTTGAGATACGCGCCCTCTGTTTTAACATATGCATCTACGACGTACTGTTGGAATAGTTCGCCGCTGGAGTGCAAAATACTAAATGTATTCCTAATTGCTAATCTGTACGCGTAAAATTGGCATTGAGTAAGCCTTATTCGCTTGGCGGTTCTTTTATCGGGAACATGTTGTAAATCTTTGTGCTAGCCAATGTCTCCGTAAGGGAATAAATGTTGGTAAACCATAGGATCGGAATTCATATTGAGCGTGGAAATCTGTTTACAGGTGTTGCCTATGGGACAGATTCAAAAGCCCCTTTTGGCAGGCGGTTCGCCATCTTTTCCGGTGAAAAAATTGCTGCAACATTGGTGTGACATGTCGGGGCATTGTATCGTCGTAAATCCTGCCTTGGGTTTTCCTCAAAAAGCATTCGTACAGATGCTGTTGGATTGGACTGAGCGATTTCATGCATGTGTTTGTATGATTTAGTGAAGGGTTTGATGGTTTTGAGCATAGAATCTAGCTGGAGAAGTACATTTTTGCTGCATGCAGAGTTTGCTTTATTTTGTAAGCGTACTTCAGAAGCTTGGTGAGAAATGCCATGTCGGCTGCATATGGGCAGGACCGGTTTTGAAGAGGAGCCGCTGGTAGCAAAGGGAGGGGTTTGGAAGAGGACGAATAGGAATCGAGAAATGCCGTGTCGGCTGCGTGTGGGCAGGACCGGTTTTGAGGTGGAAGCAGGACGAACCAGAAAAGAAATATATATATAAGAGATTAAGCGTTGTGTCTGCCTGTCACATGATTACTCACAGACCACTAGGTCTAGCACCTTGATCTTGGTCTTAATTGAAAGCTTATGATATGCTACGCACAGGATAAGAAAGTAATATGGTCGCAAAATTATCGGAATTCATATCTTTCTTACAGCAAACTATTTGAGATGGTGACATGGCAAAGACGAAAAGAAATAGCAGTGGCATCTGCTGAGCGTCAAGTTTAGGAAACAGAATGCATGTGCAGCAAAGACAGACAACTGACCGTTGCTGTTTTCCTCATACCAAGCTGATTGTTATGATCACACAATATAGATCTTCAAGCTATGATGGAGTGAAAAAATAATTTCTACAGTGATATCTCCTGAGCCAAGCACAGGAGATGCTTCAGTAATGATTGAACGACTGGTTAATTCTATGGATCATTGACATACCACCCATATTCCATGATACAGAATGCCAAAATGACGATGGAAAAGTGAATGCCGACAAACAAGAGTATGCATAAAGTTGTCATAAACTTCAGCAAATCCGCAATTATGATTAAACTTTACTTTTCTTGTTTTTCTTTTCTGGTTCTTCCATGGCTCTTCCACCTGATGAAAGTCCAGTGCAGCCACCTATGATGTTTGAATGAAAATGAATTCCCCAACTTGTTGCATTGAATCCTGTAAACTAGTGGCTTCCACCCTGTTTTATGCCTCGCGTCCCTGTAAAATGTTTGATTTATGTTTGCACCCCCAACAAAGTAATATCACCTTTGAAAATGAAGACGTCAGTTTCTCATTTTTGAACCAAAAATTTAAACCACACAGAGTACTGAAGGTGAACAAATTAAATTTAAAATATAAATTGAGCAATTTACCTTTATAAATCTCAGTAATCTTGTAAATATGTCCCCCATGAAGCTTAGACACTTGATTGATGACCCAGAGATTGGGGTATCCCGTGAAGCATCAAGTACCACGAGGAAATGACACAAAATCAACAATGGAGGGGTATGGAGGGATTGGAGAACCCTGTGAAGCAATGGGTGCCAGAAACCACTAAGTAATGAAACCCAGTTGATGAGTTTGTCCCCCAATAGCAACCACAGTGCAGTTCAAAAACAGGTATGCTGCTTACTTAAAATTGTTGCGCTACTGCCAGGACCGCCAGCAGGAGAGGTGGGCATGAGAATGTAAGCAGCAGGTGTTACATATCCACTTCAGTCCTAGCCAAAAATGTCAAAATCAAACAATCAAACTCAGTGATGTTTCTTCAATGTTACTAGACCTCACTCTCTACGGATGCATTGCAAGGTCCAAATTTCATTCTCTTAAAAAAGTTATTTACCTTTACAAACGCACCACTATTTCTGTGCAATGCCCCATTCTTTTCTTGTCATACAACAGAAGCACTAAATAATAAATGACCTACAAATAACAGCACACTGAAAGACACCGATCGCACCATCATAAAGTCGGACAGCGGAATTTCACTCAAATTTGGCAAATCACAACGCAGCCTTCCCATTTGTCACACCTTTTAAAATGCCATCTCGCACCAAATAAGGGTAAGAGCACCATAGGTTGAAAAGGCAAAGCCTAAAAAAATAAAATAAAATAAAGAACTACTTAAGAACATTTATGTCAGGCAGAATGCTCAGTGAAGGCCAGGCGGTCTTATGCCAGGGAACCCCTGCAGATTTTTTTTTTTTTTATCTCCAGCTTAACAGGAGATATATATTTTTTTTTTTTCTGTCCACCCAAACTTATCACCAGATTGTCATTTAGAAACTTTATAAAACAATTCAATACTTAAGGACTCTACTTCTCTTAATTAAGTGTGCACTATTTATTTATCACTTGTATACTATTTATTCATTATTATTTGGATCTGAATTTAATTTGCATTTCTTTGAATGCAATTACTTCCTTGACATGCTATACAGCATTTTGAGCTATACATGTTTTGTATGACAATGAATTTTGTATAGAAATGTGTAATGGCCGACCCCTTTCCCGACTATTCCTTGGATAACCTGAGGCTTCTTTATCTAGTAACAAGTTGCACTCCTTACAAGTTGTACTTTTTTTTCCCCACACGATGAAATAACTAGCAAACAATAGACAGGAATGTAAAATCAAACATGGATATATTGTAAATGGAAAAGACAAACAAATATTCAATAATGTAAATATGTGCGCACAAAACACCTCTATCTCAATGACACCAGTGATTAATTATTACAAAAAGTATGAATATACAAATATTTACCCTCCCTTGCCCCTAAACACTAACTGAACAAATGCAAACACGGATGAAATGATAAATGGCAGTTGAAATGAAATGATAGATGACTCCAAAAGCTAATAAAGTCCGGCAAACGTTGGACATTGGCTGGTGTGAAATCTTGCTTCCTCCCGACAATGCAAAACAAAAAAACGACCTCACAACAAGCGTCATCAGCAGTGGTTGGCAAAAGTCCAAACCCCAGGGTTTCTCGGTGCTGGCTCTTGTGTTAATAATCCGGATCCTGAAGGTGCAAGTAATGAACTGGTATGATGTTTAGAATTGAGTCGAAATATACGTAAAATGATTCATTTTCTTCCTCTCTCTCTCACTCTCTCTCTGTTCGCCTCTCCCTTGCCTTTCGCTTCTCTTGTTTAAATGCATGTCCTGGATGTAACTGGTGGATCCAACAGGTGATTTCCATCTTGGGGAGACGGTCTCCCTCCATCAACCTTCCCCTTTTCACTTATGGGGACAACATTTACTGATGCACATATAGCGGACAGTAAATGGGATGATGAAATGAAACGCCACTCAGCACAAACATAAAACAAATACTTATTATGTAGCCCCGCTGCAAATGAATGTTGTTGTTGTCATCAGTGATGTGCTCACTGTGCAATGGTACTTTTTCATACTGAACACAAAAGAATGTGTGGCCAAGATGGAAATATTCACCTTGCTTTACATGAACCACCTCTATTTGAGGACTGGTGATCCTAGTTTTTTTTATTATATTGTTCCACTCATCTGATATTTTTCTAATTATGTGTTATCATTTGATTACATTTGCCAGTTATTTAATATCTATGTGCGTCTTGCAATTCTCTCATGCTGCATGTATTTTGTGGGTGGATCCCTAAAAGGCGGGATCACCTGTCCATCACTGTTAAAGGAATGCCCCAAGCCTTATAAAGGCAGGCAGGGAACTAAAGTCCAGGGTGGGTAT
Organism: Polypterus senegalus; assembly: GCF_016835505.1. Lineage (NCBI taxonomy): Eukaryota > Metazoa > Chordata > Cladistia > Polypteriformes > Polypteridae > Polypterus > Polypterus senegalus. The sequence continues at coordinate 24,574,475 of NC_053155.1, read as the reverse complement.
GTGGGCAAGCAGCTAATACAATAGATTTGGGGGAATTCGAGCATCTGCTCTAAGAATCTCTTGTGGAGCGACTTGCACTACTTCTACTAGCGCTTTAAAGGTTGAAATGGTCAGTTGGCTCTTAAGTTAAGCTGAGAGCAAATGTATTTAACAAATTGGACATACAAGGATTTAATCAGAAATAAAGCATTGCTTGGAATATTCATATAATGTTAGAAATATTTTTGGCTGGATAGTGAACAAATCAGTTCAGGAATACAGCACTGGGGGGCATGAATTATCACTCAACAATGGCTTGCCCAGGCATTCCACCATGTAAGTTTCCAGAACACAAAATTGATATTCATTTGATACAAAATGGTTTAAACTACAGGAGTACTGACATTGTGAATGAAACAATAGAAATATTATTACAGCAGAGACATTATTTGCATCTGCAATTATAGACATGGGTCAAAATATAGTTAGTGGTAAACTTAGTATAGTGGATTTAATTCCTTCTTTTGCATAAATTTTGGGAAGGTCTCTCAATGTATTCAGCAGAAATGACAGCAACAATTATTGGCTTGCAGTGGGCAGAATGAGTTAAACCACAGAGAGTTGTAATATGTGCAGATTCAGCTTCAGTGTTGCAGAATCTAAAATCCTTTCAATCCTGCAGGGATAATTTGTTACTGGAGGTTTATTATTTGTTATATAGTTTGAAATATATGGGTACAGTGGTCCAATTTGGTTGGATACCTGCACACGCAAGGGTTTTTTAGAAATAAACAAATCAGACAGTTTTGCACAAGAATATAATTAAAAGCCAGCAGTGGACACAGTAATTAGTATGTGAGGTTATGAGGTCTATTATGAGTGTGGCTGGGATTAAGAAGTGGAAGAAGATATAGCAATGAAAGCACAATGCATAGGTGATATCATGGATTGTGAGAACCAGCGCAACAGGAACATCTGACGTGTAGAAACAGAAAGGAGGCTGCGTGGTGGACAAGGCTGATATTTGGACATACTGGGTTAGATTTAAGTTTAGTACTCATAAGAAAACAATGATATGAGTGAATTATGTATGCAACCAGAAATGGCAGAACAAGCTATGATGGTTTGTCCCAAATACAATATCGAACAAGTATTAATGTTTAAGAAAATAATGGGAAATACAAAAGATTTGGAAAGAAAGAAATTTTAAGTGATACAAATGAACTACATAAGGTATATATTGTGGTAATTACATTTATAGTCAAATGGGGTGTGATATCTCAGCCAAGGCTCCACCCCTAGCTGGGGTTCAAATCTATGTTTTACGCCCCTTTTGTATGTTACTTTTGCTAATCATCTCCTGTATTTTTGTTTTGCCTGTTTTATGTTGTGTTTTTTTTTTGTGGTTGGTCCCCCAAGAGTTTGGATAATCTGCCAATCACTGCCAAGAGCTGCCCACCATTTTATAAATGTGTAGGGTCTCTAACAGTTACTGGGGAGTTCTTGAACTTTAGCTGTTCTCTTTGTGATTTTGTCTGGATATCTGAATATTTTGCTCTGTTATTTGACTTTACCTTGGATTATATACTCGCAGATAAGTTCCCCCGCGGATAAGTCGGGGCTTGATTTTACGGTATAATTTCTGGTATTTTACAATGTCGGTCGTATAAGTCAAATGCGGAAAACTCACGCCATTGGTCCAGGAGATTCCAATATGCTAACGCCCACCTGAGAGAGTAACCATGTAGCAAAGTGCCTTTTCTTCCTATGTGGGTGCAGCAATGCGCTGTACCAGTGTGCACCTAACCTCTCTCTCTCTCTCTATTGTGCCGGTAATACCCAGTAATACCCAAACTATTCTGAAGCGACGTTTGCACTGTTTTGTGTGTTTTATGTATCTCCCACTCTCATACACCATTACTGTAAGAGCATCCCTTATCTACGATGGAGCGTTCGATCAGAAGAAAATATGAAGCTGATTTTAAATTAAACATCGTTGATGCAGCGAAAGAAATTGGTAACTGCGCTGCTGCAACAAAATTTGATGCGCCTGAGAAACTGATGTGAGATTGAACGAGGCAAGAAGATGTAAAAAAAAATGTAAGTGTCGCATTTTTGAACAGGTGTATATGTTGGGGTATGATGTTATGATTAATTTTTCAGGTTTCAAGACCCGACTTATACGTGAGTATATACGATATATATATTGGGTCTTGTTCACTTTGGATTACTCTTGTTGGCAACTCCATTTTGCTTTGTGTGACCTATGGGGCTACTTGTATGTAGAAAGCATTTTTGTGATAATAAATCTTTCCATTTTATAAAGATTCTACATGGCCCTTTTTATATCTAGATGAGGTTTTTCATGGGATTAATGAACCTTTAAAAGTGACGCAGGCCGCCATAATTATGGAAAAGAAGTCCAGGTTTGTTCATTTTTATGCGCTTTGGTTTTTGTGGGATTTGTGAATATTGTATGTTCTTGACCTTTGGCTCTCGATTTTTTTTTTTTTGCTTCAGTTACTTTGCTGATTTTCTTGTGGGTTTTGTATTGGGACTCACTTGCATTGGATTGCCGGGAAGGAAGTTTTATTTTTTCCTATTCTACTAATATATTCATCTTTTTATAAAGTTTCTTCATGGCCTTGTTCTGTGTAAGCCAGGAGTCAACAGTGATTCCCCACTTTGGGGGGTATTTCAGTGGGGATTTATTTTGGGAGGTTTCATGATATGTTTTTTTAAAATTTGATTTTGAAATGCATTTTGGCCCGTTGCAGGCCGATGCCAGCCACTCTAATGGTAGCTAGGCTGCCTTCTGGTGCATGTCCTATGGATAGGGTGGTGAGATTCGGGCCTGTCTCCTTGGCCATTTTTGAATGCCTCGCATCACTTTGTGAGATAAATCATAACAATCAATTTATTTTATTTGGCAGTACTTCTCTTTTTTCAACTCACACCTTTACAGAGACCTTCCATGTGTAGTTTGTCTTTGGTCAGGTACACCATATGCAGTTTGCACCTGGCAATGTCTCCTACTTTTAGCTGAACAGCAGGTACGATAATCTTGTAGTTGCCCGAAGCAATGCTGCTAACTACTTGTCTAATTAAATGAGCTTCAATCTCCTATTTATCTGAATGCAGCTTTACGTGTTGGACGATATCTTTGACGATTCAGGGCTCTGGGCATTTCTGTCACTGAGGTCCAGATTTTCTGTCCCCTATTGCTGCTTTTTCTATTATTTTCAGCCCTAACTATATTTAAGGAGGATGTTGTTCCACTCTACTTTTCATTTTTTCTCATTTGTTTAATTACCTTGTTAATTGTTGCCAAATATGAAACCAGTGGCACCATTTACATGCAGTCCTGAGTAAGGAGTAGTTTGGTTCTTATTAATATTTTCAGTGATGCAGTGTCTCCTCCCTTTATTGCCCCCAAATCTATTGGAAAATCATTATTAAAAACAACAACTATACAACTTATTTTTTTGCACAGCGCTTTTCACTGAGTGCAGGCGCAGAGTGCTATGACCAATTCTCAGTTTAAATACAACTATAGATTATACTAATTACCAAATGCTAGTTCACATAACAATATAGATTTGTTAAACACACAAAGATTAAATATAAATGGAATTCCAATAATACCTGTCCATTAATTCACTGATGAATTATGGCCAGTTGACAACAGAGGAAATTAAAATTGAAAAATAGAATGTCAAAGACAAAAATCACAGTTCTGGAGACCTCAGCCAACTGGCTGCCTACCTGCTCCAACATTTTCTAAAGTGCAGTCTGCGCTGGCTGTCCAGTCCAATGATTCCAACACTCCTTTATTCAAGTTGTCTTTTCCATATGCAGGAAAGCAGCATGGCAGTACAGCAGAGGCACCAAGCACAATATCCAGATACCAAGAAGAGAAACAGCATAGAGAAGGGTTAGTAATAATTTAAAAATGTGATTCTTATATTTCTGCACAAATGACTGACAAACAGAAATGCAGTGTGTACAGCTAATTGCAGCTCTAGTCAGGGTATCCTGGACTAAAGTAGTGAGACTCCAGCCATTTTTTTAAAAGCTGAGGCCAAAGGGGCATCTCCTATTTTAGCAGGCAGACCATTTCACAGTTTCAGGGCCCTGAAACTAAAAGCTTGACCTCCCACTGTTATTTTATTAATATTTGGGATGTTTAGTAGGCCATCATCTTGAGATCTCAGTGTTTGCCTGTGGTTTGTAAGTAATAAGTTCATGTTAAAAACGTCATCTTCTCCTAAAAATTCTAACTATCAGCATACTTGTTTTAAATAGATATATAGTGCATCCGGAAAGTATTCACAGCGCATCACTTTTTCCACATTTTGTTATGTTACAGCCTTATTCCAAAATGGAATAAGGATTAAATGGAATGGATTAAATTCATTTTTTTCCTCAGAATTCTACACACAACACCCCATAATGACAACATGAAAAAAGTTTACAATACATATTGCAAATTTATTAAAAATAAAAAAACTGAGAAATCACATGTACATACATAAGTATTCACAGCCTTTGCTCAATACTTTGTCGATACACCTTTGGCAGCCATTACAGCCTCAAGTCTTTTTGAATATGATGCCACAAGCTTGGCACACCTATCCTTGGCCAGTTTGGCCCATTCCTCTTTGCAACACCTCTCAAGCTCCATCAGGTTGGAGGGGAAGCGTCGGTGCACAGCCATTTTAAGATCTCTCCAGGGATGTTCAATCGGATTCAAGTCTGGGCTCTGGCTGGGCCACTCGAGGACATTCACAGAGTAGTCCTGAAGCCACTCCTTTGATATCTTGGCCGTGTGCTTAGGGTCGTTGTCCTGCTGAAAGATGAACCGTCGCCCCAGTCTGAGGTCATGAGCGCTCTGGAGCAGGTTTTCATCCAGGATGTCTCTGTACATTGCTGCAGTCATCTTTCCCTTTATCCTGACTAGTCTCCCAGTTCCTGCCACTGAAAAACATCCCCACAGCATGATGCTGCCACCACCATGCTTCACGGTAGGGATGGTATTGGCCTGGTGATGAGCAGTGCCTGGTTTCCTCTAAACGTGACGGCTGGCATTCACACCAAAGAGTTCAATCTTTGTCTCATCAGACCAGAGAATTTTGTTTCTCATGGTCTGAGAGTCCTTCAGGTGCCTTTAGGCAAATTCCAGGCGGGCTGCCATGTGCCTTTTACTAAGGAGTGGCTTTTGTCTGGCCACTCTACCATACAGGCCTGATTGATGGATTGCTGCAGAGATGGTTGTCCTTCTGGAAGGTTCTCCTCTCTTCACAGAGGACCTCTGGAGCTCTGACAGAGTCACCATCGGGTTCTTGGTCATCTCCCTGACTAAGTTCTGTCTCTCCCGATCGCTCAGCTTAGATGGCCGGCCAGCACTAGGAAGAGTCCTGGTGGTTTTAAACTTCTTCCACTTATGGATGATGGAGGTCACTGTGTTCATTGGGACCTTCAAAACAGCAGAAATGTTTCTGTTATCTTCCCCAGATTTGTGCCTCAAAACAATCTTGTCTCGGAGGTCTACAGACAATTCCTTTGACTTCATGCTTGGTTTGTGATCTGACATGAACTGTCAACTGTGGGACCTTCTATAGACAGGTGTGTGCCTTTCCAAATCATGTCCAGTCAACTGAATTTACCACAGGTGGACTTCAATTAAGCCGCAGAAACATCTCAAGGATGATCAGGGGAAACAGGATGCACCTGAGTTGAAGTTTGAGCTTCATGGCAAAGGCTGTGAATACTTATGTACATGTGATTTCTCAGTTTTTTTATTTTTAATAAATTTGCAAAAATCTCAAGTAAACTTTTTTCACATTGTCATTATGGGGTGTTGTGTGTAGAATTCTGAGGAAAAAAATGAATTTAATCCATTTTGGAATAAGGCTTTAACATAACAAAATGTGGAAAAAGTGATGCGCTGTGAATACTTTCCAGATGCACTGTATGGGCTAAACTTCTCCCTCTTTTTAGGGATCTGCCTTGTACCTGGCTACTGATGCCCATGCTTACCACATTCTGTTAAATAACATTGGAAAATTTCTTCTAATAATATTCCGTTGTAGCTTCACTTATGTCTTCTATTTCTTCTCCTTCACTGCTCTTCTTTTTCCCTCACATTCATCCAGCAGAGGTTAGTCTCTGTGGGTAACATTGCTGCTAAATTTGCACTGGTTTCTTTCTGGAAGTTCTTAAGTTAAACAGTAAGGTTTAAAAATTCTTTCAACATAAACCTTGCTTGAACTTTGTGCAAGTCATTTGACTCCAATGAGAAATAAAAACCTGTAGTGCAATCAGTCTGCAGCTAGAGTTGTCAGTGTTCGGTAATGTGATCCCACGTTTTGATTTCCTCTTTTCAATGTGTGTTCCTTTTGTTTAGTCCTTCCATATCTGCTGCACCTCTCTGCTGGACTAGAGGGCCATCTTTCACTCTGCATTCTCCAAGGGCCTTCTGTTTTGCTTTTTTCACAGGAAATGGAGGATTGAAGTGAACGGGTGCTGTTGAGGCCAATTAAAACTCATTTTTATATTTTAATCTAACAAAAAACTTTGAGATTGCTCATTTTTTGTTTCTTAGTTTGGCTTGTATAAATTTCATCATTAGAAATATATGTAGGCTTGTCCTCCTACATTCCTAATTCTGACCTCACAACAGTTTGCTCAGCATTCTGAGAGTAAAGCATAAAAGAACTGGTGAGGCTGCTTTCTCTTTTGACACATCAAATATTTGGAGTCCTTTACCATTAGAGGCATGCTGGGACAGTTCATTTGAACAGTTCAGCTACTAAAAACCTACCTCTTAAATGTGTCTTTCTTTTGATCACTTAAAATTACAAGCGCTCTTCATCAGGGTAAAGCCACTATAAAAAACCTCCCACTGTTTCATTCCATTTGAATTAGTGTGGTGCTGAGGTGTCACCTGTTTCACAGCTGCACTTGGGTCCTAATCTGGGATCCTGAGGTGTCTGGTCATGTGGTGGGTGCGGTAACGCGCTGTGGCAGTGCATGCTCCCAACCTCCCTCTCTCATCCACTTCATAGTAGTATAGGGCAGGTGGCAGGAGGAAAGTGGTTCTTTTATTCAAATAAGACCAAAGCTGGACTGTCAATTAGCAACTGTTTCACTGACATAAAGCTGTGCTGAGCTTCCTCAGACCAGGAAAACTGCTTACCTTGGCGGAGGCAGGAATGTAGGGGTTCTACAATGGTGGCAAAATTTGGGATAAATGTATTATACCAAGATGCAAATCCAAGGAATGAACATATCTTGGTAACATCAGTTGGAGTTAGAGCATGCAGAAGAGCAGCAAAGTGCTCCTGATCAGGTTTTGTCCTTTGTGCTGTAACAGTATGACCCAGAAAACACAGACTGGCCTGATTAAAATGACATTTTGATTCATTTAACTGCAATCCTGCATCTATAATTATGCGTTTAAGAACTGCTTAAAGTGTCCGATCCCACAAAATTATATCATCTAAGTAGGTTGCAACATTTGGCAACCCCTGAAAGATTTTAGCAAGCATCTTTTGAAAAGCAGATGCTAACCCATATGGGAACTCGGCAGAACCTGAACAGTCCTTCATGAGTAATAAAGGCAGTCAGATCATGGCTCTCTTCATGAAGCAAAAGCTGAAAGTATGCACTTTCTAAATCAAAAGTGGAGAACACTGTTGCTTCTCTCAGCAATGACAGCATTTCATCAATGTGAGGAAGAGGAAAGTTGTCTGTAATAATAGCTTTATTTGGTTCTCGCAAGTCAACACACATCCAGATACCCCCAGTCCTCTTTTGGACTACCCCAATGGGCGAGACCCAGGGAGAGGCATCAATGCTTTCAATAATCCATGCTTGAAGAAGGCAATTTAGCTCTTCACTGACATCATGCTAAACTGACAGTGGTAAATGACATAATTTTTTGTATGGGCTGAAGTAACAGTCTAATACTTTAACTTTGTGTATGAAGCCTTTTGGACAACCTAGGGCAGGGGTGGGCAAAGTCATTCCTGGAGGGCCGCAGTGGCTGCAGGTTTTTGTTCCAACCCAGTTACTTAATCAGAAGCACTTATTGCTCAAGTAACACATCTTCATTTTAGTTGTCTCGCTCATTAAGATTTTGAACCCTTATTGCCTATTTTAGTCTTAAACAGCTGTATTCTTGGTTTTTAATTGCTCCTTATTAGCAATAAGATGCAAATGACAAAAGAAACGAGCATTTCTCCATTTACACCTGTGTGTATTTAATGTGCACTGTTTGGTTTAACTAAATAATTAGAAGGAAAGTGAAGAGAAAAAAGTAAAGGGCTGAATTACTCATCAATTTTAGACTTCAAATAATTTGAACGATATCGTTAGAATGGAAAAATAAATCTAGGATATGAGAATGGCCTGACATGGCAGACTTAAAGCATTAAAAAATCATGAAATTAAATTATTGGCAAGAATTATTTTCTAATTAAGCAACTGGGTTGGAGCAAAAGCCCTCCAGGACTGACTTTGCCCACCCCTGACCTAGGATAAGCGAAGATGATGGAGCTGTAGAATGCATGACTGGAATAGTGCTATCACATGGTAAGACAATACTGTGAATAAAGCACAAATGTAGACCCAATAAAACAGCCCCAGACTTAACTATGAAGACTGACGTAGAGCATGTAACACCACCTTTGGACACAGTAACAGGTAAGCCACGAAGCACAGGGAGTGGAGAATGTGAATAAGTCACTAGCTTAACTGAAGGTGGCAGTAAAGGTTCTCCTTGAAAGTTTGCATCATATATACATTTTGGCAAAATGGATACGGATGATCCAGAATCCACAGTTAGATCCACGAGTGCGGTAGCAGTTGACGTTTTCATTATGACACTGCAACGGATTCTGTCGGCCGCTAAATGGTTACTGGAACCATTACTGGTTACAGAAAGGATCTGAAGCTCAGGTAAGGCAACTTCTTGCACAGAGCAAGTTTGAAAACCCGTGCAAAATGACCAGTCTTTTGACAGTGTTTACATTTAGCAGCAGGACAGTTTTTATCATTTGCAAGATGCTTATCAGATCCGCAGCGATAGCAAACACGAACAGAGGCTGCAGGAGGCGCTGCAGCTTTAGGTTGTGAAACTGGCGGAGGCTTGAAAGGTCTGTTGCGGTGGCGGCCAGCAGCAGACGCAGGTTTAGTGTGTAAAGTTTGTACCGGCATACCCGAAATCTCCCGAAATAAACTTTGCCTGCTCACCAGCAGCTTCAATTTGCATAGCAATCATAATAGCTTTATCCAAAGTCAAGTCAGCTTCTAAAAGTAATCGTTCGCGTATGTGATGACGAACCACATGTTCCACCAACTGTTCTCGTAACATTTCATCCAGTTTAGTGTCAAACTCACATTTAACTGCCAAGTCACGTAGTGCGGCTACGTACTGCTGCTCAGCAACAACATTTCTCTGTGGAGCAAAGTGAGCTCGTAAAGCCGCAATGGCGTCCTCCATTGACATACCTTGATTCGGAAGCGTGTAAAACAATCTCTGACCTTCTGTTCCCAGACAATGAAGGAGAAGTGCCTTTTTGTGTGCTTTTGACCATTTAACAACAACAACAACATTTATTTATATAGCACATTTTCATACAAACAGTAGCTCAAAGTGCTTTACATAATAAAGAATAGAAAAATAAAAGACACAATAAGAAAACAAAATAAATCAACATTAATTAACATCGAATAAGAGTAAGGTCCAATAGCCAGGGGGGACAGAAAAAACAAAAAAAAAAAAAACTCCAGACGGCTAAAGAAAAAAATAAAATCTGTAGGGATTCCAGACCATGAGACCGCCCAGTCCCCTCTGTGCATTCTACCTAACATAAATGAAACAGTCCTCTTTGGATTTAGGGTTCTCACTGAAGGACTTGATGATGATGATGGTCACATAGACTTCTGCCTTTTAATCCATCCATCATTGCTGGAGCATCATGAAGCTTTGAGTAGGTGGAGGTGGCGCAGGCCACCACCACAAAGAAACCGGAAAAAGAAACAGAAAAGAGAGTAGGGGTCAGTACCGATTTTAGAGCCACCATGAATAGTTATTATGAGGAAATTGAACATATATCAGGATTGAGTTAAATTAAGTTAAATTGAAGTTATAAAAAGGTCATGTTAAAGTAATGTGTTTTCAGCAGTGTTTTAAAGTGCTCTACTGTATCAGCCTGGCGAATTCCTATTGGCAGGCTATTCCAGATTTTAGGTGCATAACAGCAGAAGGCCGCCTCACCACTTCTTTTAAGTTTAGCTCTTGGAATTCTAAGGAGACATTCATTTGAAGATCTAAGGTTACGATTTGGAATATAAGGTGTCAGACATTCTGATATATAAGATGGAGCGAAATTATTTAAGGTTTTATAAACCATAAGCAGAATTTTAAAGTCAATCCTGAATGACACAGGTAACCAGTGTAGTGACAATTAAACTGGAGAAATGTGTTCGGATTTTCTTTTCCTAGTTAGGATTCTAGCAGCTGCATTCTGCACTCGTTGCAGTTGATTTATGTCTTTCTTGGGTAGTCCTGAGAGGAATGCGTTACAGTAATCTAGTCGACTGAAAACAAACGCGTGAACTAATTTCTCAGCATCTTTCAGTGATATAAGAGGTCTAACTTTACTTATGTTTCTTAAGTGAAAAAATGCTGTCCTAATGATCTGATTAACATGCGATTTAAAATTCAGATTACAGGCAACAATTACCCCTAAGCTTTTTACCTCCATCTTGACTTTTAATTCTAATGTATCCAGTTTATTTCTAATAACCTCTTTTTATCCATTATTGCTAATCACTAAGATTTCAGTTTTCTCTTTATTTAACTTGAGAAAGTTACTATTCATCCATTCTGAGGTACAAGTCAGACATTGTGTTAGTGAATCGAGAGAGTCGGAGTCATCAGGTGCTATTGATAAGTACAGCTGTGTGTCATCAGCATAGCTGTGATAGCTCACGTTGTGCCCTGAGATAATCTGACCTAACGGAAGCATGTAGATTGAGAAGAGCAGCGGACCCAGGATAGAGCCTTGTGGAACACCATATCGGATATCATGTGTCTTCGAGTTGTAATTACCACAACTAACAAAAATTTTTCTCCCTGTCAGGTAGGATTCAAACTAATTTAAGACACTGCCAGAGAGGCCCACCCATTGACTAAGGCGATTTCTAAGAATATTGTGATCAATGGTGTCAAATGCAGCACTCAGATCTAAGAGGATGAGAACAGATAAATGGCCTCTGTCTGCCTTCACTCGCAAATCATTTACTACTTTAACAAGTGCAGTTTCTGTGCTGTGATTTGTTATAAAACCTGACTGAAATTTATCAAGAATAGCAGGTTTATTTAGGTGGTCATTTAACTGCATAATGACTGCCTTCTCCAGAACTTTACTTAAGAAAGGCAGGTTAGAGATGGGTCTAAAATTTTCAAGAACAGAGGGGGTCAAGATTATGTTTCTTAAGAAGGGGTTTAACTACAGCAGTCTTAAGACAGTCTGGGAAGACCCCCGTATCTAATGACGAATTTACTATGTCTAGAACATTATCAATTAGCACGCCTGATACTTCTTTGAAAAACCTTGTTGGTATTGGGATGAGTTATTCATCTCCTGATGCACCAAGAAACAGTTACTGAACATTTCAGCCACATTTCGAATGGTATAGCAGGTTCACCTGGACATGGCAGAAATGGTGGAGGAAAAGGAGTAGCAGCAACAGCCATTGTAGGCCAGTAGATGCAAGTAAGTACCTCGTCACCAATTTGTTAACTTGTCATAGGATAAAAAGTAAAAACTCAGTGCCCAAAAATTAAAGATTTAATCCAACAACTGCAAGCAACAACAAAAAAACAATTAGTCCTCAGAACTTTTCTTTTTTCTTAACACTCTCCTTTATCCATCTTCTCTATCTCCACCTAGTGGCCAAAGTACAGAACGTAACTATATATATATATATATATATATATATATATATATATATATATATATATATATATATATATATATATATATATATCCACATACAGGATACAGAGCCAGGAGGTAACAGGTACCCTTACTCAGCCGGAAGGCTAATTTAATGGAAGGACTTGTGGAGAAACTTTATCTCCTCATAAGCTAGACGTTAGCATCTCTGGTTTAGGATACTCCATGGGCACTTTCACAGCATTCTGGGACCTCTAGTCCCCTGAGGAAGACCTGTTGGGTTCTGTGGAGACCGCCAGGGGGACTTGCCATGATTAATAATCCATACTTTTAGGGACTTCCATTTCACCCAGAAATGCTTCCAGTGGGCTATGCCCTAGCAATGGAAGTGGTCCAGGGTCATAGATACAGGAAGCCACTCAACCTCATCCAGTAGAGACAGAGTCAGGAGGCAGAAGACAACATGTTTGGAGGATATGTGGTAAAAGAAAGAAAGTAACATCACGTGAAGCTGGGGTCTCAGTATGTAGTCTCGTTTACTAATACTTAGGTAGTGCAGAAAAACTCAACTCAGACTATCATGGTCTTGGAAGAACAAAATTTAAATTTGCTGCCGAGGTGCATGTTGTGTTACCATCAGTTAGTGGTTTATTGGCCTTTGTTTTCTTATATAGATGTCCCAATGACAGGGGCAGGCCATCCATTGTAGCACTGGCAGTGACGTCATGCGTCCTGTCAGGATTTGTCCTCCTCTCTGCACGTGAAAAGTGTGATGTGGTTACTGTCCATGAGTTCCTTTTCCCCATAGGCATGGTGCCTGCCTGTTTCGAGTCTTGAAAGCTCCAATGTAGAGCTTGTGTACAACAATTTATGTTTGTATTTATTATAGTGTCAGTTATTTTGAAGATGCACTGTTTTGCAGGAGTTTTGTAACATGAACCTTTACCACACTATAACTCATCTCAAGCCTAGTAAGGAGATAAAGGATGGGGGGGAGGAGATAGTGTTAGGAAGTGGATAGAAAAATTGTGCCTTGTCTCAGGTTGCATTATTTAACACACAGTCCCTATTTGCATTTATACACTGTGTTGTATGGTCTAATTTGTCTTGTATTTTAATGCCATTAATTGCTCTATTACGCAGACGTTTACGCTACTAAATAAAATAAATGCTGATTCAGTTTGTGCTACCCTCATTTTAAGAATTGCAGCACTACAGCACAGTGGTTGCTGCTCCTGTCTGCTATGACTGAACGAGGATATCAGCATGATTATTTCCAGCAAAGATTATTGCTCCAAGGGATTAGTTTCTGCTTTGTGATTCCATCTCCTAAACACATTTTTATCATGTCATTCCTAGACATATTGTGAGGGTTGCCTCAACACCTTGATTTCTTGACTAGTTCTTGCTGAAATAATTGTAAATACTTGTTACGAATGTCTTAGTGCTATGGTTGTGAAGTTTATACAATATAACAAATTACATATTCTCCTTTGAAAATTATATAAAATTATTTACTATTGGATAAAAAGGTTTCTAGTAAAATCTGTAACATTCTACCTCTTATCCTCACCACCTTCCTTTATTAGACTTGCAGCCTTCTCTTTAGCAGAATGTTAAAGCCAACTGCCGTAGAAGGAGGAGGTTCATCATGGATGTGCAGTTCTTGAAGTTATTATCTTCTTTGCACTACCTTAATAGGCTCATTTTCTCCTCTTACCAGAGTCCAACCTGAAGCACTCCAATTAATATAAAGACACCATCTGATTGGCTGACTCTTGCCTTTTGCCTTCTGGTTACCTTTTACATTTCCCGAGTGAACCCTTTTTCTAATTTACTTCTTTCTTCAAAGTAACCAGTCTCTTAAGAGATGGGCCACTTCGACATTGTGAATATATATCAGTGGGTCTGTAATGTCTGAGTGACTGTATGACTTTTTTTAAGTGTTTAGCCCACTTTGATTTATAACTCTACATTTGTCTGAAAGTCTTTCAGTTACTTATCGTGACTTTGGTCCATTCATGGTTCCATTTCTACTTGAAAATGTGGTCTGGTGTTTCCTATAATATACAATATTTATTTGTGATGTATCATGCAGTTGTGAATTCTGTTATTATCTGATCATTTGGGTACTTGTCGTTGGAGGAGCTGGCTGAGGTGTTTAGAGCATGTAGTTAGGATTCCCCGTTGGTGTTATAATTCCAGTTTTTCATTTAATTAATTCTTCTTAGACTTTTCTGAAACTGTAAAAGTTGTGACCCAGAATCTTTACTTTAAAGCTTATAATCTTTTCCTGTTTTTTTTGTGGACTGCTATGTTTGTGCATTGCCCATTGTCATGGGAATCCTTCCCACAATTCACTGGGTCTGCTAACGGTGACAGAATCAGTGAAACTTTACCTAATGCAGCCTTGTATTATCTGATATTAGATTAATTATTTACGAACTGCATGCTTGCTTTTGAGAATTTATCGGGATTGATTTTTGCTCCAAGATTACACTTTAATTTTTGGTTTAGCAGTTCTGGGTTTGTTGTTACTCTTGTTTATCTTCGGTTTTAACCATTTGCTTCGTTTTGTGACATCATCCTTTCTCTTGGTCTTTTCTCAATTTCTGAAATTTTTTCTCACTGCTTCATGAAGCTAGTACACTTCACTATCCCATGGAAAGCTTACAATGCCTAGTCCACTGGAAGAAGACATGGGACAAGCACAGTAGATGTTGGACAATGGAGGTTCACTCACAAGGAAACCCATGCCATTTTATTAGTTAAGATTACTGTTATTAGTAAGGATCTATACTGAGAAACAAAAATCATGCGTGGTCTACCCTAGACTTTCTCATATAGTCAGATGGATATTTGAGGAGTAAACCGCAAGACAATGATTATATTTTTATATTATGTACATTAAAGAACCATCAACAACAAATCATTTCAAATTAATAATACAGTGGAACCTTGGGTCACGAATGACTCGGAACACGTACAAATCGGGTTACGACCAAAAAGTTCACCAAACTTTTGCATCTGTTCACGACCACACACTTGGGTGACGAACAAGCCAGTTTCCCTTCCGGTCATACGTGCCGATGATTTCCACACGTGTTCAGTCTCCCCATGTACATTGTTCTTGGTCAGATGTGCGTGCATTCGCTGTAAACTCTTTGTGCTCTATTTCGTGTGCTTTTGCATTAATTTTGCATTTAACCATGGCCTTTAAGCAAGTGAAGAGTGGTAGTGTTGGTGAGAAGAAAGGTTCGAAGAAAACTGAAATCAAATTAAAGAAAGAAATTATTGAAAAGTATGAGCATGGCGTTCGTGTTACTGATCTTGCCGCTGAGTACAAGAAGTCAAAATCTACGATTTCGACTATTCTAAACCAGAAAGAGGCCATTAAAGCAGCTGATGTTGCAAAAGGAGTTGCAGTGTTAACCAAGCAGAGGCCTCAAGTGCTGGAAGAGGTGGAAAAACTGTTGCTAGTGTGGTTGAACGAGAAGCAACTTGCAGGGGATAGCGTAAGTGAGGCGATGTTATGCGAGAAAGCCAGGAAGATTCATGGTGATTTGCTGTAAGGTTAGTTTTCTTGGTTGTTTATGGTTAGTTTTTGTATAAATTACAAATTTTTCAAATTTTCATTTTTTTCCCAGTGCTTAAAACTCATTAAAAAAACATGTTTACAGCGAGAGGTTTGTAAAGCTGTAGCAGGAACTCTTACAATGTTAGTTTTCTCAGTGTTATTCAATGTTTTTACATTTAGTTTACTATTACACTGTGCATTCTATGGTATAATTAACTATTTTTGTGCTTAAAAATCTTTAAAGAAATATATATTTACATACAGTTTGTTCAGTCTGGAACGGATTAATTGTATTTACATACAATCCTATGGGGGAAATTAGCTCCGATCACGACCAAATCGTGTTGAGACCAGAATTTTGGAACGAATTACAGTTGTGACCCACAGTTCCACTGTATATTCAACATTATACAAGTAAAGTTGAGTAAACCAGACTCTACAGCTGCATGAATAAAAGCTAAAGTACCACTTCCGGTTAGCGGAAATAACTCAAAAGTTGATAGAATTCTACGTTTTGTACTTAATACTTTATGTAAATTTGGTTGAACTAAGTTAAAGCATACTCAACCTATCGCATTTACATATACACACACACAGACAGACACACAAACATACAGTAAATCCAAAAATGGTATGTTCGGACTCAGGGAGGTCTAAAACAAAGATTCATCAAAATCTCGAAATGGAATTTTCGGAGGATTCCAATACTTTCCCTATACTTCATATATGAGAAAGTCAGGGAGGTCTAAAATGTCGAGCTTCATCAAAATCTCCACATCGAATCTTTGAACGATTACAATACTTTCCCTATACTTCGTTTACAAGAAAGTAAAAATCACTAGACTCATTTCCTGTCACATGAACACATTTTGTTTGTAAATACTGTAAAACAAGATAAGAGGACAAGTTAAAATTTGGAGATTCTCCATGACAATCCTTGTTTAACGGAAAGGTATTATCAAAAGAAACAGAAAAGGAGCAGCATTGACCATAAGGGTTCGTTGTGAATTGAAGCATTTCTGTTGAAGAGTAATGTTTTTCACAAATTTAGGTTCTGGAAACTGTCAGGAGGTCTCACCTTTATATGTCTGTGGAGATGGAGGAGGTGTGGCTTCCAGGCTTGAGTAGGAAGTGATATCAGTGCTGCTCTGGGGGTTTTTCATCATATCTACAGATGTAAAGGGAGAAGAACAACATAATATGCATAATATTCTCAAAAAAGCCCTGAAAATACCACCTACCTGCACATGCCACTTTCCCCAATTACAATGACAATCTTGACCATCACAATACTATACATGATAGAAGACAGAAAGCTTGACGATGCCTGATCTGTGCAAAACCTCATCTTCAGGAATTAAGAGACAGTGAAAGGTGGTTGCTAGGTAACGGCAGCTTTCCATATAAGAAGTTAATAGAGTAATGTGAGTAATAGTGCAAACTGGTGTGTCTTCGAGTGGAACATATGCAGCATGTCACATGTTGAAAAAACACACTGCACCTCCGTCGTCATGTGAATGAGAGGCATAAATGAAATTCATTTGATGACCATGCAGGCGATTTCCTGTATTACACAGCTGCTGAAAAGAAACATAGGTAAACATTGAAGTGTGAACAAGTATTCCTTGTTTTCTTCAACAAAAAGCCTTTAAATACCACTTCTATCAAATTATTATTAAAGAGTTTCATGATTTGCAAAGAGAAACAGATTTTAGTTTCAGACTGTTGAATCTGTATGCAAGCCTTTCTGTTTCGGTCATCACTAGTTGTTATGTTATGCAATGTAATGTTGCAAAGTACCTGTATCTCCATGAATTGAATTAAGGTGGATCAACAGCCATTGGTGATTCCAAATGGATTCTGAACATATTAGTGTAGGTGTATGAATGTGGGTGTCCTGCGATGGACTGGAACCATCTCTAGTGATCACTTCTAGCTTGCACCTGACGATAATGAGTAGCAAGAGCCCCCCTCCTGCAACCTTGGACTGGATTATGTGGGCCATGGGAATGTAAGGTGCAAAATAGTAAACATAAGAGAGTAGAGAAAGAGTTGGAGTTCCAGGGAAGAACCCTTTTAATACTGTAGAGGAAACAGGCAGTGCCTGGACTTTGTAATGAGCACTACAAGTGTTATTGGTCACTACTGATGACACTGCAGTCCAGCAACAGAATCTTTAAAGTGTGCTGAGATGGGACTGGCAATGGGTGTGGATTTTTATTGGTGTTCTTCTGTGTTGGAAACTCTAGACTGCAAAGGAGGCAGACACATACATGGATCTTCTGGTTTCTCCAGCAACCCCCTTCTTTGATTCCACTTGCTAAGTCCTAGTGTGCTTATGTGAAAAGCTGCACTCTTGACAATTAATAGATGGAAAAGAAACAGAAGACATTGCATTTATATAGCACTTTTCAAGACACTCAAAGCACTCTGCATGGATGATGCGACAGCAGGCATTTTGCACATGTACGCTCTCCACACATTAGCATTTAGGTGGTGAATGGGTGACAGAGACAGAGGTTAGGAGCATGTGCATATGTACCCACCACATGACACACCAATTCAGGATCCCAGATTAGGACCCAAGTGCAGCCATGCAACGGGTGGCACCTCAGCACCACACTAGTTCAGCTGAAATGGAACAAAGGGAGTTTTTCTATGGTGCCAATTCTGCCACCAACCCCCAGGTTTTCCCCTGCTGGCCCTACACGCAGAGATGGATGTACATTAACGTCATACCCAGGACGGAGCAATTGCAGGTTAAGGGCCTTGCTCAAGGGCCAAACAAAGTAGAGTCACTTTTGGCATTAACAGGATTCGAACCAGCAAACTTCCGATTGCCAGTGTAGGTCTCTAGCCTCAGAGCCACCACTTCGCCCAACAAACTGACAGAGACAGATAGACAGTAAAGGAAGGAGGATAATTATGGGGGAAAAATGACCAGGCTGTGGTGGGTAATTTTAGCCAGGACCTCGGGGACACCCAACTCCACATTAGATGCCCAGGGATCTTTTATGACCACAGAGAGTTGGTTTTATGTCTCACCCAAAGGATGGCACCATTTTTACAGCACAGTGTCCCTGTGACTGCACGAGGACACTGGGGCCCACACACAGGATAAGTGTCCCAGGTTGCCCTCTTCAACACCTCTTCCATCCGCAACCCAAGATTTTCCTAAATTGTCTCCCATCCCAGTACTGGTTGGGCCCGAACAGGCTTACCTTTGACCCGTGGATTAAAATGCAAAGATTGTTTCATAAAACACAACAATTTTAGATTAATGATCTCTTCATGACTTTTAACTTTATAATTTTTAGACTTCTGAACTGGCCAAGGATTTTTTTCTTATGCTTTCTGTGCTGTTCATGGATTTGCACAGTAGTGCCCCAGACTTTTAAATTGGAATTCATGAGATTAAAATCAACATGGGTTTCCAATTCTTTTTGCTCACATTTAGAAATGTGGAGAATTGGACAGCAGGGAAAAACTCATCCAGTGAAAAAAAAATGTGATTATACAAAATATTATAAAAGGAGAGAATTCAAAAGAAAAAAGTGCAAGGCTTTCTGGGTATAGGAAATAAGCAAGCAAACAAAGTGTATAGAAAACACTACTCCTATTTCTTGTTATTTTAGAGCATGCTGGTGCTGTGACCATTGGGTAAGCTTCTGCAGTATATCAGAAAATAATCGGGAGTCCGTTATACAACATTTCTATCCAAATATTGCAAACCTCTGGAAAAAAAAAGGCAAGAAGTGTTGATTGGCATGAAAACTACCGGAATGGAGAAATCACATGTTTAGGAATTTATAAAAAGCAGTGCCTGGAAATGCGGGAAATTGATTCCCAGGAGTGAGAGTATGCATTATTTTATTGGCATCAGCAAATTCAAGGCCTATATGATTTGCATTGCTAAAAATGTTTTATTTATTCACATTTCTTTCTGCTGACTCTTCTCTAGGGACCTTTATGTTATTTTCAATTCTGTCCGGGGAGATGGATGATTTTAACAGCATGTTACAGACAAACTGTGCCTCGGCATTTTGGATGAAATGACAAGTGAAACAAGCTACTTTATCAAGGTGATCAAGCGATGCTGCTAACAGACGTATTTGGTTTAAATTAAGGACAATCTTTGTTTTTGGATTTAATCAGCCAGTTTTCTTAGTCACCCTGTATGTGCTGACTATTAAAATTCCATCATTACACTGGAAATTTTAAAATCCAATTTGTGCTAATAAGCTACAGAATTTCAACGTGTATTATTTCTGTATTAAACATCATTTAAGCTTTGTAACCTAATGAGTAAACACAGGGACAAAAAAGCTTAAAAACTGTTGGGATCAGATGCTCACCTAGCAAGATAATAAGCCATTGAATTAAGTAGGGATGGCAGCTGTGCAGGTGTGTAATTGGTAAATGTTAAATTAACTCTGTCAGAGTAGAATTCTGTCTGCTGAAGATGTGCATTTGGCTCCACGCTGTGCCTACTTCAATGTAATTTCTCATAATGTTACAAAAATGAACACCAGTGGGCTCAGCCGCTGCTGTAAACTGTGGACTATCACTCTCTCTGACATATATAGATACTGTGTCAGGTCACCAGGGCCTAATCTAATTTCAGGCTGTAAACCAATTGGTTAAGGTGGCTGTTTAATTTAAACTGCTATGACAGACTGCTGGGCTGGCTGAGGGTTTTTAGTGGCAGAATGGCCAGCAAAATGGCATGCGAAGGATGATGGGATGGTCAGTGGTCACATGAAAAATGAAGCCACACTAAGAACACATCTCATCTAAAGTAAGGAGCCAAGTGTCTGCACCCTTCAGGGCAATTCTGTACAGGTACCAAACTTGGAGAGACACCATGAAAGAATAGCAAGATGTAATATTAATGAAATCCACACCAAAGGTGGTAGGAGGTCTGGCCACATGGGTTCTCCTGATAGCAGAGGGTAAGGAGCATAGACTCATCCAAGGGCTAGTGTTACTTTTAACATTAAACAGAACTTAGGGATGAAGTAGAATCAGTAGGTACCAGGGGGCTCAATTTCAAAATAGTCCAGAACTTTATGTAATATTGCATAATTTTGGTGTACTGCTGCATGGTGACAGCAGAATTCAAAGGAAACAGAATGAGAAGGTGGCACTGAATGGTCTCAATTCAGGCAGGGATCATAACCAGGAAGACTGAAATTAAATAAACAAAACTCAGAACATGTAGCCAGAATTGTCAAAGATCAGAGCAGTAGCGCTGTTAGCCAAAAAGGAACATGTAGTAAGAGTTTAAAAAAAAAACGATGATTTGTAGTCAGATGGCAAAAGTTGTCATAACCAGTAAATTCAAACCTTATGCTTAGGGTTTCTTTGTTAATAAATTCAATCTGGGATGATCAGGAAATACCATACTATGACATTTAAAGGGTCACGGTCATATGAAAAATGAAGTCAACTTAAGAACACATCCCACCTTACTTAAGGAGCCAAGTGCCAGCACCCTTCAGGGAAATTCTGTAAGGGTAGCAAATTTGGAGAGACACCATGACAGAGTGGCAAGATGTAATATTAATAAAATCCACACCAAAGGTGGTAGGAGGTCTGCCCGCATGGGTTCTCTTAATAGCAGAGGGTATGGAACACAGACTCATCTAAGGGTTACTGGCACTTTAAATGTTAAACAGAACTCAGGGATGAAGTAGAATCAGTGGCTACCAGGGAGCTCAACTTCAAAATAGTTCCGAATTTTATGTAATATCTCATGATCTTGGTGTACTGCTTCTCGGTGACAGCAGATTTCAAAGCAAACCAAATGAGAAGGTGGTGCTGAATGGTCTAAATTCAGGCAGGGTTCATAACCAGGAAGAGTGAAATTAAATAAACAAAACTCAGGACATGTAGCTGGAATTGTGGTCAAAGATCAGAGCAGTAAACCGTAAGCCAAAAGGAACACGTAGCAATAGTTAAAAAAAAAAAAAGATTTTTAGTCAAACGGTAAAAGTCATAACCAGTTTATTCAAACCTTAAGATAAAAAGTGATGCTAAGGGTTTTTTGTTAATAAATTCAATCTGGGATGATCAGGAAATACCCTACTGTAACATTTCAAGGGTCATGGTCATGAAATCACGCATGGCACATTCCTGGAGATCTGGCCGTCAACAAAGCTATGGTGTCCATAAGCAAAAAGCAACAAACCAACGGAAGAACATTAGTCATTCTTAGCAACATCAAGAACTTATGGAAACACAAAGTAAATGGATGTCTTACCCTTCAAAACCGCAGAAACTATAGTCAAATCATTTTTAAAGGCCAAATTTACATCAAAAGTCTGATGGTGACACTGAAGCATAAACCTTTCTCACAAAGCTTATTTTTTTATTTTGTTTTATTCTGTGAGGGACATTCAAAAAGTTTCCGCACTTTTATATGTTCATTGGAAACGGTGAAGGCGGGAAGAGTAGTAATTGGGCATTAAAAAGTTGGTACGACGCTGGGAAGATTGCATACGAAGGTGACTATGTAGAAAGTGATGTAATTTGTTTTTGAAATTCTTAATAAATAGAGTTATAAAAAGCGTGGAAAGTTTTTGAATGTCGATCGTATTCTTTCGATATGTGCCATGGAGGAAATGCCATGTGATTGTGATCAGCGAATTTATGACTTATAATAGTAGTATTATTATAAAATGGTAGTAGTTCTTTTTGTGTGGCATCTCTTGGATGGATACAGTTCAAAAGTTTTCAGCGGTTTTTAGTTTGCAATTGAAGTAGGCCAAGAGCTAGGTTTCGAATCAGCTTTTTGATCTTCTTTTTGTCTATGAATTTGATGTTTGGTTCACTCCATGTGGTGTTCACTTTTCACCTCGCCTAGCCCTAAGTATGATTCTAGTCTTCTGGTATTTTCTTATCACTCAAATAAACCCAGTATACAATCTCTCATAACACATATAGCTTAGTTTATTTGAAATTTCACAATAATAATTCTTTACATTTATATTGCACTTTTCTCATTATTTAAAGCGCTTTACATAGTGAGCAGGCAGGCCCATCACCCTCCACCAAGGTGCAGTATCCATCTGGACAGCAGCCATTTTTGCTCCAGTACGCTCTCCACCCATCAAATGTTAGATGATGAAGAGGTGACAAATTAGCCAATTTAGAGGCAGGGGATGATTAGTTGGCCAAAATAACTGGCCAGGATGGGCAATTTAGCCAGACATCAGGAAACACCCTACTCTTTTGAAAGGATGGCCAGGGATAGTTAATGACCACAGAGAGTCTGGACCTCGGTTTTATTTATCATCTGAAGGAAGGTGCCATTTTTTACAGCACACCATCCCCGTCACTGCACTGGCGCATTGGAATCCACATTCAGCCCCCCAGCTGGCCTTGCCAACACTTCTTCCAACATCAACCCAAGCTTTCCCTGCTCTCTCAACCAAGTACTGGCTGGGCCCAAACAAGCTTTACTTCAGGAGGATGACCTGTTATGAAGTGTATGTGGTATGGATGCTGGATAGCAAGGTTATTATAGCTAATCAAAACTGAAACTATTAATAAATGTTTTTTTTCGTAAACTAAAACTAAACTAAACTATTATAGTAGCTGAAAATACTAACTGAAATAATAATAATTTACCATAACTATTTTTAGTTTTCGTAACTTACTCAAGGGCTAACCTGAGCTGCAGAGGGTCCCAAAATTAAACAAAATATATTAATAAGAATTTCATATTTGGTTTCCATTAGTCTTTAAGCCTTTTAACTCTAAAACAGAAAGTAATCCACCATGAGTCGCCTGCATTCATCCAGTAAATGGCGGCTGGTGATGGAGGGCGGGCGTTCACATGGCATGTGTGGTGACAGAACTAGCTGAATACGGGCGTGTAAAGAGTGTGACTAAGAAAGCGATTTACTGTGTGAGAATAGCGACAGATTTTCAGAAGTTGATAGTAACAGCATGATAATTTTTTTTGTGGAATAAAAACTAAATTAAAACTAAAAATATACAATGAAGGAAAACTAAAACTAAACTGCATTTCCAAGTAAGATCAGAAATAATTTAGAAATTAAAACTAATATTAAAAAGTCAAAACTATTATAACCTTGCCATATAGTAACTTTCACCTGGTAGAATATTTTTTTGTTCAAGTTGCTCCTCTGGCTTTATTATTACTTTTCATGAGGGTTACGTTGACTGAAATAATTTTAATTTTGGGAGAGAAGTTTCTAGTTTCTGACCATTCTTTCTGTCAAATTATTTCTGCTTCAGGATTAACATTTTGGTTTTACCAATTAAGTTCTTCGCATAACTTTAGTTTTCCTTTTCAGTTCTTCACTTTGTTCTTGTTTTTTAATTGCCACACTACTGCCTTTGATGATTTCTTCCTTCCCTTCTTTTTGCATTATTTGCTTACAATTCCAAGTTTTTGTTTTAGATATTAAACAATATATAATTTAAAAATTGGTTTAAATTTTGGGGAGAGGGATTGAATTGACGTGGTGTCCCCATTTGTGCAGTCCTGTCTGCATTGGAAATAGTCATTTTATAGTTCATAACCAAAAATTCAAACAATCAAAGTGTTAAAGTCAAAAAACAAAACCCTAATTCACAGTATGAAGGTGCTGAATAACGTCTCAAGCTAGAAAGTCAAACAACAAAGAAAGCATAAGAGAAATATTTTGGGAATTCAGATCCTGAAAGAACCAGGAAGTGCACAATGCTGACCGTTTACACCTTTGACCCAGGGATGTCATTTGAAGCCCACTTCCTGATGACCCTGCCTAGCAAAAGAATATTAACATGAAACCAATGATCACAAAATGGTGGGGTCATCCCAAAAAAACAAAATGGAGTTACGTGAATATGTCATTAATGTTTAACATTGTTAGAAATTACATAAAATGAAATATAAACCTTAAATATATATTTCTTAGGTTTCAAATTTTTTTTTTATTTAAAGCTAAAAGAAACCAGAAAAAAAATTAAAGAGATCGGCTGATCATAACCTTTGCTTATCCTAAGATACAATAAATGAATAAAAGATTTTAATGTAAGGGACACAGTACAGTAGATTACATTAAAATGAGAACAAGAACATTAGGACACAGACAGAATGTGGATATGGTTAAAGACTACACAAATGTTAAAGTTTTTTTAGACACAAGGAACCAATAATTATTTGGAATAATCACCAAGTAGTATGGTAGAGAGTAATAGTTTGGAAACGTTTAAAACTGACTGAAGGATTTTTTTTAATACGTGAAGCACTTACTGTAATAACAACAACGTTTATTTATATAGCACATTTTCATACAAACAGTAGCTCAAAGTGATTTACATATTAAAGAATAGAAAAATGAAAGACACAATTATAAAACAAAATAAATCAACATTAACATCGAATAAGAGTAAGGTTCAATGGCCAGGGGGGACAGAAAAAACAAAAAAAAACTCCAGACGGCTGGAGAAAAAATTAAAATCTGTAGGGTTTCCAGACCATGAGACCGTCCAGTCCCCTCTGGGCAGCCATTTCTGTTCAGATATCTCGTACAGATTGTGCTGCACAAAGCTTTGAAATTTCAAAATCTCTCATTGAAAAGCATTGGCAAATTTGTGAATTAGTCTGTCTTAAAATGGAGATATGTTCTGTGCAACTTCAACTATAAATGAGTTTACTGTTTGAAATATACCTTGAGAACAGGTTGCTAGAACTTGTACGAGAGTAAATGAAAAACTTAAAGGCAATTTGAAAATTATGTGGTAATCTCATTGGATAGAAGCTGATGCAATACAACACATTCACGATGGCTTATGGGTAGTTTGAACACTCACAATGTAGGGCTCTGCCATGAGTTTAGTTGAAGCCATGGTCAAATGAACATCGACAGTCCACTCCGGGACTGCACCATTGTTGAACAACACAGTGTTGTGAGATTTCTTTGGGTAAAGGAAGTGAAACCTGCTGAAATTCACCCCACACTCTTTAATCTAACATTCTGATTCTGTCTTAATGGCTTCTGAACACTGTCTGGAAGTTGATAACGTAGAGTCCACTACGATTCCTAAATCCATCGCGTAAGCAGTATTTTCAAGTTCAGTTTCAACCAACTGATTGTCCTGTTTACATCTTTGAACTCTGAACAGATGGTGTAGAATTCTGCTGTCAGATCACTTCTGAATAAACAATTCAGCTCATATTACAACTGTGCTTGCCTCCTTGCATTTACTGACTGTGGGTTTTACAGATTTTATTATTCTGAAGCAAGCTTTAAATGATTCAACCTCAGATTATAATATTAAAGATATGTTGAGCCCTTATGAGACTCAAAGATCTTTGACATCATCAGATTGTCCCAGAATCAACATCTGTTAAGACCCTAAGACTCCTTTTAGTATGTGAACATTTCACTCACTTTCTGTTCATAAAACATGTCCTATTTGTATAAATCTACTTTTACTACATTTTAGTAGATCTACTCTTAGTACTACTAGTGTTTCATCTTTTTCATTTTTTATACAGATGTCTTACTTGTCGCTGTGAGTGTTCTTAATTGTCAAGCACTTTTTATATTATGCTTGAAAAGTGTTACATAAAGTTTATTATTATTATAAGTTTTTAGTTCATGGCACAATGAATGAATTATTCCATTTAAGACTGAAAAATTTACATACATTCTAAAATGCTCAGTGTCCTACTTTTAGTACTACTAGTATTTTATCTTTTTTTTGTTTTTTATGCTGATGTCTTATGTGTTGCTGTGAGTTTTCTTAAGTGCCCGGCACGTTTTATATTCTGCTTGAAAAAAGTTAAATAAAATGTATTATTATTTCTATTATAATCTTTCAGTTCATGGAACAATGAATGAATTATTCCATTTAAGTTTGAAAAATTTACATACATTCTAAAGTGTTCTGTTTTTGGTGAGAATATTTTTCTTATTTCTTCAGTGTGAACTTTAAATGTTGTTTAAAAATTGATTCACTTTTTTCACTTCTTGCGCATCTTGATTTGACTGACCCCATTTCAGTAAGATGCTCAGTCTCTTCCCACTCCATGTCTGCCATTGGACATTTCTCCATTTGTGTTTTTCCACCTTTCCATAGTACATTTGCTTCTTACGTGTGCCCTGACCCAAAGTACATTGTAATGTATGGCTGAACACATTTTTGGTGCTCACTTCAATTCAAATGTTGATTCTACGCCACTCAAAATAAACCCGAGTTGGGAATAATGCCTTCAAATGAACTAGATGTGAAAATCTCCTTTGTCCCCTGTACGCTATCCAGACGGAAATTCTGTTTCTCAAGTTCACGCTCATAATACTTGCTCAGATGCTTGTAGGTCAAAAGAAAAGTGATGAAGATAATTCTAAAATGGATGGAATACCAAAATAGTTGGGACAGCTGGGCCATTATCCACTTGTGGGATTTGATCCATGCCAGTTTTGAAACTGCAATATTTTAAACAAGTTCTTATAAAGACAGAATGAGAAATATAATGGAATAAATGTTGTCGTGCAATAAATTAAAGTTCACCATGATAACAAATTTCCCTGAAGCTTTTATTGAAAGCTGTTCATTTCTAGTGAATCCCAAGTTCTTTTCTCTTGCACTCTCTGCTATTAAAACTTCCATCTCGGCATTTATTTCCCAGTGGGTAGCAGGGAAACAGAGCCTGTATCTTAAAGACATCATGCTGCTGGAAGTAACTCTGATCAGTTACCATGAGACGCATTCAATTAGCATAGCGCACTCGTCACGTGACCCAATAAAAAAACTGGAGTACTCGGGGAGCACCCACTGGGGCAAAGTAAGCATTTGTTAACTCCACCAAGAAACGAACGAGGCTGAGAATAAAATCCAAAGTCTCTGGAATAAAATACAAATAAAGTCTCTGGAACTATGAGAGTGCTGGGCTTACCTTTGAACTGGCATCTAGAAAAACATTAATGTATAAAACCTTTCTAGGTTTACAGCAGGTTTACAGTGCGTGGAAGACCAGCCCAAGCACAGACAGGCAGACACCAACGGTTCAAAACCCATACACGTTTTTTTACAATATTTAAAGTTTGAAGTCCCGCACACAACCCAGTGCCATTCCACCAAACACCCCAAGCCTCTCAACAATCCAGCCTTTCTTCACCGCCTCCACTCCTCTCCTCCGAGCTTCATCCTCTTCCTCCCGACTCCTGCTGATGACTGGAGGGAGGCAGCCCCTTTTATTTCCACCCGGACATGCTCCAGGTGCCCCCTGATGAGCTCCCTGCGGCACTTCCTGGTGTGGCGGAAGTGCCGCATGAGCACCCAGAAGCACTCCGGGTGTCCCAGGTATTTCTTCCACCAGCACCTCCAGGTGTGACAGAAGTGCTGGGCCCTTCAGGCATTCAGGTGCCCCCTGGCGGTGACCATGGGCCCTATAGGGTTGAGCTTCCATGCTCCATTCCTGTGGCCTCCATACCAACCAGGGTGGCTGCCCTCTCATGGTCCAAGGGAGGCATAGTCCCTCTCCTGGTCCATCCAGGCGTTGTGGCTGGGCACAGCCCCCAGCCGACCACCACAAGTGCTATCTCTTTACGTACTAAAGTCATAAAGTGTTCATTTTCTTAAGAGAGACCTATACAAATACTCAGCGTTGTCATGGCTGCCAAACGTCCATCTACTAAATACTGACTTAATTTGATTTTATTGGAATCCAAGGTGCATTCAGTGACTTGGATACCTTTTTGTATCCATCCCATGACTTTTGCTTTTCAAACACCTTTTCGCAGAATTACCTGTAGTGTTCTTTTGTCTCCATTGTGCAGATTAAACCACCATGCTGACTCACCACACGTTAAGCCTTCAACATTCATTTGCATTTAGAATGCAATCAACTGAAAGCCCAGACAGGTCATCTCCACTGGACTTACATTGTGACTCATACAGCCATGTGTTGATTTAGGGGTGTCCTCGTGTCCTATTAAATGAGGTAAAGACTTGTGTGATCGATTATTTTGTGTTTTACATTTGTATGTAATCTTGACCACTTTGCAGAGATTTTTTTTCACCTTGACATTAGTCTATTTCTGTCGATGAGTGTCCAAAAGCAACCACTGAAGACGATCAATATTTATGTAATCAATTACTTTAAGTTTAATATTTGCAATTTATTTAGATCACTTTGCAGAGATCTGTTTCCAGCCTGACATCTTTTAATGTTGAGCAGTGTCAAAGAAGTCAGACTAATCCACTATGTTGTATAGCAATAAAATGTGAACACTTTGAAGGGGTGAATTCTTTGTATCCTCTTCTTTCTCTTCACCTTTTGTCACTTCTATGTGGGGTCAAAGTGCTTGATCATTCTTCTCCATACAGCTCGGTCCTGCACCTCCTCACCAGTCAAGCCCTTTTCCTTCAGATCTTCTATTACTTTTTTCATCCACTTCTCACTTTCTCTTCCTCTGTACTTCTTCTATTCTCATCACTCTTTGACCCATGTGTTCATTGTTTCTTCTCATCACATATCCATAGCACTTTAACCTACTTTCCTCTACGTACTTCTTAGATGTCTCTCCCACTTTTGTTGTGCCTCTGATTGTCTTATTCTATCCTTCTCCACATTGTCATTTCTGCCGCATCTAACTTCTTTTTCTGCACTCCCATTACTGCCCATGTCTCAGCTCCATACTTCATTACTAACTTCTTAAAAACCTGACCTTTAACCTTCTCCTTCATTCTTTGATCACACAATATTCCTGAGACTTTCTTCCAGTTCCATCCACACTGTACTCTAGGGGTTATCTCTACAGGGTACATTTAATTTAGGTGTGGATTTTGGGTCTGTTATAAAACACAAATGTTCTCTCCTCCTTGGTCCTCTAATCACGACTGAAGCCATGGGGTTAGAGCTCATGACTTAGCCAGTCATAGCAATGATTTAAAAAAATAGCACAGTCATGGTGGGGAAGAAAGGGCAGGTAAGCTGAACATTAACTTTTTTTGTTATTAGGATGTGTTCGAGCCCTTCATTAGAATAGCATTGACCCATTATACCAAAGCCAAACAGATTGTGGTGTCCTGCTTCTCACAACTCATTGCACAGCAAAATAAATGAAAAGATAATATCTTATGCTGTCATAAACTAGAATAAAAAGTAATTCTGCTTTGTGAGGAAACGTTCAGTACTAGTACTAGGGTGTTGTACCATGTTAGCCATTATAGATATAGTGAGAAATCAAGCAAAATGACCATTTTATTGGCTAACTAGAAAGATTACAATATGCAGGCTTTCGAGGCAACTCAGGCCCCTAATTGTTACATCTTGCCTGAAGAAGAGGCCTGAGTTGTCTCGAAAGCCTGCATATTGTAATCTTTCTAGTTAGCCAATAAAAGGGGTCATTTTGCTTAACGTTTCAGAGTTCAGAAAAAATTAATGTATATGATTCCAAAAGAAGCACATTGGGCTTCTGCTAAACCTTTTCTATTATCTTAATATATGTGAGAACCAGCATTTCTTATCGAATAAGTCAATAAATCAGGTAGGTGAAACGGGTGGAGTGTTCTGATTGATAGGATATTTTGGAACACATCGTCTGTCTTACTGATTGCATCTTAGTTTGTGTGTTGTCCTCTAAAAAATGGCTAAATCGTAAGCCAAAATGGAGAAAAAAATAAAAATAATAAAAGAAAAAAATAAAGCAAGTACCCCAACTTTCCTAAAATAATTAACCTCATCATTGTGATTCTGTCAGTGGCTTGTTAATTTTATCACTTGGAAAGGCTGTGCTCTACCTACCCTTGCTTGTCTGTTTACAAAGAAAAGTAACTAGTAGCGGTCCACTTAACCCAAACCACAAAAAAAAGAACTTTATGCCAGTTAAAAAGTAAAAAAAAAAAACAGCCCTTTAAATTTGTTAATCATTTGTTAATATGAAAATTCATTCTTTTATTTTAGTGAAATGATAGCCAAATCACTTTGTCAAGACAAAATCAAGAAAAATGTAAGCTGTAAAGTTTCTTCTGTTTTGAGTCTTTGGGGGGGTGTCAAAAGTTGGAAATGATTTTTGAGTAAATCGGCAATAATAAAACAAGCAAAGGTCAACTGATCAAGCAAACTTTTAAAATGAGGCAAATTTGTGGGGGAGTTAATTGGAAAGCTTGTACATCTAATTTTCATTTGCATCAGCAACTACAAAATGTTTTCTTTGAAGTCCAGAGAGGAAAACATACTGGAACAAATGCGCTTACCAGGCCATGTGCTATTTTTCAACATTTACTAGCTTCCAGTCTGTAGGAGGCATTGAGTGTTTTTTTTTTAAAATGAAGTTTTAAGGGTTTTTTATATATACTCATATACAATGACTTCTGAAGGACTCTATGATTAAAGTTATCTGGCTCTGGTAGTTTGTTTGATTTCTGCCATTTTAATCCAAGCAGAACTCCTCTCTCTCTCTTCAGTTTGACACTCATAATGAATCTCCCTAATAGTTAACATATATATCCTCAGCTTTAATCAAACTCTTTTTAGGTGAACTATGCCATTTCACGGTGTGTATATTTTAGGTTACTCTTATTGTTCCACCAATGAGAGTTTATCCACTACTAAAGTCTCTCAATTCCTAGAGACATCTTCTAGACAGGAAGATATTAGGCTTAACACTCTGATTTGTAAGTTTTTTTTATTTTTAATAAATTTGCAAAAACCTCAAGTAAACTTTTTTCACGTTGTCATTATGGGATGTTGTGTGTAGAATTCTGAGGAAAAAAAATGAATTTAATCCATTTTGGAATAAGGCTGTAACATAACAAAATGTGGAAAAAGTAATGTGCTGTGAATACTTTCTAGATGTAAATGAAAAATAAGACAAGACAATGCTAAATAACACAGAATAAAGTAAGGTCCAATGGCTGGGAGGACAGAAAAAAAATTCCAGAGGGCTGGAGAAAAAATGTAAAAATCTGCTGGGTTTCTGAATCCACGAGACCACATAGCCCCCACTGGGCATTCTACCTAACATAAATTATCTCCATTAGTCCTCATGGTTTTCATGCCTTGCGCCCTGTGTTGGCTGGGATTAGCTCCAGCAGACCCCTGTGACCCTGCAGTTAGGATATATATGGATGTCAAACAATTAGATGATGATGGTCATGTGAACTTCTGGCCTTCAATCCATCAATGTAGGGACTACACGGTGCCCTGATCAGGTGATGGTGACTCAGATCGCTACCACAGAAAACCGGAAAAAGAACAGCAGAGAAAGTGGGAGTTAGCACGGATTGCAGAGCCATAATAAAAATGATAATTAAATGCATATACAGAATATCAGGGTTACACTAAAATGAAACTATGAGAAAACCATGTTAAAATATCAGTTGTAATAACTCCAAAAGGAGACAGCACAAAGGTTTGGGGTTTTCCGGCCCCGTATATTGTAGACGATCCACAATAATCAATAAAAAGAAAAGCAGGTCAAACATAAACTAAACAGTTCAAATGCGAGACGCCGAAGTCTGGCGTCGGTGGCCATTTTATGAGGGAGGAGCCAGAAGTGGAGGAATGCTGGGAAGGAACCGTGAGGGATGCTGGGACCAATGATGTCAGGATAAGATGGCGGAGGAAGGGCGGAAGTAAACGTACTGCGGGCAAAGCCGGCTTATGGCGGCGGAGCGTCCTTTTTTCTGTAAGAAAGCACAGGAGAAAGTTAGTACCCGCCATTCCCTGCCGGCGAATGTTTTCCCAGGTGTGTTAAAATCCGTCCGCGGCCTCCTACTCGCGCGTGCGTGACACAGTACATTATTCCAGATTCAGAATGTAAGATGACAGGCATTCCAAAATATAGGATGGAATGTGAGATTATTTAACACTAGAATTCCTGAAGCCTCTGAAAAAATGTATAATCCCGGCCCACCTTAAATCCCTTCACACCTCTACCATCAGCATCTTTTGTTTTGTAAATGTGTCGATCAGCACAAGCAGCAAGTAGCCTACTGTCCCATCTCCCGCCTTAACGGTGCTCAGCTCGCAGGCAAAAAGTTCTCCCAGCTCAAGGCTTCTTATCTGTGTGTGAGGTGAGGTGCCCGGAATTGGACAAATAATACAGCATATCGCTATTTGGAATACACGCATTTCATGTGTGTTCCGTGTCTACAAAGATCTGGGTAAGTGTAGGATGAATGAAATGTGAGAAATGCAAGAAATGCTGACCACATACCTAAAGCCAGAACCTTTTCTATGTTATACTAATAATGATGAGAAGTGTATAATGTGTGAAGACTTTATCCAAATATCAAATAAACATGTGCGCTTTTATTCAAGAATATAGCCAAAGGGAAAAAAAAGCATTTGATTTACATGTAGCTTGTCAATGAGTTAAAAACTCAAGCTCAAATGTCAATTGACAGGGAGTTACACGTATTCTTGAATGGTGTAGAGGTAAGAACTGCTTCCTTATAACCTGAAGGTCCCAATTTCGAGACCAGAGGCCTCATGTATAAATGGTGCATATGCACAACAATGTTGCGTACTCACGTTTCCACGCTCAAATCGCTCAAACTTGGCGTAAAGCCACGCAGATCTTCACGCTAGCTAAAACCCTGGCATGCACAAGTTCTCCGCTCGGTTTTGCAAACTGGCGGCACCCAGTGTCAAACAGTGCTTTTTTTCCATTGTGGTTTCCCTTTCTTTTTTAGATCCACATCCCTGACACGGTTTTATCAAACACACTGAAATTAACCGCATATTGTTTATTAGTTTAAGGCATCTGATTGTGATTTACCTATAACAATATAATGGTCTACGGAATGGCCAAACTATTCCAAATACCATAGCTGCTTTAGTGTTGTTATTCTCACTGAACCTTCTTCTTCTTCTTTCAGCTGCTCCCATTAGGAGTTGCCAAAGCGGATCATCTTTTTCCATATTACTCTCACTGCACCACTCGGAGTATGTATATCACTGTATCTGAATGGGGAATCACAGCTCTACAGCAGCTGATCGGAAGGAGTATTATCAGTAGGGATGGGTACCGGTGTCCGGTGCCATTGTGGAACCGGTGCTGACATGAACGGTAGTAACCAGACCGAAAACCAGCGCACAATTCGGTGCTTCATTTCGGTGCTTTTTTCCCTGAGAAATCTAGCCAATCACTTCCTTTCCAAGGATAGTAGGCGGGCCCAGGTATGTACGGGTTTATTTTTAGAGCAGAGCTAAAATGCCGAAGCTGAAGCGCTCGAGAGTGTGGCTGTACTTCACAGCAAAAGATATAAACTCAGCAGCCTGCAACAAATGCTTAAAGGTAATAATGTGCAAAGGAGGTAACACCTCAAATCTAATGAAACACATGGCGTCGCATGGCGTTTTTTTAAAAGCCGAAAAATGCACCGCATTTGATAACTTGCAGCAAGACATCACACCGAGCACATCTACTGCGGGTGTGGTGCCTGTTCTCGGAGTTAGTAACATCCAAGAACCCGAGGAGGAGAGTCCGGCCCCTAGCCCTGCCAGTGTAGCAGAAATGATAACTGATGATGATGATGGCAGCAGCACCCGTTCTTCTCTGGGTGAGTAGCTTAATGTTGTTTCGTGCAATTTACGTTGAGTAGGCTAACCACGTTATTACATTAATGCATGTAAGGTGAACTAGCAAACACCGTCGTAGTTTCATGCGGCTGTCTTCTTGTTTGATGGCAGATACTCCCTTCACCCTGGCCAAAAAGGCTAAAATGACGAAAGAAAAGTGGACGAAATTCATAGGGCAGTGACAAAATTTATAGTCAAAGATCTCCATCCATTTTCAACGGTGGAGTCACCATCATTCAGGTGAAAAATGTTGTATTACTCTTACATAAAAAAAAAAAATAGACTGTATAATACTGTAAAGGTTAATATGTTCATAGCTGCTTAGCTTTGTAAGTCTTCTCTAAATATTATAAGTAAACTATATTTGAATAAAAGGTGAGCTATATGTCTTTATTTTTTATCTGGAAGAAAAAAATTAATGAAAATTCAAATGTATTTTCTGTTTATTCTGGGAACTGGTTTATATGTTTTATTTATTTTATCCGAAAAAAAGAATTAAATTTCAAGTCAAAAACACTTTCTTTTTTTTTTTAATTTGTTTTTTGTTTTGTTTTGTGTTTTTTTTTTAATTCAGGGAAATGTCCACTGCCCTTAATCCAAGGTATCAGCCCCCATCGAGGGATGATCTATCCAACACACTTGTACCTGCTTGGTATTGCGTGGAGAAAAGCAACCTCATCCAGAATTTGGCACAGGTTAACAAGGTCGCTATCACCTGTGATGGATGGACCAGTATTGCTCAGGACCATTTCCTCACAGTGACTGTTCACTACATCTACAAAGGCAAAATGAAGCAGAATGTGCTTAGCACTGAAGCAGTTTATGAGTCACAAACAGGTCCAGTTGTCGCTAAAGAAATATCAAGTGTTGTGGAGCAATTTCACTTGGGAGGGAAAAATAATTGCTGCCACTGTAGACAATGCCTACAACATGGATGTTGCTTTGAAAAAATTGGACTTTTTAAAAGTGGGATGCTTTGCTCATACCCTCAACCTGGCCGCACAAAAGGTGTATGACATTCCTGCAGTTTCCAGCTGGTGTGCCAAAATCCGTTCAGTTGTGGTGTGGCTCAAACGTTCATCCTTGAGCAAAACTGTGCTCAGAGAAAAGCAGCGAATCCTGAGTAAGTAGCGCATGTAGTTACATATCAAGAAGTATTGTTATTAATATTACCTTTTTTATAGTAATTTAAAATATGTTTGTGTCTATCTCTGCTTTAGATTTGCCAGAGCATAATGTCATTCTTGACGTTAAGACGCGCTGGAATTCTCTCTTCCTGATGGTGGAGAGATTTATGGAGTAGTTTGATGCAATCCAGGCAGCTGCTCTGGATCTACGGCTGAGGAAGCCTATGGAGAAGGACAAGTAAGTGAATGACATGAGCATCACTTGCAAGAGCTAAATTACGTCAGTTACCTTTAACATTTTGAATATTTTTCAACAGGCTAGAAAGGTTCTCGCACACCGATTTAATGAAGGCAGAGGAGTTTATTAAGTGCATGCAAGTCCTGTACACGTCAACCATGTGTGTGTCAAGTGACAAGTCACCCACATGCAGCCAAATCATCCCCATCCTGGCCAAGCTGGAGGCACATTTCAGACGATGTGATGAAGACAGTGTTTTCACCTCTTCAATAAAAGAGAAAGTCTGGGGTAGTCTGCAGAAAAGATATCAGGTATTTGCAGACAATATCAATGCGCATGAAAAATAGGGTTACCTTTTTTCAGTATCAGCTCCTATGTTATATCTTGTTTTACTTAAAGGATGAAAACCTTCAGAAATTTCTGAAGGAGGCCACGATGATGGACCCACGTTTTAAAGGCAGGCTAGGTGGTGAGGCAGCTACTGACATCTGGGACAGGTTGGAGAAGGCAGCAGTTGCAAATGCCACAGCAGCAGTTGCACAGGTATTTTCATTGTATGTGTACAATTTTGTCCTTTTGCATCATGATGTAGTTTCTATGTTGAAGGAATGCTCTTTTACTATCTGTGTGTCCATAGCCTCCCACTGAAGACCCCAAAGCACACAGCGAGGTGGATAATGCTGACATGGACAAGCCAGAACAATATGTAATTTCAGATTTTTTCTAACACAACCACTACATTCTAAAAGTGATCTTTATTTATTTTGCAAACCTCACACATCTTTTTTTGTTGTTTTTCAGCTAAGTAAGGTCCAGAAGTCACCCTTAGAAAAGCTGTTTGAGGATGAAGACAGAGAGCTTCAACAGGCTGCTTCTCAAGCGGGTAGAGTCCCCTCAATCACAGAGCAGGTACAGAAGGAGCTTCAAATATACAAAAGACTGCCAGGAATTACCTCTGGACAAGACCCTGTGGCCTGGTGGTGGAGTAAGAGGGATACACTCCCCAATTTATCTGCCCTATCAGAAAAATACTTGTGTGTCCCAGCGTCATCAACGCCTTCTGAAAGAGTTTTCTCTTGTGCTGGGCATGCCATCAGCCAAGAGCGATGCCGTATAGCTCCAGAAAAGGCTAATATGATTATCTTCTTGCAAAAAAACTGCTAAACATCACAGGTTTCATGACAAAGTTTGTGTTTTCAATTGTTTAAGCACTGGTTCCAACCAAAGAAGTTGTTTTATTGACAGAAAGGGCTAGGTTTGTTATAATTTTGTTTAAAAAAAATTACTGGGAAAAATAAAAACGCAAGAGGTTTTTGGATGAAGTTTGTGTTCTTTATTTTTTAAGCACCGTTCGAGCACCGTTTAAGCACCGGCACCGTTTCAAAAGTACCGTTTTGGCACCGGTATCGGATAAAACCTAAACGATACCCATCCCTAATTATTAGTATACAGCATCAAACACAAGCTGCCTCAGCCATGCTGTCTATTGAACTGCACTCATATGGCAAACGCTTCAGAGTCTTTCCTGTACGTACCTCGCAGTTCAGAAAGAGTTTCATCCCAAGAGCTCTAAACGCACTCCAACGTCAGTCCATCAAGTGCTCCTTGTACAACTGTTTGTACTTATAAGTACAATTAGCTCACTGTAAACTTGCGATACAGTTATAATATCGCACAACCTGTGCCACTTTAGTGCATATTTACATATGATGATTTTAAGATAAAATGTAGCAAAATATGTTTATTACATTATACAGATAAAATGTTAACTTCATTTAAATAATCTATATTGTTAATAATTAAACGTGTGAGGACATGGTGTCACCACGCTAGCCAGGAGCTGGCACCTCGTTCAGTGATTGCTCCTGCCTCGCGCTGTATTCTTGCTGGGGCTGGCGCAACACTGCAAGTATAGATGGATAGAATAATTAAACATGTACTACGAACATATTTCAACGTTCCTCAAAAGTTTTGAAGAATTGGTGTTCTAAGCTTACAGATGGCTTAATGTCTATTACTGAGCTGATTGTATGGCGATTGGGTACTTGGAGAAAGAAAAGGAAGGACAGTAATTGGGGGTTAGTACATTTGAAAGAGACAGTACTTCTTCAATAAATTATTTCATCGAAGGTCGCGCAGCAAGCATCTTGGAGGCAGGAGCAATCTCTGGACGAGGCACCAGCTCATCACTATCACTGCACCACCGTGTTCCCATGTTTAATAACATGCTTTAACTCCTGTCATCATGAAAATGATATCAAGTATACATCTCCGTATTTAAATTATTCAGAGAGCTGTAATATCACGAATGTAATGGATTCTGTGCTCTGTCAGATGAAGAGAAAGCCTGTTTAAGAAGCACATAGTGATTCACACACAAAGAAAACATAGAAGAACAAATGCAAAACAAAACATTTAACATGTTACTTTAGTTACGGTTGGATTTGAGAAACTAGTAAATTAAATGTTTTCAAGACGAAGTTTATGGTGTTCTACTTTAATGACAAAATAAATTTTGAGATTAAGGTTGACATTTCAAGCTTTTTTCCCCACTGTGTCACTATTTTTTTTCATTTCTCTGTACCCTAATAAGCTTTTGCATGACACTCAGATGATGGGCTACAACTTGCCTTTTCATGGTGACTTTGATATCTGACAAATTTTATATTTGGGTACCGTGCGACTTTATGAACTTGAGCTTTTGAGTTTCTCCGAGACTCTATCTCACTCGATCAACTTCCTTTTGTTTTTAATATCACTGTTTAAACCAACAAATAGTACATTTTTCCTTGCCTCATCTTGGTATTCGCTGAAATTCTATTTCTTTCCCAGAGTGCTTTTGCCATTGCATTTTCTCAGAACGCTGAGCTTAAGGGCTATTTAAATTGATTTGCATATTCAAAGAGGCGTAATTCTGGGAGGAGTTTGGGGAGTGTCAGCAGGAGCGTGCACGTGCATTACTTTTCATGCTGACTGGGATTTATGGAGCGGATGAATGTGGAAGTAGGTGAACGCACAGATTTATGCATCTGGATTTTTTTGTGTATACTAACATTTCTGCTTTTGTCCATACGCCATGTTTTAGTGTGAATTCTATGCATGGCATTATGCGTGAGGCCCTGGGCGCTCCATGTTTTGAGCAATGAGCTGCTATTATTATTATTATTATTATTATTTCTACAATATAATAAAAACATACATTTGATTTGAGTCTGTAAGACCCGGTGTAAATTTTGAGTACTTGTAAAAGTTAACACTTGGTTTTTTATTATTCAGACTTATTCTCTTAGTGACGTTCATGTGGTACAATGAACTTGCCTCTCCCTCTTTGAGTTGATGGCATTTATTTATTTCACAAGAGCAGTGCTGTGGCTGATGCCTGCTCAGAACTGTTTGTTGTAGTGGCAATCAAAGATACAATGTCCTGTGACCGCTATCAGACTGGACAAAGGCAAGACCGTAACAACAGACAGCATTTTCACAGAGCTTTTGCCAGCTAATAGACTGTTCTGCACCACAACACAACTCTGCTTGGCACCATAAGTAAAATGGGACTTCCACCTGCAGCTAAAGCCACTTCAGTATTTGAGTGTTTAGATCTGACGGTGTATGCACCAAAACCTTACCCCGGCTGTTACAGACTGAAATCAAAGGCTTCTTCTTTTTGGGCGCATACACCATCAGCAGGGCACTGTCAGATCTAAACACTAGCATGGTGAATTGCTCGTATACTCATATTTCCTTTCATCCTACACCTACCCAGATCTTTGTAGGCACGGAACAAACATGAAATGCATGTATTCCGAATAACGATACCCTGTACTGCATTACTTAACCCATACAACTCCAAGGACCTCACCTCAAACACAGATTAGGAGTCTTGGCTTGAGCTGTGAGAACTTTTTGTCCGTGAGCTGAGCTCCGTCAAGGCAGGGAATGAGATAGCAGGATGCTTGCTGCTTACGCTGATCTGCGCATTTACAAAAAAAAAAAGACGCTGATAGAGAGGTCCGAAGGGATTTAAGGTGGGCCGGGATTACAAGTTTTTCATGGGCTTCAGGAATTCTAGTGTTAAGGCTTTGTAAACCATAAGCAGTATTTTAAGTTAATTCTGAATGACACAGGTAACTAATGTAGTGACATCAAAACTGGACAGATGTGCTCGGATTTTCTTTTCCTAGTTAAGATCCTGGCAGCAGCATTCTGCACTAACTGTATTCGATTGATGTCTTTTTTGGGTTGTCCTGAAAGGAGTGCGTTACAGTAATCTAGTCGACTAAAAACAAAAGTATGAACTAATTTTTCAGCATCTTGCAAAGTTATAAGTGGTCTAACTTTTGCTGTATTTCTTAAGTGAAAAAATTCTGTCCTAGTGATCTGATTAATATGTGATTTAAAATTCAAGTCAGAGTCAATAATTACCCCTAAATTCTTTACCTCTGTCTTGACTGTTAAGCCTAATGGATCAAGTTTATTTCTAATACCCTCACAATATCCACTTTTGCCAATAAGATTTATGTTTTGTCTATACTTAGTTTGAGAAAATTGCTACTCATCCAATCAGAAACACAAGTAAGACATTGGGTCAGTGAACCAAAAGTGTCGGGGTCATTAGGCACTTGTCCAAATGTGAAAAGAAAAGCACTTAAAACGTACATAAGATGTTCATTTTTAAGAAAGGAATTTTATTGAGTATGGAGCCATGTCTTAACTTTGTAGAAAAATTACATAGTTTTGTGAGATTTTTACATTTTGCAAAAAAATAAATGAATATTTTTACCTCATTATTTGTTTCCCTCCTTATAACCCTTCACCCCACAGAGGCATTGTTTTCAGTAGCTTGTTTCATTAAAGCTGCAGTTGCTATTGTTATTTTAAAAATCATTTGAATGCTTGAGGTAAGACTTTTCAGAATTTAGAGAAATAAACTGTAAGTTTATACCAGAGATATGTCCAACTATGAAGACGATGATACATTTAACCTCACTGCTGAACCAAGTTTGCATGAGGCAGAATACACCGATGAGGAGCTCCAAAAGATTGAAGGTTAGAGAAGAAATGAAACAGAATTGGATAGCGAACAGGAGAAAATTAAGCAGCCTTAAATTACAGCCAAGGTCCATACAACTGGCAATTGGTGGTGCGCTTGTGGAAAATGTCAAATAATACCTACTGAGGATGAATGCCTTTAATTCAGAGAATAGGACACGCTTCTTTCACCACAGGAAAACCTGAGAGTGCTGTTTGTGTGACTGATGAAGATGAATTTCTGCAGACATTTTTCTACTTTGTAAAATCAAACTGGAAGAAGTAATCAAAGTTGGAAGGACCAGATGGTCAGTTTTTGTTATGGTATTTTTGATTATTGATCTTGTTTTTTGCAGTGGTAAATTGCTTATTGTCAATGTGTCTGACTGTTGCCAGAGCTGGCATGTTAAATAATGCTTCCTGAGGCAAGATACATTTTTGTCTCTCAATAAAGTTCCCCCTCACCCATCCTCTCTAGGCATTAGTCAATACATTTCATTCACATAAAATATGTATTGTTATATAGGCTTTATGATACAGTGCATTACCAGAACATCAGAAAGAAAATTGCTCAACAATGAAAAGATTAGCATTAAAACATTAAAACAAAATATGCATTCAAACAATATAAATATATAACATGAAACTATGCTAAATAAACACTTCTCTAAATACCTTGGCTCTATCAAACTGTCCTGCAAGCTAAAAGGCGCCTGCCAATTTTAACTAAACACATGTAGCACACTCTTAAAAGACCTTTAACAGAAATTGTAACTGACTCCTTAAACAGATTCCAGGAATTAGGAAAGTTTTTACAAAATCCCATAATTTGTGTATATACAAAGTGATATGCATGGTTGCTGACCCATTTTAAATAATGTGGAAGGGAGCAAAAAATCATAGGCTGCAACAAAGTTAATTAACCAGCATCTACAACAAAAACAACAACAACAACAATAATAATAATAATAATAATAATAATAATAAGAAGAAGAAGAAGAAGAAGAACCATAGCATATGAGATGCAGATGTGGCAGACTGAAATTAAACAATAAATACTGAGACAGGACTGCAACTGTAATTTTTAAATGCGTTGCTAAAGACTGATTTAAATCAAAGTACAGTAGAGTCTCGCTTATTCTACCTTCGCTTATCCAACATTCCGTATTATCCGACATCCCACTGCAAAAAAAAACCAAAAAAAAACCACATCAATCGGCAACAAGAACTGAAAGTTGCGAGCATGAGCGTAGTCTATTTTTTGTTGCTCCCAACTCTACCACAGCTAATTATCGTGGAACCTCGGTTTGCGAGCATAATTCGTTCTAGAAATGTGCTCGCAGTCCAAAGCACTCATATAGTATATCAATGTGAATTTCCCCATAAGAAATAATGGAAACTCAGATGATTCATTCCACAACTCAAAACTA
This sequence comes from Polypterus senegalus, assembly GCF_016835505.1. Lineage (NCBI taxonomy): Eukaryota > Metazoa > Chordata > Cladistia > Polypteriformes > Polypteridae > Polypterus > Polypterus senegalus. Next base: position 24,532,574 of record NC_053155.1, on the reverse strand, counting down.
TTTATATAAAAATGATTATTAGAATATATAAAGTAAAAATACATAAAGCAAATTAACCTGCACTTTACCTTTGAAAAGAATCATGGCTGGTGTGAGTGAGTTTCTAAACTCTTGTGTTATTCCACCCTACGGGACGACACGCGGAAGAGCGTCCCAAAGCAATCGCAGTCTCCCAGCGCGGTAGCAGTTCGCTATAAAGGCCAATCCGAATAGATCGCAGACATGTTATGAGCGCCTGCCGTCGATAGGTGATACAAGGAACAAGGAACATTATAAATGCGCAGGGCACGGTATTACTTTCCCCCCTACCCTGCCTGACTGCTGTGTCTGTGTATAGGAGAGTGTCAGACCCCGCCACAATAAGTAACCGCGTTGTTGCTGTTTCAGGCTAAATAAAGCTGGTGTTGCTAAAAGCACTGAGGCTCAGGTTCGAGTTTTCGGGTGCAAGGCGGGGACTCGCACGTCACAGCACAAACACACACACGCAGTCGCAATGTTGTAGTAAACAGTATACGCTCGTACAGATGTTGACTATATGAGTGATGGAGGCTCTAGAAACTGCAATTAATTACACTGAGCAACAAGAAGAAGCTACAGGAATCAACATAATCATGCTGCAAAGATGGCGAGACATGACAGTGAAGAAACGGCACTCATCAGGAAAGCAAACTACGATCAAACATGTCTTTAAATCATCACAGGACTGAACTTTTTACGTACAGTACATACTGTATTTAACTTCAGACAATTCTGTAACTGTAAGTGCATTTTTTCAGTTAATTTATTCTGTTGTTTTGTTGTAAAACATGATTATTAGGTTCGTAATGTGTACAATTATAACATAGTTTGATGTTTAATAGGCTTTTTTTTTTAACACCTGCCATTATCCAATATTTTCGCTTATCTGACGTTCTGCTGGCCCTTTTATGCGAGACTCTACTGTATAAGCACCTTGATAATAGGCTTACATTGAAACTTAAATTAAAACTCCACAAATCTCATCCTCTATTCTGCAAAACCTTCAATGACTTGATAATTATATTTTTTGCAGTCACTTTTGACATCATAAAAAACCTTTCCAAAGCTGGAGTCTCACAGGGAAAATTGAAGCTGTGCATTGACTGGATGGTGATATTGTATGCATATAGAAGGCAGAAAATAGGAATAATGGGAAAATCTTTTAAGATAATCATTATATCTCAATTTCATTGAATTTTGTGTAATATATTAAGCCAGTCAGTTTAGTTCAAAGCCACAGTCCTAATGGCTGTTGTTTATGGAGCTACATAGTAAAAATGATATTGTGCGTCACCATCACTGTAAGCTACCTGGTGGGCTGGGAGGATAAATACACAGCCACACTTTTTATAACTTATTTTTCATTAAGTGGCATAGATTTGAAGACTGCAAAAAAAAAAAAAACCTTGTTGCTAAGTGTTTCCTGCAATGTCGTGTTTGAAATGCTTATTTTTTCAAAGAAGAGTCTTGTAGATTAGTAGTAATTCTACTCAGAGCATCTTTGGGCACTTACCACTGTGAGCTGACTAATGCACAATTAGTCAGCATGTATTTGGTATTCTTGGTTGTTTCCTAGATCACACCTTTGTTATTAATCAATTATTATTAATTTTGCCAATTTAAGATTTATGTCAGTATACTGTCATATCATATTTGAATCATTTGCAAAATATTTCATTATAGTCAAAGAAAATTGAATATGAGCCAATAATTGGAACATTGACACTTTCAAGAGAAATCAGAGTGCAGTCTCTGTAAGCTGTAGTAACATAGACAGTCAAACACAGCTGGTATGGGCTTCTCAACTCATTTTGACTTTTCCTAGAATTACTTCAGGATTGAACCATAGATGACACCTATGGCGATTGTCACACATTGCGCATGGGAGGCAGCTAAAAGGACCAAATGAAGGTAATTTCACACCAGGCCAGGGGGTGGCGGGGTTCACTAACTCTTTCTATGTTATCCCTGCAAATCAAACACAAGAAATTCTCCCTGATTCCAGCCATGATGACATCACTACCGGTTCCCTGCCTTAAAACCCAGACCACTTCCTGTGTTTCCTCAGTTCTATGTTAGGGCTCAGTACTGTACACATCTGTGCAACCTATTTTGCCTTTTGCAGCCAGTGTAAAGAGGTGCAGCAAACTGCATTATGCAAATTTTTAAAATGAAAATATTTCTCACAAAGTATTTCTCACAATTTGTAAATTTAGTATATAAACAAGCCAATGTATATTTAAGCAATTGTTAAGGTTCACACTAAACTTTTTTGTATTGTAAAGTTACACTAAAAGATTACCCTTACCAAAGTTAAGGTTATCGCCTCTTCACCTTCCTCATATGCCATTCGACTATTGCAGTTAATATAATGGAAAATTATAAACACTCCATCTTTTTTATTTTGACGTTTTGACATCAGAGACACATGCATTTTCAAACTATTTTAGTAGAAAGACAATGTGATAAGTAGCTTCACACTAAACCTTGTACGTGATTTTTTGCTTTTTAATTTACTTATTTATATGTAGTACTAGGGTGTTGTACCGTGTTAGCCATTATGAATGTAGAGAAAAGCCAAGCAAAATAACACCTTTTATTCTTTATTCTTATTTATATGAAAATTCCTCCCATTATAGTCACAAAATAAACAAGTGAATAGAAATGTGTTGTGCAGAATGGACTCGCTCTCACTTCAAGTAAACACTTGGAGTCTCGGGATGGCCAAGTAAGATAGACTTTATTTCTTTATTATGATGCACAAAGCCATCTCAGTTCAATGAAATGAGTGCCCTTCATTAGGCGAATCTTACATTTATTATAATTCTTGTCAATATCTCTTTTGAACTTGAACATTTTTCATCATTATCTGACTCCAAGAACACAAATCCTTCATTCTTAAGATTTATCCATACCTGCAATATTTTCTATGCATAATCAAAAATTTGCATTTCTGCCCCTTGAATTGCCACCATTACTTAAAAAACCAAAACATAGTTACCACCCACCTCTAAGGGCTCATTTATACTTCATGCGACGCGACGCATGCTGCAGCGGACGCTCCTGCTACGCAAGCGTTGAAGTGTTTATACTTGCGCTGCATTTTACGTAAATCTGGAGGAGTCCACCAGGTGGCAGTGTGAGATATTATCACGGTGAGAACATGTTTGGCTTCTCTGTGTTGTGAATTGCCTAAAACACCTATTAAATTCCGATAACACCTTACCGCAATATCTGTGAAAAGGATGTTTATTGATTAAATCCATCAATCCAGGGATGTGTCCATTCCAACAAGCATTGGGCACGACTGAGAAACAATCCCTGGACGAGGTCTCCGCTCATCGCAAGGTGAATACAAGCACACACATACACTAGCGTCATTTTAGCGGCACCAAATCCCCAAATCTGCTTATCTTTGGAAGGAAACCGGAGCACAGTGTGGAATACAAGCAGGAAATACCAGCAACGTAACTCCCTGCAAGACAGCAGTGCTATTGCTCCGCCACCGTGTCACCCCCATGGGTGTAATTATTAACAGTATTCATTATTTAAATGAAATTATATGTAAAATGTAACATACACACTTTAATGCATTTCATCATGAAAGTGATATCAAGTATGAATCTAAAGATTCTAAATGTGTAGAGAGTTGGAATATCCTACATTTAATTTGTTCTGTGTGGTGATCTTTTGCTGCTTGCCGCAGCTGTCAGGTCCAAGAAGCTCGTAGCGATTAAAAACTGGGATGACGTTTACGATGGTCTGCTTTAATGATAAAGTAAACTACGAGGTTAAAGTGGACAATTCGAGATTAAAGCGAAATTTCCACTTTAATCACAAAATACACGTTTTCACCGTGTCCTTTATTTTTTTCTCAGTGGTTCAAATATAACGCTATACATTACGTTGCTGTTGTTAAGTTGCAAAAATAAAAAATTAAAAAAGACGACACAAAAGATGGTATGTGAGACTTTTAAAATGTATCGTGTCATTACATTCGGGAACTATCTACATGTGACAGAAAGCCTCTATGCCGATCCTACGGGATGGATGCTTCGATGTGGTGAAGCAAAATGCCGACATACAAATCGCATATTCCCGATCGCAATGACACGATACATTTTAAAAGTCTCAGTGCCGTCTATTTTTTTTGCAACTTCACATCGGCAACATAATGTATAGCGCTGTATTTGAGCCACTGAGAAAAAAATAAAAGACACGGTGAAAACGTAGTATTTTGTGATTAAAGTGGAAATTTCGCTTTAATCTCGAAATGTCCACTTTAACCTCGTAGTTTACTTTATTATTAAAGCAGACCATCGTAAACGTCATCCCAGTTTTTAATCGCTACGAGCTTCTTGGACCTGACAGCAGGTAAAGTAAAAAATAAAAAATAGACGGCACAAAAGATGGTATGTGAGACTTTTAAAATGTATCGTGTCATTACGATCGGGAATATGCGACGCTTGAATATAAAAGCACCACGAATGCATCTGTATGTCGGCATTTTGCTTCAACACTTTGAACCATTCATCAAACAGCAAAGCGCACATTGATCCCCGAAGGATCTCCATAGAGGCTTGCTGTCACATGTAGATAGTAAACAGAGACTCTGACGCCACGTTCCGACTTTTAGCACACTCGCCCCGACTTTTGCTGGTACTGCAACTCGCGCACGCGTCGCGTTAATTTCTGAGGACCTGCTCAGAGGACGCGTGAAATGAACGCTGGGAACGCGTGGCAGCCATGATGCAGACGCGTACGCGTTCTGAGCGTGAAGTATAAATGAGCCCTTAGAGTGACTTTGACCTAATTGTCAGAGGGGGACATTTTTTGTACACTGGGTGGTTCCATTCCGCACTTAGGCAAAAGGACATGTAAATATTACATATAAAACACAGCAGATGAAGAGGCAATAGGCACCCATTGTTTGGACTGGGGTGAGAAGTTAAAAGGCAAATTTCCTGGGTAATCCCGTTACTGATTGTTGTCATGGCTTTGTGCAAGATATCGGTATTTGCTGTCTTGCACAAGAATCACCACTCTGAAGGTTTAACTGGTCGAATATACAAACAATAAAAAAATTGTGATAAAAGAACTTTGGGGTATTTTTCATATGTGAATTTCTCATTTAGCCGTATGTAATTGTTGACGATTTGGCATAATCCTGGATCTGTCCGTTTTTCGAAACTCTTTCTGGATGTGTTGTCGTAGCAGCACATCCAAATCCTCAAACCTGCTCGGATCAGGTTTGTTCTATGTAAACAAGGATTAGCTCACACACTTAATCAGTGTCAGTGCACGGAATTCATTCAGTCATGGCTTCGCCGTTCATGAATGATCGACCAATTGATATCGGTGCGCAAATTATATGAAGAGAATTTCATAGAGAGACGGTTTTGCACGATCAGCAAGATCCTTTAATGCTTCCAAAGGAAATTCTTTTCAAAAGATACCGCTTTAGCCGGTTGGGGGAATATTGCACCTTAAAGATGTATTAGCACCTTATATTCGAAGTCAAACTAGGCGAAGTCGGGCTCTCACAACCACACAGACATTATGCATTGCTTTGAGGTTTTTTGCAAGTGGCACTTTTTTATATACTGTAGACGATGCGGAAAATCTATCTAAAAGTGCAGTTTGCCAGGCAATTTGTAAAGTCTGTTTGGGTCTGAAATATTTCCTTCGGGTTTTCATAGTGTTTCCTGGACACCTGCATGTGCAGACGATAAAAGAGGCGTTTCATGCCATTGCAGGTAGGTAATACACAGGCAAAAGCACCCACAGTTCCATAAAGAATCTCACAATCAGCCTAACATTCTCATTACCCAGGATTTCCAAATGTGATTGGGGCACATGGGGCTGATCAGAGTGGAGTCTGATCAAACATTATTTGGAAAATGTACCTCTCCTCCTGATGAATAATCAGACACAGTGTCTACATCAAATATTTGACCTTCGTCAATATCTCGTTGGTCAGACACAGGTTCTAGGGCTATGACATTCCCTGCCACTGACACAAAAAAAAGAGGGCTATATGGAACATACCTATGGCACACATTGAGGACAAATATATACAATGACCATCCTTTACCTGAAATAAAGTGACCATTGCATCTTGCCACTGGTTCTGAGGAGGAGCTTCCCCCTGGAATGCCCTCAGAAACAGGGCGATAGGCTTTTTTGCTGGAGATTCAACTCTTCTGCTGGAGTTAGGTCTGGACCGCGTGGACCTCCACCTGTTTTTTGCTTGTCTGCCTACTTATTAGCTTTAAAATTAATGTTTTTTTATATTATATATGATTCTTTATGTCAACAATTCTTTAAATAGTTATATGCCAATATTTACCAGTTTGAAGTGTATTCTTGTACTTCACTTTAACCTGTTCCCATGTTCTCTTTGTGCTCACATTTAATCTGTAATTTTGATGTATTAAATGAAAATTAATCAGACACATAGGAAATGAAACGCTGCATTCAGTAAGTCCAGTGTAATATATGGAAACACTGTCAATATATGCTGTAATCTTTAAGAGTCATTGTAATGCTATAAGAGTTAACCTTCTGTAAGGAAGCTGCTGCTTCTTGCTATTTAGATTACAATTTCGGTCAGAGGCTGTTTGGAGGCAAATGTGGGAGAAAAGTGTTGGCAGATAACTGACCACCAGAAACAACCCATCTACATAATTAGTACAAACAAAAATTTGTGCAGGACAACACTATTGAGACATAAGAATTTTATTTTATACAGTACCAGTAATGGCACACTGCACAATAACATGCAGTGAATACAACTGACATATAGTTTTCATCCTCTTTCTCTGTACGTTTAGCATTCGTTTGCTCAGAGGTTGATGTGCTTGCTGTTTCCTGAGCCGCTCTTCTTTTCTCCACCCTAGTGGCCCGTTTCTTCTCTTCTTTTGCCGGCATCTTTTCACGTTAAAACTTAATTAAGTCAGTGTCTGTGCTGCAATTACTTAGTCTTCTTTAATTTTTCACTTAAGCTGGCACTTATGTCTTCAATTTACCTCAAGAATGATTTAAGATATGAAGAGGTAGGGGAAGTGATGGCAAAGGTGGTAGGGATGAGAATGGCGCCTGTACACATGCGCCACACGGCCGCCCTGCTGGCCACTGCCGAGAGTCGATTCTACAATAAAATAAAAATAAAAAGAGCAATAAACTTGGCGGTCGATTATCACCACGGAAGCGAATAGTAGACGACACGTAGTATATGTGTACCAAATTTCAGGTCAATAGGTCACATAGTTTAAGAGCTACAGGTGATTTAAAATCCTGGACAGACAAATGAACATACCATAGCATATTATATATAATATATGTTTATTTGATTAATAGTATCTTGATATATTTTGGAGTACCCCATGGTATATATGAAGTGGATTCAGAAAATATTCATATTTCTTCCTTTTCTGTAAACTTCATTGTGTTGAAGATTTAATTTTAAAATGAATAAATTTGCAATTTTTTTCGCATCTATCTACCCTGAATTACTCATAATGACAAAGTAAATGAATGTTTTCAGAGGGTCTGCAAATTTAATACAAATCTGTCATTTCTAGATTCTAGATGATTGTGGTCAGGTGTGTTCTATTTGCTTTAATTTTCCTTGTGATGCGTCTCGAACCTGATTGGAGGTTACCTGTGAAAAACTGAATTGATTGGACATTATTTAGAAAGGAACACCCCTGTGTGTAGAAGGTTCCACAATTCACACTGCATGTCAGTACAAAAGCCATGGAGCCCAAAGAACTCTCTGTAGGCCTCCGCAATCAAATTGCAGTGAGGCAAACATTAGGACAAGAGGATCAAACCATTTCTAAAGCTCTGAGTGTTCCCCAGGAGCCTCAATAATTGTGAAATGCAAAAAAGTTTGGAACCATCAGGGCTTTATTTAGGAGGATGATGAAGATCCCAATAGCAGCTGTAACAGAGCTCCATAAGTCCTCTGCTGAGATGGGAGAGCCTGTTAGAATGATAAACATTTCAGCAGCACTCCCTCAGTCAGGCATTTATGGTGGCTAAATGGACATAATTTCTGTGTAAAAGGAATATGGCAGTTAAAAAAACCCACCCCTCACGAGAAAGAGGACAAATATCCTCTGGTCTGATGAGGCTATATGAGGATAAATGCAGCCAAATACAGAGAGGTCCTTGAAGAAAACCTGCATCAGAGTGCATGGGACTTCAGAGCAGGGTGATGGTTCAACTTTAAGTTGACCATGCTGGACTTCAAAACAAGTCTCCGACAACAACAACAACAACATTTAGCTCAAAGTGCTTTACATAATAAAGAATAGAAAAATAAAAGACACAATAAGAAAACAAAATAAATCAATATTAATTAACATCGAATAAGAGTAAGGTTCAATGGCCAGGGGGGACAGAAAAAAAAAACTCCAGACGGCTGGAGAAAAAATAAAATCTGTAGGGATTCCAGACCATGAGGCTGCCCAGTCCCGTCTGGGCATTCTACCTAACATAAATGAAACAGTCCTCTTTGGATTTAGGGTTCTCACGGAAGGGCTTGATGAAGATGGTTGCGTAGAATTCTGCCTTTTAATCCATCCATCATTGTTGGAGCATCATGAAGCTTTGAGTTGGTGGAGGTGGCACAGGCCACCACCACAAAGAAACCGGAAAAAGAAACCGAAAAGAGAGTAGGGGTCAGTACGGATTTTAGAGCCACCATGAATAGTTATTATGAGGAAATTGAACATATAGAGTATCAGGATTAAGTTAAATTAAGTTAAAGTGAAGTTATAAAAAGGCCATGTTAAAGTAATGTGTTTTCAGCAGTGTTTGAAATTGCTCCACTGTATTTGCCCGGCGAATTCCTATTGGCAGGCTATTCCAGATTTTAGGTGCATAGCAGCAGAAGGCCGCCTCACCACTTCTTTTAAGTTTAGCTTTTGGAATTCTAAGGAGACACTCATTTGAGAATCTGAGGTTACGATTTGGAATATAAGGTGTCAGACATTCCGATATATAAGATGGGGCGAGATTATTTAAGGCTTTATAAACCATAAGCAGAATTTTAAAGTCAATTCTGAATGACACAGGTAACCAGTGTAGTGACATTAAAACTGGAGAAATGTGTTCGGATTTTCTTTTCCTAGTTAGGATTCTAGCAGCTGCATTCTGCACTCGTTGCAAGTGATTTATGTCTTTTTTGGGTAGTCCGGAGAGGAGTGTGATACAGTAATCTACTCAACTGAAAACAAATGCGTGAACTAATTTCTCAGCATCTTTCAGTGATATAAGAGGTCTAACTTTACTTATGTTTCTTAAGTGAAAAATTGCTGTCCTAATGATCTGATTAATATGCGATTTAAAATTCAGATTACAGTCAACAATTACCCCTAAGCTTTTTACCTCCGTCTTGACTTTTAATCCTAATGCATCAAGTTTATTTCTAATAGCCTCATTGTATCCATTATTGCTAATCACTAAGATTTCAGTTTTCTCTTTATTTAACTTGAGAAAGTTACTATTCATCCATTCTGAGATACAAGTCAGACATTGTGTTAGTGAATCAAGAGAGTCGGGGTCATCAGGTGCTATTGATAAGTACAGCTGTGTGTCATCAGCATAGCTGTGGTAGCTCACGTTGTGCCCTGAGATAATCTGACCTAACGGAAGCATGTAGATTGAGAAGAGCAGCAGACCCAGGATAGAGCCTTGTGGAACACCATATAGAATATCATGTGTCTTTGAGTTATAATTCTCACAACTAACAAAAAATTTTCTCCCTGTCAGGTAGGATTCAAACCAATTTAAGACCGTGCCAGAGAGGCCCAACCATTGACTCAAACGACATACAACATGTATGGAGAGACTTGAATTTGTTAGTTTGCAGATGTTTATAGATGCGTACCATTCAATCTAACGGAGCTTGACAGGATCTGCCAAAAGACCTGGATAAACTGCCCAAATGGAGGTGTGCAAAGCTTGTGAAGGTTTGATGTGGAAGACATTTAGAAACATTCAGAAAATGTGTGTTTACTTTGTCATAATGAGTTATTGAGTGTAAATTGATGGGTAAACAATTGCATTTGCATCCATTTAAATTAAATGAACAACATAATAAAGTGTGCAGAAAGACAAATGGCTTGAAAACATTCTGAATCCACTTTATGCAATATTATAACTGAATACAAGTTAATCAGGAGACCTTTAAACAATCTTCTCGTATTGTACTGTACACCCCTAGTAGAATATCTGATTCTTTCGAGAAAAGTAAAAATACATTCATTCAAATGGCGAACACATTTATCAGGGGTACAGTAGACAAAAATCTTTCCGGGAATACTAATTAAGAAACCACATTAGATGAAGCCTTGTTTTATAAAGTTTGCTGCCACATTATGTATGGGATGGCACTCTTTAGTTAAAGCCTGTAACATTGCTGACACTAATTCTTAGGACTGCACAAAAGTTGATTGGCACTTGTTTTATGCCTCATTCAATCCTCCTGCTATGCAGTCTTCCATCCTTGAAGTGTGCGTTAGAGTAAGCAGTTCTACTGACAGTTTGACATTGATTCATTGCTCTCATCATTGTTCATATAGTGAAAAGCAGCTACGACAATCGTCTGTCTTTTATTCACCAAATACAGCTTTTTTTTTTTTTTTAATCAGGCTTAAATGTGCTTTGCGTGAAGAAGTTCCTCCGGTGAACTGGAATGAAAACTCTGCTGTACTGATGTGCTGTAAAGATTATCTCTTATAGGAAAAGAAAGAGGATTTATGAATGTGAGCTACAATTTAGACATTGAGTGTATAGGCCAAATATGTAATTTATTTACATATCACCAACCACACTGCCAAAAAGCATTGATGCTTCTTCTCAATTCAGGATTGTATTTTTACAATGCATGCTGAGAATATCAACTATAGACTCATTGTTTATTTTACAAATAATAAAAACACACTAATATATAAAAAATAAAAAATTAATATTTGTTGAGCAAGATGTAATGTTAATCGGTAAAGTTCGGCAAAATATTTTTTGCAGTGAATATTCTATGTTTGCATGTGGCCATGTTTGATAAATATTTTTATCAAACATAACAAACAGCAATAATTTTTTCCCAGCTCCCCATGATGCTTTGCAAGGCCAGTATGGTATCACAGAGCATTAGCTACCAATCTATACTAATAAAAGGCAAAGCCCTGACTGACTGAGTGACTGACTGACTGACTGACTCACTCACTCACTCACTCACTCACTCACTCACTGACTCATCACTAATTCTCCAACTTCCCATGTAGGTGGAAGGCTGAAATTTGGCAGGCTCATTGCTTACAGCTTACTTACAAAAGTTAGGTAGGTTTCATTTCGAAATTCTACGGGTAACAGTCATAACTGGAACCTACTTTCGTCCATATAAACAGCTATAACTTGCAGCTCGGCCCATATAAGGCCTTCCGTCAGCAGCTATCCAATAGACACGCTGCCGCGAAATATTCGCGGGTGAAGGACTGCGCTTACAATTAAGAAGGCAGCAAAAGAATATGAAGCGAGTGACGCATACAAGCATATTCATAAGTGCAGCTACTGCAGAAACAAAGCATGGTGTAAACCTTAAGTTTAAGTTAAGTTCATAGACAGGCTGCCGGTGGCGTTTGTCATGCCTAAGACGAATACAATATTCGCGAGATACAAGTTTAATGACAGGATGCAGGGTATAAACGAGACTTTTCATCACTTTGTAATGGAGTTAAAATTGCTGGTGAAGGACCTTGCTTATGCAAACTATGATGAGATGGTCAGGGATAGAATAGTGTTTGGCACAAACTCAGCAAAAGTGCGACAGAAACTTTTAAGTGGCGGGTCTGAGCTAACATTAGATCGTACGAGATAGCATAAGCACAGCTGAGAAGCTTCGATGCATGTACTCCGAGCGGCTCACGTGAACTGACTTTGCAGGACTGGGAAAAGTAAACCATTGCATGTAGTGTGTGATGTCTCAGACACACTACTTCTCCGCTGCGAAGCGCGGGTATTTTGCTAGTATTGAATAAGGCAGCCCTTATAACTATATTACACTACTTGTAGTTGTGAGCTAAAAATTAGTGGAAAACTTGTGATTGTATTTAAACACAAAACTCGCACACACTAGGAAAATGGAAATGTGTCTTAAAGATAATTGTTTTTGTATGGATTTGTATGTGTGTAGCTCATAGCCTATTCCATTTAATAATTTTACCAAGAATGCTGTGCAACTGATGCAAACAGGAAGGAATGAAGAATCCACGTGCTTTATTGTTGCGCTTATTTGGTAGCAGTGGCAGTGAATAAGTGAAAACATGAGGAAAAATAAAAAAACAAACTCTGTTTTTCTGTCCGAGACAGGTGAGTACCAGCTATCAAATAAGTGGAGGCAAACCTTAGTGAATTCATGCTTCCTGTCTGACATGGCCTACAAGGAATTTTACTGCTCTAAAATTTAATTCTATTAATTTTGTCTCAGGTAGGCACAGTGGTTAGAATTGCTGCCTCACAGCTCAGGTCATTTTGGCCACATTAATCGATCCAGCATAGTTGGCAGATTTTTCCCTAGCCATCAGGTACACCTAAAAGACCATTGCATCATTACAGTCTATTTCAGTTCCTCCTTACCCATTTGATTTCGCAAAACTCAAGGCAAAGTAAATTCATTGGGGTTACTAGTAAGCAGCAATACACGGTGTCCCAAAAGTCTGGACACAAAGGAAATAGCACTATTTATAACTAACTATATATTTTTTGCCCCACAGATTGTCGAAAAAAGAAAGAATTGAACTAGCACTTCTCAGTGGACGTGAAGGATGGTCATATTGAAAGATAGCAGCTGATTTTAATGCACGTCATTCCAGAAGGACCCCAATTGGCTTTTCCAATGATGGTGAAGGTGGTTAGAAGGTTTAAAGAAACAAGTTATTGCATCGGGTTCATGTGAATCTTCGCAAAGCACATCGAACTTTGCATCACAAATGGTGGAAATCATATTGAAGATGTTATTAATTCATATTTCAATTAAATAAAATGTTGTTCATATTTTTTATTGAAAATATGGATTGTACCTATTTGTCCAGACTTCAGGGACAACCTGTATAATGAGTTTATTAGATGTAAATATTAAACCAAACATAAGGAATGCATTTTTTTATGGCCTGAAACGATTTGATGTTCGCATTTTTTTGATATTAAGGAACAAGAAGACCCAATGCTTGTTAGAAGGGCCTTACCACATTGTGCCTTTGGATGCAATCCTTCCTGTGTTTCATCATTGAATCCAGAAAACATAACCGAATGCGTTCATTGCACACTGCTCTCCAGATCAAGTATCACTAGTGTGTTAAACAATGTTAATATTTGTCAGTTTTTATAATATAATCTAACATTTTATTTACCTATTTAACTGCATCTACACATTGGAGAAATTGGCACCACAGTGAGGATAATGTTCTTTAACTTTATTAGTACCTTTAACTCTATTCTGCCTTATTGACTAGGGAAAAAGAATCTTGATGCCCTCACAATCTACTGGATCATGGACTACCTGACCAGCAGACAACAGTTTGTGAGGTTAAGGGACCGTGTGTGAGAAATGGTGATGTGTAATACTGGAGCATTACAGGGAGCTGTCATATCTCCCTTCCTGTTTGCCCCTCTAAACAACAGACATCCAGAACAATACCTGCACTGGCCACCTACACAACTTTTCAGATGACTCTTCCGTCACAAACCGCATTCATAATGGAGACGAGTTGGAATACAGGAAAGTTGTGGAGGACTTTGTCTTGTGGTGCAGGGAGAAACGCCTGCAACTCAACATCACCAAGACAAAATAGCCAGTTTGTTCGGCGTGCCAAGGAACCTCATATTACATCTGTTTGTTAGTCATTTGTACATACTATCTGTAATAAAGTGATTATGAACTGTTACTATCCCTCCTTTGTTTTGTTTCTCTTCTCGTTTTCCTACTGTGTCACTTGGTGCTTTATATTCACAATGTTTTCCTGCCCATTGAAAGACATCTGAGATACTGGCAGCCTTGAAATCAAGAGACGGAAGGATTCTTTCATCAGATTAAACGTCCCAAGAGGGACAGTGTGTTGGTTGTTGGCTAAGGTCACCAGGTTTGTGACTCTGTCATTGATTTTGTCTGTTACATTTGACCATGGATTGTCTAAAGAAATGCTGCTGACTGGAGTTTTTGTGTTCCTTTCCCCCGTTGTCAAATGGCCATAGTTCAACATTTAGTTAGCAAACAGATATTGTTGGGCTGCATTTCTGTTGATCAGTTCTGAACTACAGTGGATGCAGAAAGCATTCAGACTTGTTTACTTTCTGCATGCTTTGTATTGTACATTAGACCTGAAGCATACAGTCAGGACAATGCTGAAGTGGATTTCTGACAAGTCTCTCACTGTCCTTGAGTGGCCCAAGCCAAAGCCCAGACTTGAACCCCATATGTGGAAAGACCTGAAGACAGTAGTTTACAGATGCTTCCCATCCAATCTAACCAAGCTTGAGAAGACCTGCCAGGAACAATGGGATAAACAGCTGAAAAAGCTTTCAGAGAATTACCCAAGAGCATTATTTTTTTTTTTTTTTTTTTAAATGGATAAATCTGTCATTGTTGCCCATATCCATTCAACAACCCATAGTGACAAAGTGCAAACATATTTTCAGATATTTGATTAGAAATCAAAAACTACAGTCTCTCATTTATGTAAGTGTTCAGACCCTTAAATCCCTTTGGCAGCATTTCCAGCTTTGAATGTTCTTGGGTAATTCTCTGCAAGCATTTTCAGCTGTTTATCCCATCTTTCCTGGCAGGCCCTCTCAAGTTCTGCTAGATTGAATGGGAAGCATGTCTAACTACCATCTTCAGGTCTCTCCACCGATGGGTTTAAAGACTGGGTGTTTACTTGTGCCACTCAGAGACTTGTCACAAAGCCTTTCCAGCACTGTTCTGGTTATATGCTTCAGGTCATTGTTGTAGACGAAGACTTCAGACAAGACAGCCGGTGGAATTATAAAGCAGCTTTATTTTGCAGTGTCACAGTGAGAAAAGTGACAATCAATATACATGACAGCGCCAGGGCTCTTCTCAACCCCCCATCTGTTGGGTGGGGTAAAGTTTTTATACCCCTAGATTGCGTGATTTAATACAATTATGAAATGCAACAGTCAACATGTTTATTATACACAATCCTTCAGCCCCTTCAACGCCCCTTATGCAACTTGATTTCTTGGCCCCTTTTGTTATGGCGTTCAGATGTAAGCTAAGGGAAAACGTGATAAGGCAGACTCATGTGTGGAATGCATAGACCTTGAGTCCTTTGCACAAATATTTTTCTGTTTGCTAAAACAAATGATTTCGTAAAGCTTACTTCTCAGACATGACTTAGTACAAGGGAACAGAGAGAATATTCATTTTCCACATTGTCATGCTGACTGCCTCAATTTGAGGTCATGTGCATTCAGATGTTTTTGGCTGCCTTCATCCTTCCCAGTACCTGTCCCTGCCACCAAGAAGCACACTGATAACATGATGCTGCCACCACCATGCTTTATCGTAGGGATGGTATTAGGCAGGTGATGAGCAGTGATTGCTGTTCACCAGACACTGTACTTGGAATTCTGCCCAAAGATTTTCATTTTGTTTCTCATTAGACTAGAGAATATTTTCCCTCAAGCACTCAGAATCCTTTTGATGCTTTTGGCAAGAGTAGCTTCCATTGATACTCAATAACAAATGCCTGAATGATGAACATCTTTCCAATAGGTTCTTCCATCTTAGCAAAGGACTTCTGAAACTGTGTTAGAGTGACATCCCGGTCTCTCATTGCCCATTTAGTCAGTTTGACCTATTGTCCAACTCTAGGAAGAGTCCTGGTGGTTCCAGACTTCTTCCATTGTTTTATCCTCTTGCCCTGATCTCTGCCTTACCACAGTTTGATCTCGGAGGTCTACAGAGAGTTCCTTGGACTTCA
Source organism: Polypterus senegalus (assembly GCF_016835505.1). Taxonomy (NCBI): domain Eukaryota; kingdom Metazoa; phylum Chordata; class Cladistia; order Polypteriformes; family Polypteridae; genus Polypterus; species Polypterus senegalus. Next base: position 24,516,546 of record NC_053155.1, on the reverse strand, counting down.
TGTATTGGTTTTTGTCCTGCCATGCAGTGTGAGATGTTGGCTTTGTATACAAAGGTATGTGACTTTCTAAGACAATGTCCAATCAATGCAATTTTCCACAGGTGGCCTCCAATCAGGTTCTGGACACATCTCAAGGAGAATTTAAGCAAACAGGATGCACCCATTTACAATTTGGTGTACCACAGTAAATGGTCTGAATATGTTCTATATATGAATGCGCCATCTGGTGTATTAATTAGACTATATGGAAAATAGAGGCCCCAAAGTACAAACTCAATGCCACAGATTGCATTACACCTGTCATTTCCAGTAAAGGCTTATAGTATGAATGAGATTATAAAAGTATCACCTTATATTGTACATTTTGTTATAATTTCTTCATTATTTTTTGATTTGATATACTTTATACATCAAATTAATTGTCATTTTGCATGGCAATTTTCAGGTTAAGAGCCTTGATCAAAGGCCCAACAGAGTAACAGAATTTGAACCAGCAACATTCCTGATATAAGTGCAAATCCTTAGCCTCAGGGCCACCACTTTTGGCAATATTATATGCAAATTTCACAAACATGATGTAAGATTGAATTACTGGGGCGGTGTCCTTTGCCAATATCCTCCCAGGCCTAATATTACATTTTCCTCAGTGTGGGTTATATAGAGCCTCTATTCTAGTTTCACAAAGCAATTTGGAATTTTTTACAAATATTGTCCAAAATTTAACAAGTTATTATATGCTTTTTGGCAATACAGGTAATATCATTCTCATTATACTGGAGGTAATAGTATTGGTGGATTTGGTTAATGAAGACATAGGAAGGATTTCTAGATGCTACCAGCAAATTTAGCAAAATGTACCCATAAATGATCTTGGAGAATAATGGGAAAGCTTTCTTTCACTTTGAAATTCTGAAAAGGAAAGGAGGTTGGGAGTATGCACTGATACAGCACGTTGCTGCACCAACCACACAACAAACCATCCCAATATCCCAGATTAGGACCTAGGTACAGCTGACACCTCAGCACCACACTAGGTCAAATGGAATGGAACAATGTGAGTTTTTTTACAGTGGCTAGGGTACTAATCTTGCCACCATACCCCTAGTTTTCCCTGTACATCCCTGCTGGATGCAGATTAATGCCATACCCAGGATGGAGCAATTACTGGTTAACACTAGAATCCCTGAAGTCTACGAAAAAACTCGTAATCCAAGGCCACCTTAAATTCCTTTGCACATCTTGTTTTCTGAAGAGGCATTAGCTCTCTTGGAAATGTGTTCTTTTGAAATTTTGGCATATTAAATAACTAAACAATATCATAATATACCAGAAAAGGCGATATCCCTCCCATCGTGATTATGGCGGTACAAGAATCACATGAGAAAAAAATATCTTTTAGCTTACATTTACTGACAGTTAACGCGGTTACAGACGGGAGGCAAATGTACAGACTTTTTATCCAGGTGGGAATCTGGATCAACACAGCCTGCCATTTTTCGTCCCCACGCTGGGAGGTTTTTCGAACTTTGTCGACACAGCCTCGAAGGGTCTGGCTACTGTCCAAGCCTTTATACTGTTCTTCTTCAACTTGCTGGTCTTCTCTGTCTCCAAACAAGGGCTGAATTCCTCCTCCACAAAATACAGAAATATCATAGTGCTTATATGCCGGTTCTCATTCTCCCAATAAGGAAAGAAGATTTTGTGCTGACAGAGGACAGAAATACCCTATTCTGTGTTTAAGCTGACTATACAAGCCTCCAGTTGTTTTTGGCTATCTAATCCAATGCTTGGCTAGCAATTCTAACTGCTGAGCCCCTGTGTGCCAAATTTAACATGCACATGTGAATAAAACTCATAACAGTATTGTCCAGATATAGTGACATAAAGAAAAATGTAGTATAACACATCTCCATTAGCGTCTTTGGTTTTGTAAATGTGTTGATCAGCACAAGCAGCAAGCAGCCTGCTATCCCATTCCCCAAACCCCACCGACAAAGTTCACTACTCAAACCGGAAACCTCTTGATTACGAGCCAGCAGTTCTTACCACTGCACCACCCAGGTGGTTGTGTCAGTGTTGTACCCAAATTTGATTTCTTTTTCTGCAGTTATATTCTTGAATAAAAGAGCACTTGTTATGTTATACTTTTGTTTATTTGATATTTGGAATTCAGTCTTCACACATTATACACTTCACATCAACATTTTGTCAGTTATTACTAAAATATAAAGAAAAAAAAATCTTTTTTAGCTATGTGTTCAACAATTCCTGCCTTGCAATTCATCCTCCATTTAAACAGTTTGTTGTAGACACGGAACACACATGAAATGTATGTGTTCCAAATGACGATATATTATTTACCCTCTACAACTCCAGGCACCTTACATCCAGATAAACAGACTTTAGCTCTTCTCTACAACTTCAACTGCGTCAGTGGCGTGTGTGTGTGTGTGTTGGTGTTTGGTGGGGGGATGGGATAGCAGGCTGCTTGTGCTGATTGACACATTTACAAAACAAAAGACGCAGATGGAGGAGTGAAAAGGAATTTAAGGTGGCCCGGGATTACGAATTTTTTAATAGGCTTCAGGGTTTCTAGTGTTAGGGGCCTTACTCAAGTGTGCAACGGTGTGGAGTCACTTCTGGCATTTACACGATTCGAACTGGCAACCTTCCAATTTCCAGCGCAGATCCCTATCCTCAGATAGGAAGAAAGTTACTCATTCATAAAATACATTCTTCTTCAATCTGTGCAAAGCATTGCATAATTCAGCTGTCATGAAAAGCTGTTTATATTCATCTGGGTAAATAACCAAATTTTGAATGATGACATCAGATGCCTACCTGTCTAATTAATATGTTAAGGACGTGTTTACTTTTATGTTAGCACATATTCATATCTCTCAACTTTGGATATAAAATAATTATAATTCATTAACAGCAATATTTGGAGGAGCTTCTTAAGAAACAGTCAATAGTGTCCTCAAGGAAGAACAAGTTGATTTCTGTAAACAGATCTTACACCAAGTAGATATTTATCCTCAGGAACATTATTGAACAGAGCTTTGAATTCCAGAAACCATTGGAGATGAACTTTGTGGACTTCAAAAAATAGTTTCATTGTGAAATATTGTAAAATTATATGGTATATATGAGCAATAACCATCCATCCATCCATTATCCAACCGCTATATCCTAACTACAGGGTCACGGAAGTCTGCTGGAGCCAATCCCAGGGCGCAAGGCAGGAAACAAACCCCGGGCAGGGCCCCAGCCCACCGCAGGGCGCACACACACGGGACAATTTAGGATCGCCAATGCACCTAACCTGCATGTCTTTGTACTGTGGGAGGAAACCCACGCAGACACGGGGAGAACATGCAAACTCCACGCAGGGAGGGCCAGGGAAGCGAACCCAGGGTCTCCTAACTGTGAGGCAACAGCGCTACCCACTGCGCCACCATGCCACCCAGCAATAAACATCCTTAAGAATATTTCTTTCAATTCCAGATGTTACGTTACAATTGACAACAGCACAACAGACTACTTTGTGGTAATTACATGAGTTTAACAGGGCTGTGAATGCTCATCATTTTTATTCTTCCTGGGAAAAGATTTCATAATGCAACAAATTGCGAGAGAAACGACTGCACACCTCACTGATCTCGAATTCTCAGATGACATTGTCCTGTTAGCAGAAATAACACATCAGCTTCAAGATCTAATAATAATAATAATAATACATTTTATTTATATAATGCTTGTTCCCCATGCTCAAGAAGCTTCACAGAATCTGAGAAAGAACATCAGGGTTTATGCAACATTGGATAGGATACAAATATTTTCTGCATGGAACAGTAAAACAAACAAATACAGGGCATACAAAGCATTAAATAGAATTAAAGACAATAATCCAGAGCAAAATAATAAATTCAATACCAGATGAAAAGCCCGAACAAATAAAATCATTTGTGATATAACACACACACAAATTCTCCTGAGCATCTGGTCAGAGAGGTAAACTGAAAGAAGGGGCAGGATGTTAGATTAATTTAAAAACCTGAATAGATAAGTTTTCGGTTGTTTTTTAAAAGAATGAGTCAGCTGTTCTGATTAATTTTGGGAAATCATTCCGAAGTCTGGGTGCTATACAGATAAAGGCCTTGTCACCCCTACAGTGCAGGATAGTGTGGGGAAAAATAAAGTGGCCAGATTCAGTGGCATAGTGATGAAGGAGATTACTCATGTAGACAGGTGCAAGGCCATTTAAAGCTCTGTAGGTTAATAATAGAATTGTATATTCAATCCTGTAAAACACAGGGAGCCGGTGAAGGCAAAGCAGGATGGTTGTGATGTGCTCACTGTTGCTGGTTTGTGTTAGGACCCTTGCAGCAGAGTTTTGAATCAACTGGAACTGTGATATAAGATTAGAAAGCAGCACCTGCCAGTACAATAATAAATGTGGGATGTGATTAAAACATGGACGAGTTTCTCAGCATTAGAAAAGGAGAGGAATGAGTGAAAATGGGATATGCTAAAGAGGTGGCAGTAAGAAAGCTTTTTAATCTGGTTTATGTGGGTGGAATAAGAAAGGGAGGAATCAAACATGAGACCAAGATTCCTTGCATTAGAGGAAGATCTGATCAAGAGTGACTGAAAAGGAGCTCATTTTCATAAGTTGCACTTTAGTGTCAATTTGCAGGAGGTCAGTTTTGTTGCCATTTAATTTTAAAGAGTTCTGCTCCATCCAGATTTTAATTTCACTGAGGCAAGTTGCAGGCTGATAAAGCTCTGATGAAGTTTTGCTTTTAACATTAAAATCGAGTTGTGTATCATCTGCATAAAAATGATAACCCAGTCCAAAGCTACATATAATACATGGGGAAGGATTTAGATTCAGAAAAGCAGAGGGCCGAGGACAGAGCCCTGAGGAACCCCTTGTGTGATGGACGATTAGCTGGATCTGCTGTTGACAAGACTAACAAACTGTTGCGCTATTATTTACCCTATACAATTCCAGGCACCTCACACAACCAGGTAAAGAGACTTGAGCTGGAAAATTTCAGTGGTGTTGGTGGGAGATGGGATAGCAGGTTGATTGCTGCTTGTGCTGATTGACACATATGTTAAACAAAAACACTGATGACAAGGTGCGAAGGAATTTAAGGTGACCCGGCATTATGAATGGCACAACGCACAATTACAAACTGCTTATTACAAGAATTAGAAAATATGACCACATAATTCCAGTTATTAAATCCTTACACTGGCTCCTGGTTAAGTTTAGGGCAGATTCCACAATCCTCCGTTTAACATATAAAGCCTTAAATTGCCAAGGTCTGACTTACTTGTCTGAACTTATCTTGACTTACAAACCAGAATGTACATTAGGATCGCAAGATGCCAGTCTGATTATAAATCCAAGGATTAATAAAATAACAATGGGAGGTTGAGCTTTTATTTACAGGGCCACTAAACTATGGAATGGTCTGCCTTCTGCTATAAGAGATGCTCCTTCAGTCTCTGCTTTCAAATCCTGGCTGAAGACTCACTTCTTCAGTTTAGCATATAATATGATAGTTATAAGTTGTTACTAACCCTTACCTATTCTGTTTCGCTTCTCAGTACTCAAATGTCGCACTCGGTGCCACTGCCCACCTGCCAAGTTGTTTTGCCTGCCTAAGGTAAAGTCATCTCTGATGGAGGATCGCAGGAATCATTGGGTAGAGGGGCCCTTTCATCGGATTGGTTAGCTCAGTGCTGACTCAGCTGTGGAATGGCCAATAGGGGGTGGCAGCTTGATGACTGAGGTCTCCAGGAATCTGAATAAATCCAAATTGTATTACGTGATATCAGCTACTGTTGAATTCTGCTCTGTACTTGTAATATTTCTGTTGCATTATTATATTGTATTGAGGATTACTTGTGTTCTGTTCTGTATATCATTTTGTATTTAAGCCCTTTTTTGACACCCACTGCACACCCAACCTACCTGGAAAGGGGTCTCTCTTTGAATTGACTTTTCCAAGGTTTCTTCCATTTTTTTCCCTACAAGGGTTTTTTTCTGGATGTTTTTCCTTGCCTTCATTGTCTTGGGGGCTGTCAAAAGGCAGGGCCTATTATGGCACTTCTTGTGTGATTTTGGGCTCTACAAAAATAAATTGTATTGTATTGTATTGCTTTCGATGGCATAGCCTACGCACATAGCTTGATGCAGTAGCATAAATCATCTGTATGCCTGGGCCATCTTGTCAAAAAATATAATGTCTATATGTCTGTAATCTTTGTATATTTGAGTGAACTGTTCTTTACTGTTTGTTATTTTCTCTCTTAGCAAAAATTGACAAACCTTAATTTGTATTTTCTTGCCCAAGCTTTGTCTCAAGTCTGGAATAATTCTGAATATATCAAGCTTTCTTGCTTGTGCCCACTTGATTCACCGATGAGATATCATCATTGAGTCTAAAGGTTAAATAATATTCGCCAAGTCTAAATACCACAAAATGTCATCTTAGAAATCCTCAAAGAAAAACCACATTTGTCAGGTACATTTTCACTCATCCTTTTGTAGATTACCAGTTTTACAGAAGAGTACATAGTCATTAGGCTGTGCTCTTGTTCATTTATTCAGCTATTGTTGCTTCAGCTACACAAATAATCAGAGTAAATGTAATTTTGCTTCCTGAGTCACACTACCGTATACATCTGTAGCGATGTCGTTTGACTCCTATTAGCTTAACATGTCAAACACATATGTCAGAGCAGCTCTGCTCTTAAGTATGCTGTCTGTTTAAAGACAAACACATGCATCAAAGGGATTTTATTTGATCAACCACAGAAAAAAAACAAAAAACTTTTTGCTTGTTTGTTTTGATTTTCCAGGCAATGACAGATTCCATTGAGGAGAGAGACAGGAGGCCAGTCTAAACATATTCACACACTTGATGTACTTAAGTTGGATGCTTTGTCAAGCCGCTGGTGCTCATGAATCATTCATTTCATTCCATCCATTAATTTCTTTTTTTGCCACTTGCAAGGCAAAGAGCTTTTATCAGCTCTTCCCACAAATGAAAACATTTGTGAGCAAAAATAAGATGCTCGAGCTCCTGGGCTCCAGCCTTTTAGAGTGTCAAAGGTTTAAGAATGGCTGTTCTTTTTATTTTTCTGTGACCTAAATGGAACAATTAAAGCATACTCATTACTCTGTAAGAGACAATTAAATATATATTTATATATATTTTTTACAAGGCTCTCATTTGATTTCTTCTTATGAGCACTGAGTTAGATACCGTATGTCATAAGGGTTTTAACCAGGGTAGCAGGATGAAAAGCTGAAAAAGCAAAGCAAAGCCGTAATTTAATGATAGGTATTATTTTATTTATAAATTTCTTTACTATACCTGCTATACTTTTATTGGAAGCAGACATGGTGTAATATAATATGCCATTAAAACACTATGTCAATGGGTAAATTTAATAGTAAAGAATTTTGGGGAGAATAAGAGAAGGTAGTGACTATTGAAGGCAGCTTATGAGAGACAAATAGTATAGAGTGGCAAGAAAATGTACGTGACCCCTTTGGAATGACCTGTTTGTCTCCATTACTGGTCGTTAAATATGGTGTGATGTTCATCTAAATCACAAATATACCCCCCACAGCTACTTTATTAGGTACACCTGTTCAACTGCTTGTTAACATAAATATCTAATCAGCCAATCATGTGGCAGCAGCTCAATGCTGAAGTTCAAAGTATTAGAGCATTTGAATGGGGAAGAAATGTGATTGAAGTGACTTTGAACGTGGCATGGCTGTTGGGTGCCAGAAGGTCTGGTCTGAGCATTTTAGAAACTGCGGATCTACTGGGATTTACAGAGAATGCTCTGAAAAAGAGAAAATATCCACTGAGCGGCAGTTCTCTGGGCAAAAATTCCTTGTTTTTATTGTTGTTGATGGCAGAGGTCGGAGGAGAATGGCCAGACTGGTTTGAGCTGATAGAAAGGGAACAGTGACTCAGATAAGCACTCATTACAATTGAGGTATACAGAAGAGCATCGCTGAACACACAACATGTCAAACCTTGAAGCGGATGGATTACAGCAGCAGGAGACCACACTGGGTGCCACTTCCGTCAGCTAAGAGCAGGTAACTAAGCCGAAAATTCACAAGGGTACACAAAAATTGGACATTAGAAGACTGCAAAAACATTGCCTGGTCTGATGGGTTTCGATTTTGGCTACTACATTCTATTGGTAGTGTCAAAATTTGGCGTCAACAACATGAAAGCATGGATCCATCCTGCCTTGTATCAACAGTTCAGGCTGATGGTGGTGGTGTAATGGTGTAGGGGATATTTTCTTGGCACACTGTGGGCTCCTTAGTACCAACTCATTTAAATGCCACAGCCTACCTGAGTATTGTTGCTAACCATCTCCATCCCTTTATGACCACAGTTTACCCATCTTCTGATGGGTCCTTCCAGTAGGATAACACAGCATGTCACAAAGCTTAAATCATCTCAAAAGCCTTTCTTGAACATGACAATGAGTTCACTGTACTCAAATGGCCTCCACGGTCACAAGATCACTATCTAATAGAGCACTCTTGGGATGTGGTAGAATGGAAGATGTGCATCATGGATGTGCAGCCAACAAATCTGCAGTGACTGCGTGATGCTATCATGTCAATATGGAGCAAAATCCCTGAGGAATGTTTCCAGCACCTTGTTGAATCTACACCATGAAGAATTACAGCCGTACTGAAGACAAAATGGTGTCCAACCCGGTACTATCCAGAGGTACCTAATAAAGTAGCCAATAAGTGTAGACAAACTCAACGTGCTTATGATAACAATGCATATATGCAGTTTTTTTGTTGAAAAACTAAAGGAATCCTTGGATTTAATAACTGGTTCAACATCCTTTTGCATTAATAACCAAAGATAAGAACTTCAGTAGATGCAAATCAGACCTGCATGATGTTATAAGAGGAATTTTAGACCATTCTTTCTTGCAGAACTGTTTCAGGTTAGCCACGTTTTTGTGTGTCTGGTTCGAATGGCTTTCTTGAGGTCACTCAACGGCATCTCTATTAGTTTAAGATCTTGTCTCTGACTGAGAAACTCTAAAAAACATATTTTTAAGCTATTCTGTATTAGATTTACTTTGACGTTTAAGGTCATTGTCCTTCTGCATCACCCAACATCTACTGTCGTCCTGTAGAAAGGCATCTTGACATTATCCTGTATGACACCTTGACCAGCTTGGTACTTAATTTGCCCCTTGATGATGGCAAGCTATCCAGGCCCCTAGGCAGCAAAGATGCCTCAAATCATAATGCCCCCTGATGCCCATGATGACTTCATCATTGAGATGCATTTTTAAGCCATATATACTTCTGCATATTCTTCTCAAACAACTCAACTTTTGTTTCATCAGTCCACATAATATTTTCCCAATAACCCTGTGGAGTGTCAAGGTGATCTTTAACAAACTTCAGGTATGGAGCAAAACTTTTTTGGAGAGCAGCGGCTTCCTCCTTTTCACTGTTTTATGGTAGAGTCATGACCAGAGATGTTAACCTGATCCAATAATTCCTTCACGCTTTTAGCTGTTACTCCTAGGTTCTCTTCAAAGGGTCTATTGAGTCGTTGTGGCTGGATGCCTACGTCCTGGGTGAAGTAGCTACAGTACTATATCATCTCCATTCATACACAGTTTGTCTAACTAAGGTCTAATGAACATCTAAACTCTTTTAAATTACTTATGTAACCCTATACAGCTTGTCACACATGTGCACATCACCCTCAGGGTTCATCTAATGGTAAATCCACACCATGTAGAGGATCTATCTATCTATCTATCTATCTATCTATCTATCTATCTATCTATCTATCTATCTATCTATCTATCTATCTATCTATCTATCTATCTATCTATCTATCTATCTATCTATCTATTTTATTTATTTATTTTTTTTATTTCAAGAAAATAATATTGCATACAATCAAGTGGAATGTATATAACAAATGACTTCATACAGTAGTGAGCACACAAATACTACAAGAAAGCTAAAGCTAGGAAAATAAAAATGAAAAGAAAAAGAAATCAGAAAGTTGAAAAAAGGAAAACAACAAAACAGAATTCCACCCCAACCCAAGAGAACAAGATTAATTTATTTTTAAGAATGTGTATGTGTTTGTTGCATTTGCACAAAACATAAGAATTGAAATATTTAGGGAGGAAGAGCAAATTTAGAATAAAAAACAACCTTTTAAACATACATTACTGATAATACATTGGAGATAAAGCATTTAAGGCAGGCCAAATGAGATTTGTAGAACTAATTGCCTGTGTGCATTCCTAAATAAAAGGAAGAAGAAATATAACAGAATATTAAATATAATTCTAAAAGAAAACATTCCCCTTTTTAAACTATTCTTCAAACTCCCGACTAGTACTGTAGAGTGAAGCAGCTGCTGGAAAATGATTGTAAATATGAGGTATTTTCATCAAAAATGACAAACTACCTGGCAAGAAATATGGGAATGGCAAGAGCAAATGAAGAAAATAATTGATTGTGTGGGCGTAAACAAGTAAAGAGCGTTAGCATTTTATCATGGGCACTATATAAAACAAAGGTAGTTTAACTGATTGATTGATTAATTCATTTTCTTTCATTACCTCAACCCAAGGTCAAGGAGTTTTGTAATCAGTTCTAGCAATGAGTCAAAATAAGCTAAACATACAAAGAGAAGAGTAGCTAGACGAATGAATCAGATGTGGAAAAAACTGAAATGTTAATTTAATATCCGAAAATACATTCACCTAAAAACTTTTGTTTTGCAAGGTCAGGAACGTAGGGGAAAAAAATGAAGAAATGGGGGCAATTGGACAGGTTGTGCTACTGATGATGAAATCACCTCCAGTTGATTGCTTTCGGTCTTATCCGTTGACACGAAGAGTTAATTTTAACAGTTCACTGCCCATTTCTTTACACACTAAGACTGCTTCAAACAGCAATTAGTTGAATTCATTTCAGGAATGCACTGTATACGTGTTCATAAATACAAATGAGAAGCAATATTACTTTATCTAGACTGGGATTCTATCCACAAAGAAAGAGCTGCTAAAATTGAAATTACTTTCTTTATGTACCATTATGCTGTTTCATTATACATCACTGCCTTCTTTGTAGCATAAAAACATGATGTGACAGCTTATGACAGCAGTGAGACTGATTATTTTTACAGGTTAAAATACTACTACTGGCTCACTTAGTGACCTCAAATAACTTTAAATGAGTTGTGCTACAATAAGAAATGATTAAATGAAATCTACTGAAAATGAAAGTTCATCTAGTCTGTCATGATTTTAGCCTTTTAGCTGTATGGTAAGGAGTTTTAGGTCAGTATAAATTAGAAAGGTTACATGAGTGCCCTCTAACTAGAATCTCTGTTTATCTAAAAGTGACTTTATAACCAGCACTTTTCTGTCACCTGCACCATAATGGTGTCCCCCTGTTGACAGATTTCAGGAGAAAAAAGAAGGACACCATTACCCAGAATCATGAGATCACTACGATAACACAGACCCTAGTTTTGCACTGCCAGACATATGATATACTGTATACGTCTGGGGTCAATAGAGAGTGAATTCTGCTTAAAAGTGGGTGGGAACAAGTAGATGGTTTACACATGTGACATTTCTGAACCAATCCAATGCCTTATGAAGGTGGGCTTAAAGTAGGAGCACAAATTAAAACAGTAAAGTTGCAATGCTGTTCATGTTACTCTGGTTGAGCCGACAGCAGTCTGTGGTTATGATGGAAAAACCTTCGAAGGCAGAAACTTTTGCTTAGAAGACCTCTCTTAAACAAATACATGTATATTGTGTGTTAAGAACACATTCCGTATGTTAGAAACAAAGAAACCTGTTGCAAAGGAAAACCTTGTAAAAGTGAACGATGCATTGTCGTCAGTTGCCCCTTCCTAAACACAGATCATGCACTGTGTATGGGGCCCATGAATAGATAGATAGATAGATAGATAGATAGATAGATAGATAGATAGATAGATAGATAGATAGATAGATAGATAGATAGATAGATAGATAGATAGATAGATAGATAGATAGATAGAGGACCAATGTGAGGAGTGTGGCACTGGGGGACCACAGACCTCTAGGATTCAAGAGCTCTGCTGGACAGCCAATTGGATCCCATGTTTTTGTCGCTTGTTTTACTTGATTTGAGACAGATAACTCCTCCCACAACCGTAGTCTTAACTAGAGTATAATCAGGCATATTACACAACATCACAACGTCACTGATACATAATGCAAAACAACAAATCCCTTATTGGAGCGGAGCTCAGGAGGTCTGCAACTTGGCTGTATTGGTGTTAATCGTTGTTTCATGAGTCGTCAAATTAATGTCAGTTTTAAATTAATGAGCAGAATGATGGCTTCAAGTCAACATTAGTCAGGAGCACAGAATGGAGAAATAATGAAAACACTACGTGCTGAATTTGCAGGGGTGTTTCACAAATCTAAACTTGTTAAACCTCCAGTAAGCTAGCTAACATTAAATCAATTGCCACTACACTAAATCTAGTGGATTACTGGAGTAACAATGGAGCAGCATCATGTGTAATGGTTCTGATATTGACTGTTCAACAGATATTATCTGACGTTACAGTACCTAACTGACACATGGTTGTGGATTATTTTTTACTGCCATATAGGCCTCAGGACCTACATACATCGTATAAGGCTGCTAACGTTATTCAACATATGAAGTGCTCTGAATGTTGGTGCATTGAGGACACGATTCCGTTTATGGTTCCAGTTTGGCTAAGGGCGGCACTGGCAGTACGTGTCGTCTGTCGCTCAAAGCTGTGATAATCCAATCGAAAGTAACATGAGGTTGGAAGTGTTGGCATCTACGCTGGTGAAAAGAAGAGCTGCAAAATATTCATTGGAACTGAATGGTTTGCCATAACACTGTTGCAGAAAATACTACGTAAAGAAGAGTCTTCAGCCATTGTTATATGTGACATTCAAACATGCCTATCCTTTATTTGCACCTATGGGTGGAGCCACCATGTACCTTCACAAAAGCACCATGTTAGACTGAAGAAATCTAATAGAAAGCTTCTTTTATCAGTTAGGTTCATTTATGTAACACATTTCAATATATTTAAATTTTTACCAATCCCCTATCGATACAGTAAATGGTATACTCCAGAAACACAAATCTGAATCAAGTATTATGTTAAAGTCTCAAACTCATTAAACATATTAAAAGTCCTAGGTATAAGACATAAGTCTTCTCACATGTAAACTGTTATCACAGATCAAAGTACACATTTTAATGTTATCTATGATCTTATTTTCTAATCTAAAATATGTTGGTACAAATGAAGTCAGGATGTCCTAGTTTAATAGGCAGGCAATTTCACACACTTTTTACTTCTCCGTTACACATACCCAATAAAAAAGAGGTGAAAAGAACTCTCATTAGGCGAGATGATGACAAAGAGCTGCAGGAGATGCAGATTTGTGACTCGCTATCTCAATAACAGTAAATGTGCTTCAAGATTCAGACACCAGTTTGACAGGACCATGGACGAGGCTGGACCGCATCAACCTTCTTTAAATGAATAACAACAAGTTAAGATCACTGTCTAACTGCAAATGACAAACGTGACACACTAGAATACGGTCATAGCCTTTTAACGTGCTGTATATTCATAGAGTACAATGCTTTACTAGTTTCTAACACAAACCCTTGTTTGCTGATGATACCATGTAGTGGTACAGTATGACAACAAGATATATTCATTAATCATTTAACTTGCCAAGCTCTTGGACTGATAACAGCAATTTTATTATTTCTTTCTCTCTGAGTGTCAAAATCAGTTTTGTTTTCTCTCTCTCACTTTTTCTATACTTATTTTACGTATCTGTCTATTATATGAGGAGAAATGGGACAGTGAGACACCAGACATGGACTGTGTGGACTGGAAGAAATGGGGAGTTGGTGGATTTATAGTAAAAAGCCTATGGGCGCTGCTATTCATTACTATTTTTTAGGAAAAATTCCTCAGACATATAATTCTCATACCCAATATTGGACACGTCCACCTATCAATCAGCATGTGAAGAACAGTTTTGGTTGTAGTTGTGATCATTTTTCTTTCAATTCAATAATTGCTTGTTAAACTTTGTCTGAACACATAAAGGGTTTACTAGTCCTTTCTGTAAATGAAGAGATTACTGAAATCAATATAACAAAATCCTTAATTAATTTTCTGTCATTTGCAAATCTAATAAGCCTTTGTACATGTTTCAATGACTTTAGCTGTTTGTTTTTATTTTGGCTATGTCTATACTTAGTCCATTATTAGAAATGGAAAAGCCTAATAGCGGTATTGAATTTTTTATTAAATTTTATTTTTCCAGTTTTATTTACACTACCATTCAAAAGTTTGGGGTCACCCAAAAAGTTTCTGTTTTTGATAGAAGTTAATACTGTTGTCACACATGTGCGAGTAGGAGGACATTGTATGGACCAAGTGAAGGTAATTCCACACCAGGCCAGGGGGTGGCGGGTGCACTAAACCTTCTCCTGTTGTCTCTGAATACCAGCCACGGGAAATGCTATCTGATTCAACATTGAAGACATCACTTCCGGTTCTGGCACCCAGAAAGACATCACTTCTGGCTCCTAAGATGACGAAGAAGAAGAAGGTCACTTCCAGTTCCACTACGTCACTTCTGGCTCAATCACTTAAAACATCTTTCCAAACCTTAGTCAGTTCATGTCTGGACTTCAAACCAGTAACTTGTCTGGAAAACGTTTTAAGTGTGTCGAGTCTGATCATTTTTATACTGTTTATTATCAAGTTACCATTAAACTAACTTAAAGAATATAGCCAAAGTGTTTATAATGGCTGTTACTGCTTGAAATGATTGATTTTTAATTATTATTCATGTAATGGCTACAATGGTCCCATTTTAAAGCAGCCATTCCTTCAGTGCCCTAATGGTCAACTTCTTTAGCTTATCAGTCATATTTTCACGCTAATTGGTGACTGGAGAAACCTTTGTAATTACATTCACATCAATGAAACCTGTTATTCTGTTCACTTGCACTGGCATTCCTAAAATTCATTTCAGGGTACAAAGCTAGCCAAAATGTAACCTCTTTCTTGAGAAACATGTTGGTTTATTGTTGGTTTGAAGAATGACGGTAATTCCATTTGACAGTCTGCTAAGAAACTGAAGATTTCATACATAGGTGTTTACTACAATATTGGGAGAAGAGGGTGAACTGAATCAAGCCAGGATAGAAAACAAATTAGAAGGCCCAGATGGGCAACTCCATAAGAGGATGAGGACATCATAGTCTATAGTGTGAGAAACAAACACGTTACTAGTCCTCAGTTGGCTTCTTCTTTGAATACACACCAAATACCAGTGTCATATGCAACAGAGAAAAGACAATTCTGGGATGCTGGCCAAAGAAAAAGCCATACGTAATACTGGTGAAAAAAAGAAAAGTCTATAATGGGCAAAATAACACAGACTTTGAATGGAAAATGGCTAGATAAGTGCATTGTGCTCAACATCCCTGCAATTTTAGGAAGACTGATATAACACTAAAATAAAAAGAGAAGAATATCTCCTTATTTTACTGATACAAACTGAACATGTCCCCACTTCCACTGGTGTTGCTGTATCTCTCTTAACTACCAGTTTCTTTCTTTCTTTCTTTCTTTCTTTCTTTCTTTCTTTCTTTCTTTCTTTCTTTCTTTCTTTCTTTCTTTCTTTCTTTCTTTCTTTCTTTCTTTCTTGCCACCAAGCCCCTTTTGGTTGAACTTAGAAGGTAGTGGAAGGACTGTCTCTCCCTCAGTTTTCTGTACCTCTGAAGATCTCTGCCTATGCAGGTAACACATTGGTCATCATTGGGAATGATGAAAGATTGGTATCTGTCTTGGAAAATTTCCAGAAAGACTCATCTGCTAAGGTCACTTGGAGTAAGAGCTCTGCAGTACAGTTTGGAGAGCTCCAGCTACCAGGGGGAAAGAAATGGACAAGAGGAGGTATTAAGTACCTTGGTGTTTATTTGGGCGATTACGCTAGTGAGAGGAAGAACTGGGTATAAGTAACAGATAAAGTAAGGAGTCATTTGTATTGATGGACCTGGTTACTTCCTCAGTTCTCTTACAGGGGCCGTGCCCTCATTATTAATAACCTGGTGGCGTCTGCTTTGTGGCATGGACTAGCTTGCCTAGAACTCCCTCAGAATATATGTGATGTACAGAGAGAATTACTGAACTTTTTTTTTTTTTTGGAATGAAAACCACTGGCTAAGGCAGAGAGCATTGTGTATCTTCCAAGGAACAAGGAAGCAAAAGCTTCTTTATAGTCATAGGCTGCTGTCTTGAATACCTTTGTCTTGCGGTTTACTTCATCTCGTGGGAGGTTTACAGCTGCACCAGGCCTACCCTGTTTTTGATAGATGGTTCCCTTCTGTTTTTGGCCAGTCTTTCCAAAAATATTACCGGAGTCTTCTGAGATGCTGGCAACAGCTGAAAGCAAATCCCGAGGAAGATTCCCTTACACTGCACTGGGTTTTACAAATGCCCATACTCGATTGCCTCCCAATAGACTTTTTGTTCATGCAGCAATGCTGGGATGTTGCAAATTAAGCATCCGCTTAATGATACACAGAGTGTGCTGGTTAACTGAAACCAAGTTGGTGGAGGACTTGAAGCTGTACCTTTTAAGAATAATTATTTCAGGCTTCCTACAAGTAAGTAAAGAAATGCTGATAGACTACTTTGAGAATGTGAGCACTCCTGAGATCACTTTGTGTGTTTCCAAACCTTTTAGTTAATTTGAGATTCCAAACCAATGATAGAATACATGAAGACACAAAGGATTTCAAAACACTGGACCTGGATGCTGCAGAAGGAAAAGAACTTTATAAACTATGTGTCCAGGAGAGACATTGAAATCAGCTCAGGAAGACTCCAGACACAACTTGGAGGGACAGACTAGGGGGGGATTATAGAATTAGATCCCAGGCTACTACTGAATAAGAGGACTGGTGATCAGCAGTGGAGGATCCTGTATCACCATGAACTCATTTGAATGTCCCATTGGGTTTGTGATAAGTGTTAAAAAAGACTGTCTTTCATTGTTTTCTGTTTTGTTTTAGAATTCAGCCACTTTTAACTGTTCTTAATTTTAATGTTTTGACTTTGTATTTAAATTAACTTGTATTTACTTGTGGACTATTGGATTCGAAGGATAATAAGAGTAATAGCAGAATTGCCAATTTTTTGTTGGGCCAGGCAAAAATGGTTATTCATAAGTCAAGAAAAGAAAAAAAACAATAATCAAAGCAAGATTTTTTCTTGATTATAAATTTTATAAAATAATTTTAGCCTGCAAACTCTTATTTACCTGTGGTGTATACATGAAGCACTTTATAGAATCAGGAATATTTTTTGGTTGTAATTTTAATACCAAGTTTTGAAAATTGTGTTTATTTGAAATAACTATTATCTGTAAAGATTTTGTTTGATTTTTGTAATGATTGTTAATGAGTGGCAACGTGTGTTCCCCGCCTATCATGGAAGTTACGTTCCTGACCCATCAGCGATAGATGAAAATCCACGATATAGAAAGACCATATAAATAAATTTTTTTTTATAGTTTAAGCCTTAAAATACCCCTCCTACACGCTTTAATCACATGTAAACTTATTAAAACACACTTTGTAAACACATATGATATGTGGATGTCGGGCTAATGATATGAGTAACATAATAATAATAATAATAATATAATAACCGTCAATTCATTCAAGAGTGACATCCACGTAACGCTTCCCTTCCCTTCTTAGAAGATCCAGGACACTTGGGAGCCATCGTAGGGCTTAAAACAAAACGAAAAGTTCCCAAAAAGTTTACTCACAACAATAGGACCACAAGCCAGGTATGCGATACGCAGAGATCTGAGATGTGCCGGGGACCCACGCTCGCTGTTCTTGTGAGATTACACCATGTTAGCAGCAGCCAATCAAAGCCCAAGAGAATGATTATGTACAATGATTTACTGTATTGCTTAAATGTTAGATATGTTGCACAGAAAAATCAGCGAT
This sequence comes from Polypterus senegalus, assembly GCF_016835505.1. NCBI lineage: Eukaryota > Metazoa > Chordata > Cladistia > Polypteriformes > Polypteridae > Polypterus > Polypterus senegalus. The sequence goes on along the minus strand of NC_053155.1, from coordinate 24,498,377 downwards.
ATAGCGGGGGATCGCTGTATTTAAAAATCAAAAAATCTTTTTCTTTCTTTCTTTCTTTCTTTCTTTCTTTCTTTCTTTCTTTCTTTCTTTCTTTCTTTCTTTGTTAAATATGTGCCTAATTTCAAAGCCAACCTTATCACCTCATCTCCAACCCTCCAGACAACATGATTCACCATCTCACTTCTGTAGATAAGACATTACAAAATATAGACGTTAGTGTAGTTTCATTTTTTTGTCTACTCTGCTGATAAGATATTAAAAACAGTAATGCCTTCCTTATTTGCAGGCAGTGTGGTACAGCGGTTAAGGCTTTAGCCTTCAAATCAGAAGATTGTGGGTTCAAATCCCACCTCTGTCTGTGTGACCATGAGCAAGTCACTTCACCTGCCTGTTCCCTAACTGGGAAAAAAGAAGAAATGTAACCAATTGTATGTCAGATGTTATCAGTCACATTGGATAAAAGTGTCAGCCAAATAAATAAATGCAATTTTGGTTGTGCCCCTGCTTGAGTTTAAAAGGACAAATAGTAACCACTGCTTTTCATTTCAGTGGCACATCTGAAAACACGCTGTATTTGTGTAAAAACTTTCCAAATCTATATTATTCATGTTTAATTCTCTGATATTATCCACTCCAAATGTTTTCTACAAAGGAATGAGACTATAATTGTTATCTTTGACTTTTTCTGTAGCATGTACATCCGGCAACAAGCAAAAAACTCAAATGACATTGATTTAGACATACACTCCAGCTGTCCCACAAATGATACTCTGGGAAATCTAGGATGGAATAAACATTGTGCTGGTGCAGCTACCCCTCTGAACTAGTGTAATTCTTCAAGTTCAACTAGCAATTGAAAAATAATTTCACGCAGTGTGGTGCAGTGATTAAGGCATTGAACTTTAAACCCTGATGTGGAGTGGGGAGTGCATGAAACTGTGTGACTACGAGCAATCAAGTCATTTCTCTTATTACCTGAGGCTCTAATTAGAAAAACAAAAGAAATGTAACCAGATGTTGTAAGTCACCTTGAGTAAAGGTGTCAGCTAAATAGGTAAATAATAAGCTGCTATTCTAAATATATTAAAATAAATACATGAGTACAGTAAAAGTATGCGCCTGCTCCTCTGCCTGCTTTGTCCTCTCTCTTACTGCTGGGGAATTACAGATTTAAATGAAAAACTAAAGTTATCAGTGTCCCCAAGTCACTCTAATGGTGACCATAAGTTGAGCTGCAGTTGACACCTGCATCTTCTCAGCAGACTGGTAAGCTTATATACAAAGAGCGGGGGGCAAACAATTTGCAATTTTCTCATCTATATAGGAAAAAATCCTAAAATGAGGAGGGGAGGTCACCATTAGACCCTCCATGACAAAATAATAAGCTGCATTTTCTTCGCTAAATAGTTTCTAGAGTCATGCCAATACTTTACTTTTATATGTTCAAAGAGTAAACCGTGCAAATTAACAGGAGCTATTTTTTATATATTATATTTTGCATGTTGGTGGCACAGTGGTAGCACTGCTGCCTCACAGTTAGGAGACCCGGGTTCGCTAACCGGGTCCTCCCTGCGTGGAGTTTGCATGTTCTCCCCATGTCTGCATGGGTTTCCTCCCAAAATTTCAAAGACATGCAGGTTCGGTGGATTGGCGATTCTAAATTGGCCCTAGTGTGGGTTGGCATCCTGCCCTGTGTTGGCTGGGATTGGCTCCAGCAGACCCCCGTGACCCTGTGTTTGGATTCAGCGGGTTAGAAAATGGATGGATGGATATTTTGCATGTATTTTGACTTTCCATAATACTGCAGGCTCCAGTATTTTTGCTCCCATCCTTTAAAGGATGACAGAAATGACAAAAAGAAGAAACCATTTAGTGAAACCCGTGCAGTGGGTGAATGTAACTAATGGCTTCACACTCAGTGCGTCTGAGGAAGTGTGTGGTTACAGGACTGCAAAAAACCTATTAAATGAAACCATCACTTGGCAGACATGCTCTTGTTACATTTAGATAACCAAAATGCGGAAACGGCACATGTGCAATTGAGGGAATTTTTAACAAGAGTGTAATAAAATCCCCCAACAGACAGCTGCATATTTTTGAAGTTTTCCCTTTTAAGTGGCATTTTTACAGATGTGGTATGTATATTTTGTGTTTCTGATATTTATGCCGTATAGTGTAATCAGATTAATTTTTAAATAATAGAACCTAACTCACCTTTAATGTTTTCAGCAACTTAGTATTTCTTTTTAGTTTGAACATACTTTACTGTTTCATAAAACACTTCAGAAGACTATTTACTATGGAATTCCTCTTTAAATTAATGTTTGATCATCCATCCATCCATCAGTTTATTGAACCTGTTTATTCCATGATAAGCTCATTCAGCAACATCAGAAAAAGTGAGAACCAGCCCCTGAATTTATTCACATAGACATCCACAATAATGCACTTTACAGTTTCTAATTGATCTGAAATGCAAAAGTAAGAGGAATTATATCTCCATTGTGGAGATTCAGCCTGGACACAAACAGACACCGAGACAAACGTTCCAAAAACACACACAGGTTTTATTTACAGTTCTCTGTTTACAATGCAGCACTGCCCACAGATCACCCACAACAGTGCTCACAGTTCTGTTCTCTTGCTTTCCTTTTATCTTCTCTTCTGCCGCTTCCAGTCCTCTCCTGCAGTTTTGTACTCTACCTCCCGACTCCGGCTCCCCGAATGGAGTGAGGCGGCCCCTTTTATTTTGTACCTGGATGTGCTCCAGGTGCTCGTTGATGGTCTTCTGGTAGCCTTCCTGCTGTGGCGGAAGTGCTGCCATTGAGGGCTCCGGGATTGTCCAGGTAGCCCCTGGCATTTACCATGGGCCCCAACAGGGCTGGGCTTCCAAGCTCCAAGCCTGTGGTCTCGACATACTCCATGTTGTTTGCCCTCTCATTTTCCAGAAGAGATTTTGTCCCCAATATATTGCCTCCCCCAGTCCTCAGGGGTATCCTGGTGGGGCAATTTCCCCAGTCATCTGCCACACCACTTTATATAAGCCCGTTGTCACCTGTAGGGGCCATTGCATGACCCTAACCCCCGGGCACAACTTCACAACACGGTGTTGAGTTCAAGTAAAAGGTATTTATTTCAGTTTCAGTTTCCTTCTTTCTGGACCGCACAACAAGCAATACATTTCTCCTTCTACAACTCCCATGCAGGTCTCATCCATCTCTTCCCAACTCTGACTACCCAGTGGACAGGGGTGGCCCCTTTTATGCTGGACCCAGGAATATTTCAGAGAGGGAATAACAATTCCCAACAGAAATGGGCATACTGGCCCGGAAATGGTGCCATCTACTGTGTTGGGGAAACGTGTACTCTTGGGAGGCAGCCAAACCCTGAAAAACCGGCAACCCACTACGTCGGCCAGGTAAGGGGTACAGGGTTTATCCTGGCTGGGGTGTGAGCCCAGCCCTGCTGTCTGCCGCACCATTTATTTTTTATTTACTCATTATCATTCCTATCTAATTTAATTTGTTTTTCTATTCTTGCATCTGTTTCCTTGACAGCTTATCAAGCACTTTGAGCTACTGTACATCCTGTGTATAAAAATGGGCTATAAAGCTAAAGGTTGTGGTTGTTGTTGTAATTTTAATATTAAAAAGGTATGTGAACGTGCCCAGGCGGTCTCTGACAATCAAAGGGTTTACAGAGATGCATTGACCTCAGCCAGCAATGTACATTTAGGCAGAGGGAAAGAGCATGTCCATGATAACCCAACGATTTTGTGGTTAACAAAATATATCCTACTCTATTATAGATTCTTTAACTGCATAATATATGACGTTCCGTCACTTTCTTCACCTTACAATTAAAAAGGTAAATAATTTAACTAGTTAACCTCCTCTTATGCACTTCCATCCAGATCCTTGACCAAATGTTTCATCATTGCTTTGTCAAATGAAATGTCACACTTGTCTGATGAACTCCCAAACCACCACACTTATCAAGTTTGGCTTTCATGTCAAAGTTACAGCTGACATGACAATAATAAGTATATTCCTCCATTCTGGCTGTGGGCTACCAGCTTTGAAAATTGTTTCTGTAACCACAATGTCAAAAAAATATCAGGGCTTGAGGTTGACACACTGAAAGATTTCTGAGTTATCTCTCACTCCCCTTTTCAATCTAACGTTCTTGTTTCCAACTCAACAGTTCCTTAACTCTCAATAATCTGATGGAACTCTCCAAACTTCAGGGCATGGCACAGCTGCATAACAGATCCGTTGCAAATGGTCTCGACTTATGCCAATTCCTCAGACATGAATGAGCATAAAAACACCCAAATTTTCCATCCATCCTTCCATTATCCAACCCGCTATATCCTAATTACAGGGTCACGGGGGTATGCTGGAGACAATCCCAGCCAACACAGAGCACAAGGCAGGAAACAAACCCCGGGCAGGGCACCAGCCCAACAAAAACATGTATTGCTAATGATAACCAGCTGACATGACATCAACGTGAGTTATGACTATGACATCCTGCATATCGAGACTCAGAGTATCCTTGCAATTTGGGTACTTTTCCAGATGAGGCTCTGCTAATTTCCGCATGACACCACATCGCATTTTGCACTGTTGTGGTATTGTGAAGAATTATAAATTGCACTTTTTTAATAGATTATTATATATTATATTTTGATAAAGTCTGTGTGTTATTTTGCAAAAAAAAATTTAGCTGAATACTGTAATGATAAAATCCAGTGTATGTTAACATAATTTTTGTTAAATTCGCGGGCAAGTTTATCCAGTCGACACATACTGGTAACAGCATATGACGTAACCGGCACCACGTTGGGTTTGTCAGCCCACACACCCCTAAAGCCATCTCTGGCCATCATTATTTCTTTTTCAAATTTTTTAAGTACTGTGTCATTATACGTATATGAGGTGGAGTGGTGGCTCTGAGGCTAGGGATCTGCACTGGCAATCGGAAGGTTGCCAGTTCGAATTCTGTAAACGCCAAAAGTGACTCTACGTTGTTGGCCCTTGAGCAAGGCCTGCAATTGCTCCATCCTGGGTATGATGTTAATCTGCGTCCAGCCCTGCATGTAGGCCCTCCAACCGGCAGGTTAGAACCTGGGGGTTGGTGGCAGAATTGTCATTCCGGCCACCATAAAAAAAACCTCACACTAGTTCCATTCCATCTGAACTAATGTGGTGCTGAGGTGTCACCCGTTGCATGGCTACACTGGGGTCCCAATCTGGGATCCTGAGTTGGTTCATCATGTGGTGGGTGCGGCAATGCGCTAACAGTGTGCGCTCCAAACCTCTGCGTCATTATAAAAATGTGTAGGTATGTTTAAGCATAAAGTCAACATACTCTCCATATCCATACTTCAATTCAGTTTAAATCACTTTAGATTATTTATGTTTTTTTGGTTTAATATACAGTAATATCAGCTTACTATTTTATTTTATTGATAAGTCTGAAGTATTTTTCTATTAAAAATATGTCATGCGTTTCTTCTGTAATGTGTCTTTAAGTGTTCAGATTGGTCCAATTAAATAAAATGTATTATCAATAAAACAATTAATAACATATTAAGTATTTTTGCCAATTTTTCCATTAATAGACATTTTCTGTTTAGGTTCCAATTTCCTTACAAAATCAGGTGATAACAGAGTTCTGTTCCTGCAGAGTACAGGCCTGCCTGTATTTACTTTTCGCACCAAACAGTAGACATATCTGCATTGGTGGAGTGGAGGGTTTGATACTAAGAATATGTGCTACTATCTGGACGGTGGTCTGTTCAAATTCTGTTACTTCCACTTACTCTGTTGGGCCCTTGAGCAATGCTCTTAACCTGAAAACTTCTCTGGGGCGCTATATAATGGCTGACCCTGCACTCTGACCCCCAAAGGTCATGCGAAAAGACAGAATCCCCTCAGGGATTAATAAAGTATATCAAATCAAATCAAAAAATGAAATATTATCTCTTTTAGATGTGAATGCAGCAAGTGATACTGTCAATCACAACACTATTCAGTCTGGGTCTCCAGTGATTTCTACCAGAAAGGTCAAAAAAGTTTATAGCAACAGCAGGCCCACACAAAGAGACACACGAAGAGCTCCTCAAGGCATTGTCCTTGGCTCCCAGCTTGTCTGTATCTACAGTACATGATTCATCTTGGCCGTATTATTCATTGCTTTGGTTTAGGTTAGCATTTTTCTGAAGATGATACTTACATTTACTTCATTGTTTAAAAGCCCTTGAAGAGTTAAAGTCTGGATGGAGCACAACTCTTTCAAATGAAACTGCAGCAAAACAGAACTCATGCTATTTGGCACTTACTGTAGGCCCATGCTAAGGAAATTGATCTCTTTTCATTCTGTCTATCTGGTGATACTATCATACCCATGTCTTTTTCAATCCCACTTCTTGAAAGTAGGGTCACGAAGTTGCTGGAGGATATCCCAGCAACAAACATCAGGTGCAAGGCAGGAACAATCCCTGGACAGGGTGCCAGTCTATCGCAGGGGTGAACACTTGTTGCTCTATTCACATTAATGACAAGTTTTTTCTTTTCACCTTTGCAAAGTTAACGAGTGGTAGTTATGTTTTGTTTTATTCTGTATTCATTTGAACGAGTGGCATTAGTTAGCATACAGTTCACTCTGTCTTTGCTTCCTTTTTGCTCTTGTACATTTGTTTAACGTTTTGAAGGTCTTTGATCATTTTGTCAAAGAGCGGTCCCCCTAATCATGTGAAACTTCGAGGGAGTATGTAAAGAAGCTGAAGCTGGAAGAGTACTGCTCAGAAAACTGGCATAGACAGAATGTACAGCAGAATGTGTCTGGATATGGAACACACCATGAAGGTTCAGAGTTATACTGAGCAGTACTTATAGCTCAGCAAAGGACTGAGTCCTTCAGAAAACACATTGTCCTCAATAGAGTCAAAACTGTGACTCAGGGGGCCTCATGCATAATGCCGTGCGTAGAACTCGCACTATAACATGACGTAAGCACAAAAGCCGAAATGTGCTTTGTGGAAGACGAATGTTCTCTTCGTTCCCTTGTACTAATTCATGTCTGAGAAGTAAGCTTTACAAAACCATGTAATAGCATGCTTTGTTTTAGCAAACAGAAAAATGTTTGTGCAAAGGACTCAAGGTCTGAGCATTCCACACATGAGTCTGCCTTATCACGTTTTCCCTTAGCTTACATCTGAACGCCATAACAAAAGGAGCCAAGAAATCAAGTTGCACAAGGGGCGTTGAAGGGGCTAAAGGTTTGTGTATAATAAATGTGTTGACTGTTACATTTTATAATGATATTAAATTACGCATTCTAGGGGTATAAAACTGGACCCCACCCAACAGACGGGGTTCAGAAGAGCCCTGACGCTGTCATGTATTGATTGTCTGCTTTTCTGAAACTCTTCTCACCGTGACTCTGAAAATAAAGCTGCTTTATAACCGCACCTGCTGTCGGGTCTGAGTTTCGTCCACAGTTTTGGCGCCCAACGTGGGGCAGGAGACGGCAGACGGCTCCTCGTCAGGATCGCCCAGAGGACCGTGGTGGAGCCGATTCCGGCCGGATCGGGTCCAGCTTCAGTAAATGTAGGATTGGCCTGCCTTGGGCGTTTCCTGCATGGGGAGTCCCTGACCTCCTCCTAGCCGATACGAGGCACGACTTGACGGGCATTTCCATGCAGGTGGATGGAGTCACGGTGAGTAGATCGGGGGATTCCTGTTAGTTTGACTGGTGTGCTGGAAGTAATATGAATATAGAAGGAAAAGGAATAAAAAGCATATGCAAAATAAAGAATAAGAGCATACTGTATGGAAAATACATAGGAGGGTTCTAAGGGCTCACAGAAAGTGACTTGGGACCCTAGGAAACGGCACAGTGTGAATGTTAGCTAGTCACCCCTGTGGAAAGGATTAGAAAAGGGGCGAGTGGCACGCTCCTATAATAATTTGAGGAACGGGGGTGAAAGGGCGTATTTAGAGAATGTGTGTCTAAATAAACGGGAGGTCGAGTTTTTCATCCGCTGTCTGGTCATACTCTTGTTTCAACGGGTTGCTAAGGTGACGGAGACAATACCCTGGCAGATTGACGCATACAAACCGTCTGATGAAGGGATCGGGGTAAAAACCTCCATATCCTGGACTCCACGGGGCGTATTGATGTAGGATTCTGCTGATGCAATAACGGACACAAGTCACCTGAAGCTGTAATCCGGGAATAGGAGCGGACGGCGGGTGGAACGGGTTTATCGAGGGCTGAGTCACTTTCTGCTGAGATCCTGCCACTCACTATGGGAAAAACAATCAGTAGCCAGTCAAACAGTCCCCAAGAGTCCTAAAAACTAACGTTAGAAGGATTATTTTCGGGGGATCGCCAGACTCCTAGTGCGCTGTCGGGATCGAAAGGCAGGTCCCCTAGAAAGCTCATTGAAAAGAGGACAGGATTAAAAAAAAAACATGTAGGAGGTGGAATAAGGACAGTGGAGGTGGATGGCCAGTGGAAGGAACTGGAGATATGATGAATACAAGAATTAGAAAAATACTGTGCAGAAATACACAGGGTTGTTGTAATGGAGGTCCTTATCGGATGGATATTTATGACAGATGGGAATTGGTTATTAAAGACCGTACGTTGGAAGCGGCACAAAAACGGAATGAGCTTTTAGTTGCTGAACTTAAGAATAGAAAGGAAAAGAACAGCTGCTTATAGCTTTACAGAAAGTGTAGGCTGATACGGGACCCCAGTCTGAAGGAAGGAGGAAAAGGAGTGATAAAAAAGACCCTTTATATCCAGTGCTCTCTTCCCCAACACTTTACCCACAACCCCTTCCACTGCCACATTCACTCATTGCCCCAACGGCTCCTGTGGTTACCGATGCCCCAGTTACTGATGATTTCTTTGATGAACAATATCAATGTGACCCTCCTCACTTACAGATCCTGATGATGAGACTGACGGCCACTTGTTAGGGGCTATGGGAGGCTTTTCTAACTTACACAAAAAGCCCTCCATTTCACAACGTGCTAGAACCAAAACCCTCAGAGATAAGACCCCTGAAAACCTTACCCCGTTTAAGTCCCCTAAACCTTTAGCACCCACATTTTCATGCCCTTTAATTGAGGTTCCTGTCCCCCGACACAATCCCACACAATCCCCAGGAAATGCTAACCCCACTACTGTAATGATACAGTACATCGTAACTGAGATATTCAAGAGCTGAAAGACGTAGTGTCCGAATTGCCTGATCGTAAGGTAATCGGGGGGGTGAAGTTTGTGGAACAGGTGCAGCAGCTAGATAATATGTACAAACCCAGTGCAGCCGAGTGGACCCAAGTGCTACGCAGAAAGTTGGGGACTACTTGGGCTACTGTCAATTATGGGCAGCATAATGGAGTACAGTGGCATTGGAATGAGGCATTGCCTCGTGGACAAAATAATGAGGGTCCTTTCCTTGCCAAATGGGAATCTGTGAAAACTGCAATAGCTGCAAAATATAAAAAGGGCACCGACTGATACCTTTTCAGCTGCCAAACAAAAGAAAGATGAGACGGTAGATGAATGGGCACACCGCATTCAGGACTTGTTGACAAACCATTCTGGCTTAGACAGCCCAGACGACCGTAACAAGGCAGGAGTTCCTCCTTTTCTGTCAGGACTCAGAAGTGATATTCAAAATAAAGTACGCACGTCCTGTATTTGGATGAGAAAGTGCCACTTTTGATGAAGTTTAAAGACACGCGGAGCATGCTGAACGACAGACTAAACAAAAAGAGTCAGACACTCAGACCAAGTTAATCGCGGCACAAATGAATTATTATGCAGGTGGAGCTGCCTCAGGCAGGGGGCGAGGACGTGAAAGACGTGGATTTTTCCGAGAACAGGGGCGAAGCCGGGGGAGAGGTCGTGGATTTTTACTTCCTAATCCGAATTCTTCGTCTGCTCAGCCGCTCTCCCCTCAGATCAAGCACCTACACATCTTGCCTGTTACGATGGGACACTTCTGCCGCAATTGCCCACATCAGCTTCCTCCCCCGCCTTCCTTACCTGAACCTGAGGATATTCCTTTCACAGGGACCCCCAGCCACTCTTTTCAGTTGCCTTTGCTCACTTGCCATGTGGACACAGATCCTTTATTGACTTTGCTGAATGGCACTAAAACTGCTTTTCTAGTCTGCCTCGAATGATACACTGACTGTTCTTAGTGCTTCTGGACAACCACATTTTTTACTGGTGTCTAAACCTCTTCGAGTTCAGCTTCATTCCAGTGGTTCCACTTTGATGCACCGTTTTTTTTATTAAATCAGCTCTGCCCTGTTAATCTGTTCAGGAAGGGATGATGACTAAGCTCTCCCTCTCTATTTCTCTAACCAAACGAGGGTTTCACTGTTCTATTCCTAAATTCCTGTGCCAAACCTCCCCCCACACTAAGCCCTCTTTTGCAGCCTGGACCCTGAACATCTCCTCACACACCATTCTTCTAAAGCCCTACACTCTTATATTCTTTTCCCCACTTGCAAGTCCCCAACACCCTCCACTGCACTGCCCAGTACTTCCCTGCTGAAGTGGACACACCTTGGTTAGAATCTTTTCTCTTTTCAGGTACTAGCCCAGAGACCCTTCATATCCCTTGCATTTTTTTTCTCATGCACACACAGCTGCTGCTGTCAGTGCACTTCACATATTCACAAAGCGTTTTCTATTTCGGAGGTTCGGTTCCCCATGTTTTTCTTTAGCCAATTATAGCACCGTTCACTGAGTTGAAATTGGGGATTGGGTGGAACAATGTTTCAATAGGACGGACTGGCTACATGTTGCTTCGGGTATCTTTGATACCTCAGATCATTTGATAACTAAAGTTTGTGCTTCAAAATGATTTTTAGTACATGTGCATTGTGCCGTCCTTCCCTTTCTGCTTTTTCATTGCAAACCGCCTCTCCCACTTGGCTTTCCTCACTTCCCGATGCACTTTGGTCCCAGGGGAAAATGATTATGGAAGGATAGCACACTGTGAGCCACTGGTGATTTACCCAAAAATCATCCTTCCGCCCGCATCGCTCCCAGTATCCTCTGTCTCCAGCAGCAGAGGCTGGCATCTCCGCCGTACATTCCGATCTCGTGAAACGTGGAGCAATCATTCAAATTAAACACTCTCCAGTCAACTCCCCCGTTTTACCTGTTTAAAAGGCTGACGGTTCATGGCGTTTTTGTTCAAGATCTTCGACACGTTAATTCTGCAGTTTTCCTACGGCACCTATTGTTACTAATCCTTCCACTATTTTTTCTACGATACCCTCGTCCGCCTGTTATTTCTCTGTTATTGACTTTGCTAACGCTTATAGTTGTATTCCTTTGCACCCCGACTCTCAATTCTGGTTTGCCTTTACTTTCCAAAACCGCCGTTGGACATGGACCGTTATGCCTCAGGGATATATTGTAGCCCTTGTGTATTTGGACAAGCTCTTGCTCAAAATTTAAAAGGCTTTTGGCCGGAAAAAGACAGTGTATTGATACAGTATGTGGAATGTTGTGTTCTATCTATCTATCTATCTATCTATCTATCTATCTATCTATCTATCTATCTATCTATCTATCTATCTATCTATCTATCTATCTATCTGTCTATCTATCTATCTATCTAGTACTACGAAAGCAGATTGTGCACGGGATACTCAGCAATTGTTATTATTTAGCAGAAAATGGCCACAAAGTTTCTAAAACAAAACTGCAGTTAATTCAAACAACTGTGAAATATTCAGGTCATGACGTTTCTTGTGAAACAAGAGCTCTCTCTCTCTCTAGCGACCGTATAAACACCATTCAAAATCTTCCTAGACCAAGACATGTTACAAAGCAACAGGTTGTGTCTGTATTAGGCGTTATAGGATACTGCCGGCAATGGATTTTAAATTTCAATGAAAGAGCACAGCTTTTGCAACCCCTGATCTCCCCTTTCTGGTCAGGTGGCATGGAAAGATCAAGCTGGGAAGGCTCTATGTGACTTAAAAAAAAAAAAGTGCCCTACTGTTTGCGCATGCGTTGGGACTGTTGACTATCTCGTCCATTCACTCTGTTTGTGGACGAAAAGGGGGGATATATGAATGCATTTTTTACACAACTCCATGGAGAAAAACAAAGGCTTAGCCTATTTTTCGAGAAAAAAATTGGATCCAGTGGCTGCGGGACCTCCAACCTGTCTCAGAGCTGTAGCAGCCACAACAGAGGCCGTGCTAGCCAGTACAGATATAGTGCTCATGAGCCCCCTAGTGGTAAAAGTGCCTCACGCCGTTCACTCCATTTTAGTACAGGTTAAAACATCACATCTCATTACTGCTAGGGAAATACACTACCAAAATATACTCTGTACATTGTCAAACGTTACCATAGAAAGGTGCTCCACCTTAAATCCAGCTACATTGCTTCCAACTGAAAATCAAGGGGAACCCCACAACTGTCATGATGAAATAACTAAGGTTATAAAACCTAGACCAGACCTACAGGAAACAACCGAATTTCTTCAAGTTTAAGCACGCAGGCAGCTGAGTTGATAGTTCTCACCTGAGCTTGTCAGTTGTCAGAGGGAAAAATTGTAACTATCTATACTGATTCTAGATATGCTTTTGGAGTCTGCCATGATCATGGGGCATTATGGAAACTCAGGGGATTCAAGACCAGTACTGGCAATCCCATTAAACATAAAAAACTAAAAGAATCCCTCTTAGAGGCCATAACGAAACCATCAAAGCTAGCGATCGTTAAATGTCAAGCTCACACAGGAAAACAGGATTCTGTCAGCAAAGGAAACAAATTAGCTGATCATTTTGCTAAACGGGCTGTGTATAATAACACACCAATCTTTTTATTCCAACAGAGAAATGACCAGGACACTGATAATCAAATTATTTCTTTACAGAATGCAGCCACGGACACAGAGAAGAGAAAATGGTCCAAAGAAGGGTCCCTCTCTGATGGAGTCTGGACCCATAAGCAAACTAACAAACCTTTCATCCCAAAAGCTTCTTTCCCAGGTATGGAAAAATCACTCATGGCCTAGACCATGCTGGAAAAGACGCCATGGTTCAAGATGTTGAAAAATATTGGGAAGCTGTAGGTTTCTCTACATATGCAGAGCAGTTCTGCAGGTGCTGTGCATTATGTCAAAAGTTTAATGTAGGAAAGGGCACCCAGGTAAGTCCCGCCGTTACACCTAACCCAATGGGTCCATTAGAACACCTTCAAATGGACTTCATTGAATTAACACCATCAAAGGGGTACCGATACTGTTAAGTAATTGTTGATGTGTTCTCCCGATGGGTGGAAGCTTTCCCTTCCAAACATGCAGATGCCAAAACTGTGGCAAAAGCTTTGATAAAGGAAATCATTCCAAGATGGGGCATACCGCAGAAATTACAAACTGATAATGGCACACATTTGAACCACCTGGCTCCAGATAAATGTGCATCATTATTGCAAATACCACCCCCAGAGTGGAGGTATTGTGGAACGATGCAATGGTACCTTGAAATCTAAATTGGCTAAAATCTGTGAGCAAACAAATTTAACTTGGCCTGATGCTCTGCCTCTGGCCTTGATGGGATTAAGGGAAGAACACATGTGGCAGTTAGGGCTGTCGCCATTCAAAATTCTGGACGGATGGACCATGCCAGTCGGCATGGTCATAGGTAATGTTACACTGCATACTGTGGACAATGATCTTCTTTCCAGTCTTACAGGTCTCCGAGCTTCTCTGAAGGAAGTCCACGAGCAGGTGAATCAGGCCTGGAGAACTAGTCCTCCATCAAAGGACTCCCCGATTCCATTAGGAACCTGGATTCTGGCTAGAGATACTCGAAGGAAACATTGGCATCACCCTCGGTGGAGAGGACCGTTCCAAGTTCTGCTGTAGACACCACATGCTGTTAAAGTTGAGGGACTGCCTGCTTGGATTCACATCTCACATTGCAAAAGATGGCACCCTTGATTGTGGTCCTACTATGTCTTTCCATCCCCTTGTCGACTGCTCTGGTCACCTTGACTTTTCCTTTCGGAATCACCACATCAGTTCAGGTGGATTTCTGTTCTATTATTGACTGTGGGACTGATCGACAAATCCAGTGGAACTGGTCTGACAAAATGTGTGTGTAACTGTTACAAACTCTGGATTCGAAGTAACTGTGACATGTGGGACTGGGTTTTGGCTAATACTGGAACTGATGACTGGGGTTTATCAACCCTATAAGGCCCAGAAGTATGGTCTGAAATATCGTTTTCTATTATAAAAGGACATGCCCTCATGAATGTGCCGAATACCATTGTAACCCTTTGATCATTACTCTGAAGAACCCTTCTTTACATGATTCAGGAACCTGTATTTTAGGGGCATATGTATCTGGAATAGATCCTCTAGGGAGATTTCAAATTAAGGTTGAGAACCCTGTTACTAACACCTCCCATTTCCCCACACACACACCTCTCTCTCCTACCCCTGGTCCAAACTTGCCCCCTGTCAAGGTCATGAATATCTCCACCTCTTCTTCCACTTTTTCAATTGAAACTGGATATGGCGATCAGAACCGTTGGCTGCAATGGGTATTATATTCAGCTAGACAAGTGAATCAATCTGATTGCTATGCATGTGCTATAGCTAGGCCACATTTGGCCACTGTCCCTTTTCCTCTTTCTAACATATCTGATCCTACTGGCCTTCCTTGCCTACTTGCCCTTTTTATCTCTTCCTCTATTCCAATCGACTCTAATTACATTACACTTTCCCTTCTTTTTCCCCCTACTCTTCCCATGACTCCCCCGATATTCCAGCCTGATGAAGGTATTTATACCTGTTTTTAGAAACCTCACTTCCTCTCGTGGCACAAATGTTGGTAATATCCCATCCTCTTTTTGTTTCCAAACTTTTCCGATTAATTCTTCCTCTTTAGCTTCCAAATTATCAATTTTTCTGATTACTCAGAATACTGATATTTGGTGGATGTGCCATAGGTCTAAATTGCTTGACATCCTTCCACCTGACTGGACTGGCACTTCTGCTTTAATACAACTTGTTATGCCTTTCCGACTTTTCCCTTTAACTGCCTTCCATGTGTCGACCATGTTTGGCCGACATTGTCAACCCCATTCTGTGGACCCTTCCCAGTTTTCCCTACATGGCCCTGGGGTGTATTTTGATTCCATTCGAGTCCCTCGTGGAGTCCCTGATAAGTTCAAGGCAAGGGACCAAGTTGCTGCCGAATTTGAGTCTATTTTTCCTCAGGTTACTATAAACAAAAATGTAGATTGGATTAATTATCTCTATTACAATCAACAAAGATTCTTAAATTTTACTAAGAAGCTGTTGAAGGTATCCATGAGCAACTTGATAAAACATCCCTCATGACCTGGCAAAATCGATTGGCTTTAGATATGCTCTTGGCTGAGAAAGGAGGCGTTTGTGCTATGTTTGGTGATAATAATACAGCTCCTGATGGATCAATCACCCGTGCTTTAGCTGATTTGACATGAACTAGCTACTAATTCTGGCATTTCTAATCCTTGGGACAAATGGTTTATGTCCACTTTTGGGTCCTGGGGCCAATGGCTTAAATCAGTTTTCATCTCTCTTACGGTTGCTTTAATTGTTCTCCTGCTTGTAGCTTGCTGTATTGTTCCCTTGATAAGATACATTGTATCCAAGTATTTTACTGCCTCAATGGCAAAGGCTTACTTTTTACACAAAGAAAAAATGCTTCAGATCAGCACAGCCACCCCACACTCCTCCGCCCACTCCACTCCATCCTCCTCTCCTACCCTTTCCTACTCAACTCTCCCTGATCAAATATTTTTGTTTGCTAAAAAAGGGGGGAATGTGGAAGACAAATGTTCTCTTCGTTCCCTTGTACTAATTCATGTCTGAGAAGTAAGCTTTACAAAACCATGTAATAGCATGCTTTGTTTTAGCAAACAGAAAAATGTTTGTGCAAAGGACTCAAGGTCTGAGCATTCCACACATGAGTCTGCCTTATCACGTTGTCCCTTAGCTTACATCTGAACGCCATAACAAAAGGAGCCAAGAAATCAAGTTGCACAAGGGGCGTTGAAGGGGCTAAAGGTTTGTGTATAATAAATGTTTTGACTGTTACATTTTATAATCAGATTAAATTACGCATTCTAGGGGTATAAAACTGGACCCCACCCAACAGACGGGGTTCAGAAGAGCCCTGACGCTGTCATGTATATTTGATTGTCTGCTTTTCTGAAACTCTTCTCACCGTGACTCTGAAAATAAAGCTGCTTTATAACCGCACCTGCTGTCGGGTCTGAGTTTCGTCCACAGCTTATGCACAGAAAATTCCAGATGCAGGAATCTGTGCGTACTCCAACTTCCACGTTCTTCCGCTACATAAATCCCGGTCAGCGTAAAAAGTAACGCTCTGCACGCGCTTTATGTAACGCCCCAACTCCTCCCAGAATTACGCCTCTTTGAATATGCAAATCAATATAAATAGCCCTTAAACTCAGCCTTCTGTGAAAAGACAATGGGAAAAGCACGGGGGAAAATATAAGAATTTCAGCGAATACCAAGTGGAGGCAAAGGAAAAACATACTATTTTTTCAAATAAACCGTGGTATAATCAACAAAAGGAAGGTGATCGAGTGACATAGCGTGTTGGAGAAACTTGAAAGCTCAAGTTCACAAAGTCGCAGAGTGCACGAAATAAAAAAGAAGTCCATATCAAAGTCGCCGTGAAAAGGCGAGTCGTAGCCGACCGTCTGAGTGTCATATGAAAGCTTATTAGGGTATAGAGAAAAAAAGGCACACAGTGGGAAAAAAGCACGAAATGTCAACTTTAATCTCGAAATTTCCACTTTAATCACGTAGTTTATTTTGTCATTAAAGTAGAACATCATAAACTTCACCTTAAAATCATTTAATTTACTACTTTCGCAAATCCTGTTGTAACTAAAGTAGAAAGTTAAATGCTTTATTTTGTATTTGATCTTCTATGTGCTCTGTGTGTGTGAATCACTACGTGCTTCCGTTCTTTCTCTTTCTCCGACAGGACACAGAATCCATTACATTTGTGATATTACAGCTCTCTGACTAATTAAAATACTGAGATGTATACGTGATATCATTTTCATGATGATTGGAATGAAAGCATGTTATTAAACATGGAAACACGGTGGCGCAGTGATTGTTCATGTCTCACTCAAGATGCTGCTGCGCCATGTGCGACCTTCGATGAAATACTTTATTGTAGCAGTGCTGTCTCTTTCAAACGTACTAATCTTCAATTCCTGTCCTTACTTTTCTTTCTCCAAATACCCAAGCCCCACACAATCAGCTCTGTAATAGACGTTAAGCAATCTGTAAGCTTACAACAATGATTCTTCAAAACTTTTAAGGAACATTGAAATATCTTCTATTATATGTTTAATTATTCTATCCGTCTATCCTTCCATTGTCGCTCCAGCCTCAGCAAAAATACAGCGCGAGGCAGGAACAATACGTGGACTTGCTAGCGCTGCGGCACTGTGTCCTCACATGTTTAATTATTAACAATACAGATTATTTAAATGAAGTTAAAGTTTTATTTGTATAATATAATAAACATTTTGCTGCAATTCATCTTAAAAATGATTTGATCATCATATGTAAATACGCGCTTTATAAAGTGGCTCTGATTGTGCAATATTATAACTGTATTCCAAGTTTACAGTGAGATGATTGTACTTATAAGCATAAACAGTTCTACAAGGATCACTTGATGGACTGATTCAGTGCATTTATAGTTCTTGGGGTTCTACTGTTTTTGAACCGCGAGGTCCGTACAGGAAAGGCTTTGAAACATTTTGCCATGGCTGAGGCAGTGTGTGCTTGATGCTGTATACCGATAATTCTCTTTCCGATCAGCTGCTGCTGTGATTCACACTCAGATACAGTGATATAAATACTCCGAGTGGTGTAGTGAGAGCAATATGGAAAAAGATGATCCGCTATGGCAACCCTTAAAGGGAGCAGCTGAAAGAAGAAGAAGAAGGTGCAGTGAGAGTAACAATGCTAAAGCAGTTATGGTATTTGGAATACTATGGCTATTCCCTGGACCATTATATTGTTACAAGTTAATTACAATCAAATGCATTACACTAATGAACAATATGCAGTTAGTTTCAGTGTATTTATAAAGCCGATTCAGGAATGTGGATCTAAGAAAAAAAGATAAACTACACAGGGACAGTAGCACTGCTTTGACGCTGGGTGCCGCCAGTCTGCAAAACCGAGCAGAGAACTTGTGTACGACAGGGTATGAGGTACCGTGGAAAAGTTTGTGGCTTAACGCCAAGTTTAGGTTTTATACATCGCGATTTGATTGTGGAAACGTTCTTATGCAATATTTCTGTGTGTACGCACCGTTTATACATGAGGCCCAGGGTCTTCATGTCAAGCATGTTTTCTATTTTGAAGAAGACATTTCCCTACTACAAACTTCAAGTCTTATTACACATCAATCAAACAATCCAAATGCAATATCACAAAAGCTTGTGTGTAACAATGCGTGAAAATGAGCTGTCACACAAGACATTATTTTCTCTGTTTTACTAACAGCTGTGACATGTAGTTTAAGTGACCAATCATGAACAACTATACATTATTGAAAAGATCTTAAAGTAGGCTATCCACTGGTAATGAGTCTTTCAATGTACGGGGCACGACATAGGCCAGATCTTTTATAAAAGCAGATTCACTCAGCGTATATGAGTACAAATTGCTCATTTTACTAATGAAAGAGAGCAGACAACATGGAAACCTTTTTGTATTTCACAGAAGATGCCCTTATGTATAGAAAAATACCATTATTGCTTTTGATTGAGTTGTGGGGTTATTGAAACATGCACAAACAACTTTGATATATGGCGGTGTCCTGCCAGTGGGAAACCTTCTTCATAAGTGGTTATAGGTAATTTATCAATTACAAGTGCCACATGTAAATGGCAGTCATAAGCTGAGGTTCCCCATTTCCTTCATCATTGCCCTTTGGCACACAAATATCAAATAATCCAGACTGAAAAGACTGAGGAGTTGTATAGCATGAGGTTTCCACCTTGTCCGGAAGCACTTACAAACCACATGGGCGGAACAGCTGAAGCACTTCCAGGTTAGCCAATATAAGAGGACTTGCCAGCCTCACAGAGGTCAGCCAGAGTTGGGTGGAAGGAGCACAAAGCTTGCTGGGAGAGTCATTGAGTTGTACTATTCTTGTACTTGTGGCTGCGGTGATGGAAAACACTGGTGTGAAGAGTTTTCCACGCAATAAAAAGGCTCTTTTGTATTTTTAACTTGTGCCCTGTGTTTGTTGTGTTGGGTTTGGGGAGCTAGAGCTCCCCCTAGTGTCCACAACATGATAAGATAAATCGGGTAGTACACAGTATCATTGTTTATAAACCCCATACTGAAAGTTAAAAAATAGCTTACCATTTATTGAAACTCTGAGGGGAAATCCCTCCTGTTCCCCACTTTCTAATTATTATTCCACACCAAACCACACTTTATACATTTAAAAACAGCATTAAGTGTACATAAGAAAAATGAAAAAACACTATATTTTTATAATTTATTTATTAAAATTAATAAGAGAAATTAAAAGACACAAATGCACAGAAACTATCCCTAAGACCCCCAGATGCAATATTTTTGGGCAGATTAAGAAGTTTTACCTTATAAGACTTCAGGAATATTTAACAATTTAAGAATGAAAAATTGGTGTTACCTGGGGATAGTATAGTTATAGTATAGTGGTCTGTGGGTTGTGTGAATTTTAAGTAAATAATTTTTACCCAAAAAGTGTAGGCTCCAATTCGGTGTGGGTGTGGTCAAGTGTATTTCGCTCCACGGTTAGTTGTTGCTGGCAGGGTCAGTCAGGTCTCTCAAAGTCATCACGGGGGAAGCAACTCATCGCACTTGTGCCCAATTAGAGAGGCAGCAAGGGGAAGACAGAAAGAGACAGAAAAAAGAGAACAGAAGCAGAGCCCTGAGAACTGCATCATGAGGAGAGGCAGGATGAGCCAGCCAGCCAACCAGTGTGTGTGAAAGGCAGCGTGGTCAAGGAGCAAAAGATCAGCGCTCTGGGGCAGATCATCCGCACTGAATGTTGGTCGAGGAGTGGGTGCGATCATGGCGGAGTCTTCCACAGCGATCCAAGGCACGGCGGGGGATTGAGAAGAATGATGATAACCAACCCCAAACAGTCTGGCCAATGCCATTAAAAGCACCTAAGATGGGGGTAAGTTGGTGAAGACTGAGGCTGCTGGAGCCTCCGCTGGAGAGATGTGCTCAGATTTTCTTTTGCTAGTTAAGGTTCCAGCAGATGCATTCTACAATTGTTGCAACTGATTGATGTATTTTTTGGGTAGTCCTGGGAGGAGTGCACTACAGTAATCTAGTCGACTAAAAACAAAAAGCGTGAACTAACTTTTCAGCATCTTTTAGAGTGTCACTCACATGAGAGTAGGAGGACATTGTATGGACCAAGTGAAGGTAATTCCACACCAGGCCAGGGGATGGCGGGGTGCACTAAACTTCCGGTTCCAGCACCTAGGCTGAGGTCACTTCTTGTTCCGGCCCCTAAGATGACGTCAGAAGAAGGTCACTTCCAGTTCCCCTACATCACTTCCGGTCTCCCCACTTAAAACTGCCATTTCCCAAACCTCAATCAGTTCATGTCTGGACTTCAACCAAGACACTTCTGTCAAACAAATCAACCCATTGCAGCTAGGGATAATATACAGGTGGCTGCCCAAAAACCTTTTTTAAGTGTGTCCAGTCTGATCTTTCACAAGAGTTACAAGGGATCTAACCTTTGATATATTTTCCTTAAGTGAAAAAATGCTGTCCTGGTCATCGGATACAGTATTCACAGTGGCGGATTCAAGAGGCTTCCAAAGAAGAAGAACCCCTGGTCTGCAGGATTGAAATGTATCTGGCTGTCAGTGTCTAAGCAACAATGATGACAGAGAGCTACTACAGATTTATCTTTATTAGAGACCTGGGGTGGACACACATCAGTCACTTTGTCATGGAGCAGATACCTTTGTGCCTGAGAATTTTATTTTACATTTTTGCACAGAAAACAATACTATCAATAATATATGTATAATTACAGAGCACATGTCTCTGTCCTCACTTGAACCGCAATTTCAACAAAAACTCAAGGATACCTTTTACATTTTTATTGTAGAGGTTGACGACTTTAACTCTATGAGGGCTTAATATTTGTTTCTAAAGAACATAGTTTCTGAAAAGCAGTGTGGTTTCACACAGAAATCAACATAAGACATCTGTTGCTGCATGCTGCGGATGCCAGTTTGTCAAAAATGTGCGGCAGGCTTGCTGCCAGGCTGTCTTTGCATGGCTGGGGAGGCAGCAGTAGCAGCAGGGGTCACAGTCGCAGTGCCATTGTTAAGTGGCAGTCCTCCTGGTGAACATTGCTGTAGGCGTGTCAGCCTACATGAACCTGTTTAGCAGCACCACAATTAGCAGGGGACCATTTAGCTGAAGCAGGAACCTCACGTTCATTTTTGATCACTTGTATCAAAATCGAAGTCCGGCAAGTCTTAGTCCAGTTCAGAGATAATAGACAAAACTTTGTCCATGGAGTATTTTGCTTTCATTTACACGGATCGTTGAAGACACAGGACAGCGATATATTATTTACCCTATACAACTCCAGGCACCTGACACCCAGATAAACAGATCTGAGTCTTTGTGTACAACATAAAGCTGTGTTTGGAATATCAGGCTGCTTGCTGCTTGTGCTGATGGACAAATTTACAAAACAAAAGACGCTGATGGAGAGGTGACAAGGAATTTAAGGTGGCCCCTAATTTTCATAGGCTTCAGGGATTCTAGTGTTAAAGGATAGATCCTGACTGTGTTTTAGCCTATGTTTTTAACCACATTTGAATTATGTATTTACTGGATGTTAGCCTCCAGAAGAGCGCTTGTTTTTATGATGGATCATTTACTCATTTAAAGATGATTTCTGTACTGCACTTTGTTTTATACACTCTGATTAGAATAAGAAGCACTTTACAAATTTGCACCAATCTTTTTCTAATGTGTCGTCATTCACCCAACACTCTTACAATTACTGGTTCTTTAATGGTACTTTAGAGTTCTCTAATGGGTTGTGTGGTTCCTCATAGAACTATTTCTTGACAAAGCATCTTTTCATGTACTTTGTACATGAAGTTGGTTCTTTTTTGCTTTGAAAAACTTTCTCATATGTTTTAAAAAAATTAAATCTTCAATGTATGGTAGGGTACCTAGATGGACACTAACAGATTAAGAAAACCTGGACTTAGCCTATGTTACTGTGTGCAGCACAAATACTTTAACAGCCAATCTTAGAAAGGTAAAACTTTGAGTTAAACTCTTATTAGTGTTTGCTTAATTTCAATAGAATATAAATTTCTTTCATAATCACAGACAATGGTGTAGTCTTTTCTTGCTATAACTAAGACACTGTGTGTTAATTAAATCAGTTGTTGTTTAGAATAGGCCACAGTGCTAACAAGGACTGAAAGGCCCATTTTTAACATAGAAAATGGAATAGGCAGACAGTTTTCTGACCATTTTAAAATAGTGTAGAAACTTTTGGAAATGATTTGTAATGATTATAAATGTAACAAGATTTATAAGCTTTGAACAAAACTTCTCTTAAACAAGAACTTTTCTGATTTTTGCTGTTTTCATTTTTTCTTTTTTGTGTGAACTGTTTTACTTTGAATTTTAACTACACTTCACAAAAATTGGTCCACTGGTTGTTGATTTTTTTGAGACAGACAGACAAACAGACAGGGCTATTGCAATAGGTGCTTCTTACATTATATACGAACAAAACTAAAAATGATAAAAGTCACAGCCCATTTTGTTTAAAAAACATCACCCTACTGAATGTATTATGTTTTGAATCATTTATTTAATTTTGTTCAAGACATGTTTTATTGCATTGGATGAGGTTTGGGGTATTTTTTGAGAAGTGTCCAGCTACAATCAGGACAGTTTTAGGCCTCGGAGAGATCTGAGTACTTCAGACATTATGAGGTCCATAAATTGACACCCCATTCTGAAGCCATTCCCCTGTTTTGTCGGTGAACTGACACCTTTATTACATGCCCCTCATGCCGATTTCAACTCCCTTTCGGTCATGCACTCAAATGTGGATTCAGCATTTATTAAATTAAACTATTGATGTCTCTCAGTTATACATCTGAAGCAGTTGTTTTGGTGTCGTATATAAGAGACAAATTGAACAAAAAATCTTAACATTTTGTATTTTATAGTATACGTTTTAAATCTGTGTTTGCCATGTCTCATTCATGAGACTGATCTTTTTAATACTTTAGTTTTATACTGCACTCAACGGAGTAGTGGCTCTACACTGAAGGCTGACCCCTTAAAAATGGGAAATGCTAAGGAAGGAAATAAATTATATGCTACACTTAGCTACGATTAACACTACATATTCTTATAGACTCTGAATCGAATAAATCATAAATTTCTGTAATACCGCACCCCAGAAGTTTAGGAGCTTTTTAGAGTACTGTCTTAGTGGCCCTCTCTGCGTTATATCATTAGTACTGTATTATTACTGGTGTAAAAAATGTTAATATTTATATTAATGATGCATTAATTGTGGCGGAGTTTATGCTCCAGGGGAATGATGCACTTGCCCTCAGAGGCACGAAGAGGTATAAAGTAGTCATTTGAGTCGCCCAGCTAAGCCCTTCTCTGTTAGCCGAGAGGCCTTGCTAACCTTTGGGAAGCAAGTACGAAGAGACATTTATTACACCAGCATGAGAGTTTATCCTGGTGAAGCTTTTTTATTTATAATAAATATTTTTTTGCACACACGTTCAGTACATTTAGCACAAAAGTATACCGCTAACACAGGGTTGGGGGCGTGGAAAGTGGGTGGAATCAAAAGAAACGCATCTAAACAAGGATGTCATCTTACATGCCTCAGAATGTCTCAGGTCGCTGAATCTGTCCGAGGCCTAAAACTGTCCTGACTGCAGCTAGACTCTATTGTATTTTTTGGACTTCCCATTTGGAAATATATGAGGATCACCAAAGGCACCTACTAAAACTCTTCAGCCATGATGCTAAGAGAACCTGACGAACAAAAAATAAAATAACAGAGAACTAATCAGGTTTTTACATAAAAGCCATCAATTTATTAATAAAATTAGAAATTATCACAAACCACACATTTCACATTTTTGCCCCACAAAAATAGGAAGCTTGGCAGAATGTGTTGTTTCATTTGAATGTAGTTTTTGTTCATTTCAACACCTTTTAGCCTTTCCACACAAGAGCCTTGAGTTACAGCTCAATTCCTACAACTTGTGCCAAAATAAACAAAGCGTTAGAAATTAAGGCACTATTCTAAAGGATTATTGCAAAAGAGCATCAAAGCAAACAAAACAAATCAATAGCAAAATCAATGTATGTTTGTTGTTTATAAAACGAACCAAGAAACTGCTGTTATAGAAGAAGTCAGCATAGTCCCATTATGAACAAAAAACTGCTAGTCCATTGGGGAAAATTGCCTTCATCCCATTAGACAAAAAATTGATATCTTATAAAAAAAAAATGCGTATTAAAGATCACAGGGTCATTATCTGTAATTCAAGATTGTGTTCCAATTGTTAATTTAGTTTTATATGAGAGAAATATGAAGCAAGATGTATTTATTTTTATTAACGAAAGTATAAATTCACTTTTCACCTAAGTGACTCATTGTAGTGCAGCTGGCACTATAGCAAATCTATGGATTAAAGCATTTAACACAGCAGTGCATTCTGTCTTCTTAAAAAGAATATCTCTGTCTGTGATGAGATGGGGAGAGCAGCCTTTAATCTGAAACTAATTCCTGCAGTAATGAACATTTCATTCTGCAAAGCTCTAAATATATTTTAAGCAGGTGATGTTATTGATTAGTTAAGACATTTATCAGAGTTAATAAAGATTAACTTTAGGTCATCCTGTTTTCTCTTGCAATTCTGGGTTATGCATATTAAAATAATCATCCATCCATCCATTTTTTTGCCACTTATCCTGGTCGCAAGGGCAAGACTCTTAGCAAACGTGCCCAAACATTCTTTTTCCCCAGTACTGAGATGTACTGAGGCATACCCAGGCCAGCTGGCACAATAATACCAGTAAGAGACACAATAATAATTATAATAATAATAATAATAATAATAATAATAATACACTCCTCGGCAATGCATGCATTCTTCAACGAGTCCTCAGCTGAACAACAAGCTGTATTCAAAGCCTAAGAGGTCTGACTGACCCCTGGCCAATGCACCAGTATACCACAGAGCACTGAGAGGAGGATTTTATAATAATAATAATAAGAAGAAGAAGAAGTCACAGAAATCTCCTCCTTGATGGACTTGCCCAAAACATCTCCCCAGGGACTTACACAGTAGACATTCTAATCAGATGCCCGGACCACCTCATCTGACTCCTTTCAAGGTGTCAGTCGAGAAGTGGCGGCTCTACTTTAAGCTCATCCCAAATGTCTGCGCTCCTCACCCTGTCTCTAAGGTTAAGCTCAGACACCCTGTGAATATGCGCTCAGACACCCTGTGAATATGCGATCTGGTTCTTTCGGTCCCTATACACAGGTGAGGGCAGGAATGTAGACTGACTGGTAAATCGAGAGCTTAACGCTCTCTTCACTACGACTGACTCTTACAATGTTTCCACATGTCTGCCGATTTCCCTCACTCATGAACAAAAGTCTGAGATAATTAAACTCCTTCACTCCACATAAATGAGTCAGCAACTGTAAATTCATCTGGCATAAGTGAATGTAAGTGTATGCTTGGAGTCTTCCCAGTAATAGACTGCTTGGCCCATTTGGGTTTGTTGCTTCCGGTGCCAGGGCTTTGCCCATTGGAAGCACTACCGGGTCATATGGCAGTTCCAAATAATAGGGAGTGTATCTCCCTGCAGTGCCCCCTTGTGGCACCCCAGGACCCCAGTGTGCACCAGCATCCAGGGTTACTGTCATCTAGCATCCTGTGGGATAAAATGGCCCATAGAGACAGTCTTTTTCTGTCTTTCACTTCTATTCCAGACAGGAAAGGTTACTTTTTCTTTCCTGGTCAGGACACCCATCCATCCACATGAAGCCTCCTGTTTGGGTAAGGAACCTTTCTCTCTCTCAGCCGGGACACCTGTCCATCCACTTGTGGCCACCAGTCTGGGTAAGGATTCGTCCCCTTTCTCAGCTGGGATGACCATCCATCACGTATGGTAGTTACATCAACCATTCTCCTAATCAAATCATGATTTCAAACTTCTTTTCACATGGGTCAGACAATGACAGACTTGCCGTTCCTGTCTTCACTTCATCCATTGAAGAAAAATGTGTTCCCTTCAGGTCACTTTTGATTTTCAGGAACAAGTAAAAATCACAGGGAGCTAAATTGGCCAAATAGGGAGGATGATCAAGGACAGGGATATTTTTGTCAGTCAAAAACTGCTTTATGGAAAAAGCAGTCTGATCATTTCGAATAATCTGATTCAACGTTTTAATGTTTTCATCCATCCAAGACGAGCGTGGGCGATCTGTGCATTGAATGTCTTCCACATTTTCTTGTTTTTCCTTGAAACGTTTATGCCACTAAAAAACTTGTGTGCAAGACAAACTGTTATCACCATACACTGGTTTTATCATTTCATAAGTTTCTCTGGCCGTTTTGTTCAATTTCGCGATAAATTTGATGTTGATTCGTTGTTCGATTTTTTCACCCAACATTATAGCGCCAACTAATGTAGCTATTGTTCTGCAAATGCTGACTGGGCTATTCACAGGATATCCCTACCCGGTCGGCGATTTGAAAGAGCGTGTAGGAGGGGATAAAATTCTATGATTCACATTCGGCTGACCTCCAGATGGTTTTCCAGGAATGCCCCAAGTCCAGTCCGGTTATTTTTGTGTCTCACCTCGTACGGCTAAACTGAAGTTGCCCTTTAATGAGGAATGGTTTAAAATTCCTCCTCAGGTTGAGCAGTTCTGTTCTGCAGCAACCATATGCACTTTTTTGAATTCATTACTGCCACAAAAGGTTTGACCATTTATTAAATCTAAGGATTTACCTACTTTTTCTACAACACACTGACAACCTTTAAGAAGAATCTGGGTGAGAAATTGGGACAGCATAGGTCTTAGTTAAAAAAAGGGGGCTGAAGGACTGAACGGTCTCCTCCCGTTTGTCAAATTCCTTATGTTTCCTATGTTAAGCCTTTGATGGATGTGTTCGATAAAGACATGAAAAATAATTGCTTATTATTAGTGTAAGCATACAGTATTGTGTTGGTCTATTCTTGTGACACAGATGAAGATCAGATCACGTTTTATGTTCAAGTAATGCAGAAAACTGGGTAATTCCAAAAGGTTCACATACTTTTTGTTGCCACTACAGTACTCAGTTTTTGTCTCAGCTCTCTCTTCTTCTTTTTGGTGAATTTGGTAATTCTTTATTTAAAGAATCATTCATTTTTCTTTCCTTCAACCCATGCAGGCCAGAGTCCAGCAAAGGTTCTGATCTCAACCCTTTACCACTGACTTGTGGAGGTCTTTAAAGTTGATTATATGCTTCAATGGCTTCTCTCACAAATCTTGCTCCTGTTTGGATGTTGAATTTTCTAGATATTTTCTATGACCTCTAATGCAGCACATATGTTATTAAGTCAACAGTTCTTATTGGGATTTTCAGAAACTTTGATATCATTTCAACCCCCTTTCCTAATCTGTACATTTTTATTACTTTCATGTGACTTCCTTCAGAGTCCTAACCTTTTCTTCAGATTAACTAGGTGACCGATGATTCCTAAACAGACCAGAGTTTGTATCCATAAAATGTGACAACTTCAAAAGGGAGGGGACATTGAGAATATTATTCCCCTGACTGGAGCACTTTATGTAACCATCAGAATATACTGTAGTTCTTCATTTTGTGTAAGGCACATGCAACTTAATCTCTTTCAGGGTCTTAGGGGACTGTTGATTAACATACAGTATCTACTAACAAATGCCTAAATCTGTCTTTAAATAACGTAGACTGGAACAAAATTAATAAGTATTATCTGGAACCCAGCAGCTTCTGAAAAATCTTAAGGGGCTAATTTACTTTTGCAAGTAGCTGTATTTATGAAAGATGTTATTTAAATCAGTTTAGATTTAATTACATTTGGGCTAATATACAATTTAAAATCTAACCACACAGGAGCTATTTGTGTTATATTTTAAGTGAGCCATTAGTATCAACAGAGTATTTTTAATTCAGATTCTTTCACTTACTTACATTCCATGTAATAATTTTCTTCTGTGCTTGATAGTTATACTTTTTAAAACCTGGCAATGACATTTTAAACTCATAATTTGTTTCACATTTACCTAAAGTGCCTTCAGAAAGTATCCAGACCCTAACCCTAACCCTTCACTTTTTACACATTGACATTTAGACAATTTTTCAAATCCCATTGACACAATTATTGACACCTTTTTCTGTGACACTTGACATCTGCATCTGCATCAAATTCTATTGATCATCATTGATGTGTTTCTACACTTTGTTTAATGTCCTCCTATGGTAATCAAGTTTAATAGACGTGAGGTACTTGACGTGCTAGTTTACCTTTTATTCATGCAGCTGCAGAGTCTGATTTATTCAACTTTACTTTTATAATAAATGTTCAATATTCAGAATTATTAATTTGATTTGATTTGTTGCTGATAGTTCTTTAATGTACATAATAATCTTCTTATATAATATGCTACCGTGACTGTTCGTTTATCTGTCCAGGACATTAAATCACCTGTAGCTCGCAAACCATTTGACCTATTGACCTGAAATTTGGTACACATATACTACGTGATGTCTACTGTCCGCTTTCGGGGTGATGATTGACCTCCGAGGTTATTCCTCTTTTTATTTGTATTTTATTTTGTTGTACAATCAACTCTTGGCAGAGGCCAGCAGGAGCAGTCATGTGGCACAAGCGTACGGGCGCCATTCTCATTCCCTACCACCTTCACCATCACTTCCTCTACCTCTTCATATCTTAAATCATTCTTGAGGCAGATTGAAGACTTAAGTGCCAGCTTAAGTAAAAAATTAAGAAAAACGTACTAAGAAATTGCAACTCAAAAACTGGCTTAATCAGTTTTAACATGAAAAGATGCCGAAAGAAGAAGAGAAGCGGGCCGATAGAGTAGAGAAAAAAAGAGCTGCTCAAGAAGCAGCAAGCGCATCAACCTCTGAGCAAATGAATGCTAAACGTACGGAGAAAGAGGATGAAAACTAGGAATGCTCAAGTCAAGTGTATTCACTGCCCATTATCGTGCAGTACGCCGGTACTGGTACATAATAATAATCATTGTCTTGCAGTTCACTCCTCAAATATCCATCCCCATATCTGAGTATATAAGAAAGTCTAGGGGAGACCAATCCTGATTTGTTTTTCACTTTTTGTTTTTAATAAATGTTCGGTCCTTCTTTTGTGAACTGTCTGAGAAGGAGGAAGAAGAATGTTTTTGTTTTTATTATTTCGCTTTCATCACTATTTGCTTCGGAGCCACTGTAATTATTACATATAGCGCCTGTGCTTATTTTTCTTGTTTTTAGTAATGTTCTTAAATTAAGCTGTGTGCACTTGCGTGACATTATTGCAATGTGTGGAATAAAAAAAAAATCAATTTTTAAACAGTTATTTGTGTGTCTGTTCACCCACCCTACTGTCACTCAGTTATGTCTCCAGGTGCCATTAGTCTGAGACTGTGCAAAAGTGCCAATTCATGGGGCACCACATGAGAGAAAGCTGAAGAGAGCAAACTACAGAGATATTTATGATAAAGACCTGCTCCAGAACGTTTGGGAACTCAGATGGAGCAAAGGTTCACCTTCCAACAGAACAAAGACCCTTCGCACAAAGCAAAGCAAACCCAGAAGCGACTTTGGGAATGCTCTTGCGTAGTCCAGCCAGAGCTGGGACTTGAACACAATAAAAAAATCGAGATAGATAGATAGATAGATAGATAGATAGATATGAAAGGCACTATATATTTGATAGATAGATAGATACTGTAGATAGATAGATACTTTTTTAATCCCAAGGGGAAATTCACATAATCCAGCAGCAGTATACTGATACAAAGAAACAATATTAAATTAAAAAGTAATAAAAATGAAAAAATAAAATAAAAATCTCTGGAGAGTCCTGAAAATAGCTGTCTCCATTGAACCAAACAGAGCTTGAGAAGATCTGCAGACAAAAATCTCCAAAACCAGGTTTGCAAAATTTGGTGCATCAAACCCAAGAAAGCTCCAGACTGGAATCCCTTCCATAGTGGCTTTAACAACGTACTGAGTACGGGGTCTGAATACTTATGTCAATGTGATATTTCAGATTTTTATCTTGAACAGATTTTTAAAGAATCATAAAATCCTGCTTCAACTTTAGCATTCTAGGTTTTTGAGTGTTATTTGGTGAGGGAAAACATGGATTTAAATGATTTTAGAATAAGGCTACAACATATGTGTCTATAACCAAAAGGGCTTAAAGTGAAGGGATCAAAATACTTTGTATCTCTAGAAAATACATCTGTGCAAAATTTTACCAATATTATGTGCATTAATTGCCACAAATACACACAAATGTTGATAGCTTAGTATCTAAAAAAAATCAGATGAAAATAAAATCAGCAACAACATCTGGAATTGGTAAATCAATAATTTTCTGAAATAAAGCATTCCCATTGGGACCGTGAAATAAATATCCCGGTGTAAATGAACAATCCATTTAGCTTCACATTTCTGATTAAGTCCTTTTCATTCTTGTTTATCGCTAACATTAAATAAATTCACCTAATAAATTGTGTCAGAGAACAATGATACTGTTACAGAATGACAATTCTCCTGTCTTATCCATTTGTAATTCAGTTCTTCAGTGGGCTTTCATCGATAAGCAGTGAGTCATCTTTACAGAACATAAAATATACAGATAGTGTATTTGCTTTCCTGTGGATCTCCTAGTTGATGTTTTTCATGACAAGATAAAACTTTGAAAGTTAGCTCCAGTCACCTGCGTTGATTGATTCACTAAAGACAGATAGAGCAGGGCCTTGTCCCATTAGACAAAGTAATAAATCAAAGTTCAGAACATTTAATAAATTAACATCCTCATTATCAAGTTAAAATTAATGGCTTTGTAAGGCTCATGTGACAGAGCTTAATAGCATATAAAACAAAAATGAAATGCGAAGGCTAATGATTAAAACTGGACATAATGTGGTAGAAGAAAATTACTTGGTTGAAATACATTTCTTTATACTGTTGGCTATGTCAAATATTAGCTACAATACATGTTATATTTTCTACATTGCATGTTGTATATGCACTTTTATCAATGAATAGCAAATTGTGAAATATGAACACCCTGAAAGCTTGAAAATTAAAATGAGAGGTTCACAAAAATTGGTCTTGAACACATGTTATGGTAAATCACTTGGTTGATTGCTCAGTTTGCAAAAAAACATTGGATCTGCGAGCAGCTAAAAGGCTGGGTGTGTTATGATCTTTGGGCCACAACTCCAAAAAATTCAAACAAGATGTTAACATGTTGAAGTAAGCCTCAAGCCCACAAAAATCACCAAAGGGGAGGAGAACCACAAAAACCCCTGGATCAAGAAACCACTTCTATATATTTACCTTGTTAAATAAAGAGTCCAAAAAACAAACCCAGGAGTTCAAAATGACTACAAATCAAAATAAATAAAAACAGGACACAAAAAGCAAAGATTAAGAAAGTAAAAATAAATAAACCAAATCTGCAAAATTCAGACACACACACACACACACATATATATATAATATATATATATATATATATATTGTGGAGAATGGCCAGCCGTTTATCCTGGCCAATACCCCCAAGCCGCCAGGTGGAGCCTTCCTTGCAGCATGGAGGTCCCCAGAAGACCAGCAGGGCATCATGGACAATGGAGTTTTTATGTACAGCCCTGCTGGATGCCATGGGGGCCACTAGGGGACGCTGCAGGGAGGAGTAATGAATATTTTCCCCACGTCCCGGAAGCACGTCATTCCTCTTGTCCACGTGTGCTTCCGGGACGTGGGGAAAATATTCATTACTCCTCCCTGCAGCGTCCCCTAGTGGCCCCCATGGCATGGGCGAAGAAAAGAACTTGTACCTGACCCGGAAGTGATTGAGAGCCAAATGGACTGGGGATTAGGAACACTTCCGGGTCAGGAGATATAAAAAGACTGTGGGAGCTCCCAGACGGTGAGCTGAGTTGGGAGGCAGGGTGGCTAAGCGTCTGGGAGTGGAGGATTGGTTTATTGGATTATTGTATTGTTCATTTGAGAATTGTGGAGAGGAGTGTGCTTTGTGCACTTTATTATTATAATAAATAATTATTTGGACTTTTATCTGGTGTCTGACGTGTGGTCCGAGGGTAGAAGGGTGCGAGAAAACCCTAATTCTGTCACAATATATATATATATATATAAATTGCATATATCAATACTATATATTTATACTAGGGGATTTACCCCCTGCTTGCTTTGCTCACCAAAACCCCCAGCCTGCTCTACGTGCCAGCCACTTCGTGTTGTGAAGAGGGGGGGCTGAACACACTTCAAGGAGACACAGTCACACCTCCGAAACCCCCTCTTAAATGGTGATACAATGGGAAACACATACAGTTTTTTTTTTACCTCCTCTTTTCTCGATTAGCTGCTGGCTTGCTGCTGCTGTGCCACGTGATCTGCATCTTTGAACATTTACAGCAACTGTCCTATTCTTTGTCTTTTATTTCTGACCCCAAGTATGGTTAAATCAGTTGGCACGCGCGGGACGTGAGAGCACTGAGAGGAAACTCACAGGGAGTATGTGCAAGCTAAATGCAGGGACTTTATCAATTGATAAGCATTTGTGTATCTCTGTGTCCTTCCGGTTGCTATGCCTCTGTCATTCCAACAGATGGAGCATTACATTTACTTATTTGGCGGATGCCTTTATACAAGGCGGCCTACAATATGATGCAATTGGCTACATTACTTTTTTTTTTGGTGGGGTTTTCTAATTGGAGCACAGGCAGGTCAAGTGACTTGCTTAGGGTTACACAGTGTCAGTAGCAGGATTTGAACCCACAACTTCAGGGTCTGAAGTCCAAAGCCTTAACCGCTACACCACACTACCTCCCACATTTGTAATAATAAAATAAATGTAATAATACATTGCATTTGTCATTCTAAGAGATGGTGCATTACTTTTACGCACCCTATACCAAATTGTTTATAACAGAGCCATATGTATTTCATTTGTGATTCCAACAAACATTTGCAGTAATGTGTTTAATTACTGTCGTCCCTGCGTGTAGTTTGCATGTTCTCCCCGTGTCTACATGGGTTTCCTCCGGGCGCTCCGGTTTCCGCCCACAGTCCAAAGACATGCAGGTTAGGTGCATTGGCAATCCTAAATTGTCCGTAGTGTGTGCTTGGTGTGTGTGTGTGTGCGTTAGGATATAGCGGGTTGGATAATGGATGGATGGATGGATGGATGTTTAATTACTAAAACCTTTGATGCACCATCAGTTGGAATAAAAAATGCAACGCATGTTATTGGTACATGCATTACAAAATACATTCCAATAGATGGTGCACTGCAAATATTAACGCTGAGGTCTGTGTTGATTATTTAAATTTCAAACCATCCAATAAACATAGCTAGAACTGCATATAGTTGTACATATGAGAGTGACCTTGTATTGTAACAAATGACAGGTGAGAATGATTTCATGATAATGAAAGTGTCATTAAAGCAAAAAGGGGGCTAATTTCAAAGAATCTAAAATATAAGGTAATTTGGATTTGTTCAGGATTTTTTTTCTCTCTGCATAATTTCAGGTAATCTTATTTTTTTATTTACAATGTAAAAAGTTGTAAACATAAAGAAATGTACATTAATGACCAGACATGCCCAGAGTTTTGACTGGTACCCTATCGGAGTGGGCTACTTTAGAACTGTTTAAACCAAGGCGTGTTTCTCGTCCATGTGTGTGTTCCTGTGCCCTGTGAAAGCCTGGCACCTCTTCCAAATTAGTTTCCCACCTCGCTCTCAGTGCTCCCTTGATAGGCCCCAGCTCCCAGCAGCCCTAAAGAGAGAAGAATTTCATAATTTAAAGAAGTCAATGATTTGGGCAACTTGCTTCTCTTTTTTTCCGGTCAAAATGGTGCCTCCTTTCAAACGCTGTTAGAAGAAACCGAATTGTAATGTAAAGTACTGGAAAGAAAAAGATGGATGAATATATTATAACAGCAGAAGCTGCACGAAGGAAATGGGCATAAGGATAACATTCAAGCAGTAAATAATATTAAAGTACACAACGTGCCACATTTTTTAATCTGCTGCTTGCTTTCTCAGGCCCCCGCCATTTTATTTATTCTGGAGATTTTCTGATTTATTGCGTATTATTCCACTGAAGTAGTGTATCATTCACTCAGTCAGGGTATAAAAAAGAAGTCGGTAAAGACTGATCAGAATTAATTATGAAACACATAGAATGCGCTGACAGCTTCTTCACTCTTACTCTTTGCATGTCTCTTTCTGCAAAAACAAGCAGACTAACCCATACACACCGCTTTCGTAGACGAAGTGAGGACAGGACTTTCATTTGTGGAAATGATATGGATCTACTTTTGCCTCCTTTCCAATACTTCATTGTTCATAAAGATTTACATGTTATTTGTAATTTTATTTGTATCTGAAATGCTGGAGCGGTCGTTAAATATTACAAATCACATTCCGACTTTTAGCCTTTTTCACTCCACAGGTGTTTACTTTCCTCCCACTTCTTGAAGCAGCAAAGTGGTAATCACTTTAGGGCACGAATCAGATGTGCTAATCTACAAATGACCTTTACTGTTCTTAAATTATTATGTAAAACATACGTTACTAATATAAAATACAATTATATAATGTCTCAAATCTGATTGCTGGCCATTTTGGTGAACTGAAAAGCAGAAAAGATATGAGTACTTAATCAGCACCGAGAGAAAAAAAAATATATTTCTGCTCACAAAATGGAATGATAACACTTGATGCATATTTATCATATTTGTAAATGCTGCTTAGTTGATTTCCGTCAATAAAGAGCCATTATTAGACTCATTACACAATAATTGCCTCTTATGCTTTAAATGCCAAACATGGCAATTCTTTCTTGTTGAACTTTTCTCCTTTTACATTTCAATAGATCCACAACATCTGGCAATTAAAAAAGAACTGCCTTGAGGGTCACAAGATACATGTTTGAGGGCAGTTGTTCAAGCAGCCGTACATTCTGCTAGTAATTTTGTCGCATTAGGATCCAGTGCTACCAACTCGAGGTCACAAAGAGGACCTGATAAATGTGTCTTTGATTTAATGATGGATTTAGTCTGTATGCTGCATTAACCGAGGGGAAAGAAATTGAATACTGATCAATGGTGGAAGCATGTCACATCAGTATATTGATTTATAATTGATTCATTTAGACAAGCGAGGAAGCTTTCATCAATTGACTTATGAGCAGACCTCTCTTAATGCTGTGCAATTGCATGAACAAAATGGGGTAACTGTATGAAAGGAATGCTCCATCCAAAAATAATAACATTTTTTTTGTGTGTTACTCATACCTTGTGTTTTAGATCATCCATCCATCCATCCATTATCCAACCTGCTATATCCTAACTACAGGGTCATGGGGGTCTGCTAGAGCCAATCCCAGCCCACTGCAGGGTGAGCACACACACACACACCAAGCACACACTGGGGACAATTAAACAGTAAACTCCACGCAGGGAGGACCCGGGAAGCAAGCCCAGATCTCCTAACTGTGAGGAAGCAGCGCTGCCCACTGCGCCACCATGCTGCCCTGTTTTAGATTATATTAAATGAAATAATTTATTTATAATATAACATTTAGGGTGGCACGATGGCACAGTGGTAGCGCTGCTGCCTCGCAGTTAGGAGACCCGGGTTCGCTTCCTGGGTCCTCCTTGCGTGGAGTTTGCATGTTCTCTCTGTGTCTGCGTGGGTTTCCTCCCACAGTCCAAAGACATGCAGGTTAGGTGGATTGGCGATTCTAAATTGGCCTTGGTGTGCGGGTGTGTTTGTGTGTGTCCTGCGGTGGGTTGGCACTCTGCCCAGGATTGGTTCCTGCCTCGTGCCCTGTGTTGGCTGGGATTGGCTCCAGCAGACCCCTGTGTTTGGATTCAGCGGGTTGGAAAATGGATGGATATAACATTTAAAACAACAGAGGTTGTACCAAAGTGCTGTACAAAGGAGCATTATATTAAACACAATGCAAACAATCGTGCAGAAGCAGATTAATAAAACAACCAAATTTATCATCCACCACAATCCCATTATCTCTATATTATTAAAAAAAAGTCTTGAAAGGCTTGGAAGGAGACGATACGTGATTTTCTCAGAGACACTTTAATGTCCCGCGAGACAAGGCAGTGAGACAAAAGGACAGCTGCTGCCCAGGCTTTTAAATGATCGACATGCAGTGCGACAAGCAGAACATGGAGATTGACAGCAGCAGCAGAAAGACAGCAGCTGATCAGACCGCATCTCCTTAGCCTGTGTTCAGCCCCCTACCCCCAAACTTCACAATGTGAGCGGCAGACACATGAAGTAACTGGAGCACAGCGCACCCCGGTTGGGGGCGGTAGGCGAGCAAAGCGAGCAGGGGACACAGCCCTCTAGTACGTAGTGAAGAAAACAAGTAGGTCTTAAGCCGACTTTTATAAACTTTGATAGAGGATGAAGACCTGATGTGAAAAGGCAAGTCATTCCAAAGCCTAGGAGCAACAACTGAGAAAAATTGGTCTCCCCTTGACTTCAGCCGAGATCTTGGAAATACAAGGAGTAGTTGTCCAGATGACCTCAATGCTCTCAGTGCCACATAGGGGTGAAGGAGGTGACAGATGTATTTTGGAGCGAGACCATGCAAGGCTTTAAGAACAAACAACACGATTTTAAAATCAATGCGACACGTCACCGGTAGCCAGTGGAGAGAGGCTAAGATGGGGGACATATGATCCTTTTTTCAAGACTCAACTAAACATCTAGCTGCAACATTTAGAACCAGCGGAAGGTGCAACAGAGCAGATTTGGGCAGTCCTACATAGAGATGGCAGAGATGTAATAAAAGCTTGAATAAGTCCTTCTGTGAAAGTAAGGATTTTAGTTTAGAAATTTGCCTTAGTTGGTAAAAACTGGACTTTACTACCATGGAGATTTGTTTTCAAAACTTAGTGACAACTCGAAGATGAGACCTCGGTTTCTGACATCGTTATGAATCACTGAGTACCGACTTCAACTGCAGATGTGGTAGGACCAAAAATAATGAATTCTGTTTTTTTTTCATTTAATTATAAAAAATTTTTGAACCATCCAATATTTAATATCCTCAAAGCATTTTTTACAGATAAAGTGATGTTAGGACTAATTTTGAGGTACAGCTGCATATCATCAGCGTAACAATGATGTAACAAAGATGGCCAAGGGGAGCAGACAAAGGGAAAATAAAAGGGAGAGACAGGATTGGTTCAGATCCTACCTCTCAGGCCGCACTCACTTTGTTCAGCTTAAAACTTTCACATCCCAACCCACTGCTGTTACTTCAGGTGGGCTCTGTCCTGGGGCCGTTCCTTTTCATTATTACCTCCTTCCACTTGGTAATCCATCCACCCTTTATCCAACCCGCTATATCCTAACTACAGAGGTCTGCTGGAGCCAATCTCAGCCAACACAGGGCGCCAGGCAGGAAATAAACCCCAGGCAGGATGCCAGCCCACCGCAGGGCACGCACATGTCTTTGGACTGTGGGAGGACACCGGAGTACCTGAAGGAAACCCACGCAGACAACATGCAAGCTCCATGCAGGGAGGACCCCAGAAGTGAACCTGGGTCTTCTAATTGCAAGGCAGCAGCGCTAACCACTGCTCCATTGTGCTGGCCCCCCTTAGAAATATCTTTCGTAAATATAACATTAGCTTCCACTGTCATGCTGATGACACCCAGCTCTATCTCACTAGCAAACCTACTGCTTCCTTTCCACCCTCCTTACTTATTGATTGCATTTTCTTAAATCAAATAGTGACAAAACTGAGGTTCTCCTCATTAGTACAAAATCGACATTATCCAAAACTGATCATTTTTCATTTGTTATTGATAATTCCTCTGTCTCCCTTTCCCCACAGGTTAAGAGTCTGGGTGTCATCCTTGACAGCACTCTATCTTTTCAGTCCCACATCAATGACATCTACCGTTCTGAATATTTTCAACTGCGTAACATTAATCGTATTCGCCCCTCCTTCAATCCCCACACCACTGCTACCCTTGTTCATAGCCTTGTCACTTCTCGTCTGGATTATTGTTCTTTGGTCTTTCTCGCAAATCTCTTTATAAGCTTCAACTGGTCCAGGATTCTGCTGTCCGCATCATTACTAGAACCCCCCCTATTCATCATATCACTCCCGTCTTGCAGCAGCTTCATTGGCTTCAAGTTCATTTCTAAATTCAATTCAAAATTCTTCTACTGACATTTAAGGCTCTCCACAACCTTGCCCCTCCATATCTGTCTGACTTTCTCCATGTTGCCATTCTCTCCAGCACCCTTTGATCCTCTTCCTCCATCCACTTGACTGCCCCCCTTTGTCCATCTTACCACTATTGGGAGCAGAGCAACTGAACTCTGGAACTTACTACCATCTGAGCTTAGAAATATTGAATCATTTTCACTTTTCAAATCTAAACTTAAAACTCATTTGTTTAAGACTGCTTTTTCCTTTGATTACAATTGCTCTGTTTGATTTTAATTTTTGTATTTTACTTTTGTTTATAATCTGTGTTTTGTCTGTTGTTCGGTGGTCCTTGAGTGTTTAGAAAGGCGTCTACAAATAAATAAAATTTATTATTATTTATTATTAGAACCTTGTGGGATGCCATGTATCAGAGGAGTTAGCTGAGAGAAATTCCCATCTAAGTTAACAGACATAGATCTACCTTTAGGTGGGACTCAAACCATCTCAATGCACAGCCTTGAATGCCTACAACATCCTCAAGCCATTTTAACAGAACCCCATGGTCCACTGTGTCAAATGCCACACTGAGATCCAGTAAGTCTGAGACTGCAGAAGAGCCAACGTTTTATGGTGATGATCAAGACAAAATGTAATCGCATGTTTGCATAGAGAAAGGAAATAAAAGATGTTTATGATAGAATGGGAGACCACTGTGGAAACCAACACAGTACTATGGCAAACTATATCAAAAATGCCCAGAGGAAAAAAAAAATGTCACTTGACTCATGTTACGTAATCGTCAGTTATTCAGGCACATGCACAGAACGTGCAAAACGCATGCAATTACATGAATACTTTTGGAGGAGTCAGTGCAGAACATGAACAAAAAAATGTGTTCCCACAGGAATGAACTTTTTGAATTGAAGAGTCGCCTCTTCCCCCCATTCATTCATTGGGGTAGAAGCAGAACTTCAATTGAAAATTCATTTTGCTGGCATTTTTTTCAATTGGCAAAATATAAAGCGATTATGATATAGACACTTTGAATGCTTATATGGGTTCATTTCAATCATCTTTGAGGTGGTTTGGGGTCTCTGAACTCAGTTTTGAAATTTTATTTGTATTTTTCTACTTTGTTTAACAGTTTCTTTGCAGCATTTTGGCCACCATTTTGTATTTGTAGCTGTTGGGTGCCCATTGTTAGGACAACATCATATGTTTCTAGGGGTGTGCTTCAGAGGTTGTGAACCGAGATTAATCAATGTGACAGGTTCAAAAGTCTGTTGAAAACTCGTTGTGGATACTAACGTCCTTTTTCAGAGATCCTTTTCTGGTTCTGCCCTATTGCTACTGAAAATTTTAATATGGAATTTTGCCTTACATTTTGGCTTGCCACTTGTGTCTTATGATCTCTCAGTTTTCTGTCACCGCCTGGTATGCTCTCATATCCCCGTCAGCTTGAGCGACCCTGAGATGAGATGTATATTTTGGGATCCGAGTGACAAATAAAGGTTAAGGAAACGAACGGTGAGGGTTTAAATGTCCCTGAAACAGCTAGCAGAGGTGGTAAATAAGTTAATGGACACTAAGTTAATGCACAGCCAATAAGTTAATGATGCTCCTAGAAATCAGCCCATGACCTCATGCAGTCGTATAAAGGAACTATTAATCCTGAATCTCATGCATTACAATAGTAATCTTAACAAATGTAGAGGGCTTCTTAATCAATGCCATATTGGTTTTCAGGCCTAATTACCTAGATGATCACAGATTGATTGATGTTTTAATGTCGCTGCTGGATAGGAAGCTGTAACAATGTGGTTCTGTCATGTATGATACAAAAAAAAAAAAGATGCTTAATGTATCTATTTGTTCTGAGGGAGCAGCAAAAGCAGTCTTCCACTCATCCCCTATCCATTTGTAAATAAGATTACATGCCACCCTGAGGTCTAATTTAGAAAAAACAGTAGACTCCATAACCTGATTTAGCATGAATGAGATAAGAGGAAGAGGATAGTTTGTTTTTACAATTATTTTATTTATTTCCTGCAAGTAATACAGGGGTGTAAACAACTTATTGATTAAAAGGTAATCAATAAATATTGCCTATAAACAAGTGATAAAAAGGCATTCTTAAAAGCACAATCAATAAATCAACCAATAAATGAATAAATGTTATGTGCTGACAGAATCGATCTAATCCTGCCATGTCACATGATGAATTCTTAATATCAGCCATTACCAAATCATGTGGAGTAATTTCACATACTCAATAATTTTGAAGAAATCTTTAACGACAAATGGAAGACATATCACCTACCTCTACATTTGACACTCCCAGTTGGCACACACCTTCCACACTGAGACCCCAGTAACTGCTTTACCATGGCATCAACATAAACCCACTAGTAAACCCCACATTATGCCACTCTTCAGCTCTATTCATTACTTTTGATGAGCGTGCAGTGACAAGAAAAAGTACATGAAAACTTTGGAAAAAACTTTATTTATGTATAAATTTTCCTTAGAATATGGCCTGATCTTCATCTAAGTTGCAATAACAAGCAAACATAATCTGGTTTAACTAATAATGTGCAAATTATTATTATTATTATTTTCTTTTGCATATTGAATACATCATTCAAACATCATTCATACATTGAAAAAAGTATGTGAACCCTTCAGCTGATGACTTCAACAAAAGCTGATTGGAGTCTAACCAATGACATGAGATTAGAGGTGTAGTTTAAAGATACTTTAACCAATGAAAAGAAGACTCAAACCTTTTGAGTCTGCTATTCACAAGCAGCATTTGTTAATATGAAATATACCTTAAAAATGAGATCTCAAAAGATCTACAATCAGGACTTATTGAATTGCACAAAGCAAAGTGATTTCAAAGAACTGAGATATCATCATCATCATCATCAGTCCACAGTTAGATAAATGGAGATAATTTAGCACTGTGGCTATCCCTAAATGTAGGTGACAGCCAAAGTATGTTAGAAATACACAATACAGAATGATCAGTGAGGTAAAATAAAACCCTAGACTAAAAGATAAAGACTTGAAGTAATCATTGGAATCCCTGGAATAGGTTAACATCTCAGGTTAACATTGAACGATGATAGTGTCAATGGCAAAACACCAAGGAGGACACATGCTGCTCTCCCAAATACAGTGCTCAATGCCTGGAGACTGCCAAAGACCACAAATATTGAGAAGAATATGCAGCAGTACATATGGCATAGAAAAGACACCACATTCCAAGGTGAAAACATCAATCCAGTGATGAATTACGGTGGAGGGAGCATCATGATTTGGTTTGCTTCCTTAGGGTCTGGATAGCTTGCCATCATCAAGGGGCAAATGAATAATCAAGTTTATCAAGGAATCCTACAAAATAATGTCAGGGTGTCTCTCTGCCAGCTGAAGCTATCTTGAGGTTGGGTGATGAAGCAAGACATTAAAGTAAACCTACTACAAGAATGGCTACAAAAAAAGAAAATCTGTCTTTTGGATTAGCCCAGTGAGAGCCCAGACCTTAACCCAACAGAGATGCTGTAGAATGACCTCACACCAGACATCCTAAGAATATGGCTGAGCTTGAGCTCACTTCTATAAAGAAGAATTGTTCAAAATGCCTTCTGAATGTTGTGAACGTATGATTTGCAATTACTTTAAGGTAATTTCAACCAAAAGAAGTTCAACCAGTTATTAAATCCAAGGGTTCACTTACATTTTCCACAGCACACTGTGAATGTTTGATGGGTGCTTTCAATAAAGACATGACAGACTATAATAATGTGTATGTTATGTGATGGACAGCCGGGGATCTTGCCCAGACGGGACAACCTTTTTAGGAGAAGACTGGGGGA
Organism: Polypterus senegalus; assembly: GCF_016835505.1. Classification (NCBI taxonomy): domain Eukaryota; kingdom Metazoa; phylum Chordata; class Cladistia; order Polypteriformes; family Polypteridae; genus Polypterus; species Polypterus senegalus. The sequence goes on along the minus strand of NC_053155.1, from coordinate 24,455,802 downwards.
ATGGGCATACTGCCAGGAATACCTCCCCCGGGACACGAGAGGGCAGCCCCCTTGGTTTACATCGGGGCCATGAAATTGGAGCTTAGAAGCTCGGGTCCATGGTCACCGCCAGGGGGCACCTGGACAGCTCCAGAGTCTGGACATGCAGCACTTCTGCCACACCCGGAAGTGCTGCCAGATGTTAATCAAGGGGCACCTGGAGCACTTCCGGGTGCACTGTAAAGGAGGTCGTCTCACTCCATTTTTGGGCGAGAGTCGGGAGGAGGAGGACGAAGCTTGGGAAGAAAGGAGTAGAGGAGGCGAGAGGAAAGACAAGGACTGAGTACTGTGGTTGGATCACTGTGTTGTGTGCAGGACTGTAAAATAAAACGTGTGTGTTTTGGACATACGGTGTCTGTCTGTCTGTGCCAGGGGCCTGTCTTCTACAGTTAGTAGTGTAAGCATATTGTGTTTGTCTGTAGTTGTGACTTAGATGAAGATCATACCACATTTTATAACCAATTAATGCAGAGAAATAGGTCATTGCAAAGAGTTGATAGTTTTTCTACCCACTATAAATAAAGGAAAAGTGAATTCCTCAGCTCCTTCACACAAACTCAGGATGTTCTCCCCATGACACTCAAACACTAACCACTATGCCAGGGTTCTCATACTCCGGTCCTGGATGGCTGTAGTAGTTGCAGGTTTTCATTCTAGCCCTTTTCTTAATTAGTGGCCTGTTTTTGCTGCTAATTAACTTCTTTTGAATTCATTTTAATTGACTTGCTTTTTTAAGATCTGTTCCTCTGAATTTCTTCATCATTCCTCTGAATTGCTTCATTTCTTTCCTTAAATGGCACACAAACAGAAATGATATGTGAAGTGAGGGAGCCAACAGAAGACCAACTGAGTCAAGGCCTCAAACTCCAACCAGTTGCTTAATCAGGTGCCAATTCTTGTCATTAATTAAATCCGTTCTTTAATTCTGTGGCTAGTTGCTGCTCTCGTGGTGCAGACATTTCTGAAATTGCTGATTTTCTCTTTTCTAAGAGCACACTGTTAAAATGTTTTGGGGACCCGAGCAGACCATCATTCCTGAGACCTTCATCTTTCTTTATTTTCAAATATTGTATGATGAACACCAGTTGTTTTGGCTCATTTTGTATCTCATTATTGTTTGGACATGTTCTCCCCGTGTCTGAGTGGGTTTCCTCCGGGTGCTCCAGTTTCCTCCCACAGTCCAAAGACATGCAGGTTAGGTGCATTGGCGATCCTAATTTGTCCCTAGTGTGTGCCTGGCGTGTGTGTGTGTGTGTGTCCTGCAGTGGGCTGGTGCCCTGCCCAGAGTTTGTTTCCCGGCTGGGACTGGCTCCAGCAGACCCCCGTGACCCTGTGTTAGGATATAGCGGGTTGGATAATGGATGGATTGATTATAGTTTGGCAGCTAATTAAGGAAAAAGAAATAATTAAGGTGTCTGAGTCTTCAAGAGCAAGTCAGTTAAAATTTATTTTAAAGAAGTTAATTAGCAGCAAAAACAGGTCACTGATTAAGAAAAGCTTTAGAATGAAAACCTGCAGCTACTGCTGCCCTGCAAGACTGGAATTGGAGGACGCCCGCCATAATCCTATATCTTAAGTGATACTGGCTAATAAACATTAGTTTGTTATTGGCATCAAAGTGTGGTGAAGTGTTTTAACATGCCAGTTAGATATGCACGTGACAATTTAATAATGTGTGTGTGTATGTGTGTGTGAGTGAGTAGGCCATTCCAGGCCTGATTTCTGTCTTGCATGTGATGCTGTCAGGTCAAGCTCTTAGATCCCTGTGATTCTGAAATAAATCTGGATTGAAAATCCCAGTACTAGTAAAAAATCAGAGAGAAACTCCTCTAAAGAATGAAAGTGATATTTGCCATGTTTGTAGTGCCAGCTCAAATCATTAGAAATCCTCAGTATGCCTGGAATGAACTCAGTGCCCATTATGATTTCAAAGACAATGCACAATTGAAGAGACATGCTGAGCGCGCAGGACACTGTGATCCACTATTGGTACTTAAAAGCTAGTGAACACCAGCTTCCATGGGTGTAAACCCAGCAGAACTCCAAATGGAACAGAAAATTAAGACTGCGCTGCCAGTCCTTGAAAGTAATAAAGACCTGAAATGACCTGACAAAAAAAACGATGAGAACATCCTTCAGAGTGGCAAAACAGCCAAAGAACATTAGGCTTACTCTTCAAGAAATGGCAACAAGCAATAGACTTGCCTATATTGTGGCTGTGAGTTGGGTCTCGTAGCAAAAATAATGAAAGGGATCTACTACTCCAGTGAAATGAATGCTGACTTTGCTTGTTCTGTTTTGTTGAAACAAGGTAGATTACTGATAAAAAGAGAAAATCCCAGCATTGGAACTTGTTAAGCACAGAACTTTAATCAGGTACTGTAGCTGTAGTGTTGGGATACACAATTACAATCCTGGAGGTCCACAGATGGCAGCAAGTTTTCGTTTTAACCAGTTTCTTAATTAGAACCTGTTTATTTACTAATAAAGCACAATGTTTGGGGGGCTTAGTTTTAGTTAAATTGTTTGTTACAATTCATTGCCCTTAATTGTATATTTAAACAGCTGTATTTAAATCTCAATTGTCGTCCATTTTCAGTTAATAATGAGGTGTAACTGGCAAAGGAACAACTGGCTCTCCAGCTAATGTGCTTCCATTTAAACATGAGTATATGCATCATGAAGTATACAATTTAATAAAATGTTTTGAAATAAATGAGAAAGAAGAAAAGGACCACAACATCTATGGATAGCCTGCTCAGAAAAGAAAAAGATTACATTTTAGTATTGAAAGAATGAAAGCACTAACAAAATATTATCACGTGTGTGCATCTGGGAGACAACCTCAGAGTTCATTTAATCTATATATATATATAAGTCAATGTACATGTGTGTGTGTGTATGCATGTATGTTCCGATATCACTTCCGAACGGCTACAGCGATTTTCATGAAACTTAGTACACATGTTTCTCAATGGTCGACTAAAAATACTGTAGGGTGAAATCAACCCTAACCTGCTCCCTTCTGGGTAGGGTGGGGAGTGATCTTGCAGTCCTGTATGCATTTTATCACTCGGAACGACCACCAGAGAGCGAACTGGAGGTGACTGCCAGCATTCTTTATGTTTGAGCGCCACCGCAACCCTGTAGCTTTTGAAATTAAACAGAGTTGGCCGGTTCTGGGCATCAACTGGATGATAACATACATACAAGACCGCAAGACAAGTACATTAGGGAGTCTTTATTGTTTGTTAATTTATTTTTATTATTAATGTTGTGGTTTTTTTTTTATTATATTTTTTAAAAACACTTTATTTTCCTCCCGAGTAACGCTTGGTATTTCAGCTAGTAGGCCTAATCAGAATCAGAATCAGAATATCTTTATTGTCATTGTAACAAATACAACAAAATTAAGTGCAGTCCCTGTGGTGTAAAAATATAAATAAATATAATTACAAAAGGATAGGAAAGGATAAGAAGAAATTACGAAGAACACAAACATTCAACATAAGACCTTATTGCACATACTATAAAACACTATTGCACAAGATGTCATCTATTGCATTGTTGCATTGGAGGTGATTAGGTGGCATTCAGTGCCCTAATAGCAACAGGGTAGAAACTGTTATTCAGTTTATTAGTCTTTCTTTTGATGCTTCTATATCTTTTGCCGGATGGCAACAGTTGGAACATATCACGAGCGAGCGGGGTGTGAGGAGTCTTTTAAGATGTTTTCTGCTTTCCTGAGGCAGCGAGAGCTGTGCAGTTCATCCAGAGAGGGTAAAGCACAGCCAATAATCTGCTGGGCAGTCTTTACAATCTGCTGAAGTGTTTTCCTCTGCGCTGTTGTGCAGCTGGAAAACCACACACAGAGGCAGTAGCATAGGATACTCTCGATAGAAGGACATCAGCAGTTTTTGGGGGATGTTATTTTTCCTGAGGACACCTTCTTCGCTTGCTTAGCCGGGTTCGCACCCCAGGACATGTCTTCCATGATGTGGACTGCCAGGGAGCAGAAGTCTGACACCCTCTCCACACAGTCCCCTCCGATTTAGAGTGGTTTGATGTTCGTTTTCTTTATATACACCCTAGTCGTAATTGTGTTCAGGAGCAGGTTGTTGTCAGTACGTGCTATACTCCAAGCCAGAGGGTGGTGCTGTTGTCTAATGCCTTCTGCCTTCTCTTCTCAGCAGAAAGGATGACTGACAGCTCCTTTGTCCATGATGTCACTTCCTGTTTCTGCTGTCCTGAACTCACCCCTCCCGGCTTGTAGGCATCATAACCGACTCCAACACCATCTTGGGCAGTCTGAAAAAGGCTCTCATCTGAACAAGACAAACTCAATTCAATTCAAACGTTATTATCCTTTCTGTTTTGTCCATACAATTTCACTATGGTTCCCCAACTCTTTATAACGTTTCCTTAGCTTATTCCATCATATAATTAAATATCAAGTTTCATTACCTGTTAGGCCTGACCTCTAGATACAAACTGGTTGGAATGAAAACTTGCAGCGAGAACTGTATCTGAGTAGCCCTAATCCAGTGGCTAAGTAACTGGGCTTTAAACTAAAAGGTAGCCAGTTCAGTTCATGCATCTGCCTCATTGCATAACCCTGATCAAGTCACTTGAGCTAAATAATAATAATACATTTTATAAATGTGCTTCAAAAATGAAAGATACAGTGGATTCAAAAGTATTTAGACTACTTTTTCACATTTTGTTATGTTGTAGCCTTTTGCTAAACTCATTTAAATTCTTTATTCCCTGTCATGAGATGAGATGGCATGGGGTATTTTGTTTGTCAGCTATGGAGTGTCGATGAAATAATTAACTGATCATGCATTCACGTGCAAATATGTGTGGTTCAGTCAACTGCCTCAATAGCGTTCTGGGGGCTGTAATTAGTGCCAGCATACCTGCAATCCCTAATAGTACAGTATAAAAAGAAGCCTGGGCAGGAAACAATAAGGAAGAGAACAATTAATTTAAGAAAAGGGAAAGATGAAGTCTGCAGGTTAAATGAAGAGGAAATAAAAGAGTTGAGATTGTGACAGAACTGATGAAGGCAGGTAGTCAGGAAGTGACCCCAAGATGAGCAAATCATCTGCAGCATCGCTCCTGTTGAGCTCCCTAGGAACAGGAATGATCAATTGCTCCGAGTTCACAGATGCAAAGGGATGGTGGGAGACGCAGCGGATACTGCCTGAGGTGGCTGGGGCCCCAAGCTGAAGAGTAAGAAGGCCACGTCTGTCGGTTGATGCTTCCTTGTGCCGAGGAGACTGATAATGGTAAGATGTGGAGATGTCAGATTTAGAAGGAGGCAGTAAGGCTTGTGTTGTTTTTTAAAAGAAGATCAAGACTGTGTTTGTAAATTCGGGATTTTAACTGTGTAATTGATTGAACTGGTTTTTAATCCACTCTATTTATGGATAATTTATTTCATTATTTAAGATTTATAATATTGCACTTTAATTTAGAACTCTGTTTTAATAAAAACACTTTGCACATTTGCACCAACTCTTACTTGTTAAGTGGCCTCCTTTGACCTGCTCATCTTGGTTCATGTCATCCACAGTTGCAGGTTCAAGTGTTGCAAGGGACCCCCGAGCCAACCCGGACTGTGAAATTCCCACAGGAAGCAACACTCAATACCCCAGAATGACAAGGTGAAAACAGGATTTTACAATTTTTTTGCAAATTTATTAAAAATAAAAACTGATATATCAGATTCACACAAGTATTCTGACCCTTTGCTCAATACTTTAAAACATTTGAAAATGTGTAATGAGAACGGGTCATTTTGGTTGGAGTTTGTCAACCCCATTCGTCTAGATTGTCCAAAGTCAGGATTTGAAGGTGTGATAAGTTGCACAATGGTGATAGTGTTTGCCTGTGTGTTCATGTGGGTGAGAACAATAGGTGAGTGTAGTTGTTTCTAGAACATGATATAGAGGTTAAATCGTTACACTGTGGCACTTAGAGGTTGAAGCTCTGGTAGTAGTAGGAGAAACAGCAAATAGCTGCGGGCTGGAGGTGCATGTTCAGCAGCAAGATGGGAAGCTCATGGTGCACAACATGAGACGACCCGGCCGCAACGTGTAGCGTGTCCAGACAAAAAGGTACCTACCTGCGTGTACAAAAATGAAAAAGTGTGCCGTTTCATGTAGTGAGATAAAAGTGAAATGAGTAGCGATTACATACTGGGAGAGTAATTGGGGATTGTAAGGGCCGTGTTATGGATAGTTGTGAATACACGTGCTGGCATAGGGCAGTTGGCTTTGTAAACTTGCTTCTGGATTGCGGCATGTTGAACAGATTAAGGGGCTTGCATGGTGATTGGTGGAAGTGAGGCAAGGAATTTGTCAGGATTGGAGGCAGAAATCTGGGGGATGTATAAGAAGGGTAAGACGGCCATCAGGGAGATAAGCACTAAACTAGAGAGAGAGAGTGCGCTCAAACTTCGAAAGTGGCTGTCATTGTGGAGTGATCTCTCCTGGAGAGTTTAGTTTATTTCCCCAGATTATTTCAGGAGTGGGGAAATAAATGTTGAGCTGGAGGTTTTTATTTGTTTTTTTTTGTGTTGTAAGCCATCCCTGCCTTGAAGAGACTCTGAGTTCCTTTTTTATTTGAAGTTTGTTTCTATGATGAGTGGCACCACTGCTGCTGCTTTTATAGTCGCGTATTTTTAATCCAGAAAGTTCGAGGCGTATCGGTATCTGTCGCGAACATTCGGGTAACAGTAGATCAGGTGATAATGCGGCGCGACTGCACCACATTGGCAGCGTGACCAATATTGACAAATTGAGTTAAATAATTTACTGCGTATTGGGTTATTTTCATGATACAACTAACAGTGGTATAATATTTGTCGGACGAAAATACGTTCGTCTCACATAGATTGTGTTCATCGGTGTCCTCTTTACGAGATTTTTAAAAATTAAAACATATTTAATTACTTCTTTACATAAAAAAATAATTAAATAAGAAGAAATAATTTATTCTTTGTTTTTGGGATTAGAATTACTACCAAAAACCACACAATGCATTTTAATAGTTATTAAAGCAGTTTAAGAAAATAAATTGCAAATATTTCATCGAAGTTAGCCGAACACATGCAAATCTTTTGGAAGTAAAAATGATAGGATACCGTGACACCGCACAAGTATCATACCTTTGTTAGTTGTATCATGGGTTATTCTAATCTATCTTATATTATGCTGGGGGCACAGAATTATTCCAGATAGAAAACGGGGGGCCCGAAATACGAAAGTTTGAGAACCGCTGGCCTATGGAGCACTGGACCTCAGCACTTCCACCACACCCGGAAGTGCTAGGGGTAAGAGGATCGGGGACATCCAGAGTGCTTCTGGGTGCGCAGCCGGCACTTCTGCAACACTGGGGAGTACCGGCAGAAGAGTGTCAGAAGGCATCTGGAGCACATCCGGATGATTATAAAGAGAAGAGAAGAGAAAGAGGCATTATTGTGAGGCCTGAACTTTTGGGGGACTTTGGGGTTGTGTGTGGCACTTTGTTGCATATACTGTAAAATAAACGTGTTGTGGGTGATTTAAACATGTCTACCTGTCTGTTTCCGGGCCACACGCCACAATATATTTGTTTGACATCATGTTTGTGTCTCACTGGCTCACCCTGGTTTAGGCTCGGACATGACTACTTTATGCCCTGTCTAGGAGCCATTGGAAGATGGTATGTGAACATGGGGCATCGCAGAAGGTCACTAAAAGCCTACTCTCCACCGCACTACTCAGTTCTTTGCTCCATGTGTTTTTCTTTGCATGAAGAAATTTATACAAAATAAGTTTCCAATTGTGTCCCTGTGTTCAAAATTGCAGAACTTATTTTGAAATACCAACTGGGAGTCAATGTTCTAATTCCTTTCATAGTTTGAAAAACTTCAATCACATCCCCTCTTAATTTCTGTTTACTTAAACTGAAAAGGTTCAGTCTCTCCCTATCGCTCATACCTCTCAGTCCTGGAAGCAGCCTAGTTCCGTAAGAAACCTAACTTCCGTGAGAACCCTAACTACAAAGAAGACTATTTCATTTATGTTAGGTAGAATGCCCAGAGTGGACTGGACGGTCCCGTAGCCTGGAACCCATGCAGATTTTTTTTTTCTCCAGCCATCTGGAGTTTTTTTTTTCTGTTTTTTCGGTCCACCCTGGCCATCGGACCTTACTCCTTTTCTATGTTAACTAATGTTGTCTTATTTTAATTTCTTATTTTGTCTTTTATTTTTCTTTTCTTCATTATGTAAAGCACTTTGAGCTACTTTTTTATGAAAATGTGCTATATAAATAAATGTTGTTGTTGTTGTAGTTGCTCTTGTGGAGTGCCTTCACAATTAATTCAGTCCCATTCACTTTTAACACATTTTGTTAAGTTGCAGTCTTATGCTAAAATCATTGATAGTATTGTTTTTCCTTCATCAAACAATATGCGGTACCCTAAAATGTCAAAGCAAAAACAAGATTATAGGATTTTTTTAAATTTAATAAACGTAAAAAAAACTGAAATGTCACATTAACACAAGTATTCTGACACTTTACTCAATGCTTACTGTAGCTGAAGCTCCTTTAGCAGCAATTCCAGCCTGGAGTCTTCTTGTGTCTGATGTGACAACATTTGGGTATGATGCTGCCACTAATGCAATTTCCATTTTCTTTAAAATGGAGAATACCCCAGAAAACTAATGACATCATTTCTGTTTCTGACATCATTAGTCCTGCTCCTTCCTCATCCTCAACTCTAAAGCCTCCAGTCGAACAGGAAGTCCCTGTTCACTCTGGACCCACCCCACAACTTGAACTGGGTTCAGTAATCAGGCTGTGCGGAGTGGAGGTAAAACCTTTGCTTTTTTCCAGTTGATTCTGGGGTTCGTCAGGGGTGTGTTCTGCTCCTACTCTGTTCAATGCTTGTATGGACTGGGTGTTGGGCAAGGTCGTGTGGTCCAGTGGCTGTGGGGCATTTGTTGGTGAAAAAAGATTCACTGATCTTGACTTTGCTAACGATGCTGTGATCTTCACGGAGTCAATGGAGGCTCTGATGGGGTCTTTTGAGAGACTGAGTGAGGAGTCTGAGTGACTGGGCTTGCGAGTGTCCTGGATAAAAACCAAAATCAGACCTTTAATGACCTCCTGGGCACAGCCATCAGCAGTGTGTCTGTTTACAGAGAGAGTGTCGACCTCGTCGAGAGGTTTACTTACCCCGGCAGTTACATTCATGTCTCTGGTGACTCTTCCTGGAAAGGGGTTTGTTGCACTCCTGATATCTCTGCAAAGAGACGAAAGTCCAAGTCTTTAGAGTGCTGGTACTTCCTGTTTTGCCATATGGTTGCAAGGCATGGACACTATCCAGTGACCTGATACACAGACTGGACTCCTTTGGTACTGTGTCTCTTCAAAGAATCCTTGGCTACCGCTGTTTTGACTTTGTGATGAATGAGTGGTTGCTCACGGAGTCCTGAATGAGGCACATTACCTGCATTGTGAGGGAGTGTCAGATGTGGCCCTACAGCCATCTGCCACAATTTCTTAAAGGTGATCCGGCTTTCAGGATCCTCTTTGTTGATGCCCACATAACACCTGGCTGTAGCAAATAGAAGGTCATTTCCAGAGGGTGGGACTGGACCGCGTGTCTGCCTGGGGGGTTGCCTACAGGGATCCCAATGTGTTTTGCTGTATGGTGGGTGCAGCGACGTACGGTAACAGAGCATGCTCTCCCAACCCAACATGACCTGACCCCTGCAACCCCAAACCTTTTTCTTTGTTATTCTCTTATTTCCCAATATTTATTGGCCCAATAGTAAATATTTATGGAAGTGAATGTTTCAGAATTTTTTAGAAGAGGGTTTTCATTTTTGCCTTATTTCTCAGCCTATTCTGAATCTCATTGGGGTAAACCTAAACTTACATCTGAAAGACAGATTTATAACATGTACCTGTACTTTAATGTCATTAACACTAATCCTCCATTATCTTACACTTTATTATTCACAAACTCTCATCACCCAGTCACCATTATCCATTCACTCTCACCATGTCCTCTCGCTTTCCAAATGTGATGCTGCCACTCTACGCACTTTTTCACACCATCTTTAAATATGAAGAGAAAAACAATCCACTACCTCAAAATGGTGTCTGTATATTTGTATTATTTTATTTATTATTTCTTTACCATGGACAATTCACACAAAAATATAGGCAGGTTAAAATCATTTATTCCGATCTGTTCATTCATGTCGCTTTTTTCTTATATGGCATTCTTGAATAAGGAGAGGCTCAAAGGGCTTACACAGATTTCAAAATGTAATATGGCAGATATTACGGCAGCAGATAACCATTAAATGCAGGCTTCCAATCATTTTATTTTTTTGGATCGAGCACCCATTTTAAAATCTGAACTTTTTCACTACCCCAGTTGTTTAAAATATTGACATTCCATTCCTATTCATTACATTGCTTAGGTTGAGCCACAGTATGAATATTATAGGACATTTTAGGATACCATTTTACTCAAGAAAACACCAAAGCATAAGATGGTGGCATGGAGGACTATGTGAACTCATCATGAGAGGGTTGTGCCTGCACACTTTCTATAGGCAATCTACTGTATTAATAGTGTTCTTTGTGATCACCTCAGGAAATTCACTTGATTGTGTATTGTGGGCTTTGGTCGGCTTGTCATCCCAGCCAATACCCCCAAGCCGCCAGATGGAGCCCTCCCTGCAGTATGGAGGTGCCCCGAAGACCAGCATGGCATCATGGACAATGTAGTTTTTATTCATAGCCCTGCTGGATACCACAGGGGCCGCAAGAGGGAGCTGCAGGGGGGTCAAAGAGTCATATGTGCCCTATAACCCGGAAGTGCGTCATAGGAAGAGCAATGACAGAAGTGACATACTTCCGGGGTGAAGAAAAGGACTTGTACCTGACTCGGAAGTGATAAAGAATCACATGGACTGGGGATTGGGAACACTTCTGGGTCAGGAAGTATAAAAGGACTGTGGGAGCTCCCAGACGGTGAGCTGAGCTGGGTGGAAGGGTGGCAACGCGTCTGGGAGTGGTGGATTGGTTTATTGTTAGTGTTTTGAGTATATTATATGAGTATTGTGGAGGAGAGGGTGCTTTGTGCACTGTGGCATAAAAATAAAGTCAACTATTGCACTTTTTCCTGGTGTCTGGAGTCTTGGACAGGGGTTCAAGGGAGCGATAGTGCCCCCTATCTGTCACAGTATTTATATGCTAGCAACTTGACTCTGATGGGGCGGGTTTAAAAAAGTCAGTGTTATTTTGTACCAGACTTGGTGTTTAGTCATTTTCGCTGCATTAATTTAATCAGGAAGTGATTACTTTTTCACACAATGCCAATTGGTAGTGGCCCACTGTGAAATGTAAATTTGTAATTTTACTTGGGTTTCATTTATCTAATATTAGATTTTGGTTGAAAACCTGAAAAAATCTGGCATTCAAAATTTGCAACTATAGAGAAAATTAGGAGGGGGTAAAATACCAGCAGCCATACCACCTGCACATGTGAACAGGACATCCACCTAATGCTAAGCATGTTCAGGCCCTGCCAGTACTTGGATGGGAGACCATCTTGGAAAATCTTGAGTTGGTGCGGCCAGAATGGGGGCGCTTACCCCTATTGTCTGTTTGTGGATCCCAATACCCCTGTTATTCAGATGAAGACACAAAACTGAGGTCCTGGCTCCCTGTGATTAAAGAAGATTCCCTGGTGTCCTTTGTAAAGAACAAGGTGTATCCCAATTTCCATGCTAAATTTCCCACCATGGTCTAGTCATTCTGGCCCTCTGTCTCAAATTGGCTAGCTCTCTCACCATTTCACCACCTAACAGCTCATGTGTGGTGAGTGTACTGGTGCAAAAATGGCTGCCATCACAACCTGTTGGATTCTACAAATTAGTGGTGGTTGAAGTGGCTCCCACTCACTGTGAAAATTGCTAAATAAATGTAAAGAATTATTAATATTAGTATTTTTTCATGGGGGATAAATTTAGAAATAAGTAGATTAACTTAAAGATTTAAGGTAGCTCATTACTAATAAAAAGATATCTGTCTGCCATTGATAATAATTTAGAAAGCTAGGGCACAAACATTTGTCTGATGGATGCAGAGAATATGTTAATGTGCAGCAATGAAGATAGATGGCTGCGTTTTATTACCATTGCACAGACTGAGGCGGCTTGAAAGGCCTTTCTGCCAGAACAAATCAATCTTCTTGTTACAGATCTTCAGATTATCCGATACCTTGCATCATTTCTGAAACTAGCTCAGGTATCCCATTTTGTAAAGCCTATCTTGTGTTTGCTACTCCCAGTATGATTTCTATTTTGCATTATCTATTTTTTTAATAAAGGAAAATATTCCCACATTTAAAGGGTACATTATGTTTTGCGCATTGAGAATTGAGGAAAGTTGTAGTATACTCCTATATCAAGCCTCCCACAGCAGTTTATTTGACCAATTAAAAAAAAAAAACGATTAAACACAATTACAGATTTTCATTATTTTGCCTACTTTGCAATTTTTCTTTACCTCTAGATTCAAGATTCTTTATTTGTCACATATTCTAAACACAACACCCCATAATGACAACGTGAAAAAGGTTTACTTGAGGTTTTTGCAAATTTACTAAAAATAAAAAAACTGAGAAATCCCATGTACATAAGTATTCACAGCCTTTGCTCAATACTTTGTCGATGCACCTTTGGCAGCAATTACAGCCTCAAGTCTTTTTGAATACGATGCCACAAGCTTGGCACACCTATCCTTGGCCAGTTTCGCCCATTCCTCAGGTTAGATGGGAAGCATCGGTGCACAGCCATTTTAAGATCTCTCCAGAGATGTTCAATTGGATTCAAGTCTGGGCTCTGGCTGGGCCACTCGAGGACATTCACAGAGTTGTCCTGAAGCCACTCCTTTGATATCTTGGCTGTGTGCTTAGGGTCGTTGTCCTGCTGAAAGATGAACTGTCGCCCCAGTCTGAAGTCAAGAGCGCTCTGGAGCAGGTTTTCATCCAGGATGTCTCTGTAAATTGCTGCAGTCATCTTTCCCTTTATCCTGACTAGTCTCCAAGTTCCTGCCGCTGAAAAACATCCCCACAGCATGATGCTGCCACCACCATGCTTCACTGTAGGGATGATATTGGCCTGGTGATGAGAAGTGCCTGGTTTCCTCCAAACATGATGCCTGGCATTCACACCAAAGAGTTCAATCTTTGTCCCATCAGACCAGCTAATTTTGTTTCTCATGGTCTGAGAGTCCTTCAGGTGCCTTTTGACAAACTCCAGGCGGGCTGCCATGTGCCTTTTACTAAGGAGTGGCTTCTGTCTGGCCACTCTACCATACACGGCTGATTGGTGGATTGCTGCAAAGATGGTTGTCCTTCTGGAAGTTTCTCCTCTCTCCACAGAGGACCTCTGGAGCTCTAACAGAGTCAGAGGTCACCATCGAGTCACCATCGGGTTCTTGGTCACCTCCCTGACTAAGGCCCTTCTCCCCCGATCGCTCAGTTCAGATGGCCGGCAAGCTCTAGGAAGAGTCCTGGTGGTTTCGAACTTCTTCCACTTACGGATGATGGAGGTCACTGTGCTCATTGGTACCTTCAAAGCAGCAGACATTTTTCTGTAGCCTTCCCCAGATTTGTGCCTCAAGACAATCCTGTCTCGGAGGTCCAGAGACGATTCCTTTGACTTCATGCTTGGTTTGTGCTCTGACATGAACTGTCAACTGTGGGACCTTATATAGACAGGTGTGTGCCTTTCCAAATCATGTCCAATCAACTGAATTTACCACAGGTGGACTCCAATTAAGCTGCAGAAACATCTCAAGGATGATCAGGGGAAACAGGATGCACCTGAGCTCAATTTGGAGCTTCATGGCAATGGCTGTGAATACTTATGTACATGTGCTGTCTCAATTTTTTTATTTTTAATAAATTTGCAAAAATCTCAAAGTTTTTTCACATTGTCATTATGGGGTGTTGTGTGTAGAATTCTGAGTAAAAATTTAAATTGAAATTGAATTGAATTTAATCCATTTTGGAATAAGGCTGTAACATAACAAAATGTGGAAAAAGTGATGCGCTGTGAATACTTTCCGGATTCACTGTATATATTTATACAGTATATTATCTTACATGAGTATGGGAGACAATTGCAGGGCTTGCCTAATCGTAGTTGCACTCCAAACCACAGGGTGGCACTGTCGCCTAATGCCTTTTCTCTTCCTCCATCTGCAGAATGGATGATTGATGGACATTCCACCTCTGTCGTCAGTCCTATCTTCCACCCTCCTGACTCCACCCCTTCCGAGTCGATTGCCATCTTGGAGTCAGTCTGAAGAAGACAACCTTGCAATTGTTGCATTAAGGTTCGTTTGTTTAAGGGTTAAGCTGGACCTTAAAGACAAAAGGGACCTGTGTATCGTACCACAAGTATAATGCTCCATCACCAAGCTATAGTGCCATTGGACACACTCCTTGGTATAGTGCCAGTTCAAGTCCAGAGAAGCCCTCTGACTTGTAGGTCTCCAAATTAGTTGGACAACTCACAAGTAGACACCGAACGCTGGTGCGACTTTTGGTGCCACCACATTCTCACTCACTACAGTGGTAAAGCAACAGGTAAGCAAACTTTACCTCATCTATAACTATTAACCCAAACCCAATAACCTATATAGCTTCATTAAACACTACTTTTAAATTGATTAAGGACTGGGCTTGTCACACACTGTCTCTGTCTGTCCTGTGCCACTCTTGTGCCAACCCCACTCTGCATAAAACATGCTCATAATAAAATATGATCTAAAATCACCAGCACAGGTTATTTCAGTCTTAAAAAGCTACAATCACTGTTTTAATGGCTCCTTATTAGATAGATAGATAGATAGATAGATAGATAGATAGATACTTTATTAATAGCAATAAGAAAATAAATAGATAAAATAGGAGTTCTCAATCTAACTTGTGTTTTCATCAATCACTGATTGATTTAATATAACATTTAATAGAAAAATGTGACAGACTGAAAATTATCAATTTTAGGCTTCAAATCATTTGGATGATATTCTTGGAAAGGAAAAAAACCTATGATATCAGAACTTAACATTGCAGACTAACAAGCCATAAAATTAAATAAGGTCTGGTAAGTATTGGTTCCTAATTAAGCAGTTGGGTTGGAATGAAAATCTGCAGCCACTGTGGCCCTCCAGGACCGACAGTGCCCACCCATGTACTATGCTGTCCTCCCAAGCATTAATGTCAAAAGTCTTTTTTTGGTCAAAACTCAGGTGCTTTTGAAAAAGTGGAAGTCAGTTGTTTTGCAGCTTAATTCACAAACTGTATATTTTAATTATTTACAATACTGAGATGTGGCCACAAGGGGGCATCACTGATCCCTAAACCTCATACACAATATCACCCAACACAGTCATGGGTTCAAATAAAGGACTTTATAACTCAAATATGAACAGTCAAACAAGCACAACCAAACCACAAATACAAACAAGTATCCCTTCTTTTTCTCCTTCTGCTCCTCCTGAGTTTCACCCACTGCCTTCTGATTCTGACTCATCTTGGTGAGGTGGTGAGCTTATTTTAAGATGGACCCAGGAATGCTTACGGCACCACAGTGTTTCTTCTAGGAAGCATGTCATGGTCATATGGAAACCAGGAAGGTCCTCCCCTGACAGAGCCCTCTAAGGCACCCAGGGACCCTGATAGATTTCTGGACTCCAATTTCAATGTACCCCTGCCGGCGCCCAAATTGGGACGCCTTGACAGGACCACTGCCAACTGTCGTGTGGGCGATAAAACTGCTCCTGGCATCCAGTTTCCACTGACCCCATGTATTATATGCCTCTGGCTGGGCAAGACGCCATTTCCTCATCTAATTTGTGTGCTTGTCTATCCTCCATTGCACTTACTGCAGAACAGCTAAGTTTATACAAATAAAGAGTTCTTCTTTTAACGCAGTTGTCTATAAAATTGTGTAGTCTTCCTTAAAAGCTTTCAGTGGGCTATTAAAGTTTGGATACTAAAGCAGTGCCCTACAACACCACAACAGAGCCTTTAACACTAGAATCCCCACGAAAAACTCGCAATCCCTGCCCACCAATGGTGTCCATTGTTTTGCAAATGTCTTGATCAGCACAAGCAGCCTGCTATCCCAAAACCCCACGTCGAAGCTAAAATTCTCCCAGCTCAAGTGTGTTTATCTGTGTGTGAGGTGCCTTGAGTTGTATAGAGTAAATAATACAGTATATCGTTATTTGAAAAACATACATTTCATGTGTGTTCCGTGTCTACAATAATCTGTGTAAGTGTAGGATGAAAGGAAATGTGAGACAAGAAATGCTGAACACATACCTAAAGCAGAAACGTTTTCCATGTTGTACTAATAATGAAGTGAAGTCTATAATGTGTGAAGACTTTTGTCCAACTATCAAATAAACAACTGAGCTTTTATTCAAGAATATAAACAAAATAAAAAAAAAAATCATTCAATATACATGTTGCTGTAAATGAGTTACAAAACTTAGCTCAAATGTCAATAGACAGAAAGTTGATATGTCTTCTTGGATGGTGTAGAGGTAAGAACTGCTGCCTTAAAACCAAGAGGTTCCGGGTTTGAGTCCGCATTTTGAGTAGTGAGCTGCTATTATTATTACTATTATATAATAAAAACATACATTTGCTTTCATCCTACACTTACACAGATCATGATAGACACAGAACACACACATGAATTGTATGTTTTCCAAATAATGATATATTATTTACCCTATACAACTCCAGGAACCTCACACGCAGATAAACACACTTGAGCTGGGAAAACTTCAGCTGCGTCGGTAGAGGGGAATGGGATAGCAGGCTGCTTGCTGCTTGTGCTGATGGACACAATTGCAATACAAAGGATGCTGATGGAGAGGTGTAAAGGACTTTAAGGTGGCCTGGGATTACGAGTTTTTTCATAGGGTTCAGGGAGTCTAGTGTTGAACACCTCACAGTTAATACAAGTAGCTGAGTTGTGGAAAACAATGCACTGATGTCAAGATCTTGTGTGATTACTTTAAACTTAATCACTTAAAGCATTGTTTTGTGGCATACAAAACAAAATTATCACTTTTTAAAACCAAATGTTTACAATAATTAAGTTTGCCTTAACATTCACCACAGGTTGATCCATTCTCCCGAGTCTTAATCATGTCTTTTACTTCTTTATCCCTAAATTGCATACATTTTTCATCAGTACTGAGAAAGAACAATCCCCTTTGAAGCAGTGATATGCATACCTCATAATTGTATTTTAAACATGCACAGTAAATAAAGCCAGTCGTCTTCTGGCTGGCTGTTTGTGTGTGGTTCAACTAATGACTTCTTTATCCTACATTTATTTTTAGCTCTGGCAATATATCACTCTGTTCTGCCACTCTAAGATCCTTAAGCCTCACATTCATTCAGGACTGTTTTCATGCAGATGTGTGGAAGTCAATTAAATTCAAAGGTCCCCTCTGGTTTTCACAGTTAATATATGTTGGGTTGCAAAAATGACAAAAAGATGTGTGGCAGTGCAATGCTCTGAACACATCAAGACTAGTGGAATGTACCTTCTGTGTTTTCAGGATTTGTGATGAGTTGCTGGTGTTTGAATGTGATAAGTTGTCCGTGGTGCTCTGCTGATTGTATATAAATAATCGCGCCCCAGAAGAGTCCAGGCTCTAATCGGGTGCAAGTGCACTTCGCTCAGAGGATGGTTTGGGGGTCCCTGTCTGATCGCGAAGACACGTGCAAGTGAGGGCGTCAGGTAGATGCCTCATTAATTCCTTCGAGGGCACAGCACATTCTCACCTGTGCCCTGTTTGCAGCATTGGTATAAGAGGAGCCTGCACAGTAAAACGACGAGAGAAGAAAGACAGAATAGAAGTAGAGCCATAACAACATTTTTCTGGTGGAATGGCAGGATGAGTAAACCGGTATGGTATAAGGAAGTGCGGTTGTTGGCCCCACAAAAGAGTAAAAGATTGGTGCTCTAGGGGCGAATCGTCTCCACGGAATAGTCGTAGTGGAGTAGATGTGATCCAGGTGGCATCCTCTCTAGGGATTCATGGTACCCCAGAGCAAGCAAGAAAGAAGATGAGTGGACAATTGACCTGAGTGGTTTGTCTGACGCTGCTTGTTACAGCCAAGATGGACGTTGGGATGGTGAGGACCATGGCTGCTGAAGTATTCGCCAGCTGAGAAAGCAATGGGTGAGCTAGGAAGAAGAAGAGAGAGTTATGTTGGGCTTGTCTATGAGTGGAAGGAACATTGACCCGATGACTGTTGGTTTTTATTGGTTTTCTACTCATATTTTTACTGTTTTATCAAATTATTTATTTACTGAAGATCTGCACTGCATTTTGGACACAGTTTTTTTGATGGTTTAAAAAAAAAATCACCAAAGAACTATTTCACTTACGCCTTGCTATGTTTGTGTGCTGTGTCCTCATTCGCTGGCTCATCCTTCAGGTACGTTATCAGTGGTGGCGGGTTCCAGCGGCTCCCGTGCTGCAACCAGTCACATGGAGCCGACCCGTACTGTCACATTTAAAGTTTTTTACCTTCAGTCTTAGGCTGCTTAGTCAAGCCTATTTTACAATTATTGCACAAACAAATTGGAGTGTCCAGTTTGCCTGTGTATCTGTACCTGTGTTCCTCCCAATCCCCAATAACAAGTAGGTTAAGTCTATCTGTGGCTCTCAATTGGACAAATGTGAGTGAGTGCATATCTGTACATGTGTAAAAGTTCCCTTTTGATGGGCTGGCATCCTACCCCAGGCGGGTTCCTGCCATGAACCCAATGATGGTTGACACAGGCTCTACATTTCAGTACTCTGATTTGGAATATGAATGACTGTGTGGGTGTGGGTATATGAGTGTTATAGACCCCATTAGCCTTGATTTTGGTGTTTTTTTTTTTGTTTTATACTCATTGGAGCTAGTGTTTGTCAGGCAGGCACGCACATCTGCCTTTTATAACCTTCTTTGTTTTTATAGCATTTCCATTTTCAGGTTTTGTAAAGTGCTACATCATAGTTTGCACTTTTTATTACTGTTATTTTCAGTTATTAATAAAAAACAATTGTACAATTTTTGTTGCCAATTTTTTTTTTTATGGATGTTGTCATTCTGAACAGCCATTGTTACAAGGTTGCATTGATTGCTACAGAGAGTATCTCTAGAAATGATGTAGCTAACATCATCAATGCAATGACATAAAAAGTGCTTCCTTTTTTTTTGGTGACAAAAATTTTAAATATCAGGCATTCTATTAATAGTGCAATATCCCTTCCCAGGAGGGAAAATAACCAACACAGGCAATTGGTGGTAATTGTCCAAAAAAAACAAAACAAAGGTTGTATTTCTCTTCTGCCTTAACTGTCCAAAAACAAATGTAGACAGGACAAAAACAGACGTAGAACAACAACCCACCAGACAGAAAATAAACACACTTTCTAACAAACTTTTTTACATCTAAAAAAAAAAAAACAGACTTCCTTACAAAGTCCCCCCCCAGCATCCCAGAGGCTTCTTTATTTAAGAGTGGCAGATGTGTCTCCTCTAACGCCCCTCTCCAAAGCACTCCAAGCAGCCCCACTTTTTTTCTTTCTTATGGATTTTTAGGACACACTGCCTCAGTGGCAATTTCTTTCCCATAGTGTTACAATACGATGGGGAGCCAAGCTAAAGTTAGACAATGGGATTTATTATGAAAATGGAACTTTAACTAAACTGATCAGATCAATTCTCAATGGAGTCTTCACCCTTCTCAATGCACTTGCACCACCTGCCTGGCAGTGCCAGGATTCCAGCAGAATAAAAGTTTTTGTCTCATCCTCATAGTCACTCGTGTACCCAACTCCATGCCAAGGGGTACTGCAGTCACTAGTGCAAGTTACTGTGACTTGCTGGAGACCAATGTGAAGCCTGCTATTCGATCCGAGCGACGGGGACTGCTGTCTCAAGGAGTACTTTTGCTGCCAGACTATGAACACACACATTGCTAAAAAAAAAACAAGGCTTGACTGGAGAAACTGAAGTTTGAGGTATTGCCACATCCTCTTTATTCGCCAGATTTGGCACCCTGTGATTTCCACCTTTTTGGATCACTAAAAAAACATCTTGGTGGTCATCGATTCAAGACAGATGACGACATGAAGAAAGCAATGCACAAGTGGTTGAGAGGACAAGACAAAACCTTTAATTCTGCTGGAATCCACTGGCACTTCCAGGCAGGTGGCACAAGTGAATTGACAAGGGTGGAGACTACATTGAGAAATGACAGCATCAGTTTTGTTTAGATTCATTCCATTTTCAAAGAAATTCCATTAACTAAATTTAGCTTGACTCTCCATCATACTACAATACCTGCCTGCTTACATCTTACTTCGTGTTCTCATTTCCTTGATGTGTTTGATTAAACCTCCCTTATTGCTCTAGGGGAGACTGTCTCAGTCATGAAGCCATAGTCTTGATATTATTCCCATTATTTGACACTGTTGGCCCTCATATACTGTCCATTATTGATGCAAGTTTAGCTCCACGGCTGGTTCTTGTATGCTTTAAGCATGCTGTGGTTCAACCACTTCTTAAGAAACACGGCCTTGATCAAAGTAGTGTATTGTATTTATGATAGCGATCAGCCACTTTCCAAGTTATCCTTTATTTAAAAAATACCTGAGAAAGTGGTTTTATTAAAGTTATTGTAACTTCTTGACACTAATAATGCCATGGAGAAGTTTCAGTTGGTCTTCAGATCATGAAATAACACAGAGTCTGCCCTGATCGCTACTAATTGAGCTATTTTGGTACTGTTGCATCTGTCTGCTGCTTTTGATACAGTTGAGCACAAATTACTTTTGAATTGTTATGTGAATCTTGAAGGCCTTTATGGTACTGCTCTAAAATGGTTCACATAGTGTCCCCTAAGTCCTTGGGCCAACATTTTTCCATTATATTTACTTCCACTGGGGGACATTATCGAAAAATAGAATGTCTCTTGACAAACCCTATAAGAACTGGCTGATGTGAACACTGGCAGGGGTCAATGCTAGTGCTATTTTTAATAGATATAAATGATTTGGATAGAAATATAAGTAACAAGCTGGTTAGGTTTGCAGATGATACTAAGATAGGTGGAGTGGCAGATAATCTTGAATCATCACAGAGGGACTTGGACAGTGTACAGGCTTGGGCAGATTTGTGGCAAATGAAATTTAATTAAGTAATTTTAAATTGAAGTAATTAGGGGTTTGAAACTTCAAAGTTCACCTTATGAAAAGGATTTAGGAGTCTTGTGGCATTGTTATCAACTGCCACACAGTGTTCAGAAGCCATTAAAGAAGGCTAACAGAATGACAGGTTATATAGCGCCCTGATGTGTGAAGTGCAAGTCCAAGGAGGTTCTGCTCAAGCTTTATAACACACTAGTGAGGCCTTATTTGGAATACTGTGTTTGGTTTTGATCTCTATGCCACAATAAAGACACAGCAGCATTAGAGAAAGCCCAGAGAAGAACGACTAGGCTGATTTTAGGGCTAAAGGGGATGAGTTATGATAAAAGACCACAGGTGAGCCTTTCCAATTTAAACAAGTGTAAATTAAGAGGAGACATGATTGTAGTTTTTAAAATAATGAAAGGAACTAGTACAATGGATCAAGATATTGTTAGAAACTTGTCAAAGGTTTATTTCGACACAAATGTTAGTTTATTTTCATAAAGAGAACCATAGACACGTGGAATAAGTTACCAAATAGAGTAGTAGACATTAGGACACTAGAAACACTTAAAACACAACTTGATGTTAATTTGGAGAAATTAGGTTGATAGAATTGGCAAGCTTTGTTTGCCTTACTGGCCCGTTCTTATCAAAATTTTTCTAATGTTCTAATGTGAAATGTTGCACCAAGATGGAGGTGAAGAGGATGAGACCAAAAAGGAGATCAACAAAGATGTGGACAGAGGTGGTCTTAAATGATATAAAAAGACTGGGTCAACTAAATGTATGCCCAGGAACGTGTAGCGTGGAGGAAAAAGATTTGGAGAGCAACCGGCAAACCTAGGTAAACCCATAAAATGGTCTTTAAACCAGTATTGATGATGATGACGAGGAGGAGGAGAAGGAGGTGGGGGATAGGTAATTTTGGTTCCTCGTGCAACAATACGTTAAAAACCCATTACAGCATCCAATGGCTAAAATATCACAGTAATATGTCAAGGCATACAGTTAACAATGTAAATAAATGTAAAGACATGAACATGTTAATGGAATTCCAAATGGCTGCCCAGTTTCCAGAAGACTGTTTTCTTCTGTAGTTGTTACTTGTAGTAATCGTGGAGGTATATAATGAATGCAGGCTAAAAAGACAGAAGTCTGAATAAGAAACGCAAGCCAGGATAGAAGAAAATGTCCAATTACATTCTGTAAAACATAAGAAGTTGCAGACCTCTTTTGTCTCATCACTTTCGACCTTTCCATTACGATATGTCTCTTCTTGTGTTTACCTTTGCTGATGCCATCATCGGTGTTAATCGTAGTGTAATCTAAAATCTGTATGCAGTAATTATACTGGAAGAATGGATCCCAAAATAAGTCACATCTTTTATCAGTTAATACATTTATCAGCTAAGCCACATCTCCTCCTGGGGGTTCTGCAGTTCAATAGCCTGCGTTTTGATTTGATAGCTTCTGCAATATAAACAACATACCAAGTAATATAATAATGCAGTGTTCCCTTGAGATAGCACTATACTTATTACTGTGAATACCGATCACATGTCATTTACTGGAAACCCTCTGATTTATTTGTGGTATAAAACCCTCAAGTAACTGACATATGCTTATGTTATGTCAAGGCAGTCTATTTTAGACACTTGTACATTCAAGTATCCTTTAATCAATGAACACAGTTTTAAGAATAGCATGGAAAGGTGACAGGTGACACCAAGATTTCAGCCAGGATGTTTGTAGGTGTAGTATATTTCGAGGTTTTATTTAGAATTGTTAAGATATCATTTTGTTGTATGAGAAAAATGATTTAAATATTTAGACCATTTCCAGGAAAACCATATTGATAGTGTACGTGACATAGTGAACTCATCATAGGATACGGGGTTTGTCTCTTACTGCTGTTGTTTAACCCCTGCTCAAGAAAAATAATCTTGACTCCTCTGTCTTTGACAATTTTAGACCAATTTCTAACCTGCCTTGTTTAAGTGAAATTCTAGAAAAGGCAGTTATTGAACAGCTCAGTGATCACCTGAATAAACATTCTATTCTTGACAAGTTTCAGTCAAGTTTTAGAACAAATCACAGTACAGAAACTGCACTCGTTAAAGTAGTAAATGATTTGTGGGTTAATGTAGACAGAGGTTGTATGTCTATTCTTGTTCTCTTAGACTTAAGTGCAGCATTTCATACCATTGATCACAACATTGTTATAAATCGTTATAGACAATGGGTGGGCCTCTCCGGCACCATCTTAAACTGGTTTCAGTCGTACTTAACAGGCAGAAAATTCTTTGCTGGTTGTGGTGATAGGACTTCAGAGACAAATGATATTTTATTTGGTGTAACACTAGTTAATCTATTGTGGTTCCACTGCTGTGTTCAATCTACATGTTTCCATTAGGTCAGACAGCACAAGGAGAGCTAACACAGCTATGCAAACAATAAGTCAAGTCAAGTCAAGTTGGAGAGCAGGCACTACATGACAAAACAACTCGGGATCCCAGTTGGCAACCTCCCAGGCAGACACGGAGTCCAGTCCCACCCTGCGGAAATGACCCTCTATCTGCCGCAGCCAGGTGTTATGTGGGTGACCCCTTGCTCCGGTTCACCAACAATGAGGATCTTACGAACTGGATCACCCTCGGGGAAATGCGCCACATGGCTGTAGTGCCGTAACTGATGCTCCCTCACAATGCAGGTAATGTGCCTCATTCAGGGCTCCATCAGCAACTGCCCATCTGACACAAAGTCAAATCAACGATACACAAGGATTTTCCGTAGAGACACAGTACTAAAGGAGTCCAGTCTTCGTCTCAGGTCACTGGATAGCGTCCATGTCTCGCAACCATATAGACATATGCAGACAACACACAACTTTATTTATCACTAGCGACTGGGAGCCCAATCAAATACAAATTAAAAATTCTACGTCTGTGAAATCCATACTTTCTTTGCAAACAATTATTTGTTTTTTTAAGTCCTTGAAATGATTTGTTATCATGGCACTGATTTGTGCTTAAAAAAGACCTTTTTGTTCGATGTAATGAAGAGCTTCCTTTTTAAACGGGGCTGCAAGACATGAACTCAGCTCTTCGGCGCACCTCATTTGATTTTTTCCAGCAAACAAATTTTCAAAACAAACCGTATTTTACAACTCTAATCAGAGTCGGAGTAATAATTATGTTGGCGAGGTCATTTTAGATCTGAGATCGGTTAAAATTTAAACAATGACCGTTGTTAATACCCAGCCGTCATTACTCAGTTTGCCAATAGATGTCAGAAGGACGGATGCCAAAACCAAACTGCCCAAAGATAGATTTCAATGTACCAAGCAAATGGCGATACGTTCTAAATTACTTACGGTTCCAGAGCTGTTCTTAGGGTTTAAGTCAGTCGACGATTTTAGTCCTGAAAAGTACGCCCCACGAAACCAACATTCCAAAAGCGAACCGAACTTACTGTTATCTGCTCGAACCAACAGCGACTTGGATTAGTAGTGACTTTCTCAAACTAAAAAAGGAAAAAACAGAAATCTTAGGGTTTGGCAAACATGGATAAAGCGAGGGTATTAGAAAAAATTTTGATCGCTTAGGTTTGCAAGTCAAGATGGAGGTAAAGAATTTAGGGGTTATTATTCACTCTGAGCTAAATTTTAAATCACATATTAACCAGATTACTAGGTCTGCATTTTTTCACTTAAGGGTGTTTTTGGCCTTGGAACCCCAGCAGATTTTCCTTCTGTTCTTTTTATTTTTTTTCTGTGCTACAGCTCAAACTCAAGCAGCCTCTTCAGTGAGACAGATACTTAATCAAAACAACTGAAATATAAGGAGATTTTCTGCATAGAATTGTATTATAATTGCCATCCCTGTCAAGGGGTTAGCTCAGAGATATGGACGACACTACAGCACCACAAGGTACAGGCCTGTCTGCTTTACTCTTCTCTCTGTACACCTCAGACTGTAAATATAACACTAGGTCATGTCACTTGCCGACATTCTCAGATGATTCTGCACTTATGGGGTGCATTGATAAAGAGGATGAGACGTCAGATGGAGAACCTGCATCTTAACATCAACAAAAGCAATGGTTATTGACTTTCACCACACCAAAGAGCCTTTATGTCTGGTCACTATTCAAGGAGTGAATGTAAAGGTGGTGCACTCCTACAAGTACGTGGTGGCCAGACTGGTCTTGGAACACAGAGGAACTCTATAAGAAAGGACGTAATGGGATCTTCTCCCTTAAGAGACTGTGTTCCTTTAATGTGGGAAGTGACATCCTTCACATCTTCTCCTACTCTGTGATGGCTTGTGGTATCTTCTATGCTGATGTTTTTCTGGGCTGGTAACATCACTTCAAGAGAGGCCCACCAAATTAATAAGCTAATTAAAAAGACAGGCCCAGTTATAACACACACTCTGGACCCCCCTGGAGGTCATAGCAAAGTGCCCTTATGAACAATGCTGTACAGCCTCTCAGTGACACACCAATAACTGAGGACTTTCAGCCAATGAACTATTCAGCAGAAGTGTGCCAAGAAATGCTGTGGGGGGCTCCTTTATTCCAACAGCAATATGTCTGCATAATGCCTCAATGGGACTGGGACTGCAAAGTCAGACGTTTTCCTTCTTTTCAATTTTTTTTTTACTTTATACTCATTCTGATGTGTGTTCAGGACAAAGTGTTTATGTACATTTATTTATTTGTGTATATATTTATGTAATTGTATATTTATGAGTTTCATTCCATTCCTGTGCCAATGATATGCAGCTCTATGTGAGACTGGATTTGATTTCTCTTACACCTCCATCAACCCTTTCCTCCTGCTTGGATGAGATTGAAGCCTGGATGTCCAAGAACTTCCTTAAGCTGAACAGCACTAAAACCGAAGCTCTTTTAATTGGTACCCCCCATCAACTTCGTCCCTCTGTAAATTGTATTTCCTTTTCTGGTCATGCCATTACTTTCTCCCCGTCTGTTACTAATTTGGGTGTCAAATTAGACTCCCATTTGTCATTTGATACACATGTTCATCACCTCTGTAAAATTGCATTCTTTCATCTCCGAAACATAGCCAAACTCCATCCTTGCCTCTCCCTTTGTGTTGCTGAAAAGCTGGTTCATGCCTTTGTCTCATCCAGGCTGAATTATTGTAATGCACTCTCATCAAGATCCCCAGCAAGAGCCTTCAAAAGCTCCAACAAATTCAAAATAGTGCTGCAAGGATCCTGATGAGGGTGCGGAAATATGAACATATTTCACCAATCCTTCGGTCATTTCATTGGCTCCCTTATCACCTCCGTATTGAGTACAAACTCTGTCTGCTCACTCATCAGTATATTCATGGAAATGCTCGTCAATATCTTAAGGAACTCCTTATATTACAATCTACTACAATAAACCTCTGTTTTCCAAATACCTACCGCCTTCGACCCACTATGACCAAACTTCAAACAATGGGTGACCGAGCTTTTGCAGTCACTGCTCCACGACTCTCGAATGGCCTACCAGAGAACCTGAAAACACAGCAGATTGTGGGCTGTTTTAAAAAAACAGTTAAAGACTAGAATGCCACTAATTATTGTTGTGCTATCTCTGTTTTTATTTTGTTTTTTCTTGGTTAAATAAATATTTTAATGTAGCACTTTGAAATTTACTACTAATTTAAAGTGCCTTATAAATAAAATGAATTATTATTATTTATTTATTAAAAGAGCTTTAGGAAAAAGCCAAATCTATCTATCTATCTATCTATCTATCTATCTATCTATCTATCTATCTATCTATCTATCTATCTATCTATGATGTTGTAATTCATCTGTCTAAAACTGTACCCTTTTCTTGGCTCAGAATGCACAGCAGTAGTCCTCTGAGTCTACACAATGCCTTCTGTAGTAATTTATTGAGTACTTTTGCCCACCTTCTAGTGTTAGCAGTAGCAGCACAGATTTTGCTTCTCTTACTGGCAGTCTGGATTCAACAGCAGGCAGTGCAAGCAGTGATCAGTTTCACTCAGCAGTACCAAGCGGTGCTCTCTTTCACCTTCAGAGATGGGATTCTCCAAAGAGGCAATGAATTCAGCTGACCCATGAATAAAACAGGCCGACACACAGGGGTTTTGATTTGAAACCATGCTCAGTATAATACTGAGGTTCACTGGCTCTGTTGTTATCAGATTAAAATCAATAATGCTTTGTCAGATGTCAGAGATACTCCAACCCAGTGGAAGTAAATTCTTCCATATTTTTTTTTTAAACCTTCATGGCTAGAAGAAATGAAGACTCATTAAAAAAAGCAGCGACTGTGTTTCTGGGAGGACTCGGGGGCATCCAGTTTCGCTACCTATTAAATCTGGGAAGCAGTCTATTACATCTTAGATTCTCCTGATGCTTTTTTTTTTCTTTCTTTGTTTCCGACAGTAGTATTGTGTTTCCTGATATTTTATTGTTGAGACTGCGGCTGTCCCTAAAGCAAAACAAAATATATTAAATAGAAGGAGAAGTCTTTTTAGAAATTGTAATCAAAACGTAATGCATTTGTCCCATTTGGTTTCAAAAATGGAAGTATTTTTTTCTTTCTTCCTTAATAAAAACAAAGTAGCCTGTTGGGGCTTTGAGCATGTTAAGTTTTTAACAGACTTGAGCATTTTAAAGTAAGATGCTAAGGCTGGAAAGCTCACAATCATATGGGAATACCCGAAGTGGATAATGTTTGATTAAAGTCAGTGCAGAGTGAGAAAAGAAAAGGCGGCTGAATAAACAATTTATCTCTCAAGTCTTGTAATCTTTCTTTTTTTTTTTCTCTTTATTCAACTAGTAGAGATCACTTAGGTTAGACTCCGCAACATACCTAGAAAAATGGCAACAAACTGCTTTGATACACAGTTGTCATGGAAACAGGGCCATATATCACCTTGCCTGCAGAATTGAATTGATTTCGAAGCGCAAGAATAAACTTGGGTCCACTATGGTCATTATTAGGACCACCAAGCAAATTAATTTTATGCCCTGTGACTCTAAATGGAAGAAGTGGATATTGAAAATGGAGGGATTGGTGGGTGGCTCTATTAAATTGGCAATACAGAGAGGCAGCAAATTGGCCTTTCTAAAGCATACAAAAGGATGGGAAGAAAAGGACTGTGCAGTATGACGCTCTGACGAATATCCACAGATGGTGAAAGAGATTATATCAACAATTCATCTTCTAATAAAAACATATTTGGATTACTTTTTGCTCTGTGTTAGTAAATACCGTGGCTTTCAAAGGTGTTCAGACGTTCCAACTTTCTGCTCACTTAATGTTAAATGGAGAAATTTGACATTTTTGCCCATTAGCCTACACTCCATAACCCATAATGACAAAGTGAAAACATGTTTTCACTTTGTCAAAAATCAAAAAAAAATCAATCAGTGAAAAAAAACCAGAAAGTGAAATTACTCATTACTGTTCGTATTCACTCCAAATTGCAACCTGTTTGCTTTGGGATGTGTCATGAACTTGATGGGAGTCCCCCTGCATCAAACTGAATCGAGTGAACATTATTTAGAAAGGCACAAGACTTTGTATAGAAGATTCACAATTCACAATGCATGTCAGGATAAAAAACAAACCATGAAGTCCAAGGAGCTCTCTCTAGATCTCCATGATCAGACTGTTGTGAAGCACAGATCAGGTCAGTCAGGTTGGGGAGCATGCACTGGTTGCCACACCCACCACATGACAAAACAGCTCGGGATCCTGATTGACAACACCCCAGGCAGACACGTGTTTCACTCCCACCCTCCAGAAATGAGCATCCATCTGCCACAGCCAGCTGTTACATGGGCATCCCCTTGGCCTGGTCCAGACACTTGGGTCCTCAACAATGAGAATCCTGTGAGCCAGATCACCCTCAGGGAATCGCGCCATGTGCTAATAGTGCTGTAACTGACACTCCCACACAATTCAGGTAATGTGTTTAATTCGGGACTCCATGAGCAGCACAAAGTCAAACCTGCGGTACCCAGGAATTCTCTAAAGAGACACAGTACCAAAGGAGTCCGGTCTTCATGTGAGGTCACTGGATAGTGTCCATGTCTCACAACCATATTGCAAGATAGGAAGCACCAGGACTCTATAGTCTTGGACCTTCGTCCTTTTACATAGATATCAGGAGCGCCACACACCCCTTTCCAGTGACCTCATGACCCCCCCATGCTCTGCCAATCCGTCTACTGACTTCATAGGAAGAGTCACCAAAGACATGAATGTTGCTGCCGAGGTAAGTTAACCTCTCAACGATGTCGACACTCTCTCTGCAGACAGACACACTGCTGATGGCTGTGCTTAAGAGCTCATTAATGGCCTGGATCAGATCAGGGGAAGGGAGTAAAACCAATTTTAATGCTTTGATTGCTCACAGAGGCACAGCCGTCTTAATAACTGTTAAAATGGAAAAAGCCTGGTACCACCAGCACCTTTCCTAGAGTTATCTGTCTTATCAAATTGAATAACCAGGCAAAAGGTCCTAGGTCAGGGAATTGACTGAGAACCAAATGTGTTACGTCTGCAATATGTACATTTTACGACAGTGTGTTCTTGTTGGCCATAAAGTGTTTGGGGTTAGAGGTTGAGTGTCTGGCGGGATTGGTGGTTCGGAAATAGACGCCTTTCTGAGTAAAACTGCACCTGTACGCTCTCGTATCGTATGCAACACAATGGTCACTCTAACAGAGCTTCAGAAGTTCTCTGCTGAGATGGGTGAAGTTGTCAGAAAGACAACCACTCCATTAGTCATGCATTTATGGTAGAGTTGTTAGACGAAAGTCATTCTTGGCAAAATGCATTTAAAAGATTCTGGGAGTATGACAAAAAAAGGTTCTCTGGTCTGATAAGATGCAAATTGAACTCTTTTGGCAGAACTCCAAACTCTATGTCTGTCGAAGACCAGGCACTGCTCAACATCTGCCTAATACCATCTCATTGGTAAAGTAGGGTGGCATCATGCCATGGGGCTACATCTCAGGTGCTGGAGCTGGGAGACTGGTCAGAATTGAGGGAAGGATGAAGACAGCCATATATGGAGAGATCCTTGAAGAAAACCTGTTCCAGAATGTATGCCACCTCAGACTGGGATGACAGTTCACCTTTCAGGACTACAATGCATGCAGCCAAGAAAAGGCTTCAGGACAAGTATCTGACTGTGCTTGAGTGGTCCAGCCAAAACCCATACTTAAACCCCTTAGGCCATTTGTGGAGAGACTAGTTTACAGACACTTCCCATCCTATCTAATGGAGATTGAGGGGATCTGCCAAGGAAAAATTGGACAAACTCGCCAAATCCAAGTGTGCAATGCCTGTAGAGACTTAACAAGACGACCGGTAGCTTTGTTGCCAGGGGGGCTTCTAAAAAGTACTGAATTAAGGGTCTGAATAATTATATGAATGAGAGATTTTTCATTTTTAATAAATTTGCCAACCTTTCTGAAAGCTGTTTTCACTTTGTCATTACAGGTTAATGAGTGTAGATTGATGGGCTGGTGCAGAAATTGCAAATGTATCCATTTTTAACATAAGGAACTGTGTAAAAAGTGAAGGGGTATGAACTGCTGTAACTGAGCCTGCACTTGAGAACAACTGGTTTTGTTGAAAGATTAAGTGTGTGACAAGCTGTGAATTTTTTTCCTTCAAGATCATTCATTCATACATTGTCTAAACTGACTTATTTATATAGAACGTCAAAAGGAGTACAAAGCGTATCCCAGCAACATCTGGTGCAAGATGGGAAAAAACCTTCAAAAGGTGCTTGTCAGTCATCATCATCATCATCAGCAGCAGCACTGTTATCATCCTTATTCTTCTCAATCCTGCTTAATCCCATTCAGTCACCAGATTATTTGGAGACAATTCTCAAACCATTCATTTATTTTCTGAATCCACTTATTGATATTCTGGGTCTTTACAGTTCCCTGTTGATACGGGGCATAATGCATAATGTATAATTCATCCCTGCACCAAACACTAGTACATCTTATGGTTCATCTTCTATAAAAAGCCAAATTTTCCCTTTGGGGGCAAATAAGGTTCATTTGGTCTATCTATCTATCTATCTATCTATCTATCTATCTATCTATCTATCTATCTATCTATCTATCTATCTATTTATCTATCTATCTATCTATCTATCTATTATATAGTGCCTTTTCTGTTTATCTATATATCTATCCATGATAGTTAATTGATTAATTTTTGTACTAACCTGTACTTCAAGCACAATGCAACTCTCAGCTATAGAAGTGACATCAGTCCTCTGTCGAGACAGTCCACAAAACTTGTCATTATATACAAATTACCAAAACCCATTTGTTCCACTATTGAGTTGTGAAGAGCTGGAGATACTCATCAACACCTGCTACTTATTAAAAGGAAGAAGTAAAAAAGATATTTGTGTGGATCTGGATCTGCTGTTGAATGCTTATATACCAAGTCAATTAAGTTCCTAATTACTTCTTCACTAAAAAAATCACAAAAGAAGGTTAAGATCAGTATGAGAGGGTAATCCTATTTAAAATTGTCAGGTATACTTTGAAGATCATGTTTGTATCTTGTGTTGGATGGGCCAGTATCCCAATCAGAGTGGACCGCCATTCCCTTACCTGGTGGGGAGGCCAGTGTAATGGATGGTCGGGAAGAGATGTGTGACTTCCTGGAAAGGAGGAGAACCGTGGGAGTTTGTGCAGCGGAACAGGAATCCCAACAGCAACGGAAATACTGGCTGAGTTCAACCATGTTACTGCCTTAGGGACATAAGTTACATCATCCTGATTAATGTTTATTAACTTCAGAGCAGAAATAATTCACTCTTTACTAATACTCTAATGATTGAACCATTCTGTCCCTAGAATGCTGTCGACTTAACCAGGCTGTCAGCGGAATGAACAAACTTCAATTAGCATTATATTTGTCGACAAAACTATCTGGACTTGCTCTATGTCAATGCCCTGAAATATAAACCTGCAGAACAACTGAGAAGATCTGACCACATCTTACTGTCACCTACCTGTGGCCTGTGATTGCCTGCAGCAGATGTCTTATTCAAGCCAGAAGTTTTTATGTATGGGTCTTTTTATTTATTTCTTTTATATACAGTATTTATATTTTTCTTGAACATCTGTACTTAAACATTTCACTTCAATTTGCACTATCTCCCTTACCAGACTGGGAGGTCAAAATAGTAGACAGACAACTTAGATCCCTACCAGTACATGGTAGTTAGAAGTTCCTTTCCTGGTTGAGTGGCCAGAAGAAATGTGTGACAGTGGAAGACTGTCTGCCAAGTGCAGGACATCCTCCAATAAACTGGGAGACAGTATCCCTTGTGCCATGTCCCTGTATGGGTGCCTGCAGGACAACATGAGAGTTGTGCCCTGATGGGTTCCATAAGGACAGGGAGAGCTAGTGGGAGATGAATACCCTGTTTTAGGCCTAACCCCAAAGGAGGTTCCTAACGACAGTGGAAGTTCTCCCAGGTCAGGTTTAAAAGGGAGCCCTCCACTTTGCAAGCCTGAACAAGGCTGGCAAAGGAGGAGGGGAAGGAGAGAAAATGAGGGGAATTGAAGAATATTGTGTTTTATTGTGCTGTTCTGGACTGACAAATAGAAGCCTGCCAAGTTATTGTTACAAATCTTTATTTGAATCCAAGATTGTGTTTGGTAGCTGTGTCTGGTGTTTGGGAGACTGCTACGCCCTAGTGGCCAAAACCTGCAAATATTTCTTGTATTATTATTTTTTTTAATTAGTCCTTTTTGTAGTATTCCGCATCGATGGGTAAATATATTTCTCGTTAATTAGCCAATGAAAATCCTCAATTAGATTAACATTTGGACTCTGATTCAGCCACTATTAACATTGTTGTTTTTAAACTATTCGTGTGCAACTTTGGCTTTAGTCTTAGGGTTACTTTGTTGCAATAAAACAAATCTTACAGACTGCGTCAGGTTTTCCTCCAGGATTTCCATGTATTTTGCTGTGTTCATTTTACCCTCTACCATCACAAGCCCTACAGGGCCTGATGGAGAGAAGCATCCCCATGAAATTTTGCAGCCACCACCCTGGCACTTAGTCAAAGGGACAAAAAAAATCAATTGCGGTCTCTTCAGACCGTAAAGCCTTTCTTTTAGATTGTGTGTATGCTGCCTCTCTTCTTTTACTTCCAAAAATCGATATTAGCAATGAAAAAAGTATTGTTGAAAAGTACAGTACCAGCATCAAAAGTGGACAAAGACTATACATAAACTCTGAAGGAATTATTTTATAATTACTAAAGACTTTCTTATGCTAGTATGCTAACAGTTTCAGCTAACCTGATTTTATATTCTTTACTTTCGCTTGCTTTGTTTTATTATATTAATATGGAGAGTAAAGTGAGGTGAATTAACTGTAATCTATAAATTAACTGTATTTGATCTATGTCACTAGTAAGCATTTATCTTTATATTGTTTCATAAATTTTGTCATGCTTGCTGTATATTAGTAGGGACCTGAGCTGCCGCGAATGCTTACATATTGTAATCTGCTCACATTGCATCCATAATGGCTAATACAGAACAACACACTACTACTGCCCTGGAATGCATAATCATAAAACATTTGATATGGGTTTTAAACTTACAATACATATTAAACATAAAAAAAAAAATCAGCACATCAGTTATTTTAAGTTGTGTATACTCACCACAAGAGGGGACATGCTGTGCTCTTTTCCATCAGTGCAGACTCTCAAATGTTAAAGGGCGATCATTTGCCCTTCCAAAAGTAGATTCCTGAATTGGTAGGTTCCCCTGTCTAAAATGTCTTGGTGCAGAATCAATCTTAAGGCATAAACTTCATGTACTGTACTCATCAGATTTCAAGCATCAGCTACAAGCAAATGTGCTGCAACAGTGTAAAAGAAACTCTTGTCCTTCATCTCTTTTGATGGTCTAGATCCATTTTCATTTCTGGGATTCATCAGTCAGAAAGCTCTGAAATGTTAGGTAAGGTCATTGTAGTTTTGAATTGAATTACCAGAAGAAAGTTTAAGATGGCTCCCAGAAATTGTGGGGTATGATTTAAAAGTTTCTGGGACTATTGGGGATTTCTGGGATCCCTAGGGCCTGCGTAGAAATCTTTCTGCATTTCTGTAAAGCTGAAACTGAAATGTAATATGAGGATAATCATTAGGTAGCTAATTCAGCAGTGTTTCCTATTTTTCACTTTGGGGACAGTGTGCCTGACTTTTAATTTGGTAATGCTTAACACTAGAATTACCAGAGCCTACAAAAAAACTTAAATCCGGCCCACCTTAAATCCCTTTGCACCTCTCCGTCAGCGTCTTTTGTCTTGTAAATGTGTCGATAAGCCCAAGCAGCCTACTATACCATCCCCCCTCCCATCGCCTCAGAACGGGCAAGAAGTTCTCCCAGTTTCTGCCTTGATTAATTATCTGGGAGTAAGCTACCCAGAATTGTAAGGGGAAATAATTTGAGGTGTGGTCTGTGTCTACAACAATCTATGTAAACACATCATAAAAACAAAAACGTTTTTCATTGGCTCTGGTAATTCTTGTGTTAATATATAACTTGACTTTAGCTCATGTCTGCATCTGAGTGACGGTGGGTTTCACAGGTACACTCTGAGATGGGCTCATGCAGTTTATCGAGGACATGTTTATTTCATTTCTTGTCAATGTTAATGAAGAATGACTATCAAAAATTGAAACTGCTAAAGGTCATGGATAATTTATATAAAAGTTTCTCTGCTCTTATGCCAGGCGTGCACACCCAAACGAATACTGCAGCTAGGGTTTCTGGGTGTGTGTCCAAATAAAATCTTTTCTTTGGACAACTGATGATAATAATGTCTGTAATTTATTCTTATTTAGGTAAATTCTTACTGAACCTCTTCAAAATACAAATATGGAAGTTTGAAAGGGGCTAATTGTTTGCTTGTTTTGTATTACATTGGCCAGAGTTGGCCAGTGCGTCAGAAGATTATTTGCTTTCCAATGCTACATACTGTTAATGATGCTGTGTAAAGTATAGATTGATTTATTGAAGAGTGGTACTTTTTTCCATTTACTAATGTGATGTGCATGGGCATAGGGGACAGCTTAAGGGGCCTGGTGATTGTAATTACTGACTGCTCCAGAAGTTGGCACTGTGTTCTAATGTCTTTTCTCTTCCTCCCATTGCAGACCAAATGATTGACAAGTGTAACATCTATGATGTCTCTTCTGGTGTCTATTCTCCTCGACTTGCCTCTTCCTGCCAGAATGACATATGACAAAAATGTTATATATTTTGAAAACATTTTGCTGTCTAACTCCTGTCTGAAAAGAAATTTTTGTAATTACTGCTTGTTTTTCTTGACACTACTGCATTCCAGTTATACGGGATCACCGGGTGGTCCACAACTCTTTATCATGGTCTGTCTAATTTCTTACACAAGGTACAGACAAGGACTTTTTTGTGTATAGTTTCCAGGGTTTGATTTGAGCCCATCAAACATGTCTGTGTAACAGGAACAACTTCCAGTTCATCATACAACATACACATTCATATTAGGCCAATTAAGAGCTGTCAAACTTCATGACCATGTATGTCAAGAACACTGTAGGGTTAGGAGAAGACTCATACAAATATTGTATCCAAGTGGAGTTCAACCAGTCTCAGGAGGTAATGCAAGTATTTGCAACAATAATTTACAATAATTATTTTAAATTTTCCAAGAGTATTTCAGGTCTTTAAAGTTGGATATGTTTAGTTTGAGTCAGTTTCTAAATTAGAAGCCAATCATTCTAGTCAATGAATCATATTATTATGTCTGTTAATGACCTTTTATCTCTACATACATGCATATGATGGGGGAATCCAAAAATTTCCAGAATTGGTAAAGAGTATGGGAGTCGGGTGTAGTTATCGACTACACCACTAGCTATCTCATGTCTACAGTCTAGTTAATGGCCTACTAAGTGCTGAGTTGATTGAGTGCATATTTGTGATATTTACAATAAAGAATATTGGGTCATACTGAACTTCAAAATGATGATGATTGTGTTTTTTGACATTTACAAAATTGTTAATAAAGAATTTCCCTGTGAACATACTATTAACCAGCAACATTACACTGAACTACTGAGGTGTCTGCAAAAATGTGGCAGGGAAAAAATATCTAGATTTGTGGCGCATTCCAAACCCACATTTTCCACCATGAGAGCGCACCTGCATACATTGCATTGCCAGTCGAAATGTTTTTGACCAAAAATAATGTGGTTGTTTGTTTGCTCCTCCCAGAATCCCGAGATTTTGCTCTCTGTGACTTAAAACTGAGACTGGAAGAAAGATGATTTGCTACTGTGGAAGAAATCCATAAAGCATTAGACATGGTAACAAAAGATGAGTACAGGAATGGAGGAAACACTGGGATAAGTGTGTTGCATCTCAGTGAGACTGATATGGAAATTCTGTGAATGTTCAGGTCCCCAGTTTATACAGTATACCCATCTTATCATTACATTATGAGTAAACTGTATTATTCTGTTAATTACAAGAAGTGTATTTGTGTTATTTGTTGACAAATCAGTCTATCACCATATCCAAAAGACAAAACAGAGAAAGTGAAAGTGAGTATGCACAATTCTCTCAATATATGACCTTTCTTCTTAAATTTAAATTTCTCTGTCTCTCTCCACATACTATTGGAAATTCTCCCTGGATGCCATCAAGAAACCTATAGAAAGCACACTCCAAATGTTTTGTAGACAAGATCAATATCTCCCAATAGATATTGTGTGATAGATGCTTGTAGGTACAAAAGACATCAAGTTGGCTGATCTCACTCACGTCAATTAAGGAAAAAGAAGACTGTTCTATTACCAGCAGTAATTGATTTTTCATTTAGGAAAGAGGCTGGAATGAAAACAAGTGTGGCCTTCTTGTATCTGAGTTTGAGACCCAAGTTTTATCTGAAAACCAGATACTCCCTACAGCATTTTCCTTAAATGCTTGCTCATCCAGCTTTCACATTCCTCCCAGCTCACAGTGTTACCAAAATTATTTTATAAAAAAATGAAAGAACTTTTAAAGTATCAGCCTTTAGATTAAAATTAAGTGGCATCGAAAACCCAGGTAATCTGTTGACTGTCTGGATAAGTTAAAAAAGACAGAATTCTAGAATCAATTAGAACTACACGACCAAAATTCCATAATTCATAAAAATAAATTTGTTTTCCAACACAGCCATTTCAGCAGAAACACACAGATTTGTCATCACATGACTTTTGAGGTCACTCTGAGAGAATGAACATTGCCAGATGCCTTCTCAGATCCCACTTTTTACAAGACTCAATTGTACCCTTTCCGTAAAGTAAAATTCTATTTGCTAATGGCACTGCCAGTTAGCGCCCTCGGTTCACAAGGCCCTCTCTGTCTTCCACAGCACATTCCCGGATTCCAGCTGACTTTTTACTATCTCTTCTGATTTTATTGCCCATTAATCTAATCACTTAAGGGGAGATCCTAAAGTATTAACTGTTACAATTAATCAAAAAGTTTTATTACTCTGCCTCTAAAATGTTATTAATGGCTTAATTAAGTTTCCGTTCCCTTTAAAATATATTGAGGATAAAAATTATCCTCATTAATTGTGAGAGACAGAGCCACCTTTTTATTTATAGAGTCCCCACATTATAAAATGGAAATGACCGTTTCAAAGATTACCGCACTGTTCTCCTTCTAAAATATTAGCTTTTAATGAGTTAACGTACCGTGCAAGCAAATAGCTCTTGGCTATATATTTTATAGAAGTTAGTCTTTAGAAGAAGGACTCTAGTCTAAGTGTTCAAAATTCTTAAGGACAATTGTAAAACGTATTCAATGGAATTCTTTGAACTTAATCACATATTTAGGAACACCTAGTACAAATTAAGGGGACGTGCATTCAAGAAAGAAGCCCAGAAAGCACTCCGTAACACAACAGGAGATATGAATCTGGACACATTCTACTAGGTGGTGACAACATAGTGAATTAAACACAAAAGCCTTAGCCAATGCACCATAATTCCCTAACTGTAGGTTAGAGTTGTTTATTTAAATGAATTAGGTGAAAAACGTTAAAAGGTGTTATCACTGACAGGAAAACATTGGAATCTCTGTATATAAAACAACAAAAAAGACACAAACCTCTTTTAATCAGTGTAATCGTAATTTCACAAAATTGGGACTGATCTAGGTTACTAGCTTTGAAAACAGTCTGCAATTAATTTTTTTTATCTTCACCACAAAAATCCTTCAGTTTTCATTTTACTAGCACCCCAAATGAGGCAGTACCTCCAACTTGCACCCAAGGCTGTCTGTGGGCCTTCCTATTTCCAAAATTGAATTAGTTATTTGTATGTGTTTGTGTCTGTGCAGGTTTTCAAAGACACCATTAAATGAAAGGCAGCAGAGGCCAAGCACATTTTTAGATTGGATTCACAAACTGCTGCCGACATTCAGTGGCCAGGTCAATTTTTTTTAAACTAATCTGATTCTGGATATAAAACAA
Source organism: Polypterus senegalus (assembly GCF_016835505.1). Lineage (NCBI taxonomy): Eukaryota > Metazoa > Chordata > Cladistia > Polypteriformes > Polypteridae > Polypterus > Polypterus senegalus. Next base: position 24,416,880 of record NC_053155.1, on the reverse strand, counting down.
GCCTTTTGAGTGATTTTAAGATTTTAACCAAGAACAGGAGAGTAAAACCATCAAAATTGCTGGCCACACAGAGTTGTAATAATTGTATTAAATGTATTCATTCAAATATAAACCAAAAAATGTAAAAAGAAATACTGCTTTCAAAATATAATTACTATATATATATATATATAAGAAGTATGATGATAAAGAAAAGACAACTCCAGAATAGTAATACATAATTCAAGATTATTAAATACAAAATTCAAAACTAAAAAATGCGTAATTCCAAATGCAAACTGGAAATTATGTATTACAAAAGCCCAAAAATTCAAATTTTTAAATGGAAAACAAAAAAGCCAGAATAAAACCTTAAAAAAGTTAGCAGAGAATGTAGGCAAACATAAAGGTAAAAGAAAACTGTTAGAGAAGTTAATGCCACTGCAATGAAAAGGTGGCCATAAGTTGTTTAAATAGTCTGCAATCAAACTGATAAAGACTAAGAGTCACAACAGAGCAAATGGACTTTCAAAGACAGCATACTTAAATTAAAATTATTATTATGGGGCATGGAAGTCACAAAAGAGATCTAATTCTTGGGCTCATAACTTCTCTAATGGAATAAATAGAAACAAACTAAAAGTGTGTAACTTTAAGTTTAAGATTTTTTGGACTTCATGTTCCTTTACTCCATTAGCTTTTACAGAATATGGAGGGTGTGAAATTATTACAAAAACGATAGAGTAGACAGATTTTAGTTGAGATTTGTGGATTTGTGGAAGGATTGCATTTTGAAGGAGGATGCAAGGAGCAGCCTATAAGTAACAGGACCAATGTGTTTAATAATGGCATAGGGCCCAGTGTACTGAGGAGTCAGACTACGTCATGTACAATAATCCTACAATATTATAATAATACAATAAGACTTAAGTGAAACCATAAACAATATCCTCTGGATATCCAATTTTGGTGGCAGGTAAAACCTTATTGGGGAAGCACAGGTTCTGAGTTGATCCCATTGTTATCAAATTGCCTTGAATGAATGTTTGTTTTTAAACTCTGGACACTATAACCAATAACACCATTCCTCAACTGCTGATTTAATGGCTAGAAGGTCACAGTACCCAACATCATAGTTTTGTTCTGCCATATGTAGATTTATCAAAAGATACACACTAGGATGCAGTTTTCCTGTCTACCAGAAACGAAAACTGAAAGCTGAAGTAAAAATGTGTTTTTATTTATTAAAAGGCTATTGAGGCATCTGAGTCCACTGCCATTTCTGAGAAATGTTTTTAGTTATTGGAAATATAAAAGGAATCAAGAAGCTGAAACTCTAAATGAAACGGTGATAATAGTTTGCAAACATTATGACCCGTTGTATGTGTTTCAGATACTCATGTATTCCTTCTGGTTCAAAACTTTTCAGCAACCCATGCTTAAAACAGATCCTGTAATCTGGCATCCCAAACAGATCACATACAATACAGTGGTACCTCTGGATGCAACCCAAACTTAATTTCCCCATAAGATTGTATGTAAATACAATTAATCCGTTCCAGACCGTACGAACTATATGTAAATATTCACTTTTTTAAGCACAAAAATACTTATACCATAGAATGCACAGTGTAATAGTAAACTAAATGTAAAAACATTGAATAACACTGAGAAAACCTTGAACAATAGAGACAACTAACATTGTAAGAGTTCACGCTAGACCCTTATGAACCGCTCTCTGTAAACACTTTTTTTATGGGTTTTAAGCATAGGGAAAAAAAATAAAATGCCACTTCTCTTGTGAAACTTTTCAAACCATCCTCTACTGGCTTTAAATTCCTCACCTTCGCCTCTCGAAGAAGGATTTTTTTTTCAGCAAACCACCATGAATCTTCCTTCCTTTCTCGTATATGATCGCTTGTCTTACACTATCCCCTGCATGGTGTTTCTTGTTCATCCACACTAGCAACAGTTTTTCTATCTCTTCCAGCACTTGAGGACTCTGCTTGGTTAACATTGTAACTCCTTTTGCAACATCAGCTGCTTTGTTAGGCCCTGTATACGCAAACAAATGAAAGTGGAAAACGGAGAATGGGAAATCATTGGCGCTTATGAATGCGCGTAAGGAAACTGGCCAGTGTTTTTGTTCGTCACCAGAGTGTGTGGTCGTGAACAGATGCAAAATTTTGGCAAACTTTTTGGTCGTAATCCAATTTGTACATGTTCGGAAACGTTTGTGACAAGAGGTTCTACTGTATGTCAAACTCACAGTTTTCAAGATTTACAAAGAAGTTACGAGGGTGAGTAAAAAATAATCTGTACTCCGGCTGTAGAATTTATTTTAATCAACTTTCAGAAGAGACAAACACATCACTTTTTGACATAATCTCCCTGCTTTTCAATACATTTTGTTCATCTGTCAACAAGCTTTCATATTCCTTCATTAAAAAATGTTTTAGACTGAGCAGTGAGCCACGAATACACTGTTGTCTTCACCATTTCATCTGACATGAATCTTAATCCTCGTAGGGCTTCTTTTGAAACCCAAGTGTGACGTGGATTATTGCAGAAGCAAGATTCATGGCTGATTTGCAAATGATTTGTCACATCACCTACTGTCTCTCCATTCAACAGAATCATTTCACGTGCACGCTCAATGTTGTTATCAGTCGTGGACGTGTGTCCAGCTCTTTCTTCATGACTGACACATGTGTGACTTTCCTTGAACTTCTCTATTCATTCATACACACTTCTTCACGACAAGACACTTTCCCAATGCTGTGCACAAAGTGTTCGATAAATATCGGCACCAGGCACACCCTCAGGCCACAAAAAACTAAGCACTGCATGTTGCTCTCATTTTGTACAAATCAAAAGCGGGGCAACCATTGTTTCTCACACTGCAGTTACAAATGATCTGACGTAACACCTTTACACCTGCACAGCAGTCACTGGGAAGACAAGGACCTCGTACGGAAAGACAGTGCTGCCAACAGAAGTTTTAATATGGTGTGCAGATAATTTTTGACTCATCCTTGTATATTTGTTAAGCTTAGACAGGAATTTCCTTTTATGTTATAAATATTTTATTGAATACGGAGAATATATGAATAAATATAAACTGATACATAAGCGCTCCAGATATATCAGAATAAATCAATAAGAAAAAACTGGAAAATAGATTATTCATTTAAGGAATGCAAAGGGTATAATATGATACAATCTCCAGCTGCTGTATTTCCAGTCTACTGGTTTTCAAATTTAAATTAGATTATAAGAACTTCCTAAATTAATTTAATAAAGCTGAAAGGACCCATCACTTGACTGACCAATGAAGAAATCAGAAGAAGGGGTAATTGTTACAATTGGGATCTTATTAATCTCTCTGTGTTCTGCACAATGTTAAAAGGAGCCCCTTTGAACTACAGGATGGCCTGTTAAAACCATTCTGAAGATTTCCCTGCATATAAATCTACATTGCCTTTGACTAAGACCTAAATAATGCATAATGTTTCTCCATAAGTAATTGAACCTGGTAAAACATCTATCGAACAATCACAATCCTTATGGGGTGGTAGATCAAAGGATTTCTGCTTGCTTCATACTGAGGAAATGTTGGATCAAATTCATACTGGAATGTTAGGTGTTTTCTCTGGTGGTTCCCCTGAACTAAAACAATTCCCTACCATCCTGCTATCACTGAAACTTAATTGGAATTGTACAGGAAGAAAAAAATATATAGGGTTTGACTATAGTTGTCCATGGCACCAGTTTGAATATACAGAAGATTTCCTGTTTTACTGCAAATTAGGGCATGCAGCAACTAAATGACCTGATGGTCTACATACAATAGAAGTAGAGGGTCTCGGATCTTCTAGTTTTTTGTTTTTTCATTCGAATTCTAGTATTTCAAGCTCATTGGGTACTTAAAAATCTTTTGCCTCACTTGCAGGTGTAGGGGTCATTGATCTGGTAGATTTTCATTTGAGCTGCCATTTATTTAGCCTTGTTCCTAATTCTGTGGCCTAACTGATAGCATTGTAAATCTCTTATATCATGGCAAGCCAACTCACCTTGTAGATGCTCCTAGAAACTTTTCTTAAAATCTTCTTATATAATACGCAATCGTGGCTGTCCATTTGTCTGTCAAGGATTTTAAATCACCTGTAGCTCACAAACCGTTTGACCGATTTGTACACATTTACTATGTGACGTCTACTATCTGCTTTCAGGGTGATTATTGACCTCCAAGGTTATTCCTCTTTTTATTTTATTTTATTGTAGAATCAACTCTTGGCAGCGGCAATGAGGGCGCCCGTGCGGCGCATGCATATGGGTGCCTTTCTCATCCCTACCACCTTCATTTCCACTACCTCTACCATATCTTAAATCATTCTTGAGGCAGACTGAAGACTTAAGTTCCAGCTTAAGTGAAAAATTAAGGAAAACGTACTTGCAACACAAACACTGACTTAATCAGTTTTAATGCAAAAAGATGCCGATAAAAGAAGAGAAGAAGCAGGGCGCTAGGGTGGAGAAAAGAAGAGCTGCTCAGGAAGCAGCAGGCGCATCAGCCTCTGAGCAAACGAATGCTAAACGTGCAGAGAAAGATGAAAACTATAAGTCAAGTGTATTCACTGCACGTTATCGTGCAGTGTGCCGTTACTGGTTAGAGGCTAATGTGGATTTCTCCTGATCCACATCTGCATTAATGAATTTAAAAGTTACTGTTTATTTGAAAAAACTGTGTCTTTGATTGACAACATTTCAAAAGTCAGTTTCTCACATGCTGAATTAAAGTGTATCTAAATTCTTCAAGTAATTTGTCTAAACTTAACCAGAAGAGGTGATTGCAATCATAATGGGCACAAGTCCATTCAAGATGCTTTTCATTTTGAAAACACAGCAGCACAGTGGCTGTGCAGAAGAGAGCAACCAAGTACATCCCAGAACTTAAGGACATGTTGTACTGTGACAGAATCTAAGAATTAAACCCGTTTAGTCTCAAGCAGAGGAGACTATGTGAGAACTTAATCCAGGTTTTCAGAATTCCCTGGGACGTGAGTTGCTTCGAAAGCTTGCATATTGTAATATTTTAGTTAGCCAGTAAAAGGGGTAATTTTGCTTGACTTCTCACTAAATAACATTGAAATAAATCGATCCACCAGAACTCTTACAACTTAATGGTTAATCATGTACTCAAGGACACCGGTGATAATTAAGGGGAAGTGCATTTAAGACTGAAGCCAGGAAGCTCTTCTTTACTCAAAGAGTTGTGGGAATTTGGGACAAACTACCAAGGCATGGAGTTGATGCAGAAACCTTGACAACCTTTAAGAAGATATTTGTATAGCTTAGCTAAACAACTGGGCTTGAATAAATGGAAAAAATGGTCTCCTCTTATATGTCAAATTTCTTTTGTTCTTAAAAGAAAAAATGTAAAGGTTACCAAAGAATTATTAGTGGGTAAAAGATTTGGTTAAGGAGGTCTTCACATTTATTCTGATACACTGAAAATCAACTCGGGTGTGGAACTACAGGCTCTTCAGTTTTTCCAATGGCTTGAAGGACAGGACTAGTTAAAGAGGCCATTCTCATGGAAAGAGATGAGATGCACATGATCAAAATAAATTTACAAAGATATGTCCCAGCAATATTACCAAATAAACAGTAAAAAATAAATAAATAAATAAATAACACAGAGTAAAATACATTTTTATAGACAAAAAAATGTAGTTTCGGGGAGGAAAAAAGATGGCTGAGAAACAGTGTATTTATCAAACAATATTTAACAACATCACTCAATAACCAAATGCCTAACATGTTTTACGTAATACTCCCTTGTAGGCTAACATGTCGTATTTTAGTAACCTGATGTTATGGACCATACAAAACATCTCAAGAAACATCAAGTATGATCTGAGGACAAGGCCCAGCTAAGCCTTGAACTGTTCCACTAAACCTTGAACAATGGAACAGTGGATTAAGAAGGTATTCAGAGACCATCACTCTTTTCACATTACTCCATGTTGCAGCTTTAGGTTAAAATCATGAAAATTAATTTTTCTCCCACTCAACACCCCCAAATGATAATGTGAAAGTAGAATTTTAGCAATTTTTGCAAACTTATTAAATATGAAAAAACTGAAACATCAGACCCTTTCGTTGAAGTACCTTCAGCAGCAATTCCAGCCTGGAGTCTTCTCATTTATGACGCTACAAGCTTTGCACACCTAGCATTGGATATTTTCTGACATTCTTCTCTACAGATCACCTCAAGCTCTGTTGGGTTCAATGGACACAGTTGGTAAACAGCTGTTTTTAGGTTGGTCAGTCTGGCTGGGTAGCTAACACTAGGAAGAACCGTTATTGTCCCAAACTAATTCTATTTTAGACTTACGGAGGCCAGTGTGGTTTTGGGAACCTTCAATGCTGCAAAACGTTTTTAGTATCTTTTCTTAGATCTCTGCCTTAATACCATCCTCTCCCTAAGCTCTGCAGGCAGCTTGTTCAACCTCACAGCCTCGATCCAAGCTGAGGGTTCTCTATATCTCAGGCGTCTTGTTCTCATAAGGGTGTGTGGCTGCTGATGTGCCCATTTGCACACACACACACACACACGTCTCAAACTTCAGGCGGCTTCCTGGAGTTGCTTTCATTTTTTTACTGTTTCTCCAGGACTTTCAAATCTCACGGATTCTCTGCACGCCTGGCATACGTGCCTCCATTTTCAGTCACTTTGTTAATCGCGACTCACACAGCCAAATGGATGTCCTTCATTGGAGTGGCATGAAGTAGTAGCAGGATATCTGCATGCTGACACTCGTGAATTAAAGTGAGCGACAGGCCTTATCACTGATGTGTTGTTATCACGTTAATTGTAGACATTTCATAATAATTCTTTTTCCTGGTTGTTATTGACACATTCACTGATACTTTCATTGTGTTTGGAAGCTTATTCCAACATGGGGGTGGGCAACATCGGTCCTGGAGGGCCGCTGTGGCTGCAGGTTTTTGTTCCCACCCTATTTCTTAATTCTTGGTGATGAAGCACTTATGCTGATGCTTCATTTTAGTGGTCTCACTAGTTAGGGTTCCCCATCCTTAATTGCTTATTTTAGTCTTAAACGGCTGCATTCACTGTTTTTAATGGCTCCTTATTAGCAATAAGATGCAAATGACAAAGGAGGCAGCAGTTCTCCATCTAACTTAATTCTGTTTACACCTCTGTGTATTCGTCATGCACTATTTGGTTTCATAAAACACTCAAGAGAATAATGTAATAAATTATCAGTTGCAGGCTACAAATGTGGATGATATTATTGGAAAAAAAAAAAAAACTATGCTACAAGAACTTAACATTGTAGGGTAAGAAGCCATTAAATTAAATAAGGTCTGAGTTTGGCATGGATTTGTTTCTGATTAAGCAAATGGGTTGGAATGAAAATCTGCAGCTGCTTTAGCCCTCCAGAACTGATGTTGCCCACACCAGTTCCAGCACCTTCTACTAAAATAAGAATAACATTCAACGATACTACATTTTTCAGCATATTGTTCTGTAACACATGCATACAAAGTAACTAATTCTCCTGATGTAAAATGTCTGGCTGCTATTTTTGAGGGGTAGAACGTGCTTTCAGGTTTTCATGCTTTCCTTTGAGTGAAGGATGATGAAGTTATAGCCAGTTAACCTTTTTAGCATTAGACCTGAGCATCACTCGGGCTTGTAAAACAATGCTAAAAATGTTAGGCCCGAGCGTCACTCAGGCAAATGTATAAACGTGTATCGTGTAACTGTTAGACCCGAAGCTTACTCGGGCTGTAAAAGTGCCAACAGCATTAGTGCCAAGCATTGCACAGAAAACGATTTAGGCATCTCTTGCATAAGTGACAGGCCTGAGTGTTACAAAGGCAATGCGGCAGACACGTCTTAGCCTCATAATGGCTTCTCGTAAGAAACATTTTTCAGCAGCCTAGGTGTTGCACGCTCTTGATAGTTTTGCGAGCAGTGATGACGAAGCGAGTGTGTCTTTAGGCAGTGAAATTGACGATGATTCTGATGAATGCGAAAGTGACACTCGTGTCAATCGCACATGTGCAGTGTGCTGTTCAAAAGCTGACTCGTCTGGAAAGAAAACCCATAAGGAATCACATTACTATTATCCCGACTGTGACGTTGGATTGTGTATTCCGCTGTGCTTCACAAACGACACATTTTATATAGTATTAGCATTATTTTATTCTTAGTATTATCATTTACTATTATTATTATTATTTGTATCATTATTATACTTTCTACACTTCTGATTTTGTACTTTTAGTGTTTTTCCTGTTTTTCAGTGGGATGAAATTTAATAGATATGTCATTAAAAAATGCAACGCTTTTTACATGTTTTTACAAGAGAAAATATTACGCTAAGGAGGCTACATCAAAGTAGAACAAACCCCTATTTTAAAGGGGTTAAGTAATATCATCCATCCATCTATTATCCAACCCGCTCTATCCTAACTACAGGGTCACGGGGGTCTGCCGGTGCCAATCCCAGCCAACACAGGGTGCAAGGCAGGAAACAAACCCCGGGCAGGGCGCCAACCCACCACAGGGCGCGCACACACCAGGGACAATTTAGAATCGCCAATCCACCTAACCTGCATGTCTTTGGACTGTGGGAGGAAACCCACGCAGACAACATGCAAACTCCACACAGGGAGAACCCGGGTCTCCTAACTGCAAGGCAGCAGCGCTATCCACTGCGCCACCGTGCCGCCCAAGTAATATCATTTCAAACTCAAAATAATGACGATGATCTTGTTAAACAAAGGAAAAAGTGAATGACTCATAAAGCAGACATCAGAAATGCAATTAGCGTGATATATTTATTAAAGATCAAACTGACCCAGTGGGAGAGTTTTGTGTCTATAAGAGCAAACACAGATAACATCAGCAAACAGAGCAATAAGCTTTAAATACCCAACTGCTAACAACAGAAACATCAGTCACTGACGACTCAATGTATAAAACTACAAGATGGGAAAGCAAACATTTGACCTCAGATTATAAAACAAAAATAAATAAATAATGTGCTATATTATGTTACAAATTCTAAAGCATCCCCCCTTGTGCCTAAGTGTTTGAGCTGCTAGCTAATCCTGTAATCTTTCACTGAAACCTGAAGACTGTCATGAATTCAAACATCCATTCAGTAGTCTCATGGTGTGCTGCCAACTGTAGATGAACTGCTTTCATTATTTGTCTCTATGGTGTCTTTCGGCCAGTTTTCATCCTGCTGGTTATGCCACACAGATATTTTGCCCTGGTGACACTGATTCAAGGTGAAAGGTAATTTAATTTTTCTGCACTGATGGTAGAAATAGAGAAAGGTGGATTCCAAGTTTGTCTAGTATACAACTTTCATTTGTCAGCCTTGATTAGAAACTCCACTCTGTGAAATGTGAGATGACATTCTGTCTGTTTGGTAGTATCACAGTGTTACACATATACATTGAATGATAGAATAATAATTATATAATAGAATACCTATGCCTATGAGGTCCGTGTGAGCGTTTCTGTCAGTTATACAACAGCACCAACAACAATTTATTTCTTGTATGGCTCAAAAATCACTCAAGGATTGCCTCAATGCGTTTTTTTTGACAGCTTCCCAGCCTTGACTCTTGAAAAAGTCAAAAAAAAAAAACCTCCCAACAAAAAAACCTGTAGAAAAAAATGGAAGAAATCTTGGGAAGGGTAATTCAGAGAGAGAGAGAGAGACTGGTAGGTTGAGCGTTCAAAGGGTATCCAAAAAAGGGGTTAAGTACAACGCACCAAACTGAACACAAGTAATCATATTAACAGAGCTAGATGGTCAATCTGTCATTGCTACAAGTTATACCTGCCTTCATGTTTCCTTTCGGGCACAGATATTTGTATCCCATTGGCCAAGCTGATACCACCAAAATCTGACATTGGGCCAGAAACGTATGTGACAGTCCATGTTGGCTCTACAGTCTCTGGCCGCTGGAACCCAGAACCGTTGATAGTCGTAGGTCGAGGATGAGCCAGGCAAATGAGGATGTACACAGACAGCAATGGTAGACGCAAGTGCTTTTATTGAAACCAAACAATAGGGTTCAAAGTGCAGTGTAATGGTTCTCAATAAGCAAATAATCCCCATAAAAAAAATTATATTAGTGGAAGTTAAAATGTCCAATAAATAACAAGGTTAAAATGCCATTCAGGTCTTCTGTCATGAAAGCATGAGCCCTAGTGCCTCTCTATAATCTGGCGTATCCTCTGTTTTTCCCCTTAGAGCCTTGCAGCACAAGAAGAAACCCACTGACAGGTGCAGTCAAACCATCAAAAACCTGGCTCATATCCCTCACTGCCACTCCCCAGCCTTAGACAACCCTGCTTCTACTCCCTTAGCCATTTCCAGGTGTCTGTGGAAGCCGACTCCAAGAGCAAGGATTGCTCAACGATCCCCTTCAGCCCCGTCGAGCGCTGGCAGCAAGTCAAGTCAAGTCAAATAGAGCTTTATTGTCATCCTAACAATATACTTACAGTACACAGTAGGACGAAATATCATCCTCCAGAGTCAAACTCTTCTCTAGAACTCTCACCAGACCATCTGCTTGCATCCCAAACAGCACAGCTCCTGGTCCTGCTTTTCACTCTCTCTTTCCTTTAATCGCTGTTCCTTCTTTTCTCTTTTTTTCTTTTTCCTCTCCAGTTTCCTGCCCATTCCTGCTTTTATTCACCAAATGGGTGCAGGTGTGAATGAAGAACTTGATCGATCTGTTTGCCTTTGCACGTGAATGTGCGATCAGCCAACCGTGGAGCAGCGCTCACACATTCCCATGTGCACCAGCACCTCCGTGAACCCGGCATGCTCTGGGACTGCCAATTATTTATTTAACATGTAGGTGCCACAAACCTCACTCATCACAATATAACAAAGTGTCTTCTTGTAAAAATGATATTTCTTGAAAATGGCCATTTGGTTAATCAAGTTTTATTCTGAGTCATGTGTAATAAATTAATATTATTAGTTTAATGTTATTGTCAGCAGTCATTAAATATGTACTTCAGAGTCAGTCACTCGCCTGAAGCTATGCATGTTTGTGCCTGTCAGTACTTGGATGGGGGACCAACTAGGAAAAGCTTGGGTAGATCCTGGAAGAGGTGTTGGTGAGGCCAACAGGGGGCGCTTACCCTGTGGTCTAAATGTGCAGTGACACAAACAATGTGCTTTAAAAATTGGCATCATCCTTCAGATGAGACATAAAACCGAGGTCTTCACTCTCTGTGGTCATAAAATTCCCCTGAGCATCTTTTGAAAAGATTAGGGTGTTGCCAGGTGGAGCCCTATCTGAACGGATGTATTCAAACCAATGTATATATCTAAACCAATGTATCCCAACCAATTTATATATCTGAACCAATTTATATATTTACGAACCAATCATTTTTTCGTGAATGGCCCCTCATATATATATATCAGAAAAAAAATACAGAAATAACAGAATAAATTATTTAATGTAATTCAAGGGTTAACTAAATGTAATTCCAAGATTAAGCACATGAAGTCCCTGCCTCGTCTTACAGAAGCTACCAATGTCATTTTCCAAGGTTAGAATGAGGTCAATGAGTAAAAAACACCCATCTAGAAAGCGGAGATTAATTGAAGAGAAACCTCAAACAGCCCTCCTAAGAAACAGTGCTAAGGTCAACAGAAAGATCCACAAACACCCTTCCTAAGGAGGTGAAATTCAGAATACTGGGAAAGTCGACATGAGTCAGAAATTACTAGTGGCATTAGTGGATTGGAAGAGGTAATAAAGTTCTCCATATTAAGAGTCAGATAACGTGGTGTATTAGAAAAGGTTATCCAATAAGAAGAGTATACAAGGAGAATAATTATTTCATTTCTTTCACTCAGAATAATTGGGAGATTTGATAAAAGTCAGAAATTACTGGTGACGTTAGCTGATTGAAGAAGGTGAAAAAAAATATAACACTTTTCACCCCAGCAAGGAATCGAACTCGGGTCTCTGAGGCACAGCAGGCCTGCTCTGCTCTGAGTAAGTAAATCTTATCACTACACCATGGAAGCTGTTGGTTTTTTTTTGCACCTTTTGTGAAAGTGTTTATTTGATCTTTGGACTTCAGGCTTCACTCATTCTATAGTTTATTCCTACATTTTGTAACATTTATTACTAAAATATGAAAATGTTTCTGTTTTAACAATGTGTTTAAACAGATTACTAAAGAAACGGAACACACTGGGAGAAGTTCGTGCACATTCTATGTTGGTGGGGGATGGAATAGCCGGCTGCTTGCAGATTCTCTTTATCGGCACATTTAGAGGACAAAACACGCTGACGGAGATGTGTGAATGGTTTTAAGGTGGGCCGGATCTACAAGTTTTTCGTAGACTCTGGTAATTCTAGTGTTATATTGTTCCTTTACTAACAGATAAGCCTTCTTTTCATCTAATATTTGAAACATTTTTCAAAAGAGTTTAAATGTATTTTTGATATTCACACTTGTAACGCCTGTAGTGCATTGCTGAAATTAAAACAGGTTAAAAAAAAACTATTGGAGTCTACATTATATTTTTTTAGCCTCTTTGGTGTTTTGTTTACCCCTGGAAAGAAGAGCCAAAAATGTTCATTTTCTTTCAATAAGAAAAAATATGTGTAACAGAAAAATGTAAATACTAAAACAACAAGATAAATACAGCAGGGAAGCTACCTCAGGTGTCCACTGTAAATACCAAAACATCAAGGTGAATACAGTTGGAAGGGTACATCGAGTGTCCACTGCTGTACTGATGCAGATTTGGTACACAGCCTTCATATGATATGTTTTGAAACAGTCATCTACACACAGCCCAACGTCATAATTGATATAGTAGACGTGTTTCTTTGCACACTTTCCTGATAATATATTTTTTCTGTTGCTAGCAAATGAAAGAGTCAGATGTCAGGGCTTGATATGCATAATCGACACTGCCCACTGTGATATTGTGGGCCATCAAGGCACAAGGCTTAGTGATTTTCACATTTCCACTGACAGAACCACTGACAGTTCTGAATTGTGCTTAAGGAGCTAACGTCTTGTATGTCCTTGCAGTATGCGTCTCTGGTGCTCACTGATTGAAAACAGATTTTATTGACAATGTATTTGAATCAATTTAACAGCATTCCGCATAGATGTTATTTACATTTTATACCACAATTTCCTATTCTTAACAGTACAAAGGCAAGGCTTTTTCTACTAAATCCCACTACTGAAATAAGAAATATGTCAAAATTCTGTTTTTACATAACCTGACAGAATAATTTCATTTTAAATTTTTCATGACATTATGTAGTTCTGTTCAGAATTGTACATTGCATACATCTCACTCAACTCTGGCAGTCAAAAATATTAGTCCTTATGTGTGGTTTACTGTGAGATCTTCTGCTATCTGTAGCCTGCGCTACCCCCCAGGCACTTCGCACCTCTTCTGCTCGCATATTTGGATTTCACTTTCACCAAACAACAATTTTTTTAATACTTGCAGATAGGCCTCTTCATTGTGAAGAAACACTACATTTCCCTGATGGCAACACAATTTAGACAATCTACAAGTCTCCAACTTAAAGTTTAAAGCCAAACAATATCTACATACTTCTGTCATATCATCTATGTCCATATATTTGATCTCTTTTTGCTGTTCTGTTATTTCACAGAATTTCCATTTATTAGCGCTAATACGATCTTTACAATCAGTTTTTTGAGACTTTCGAATTTTAGTACTTTCACAATCTCTAATCCGCTCTGCATTTGTATCATGCCAACGTTTTTGAACCTTTTTATGACGTTCTACTTTGTCTTCTACTCTTTGTCTTCTACTCTCTGCTTGGAGCTGAAAGCGCAGGAACTGTGTCTGACAATAGCATTCACATGAATGAGAAATGATTTGAACCATGGGTGTGGTTGTAAATGTTTGAGAGGAGGGCGGGACTTGTCAAAATCTCTTGGCAAAAAGCCTTGTCTCGGGGAACCTCAAATTATCTCTCACGAGAGTTGAAATTAGCTCTGAGAAAGTCTCATCCCAGGATTTCCTTTTATAATAGAGAGATATCTATTAACTTCAACAGCCTCATGCCAGTGAGAAACAAGATCAGCCCTTTCTTGGATAACCTCAAACCTCTTTCCACAGATGTTATCATTAAGGGGTCTGAGATGAAGCATATTCTGAGCCCATATTTATTAAGTATCTCAGAATAACTCCTAGAAATTTCACCACAAGTCTGACTAAGGTAAGAATTTGTCCTACCTCAGATTTAGTAAAGCATTCCACTCCCAGGCCCAGCAAGGAGTACGAGGCCACATGTGAGAATTAATGACGTCACAATTTCATGGCATCCCGTGCTGCAAATTGCTCTCCTGATAACATTTTGTAATGTTTTGTAATTTTCTGATATTAAAGATAATGCGTCACCACAAAGATGATAATAACAATGATCAAAGTAGTAGAAGAAGAAGGAAAATATAATAAGGTAGCATACTGTGCTAAGCTGCACACCATTACTGCCACTTCAGAACAGCATCAAGAACAATTACACTAAAGGCATAAAGACAGACACACACTGAATAAGAGTTAAGACTGACAAAAGGCGCATTTATGCAGCAATGAATGATCACAGCCATACCTTCAGAAGAATCATTTCCCCGCTGTTATGGCCACAGGAAGTACTCTGTTAAAGTAACAGTTGCTGAAATTAGTTGCGGCTATAAGTCACTCTTCCAGTGTTCCCAATCGTCACCCAGAGTTGTAAGCCATATCCTCCTCTTCCCTCTTTTCCCCTTATCATTTACAAGGCTCTGTTTATCTAACGGCCCTGGAATCTCCGCCTGCCTTCTTGAACCTTCCCAGTCTTTTAAAGTGTAATGGGAATGTCCCAGGGTTTGATGGAATGCAAAGCTCAGCATACTTGAGCGACATTTCACTGATGGCTACTACAGATCACTTTGCATTGACTAAAACCTGAGTTTTGATCCTGTGATACCGCTTTCTATTCCTATATGCATGCTCAACCACACTTGGGACAAGTGTTTGCATTTCAATTTGCACAAATGCAGCTTCCGTTAATATTAAGTCTCGTGGAGCCGTGGAAATATATATTAATCTGTGCAATACCTCTTACACTGTAAGGGCATTCAAAGTTTGGTGAAAAATTCAAGATATGGTTGGTTGTGGCATACTCTAATCATCATTGTTGTACAACTGCATTTTCCTGTGGCCGAGAAAGTAATATTACCAACACCTTTATTCCGACTGACAACATAGATGGATAAATCATGTAAAATACAAGATTTGTGAGGAACATTATTCCATCTCATTGTTCTCCAATTTTTCTAAATACTTAGTTTTTCGTTTGATGTGAGTGCTGATGTCTGTCTGAACATCATTTTCTGGCAGTTCCTAGCAGGCTAGGACAGCTCAAAGGCTCTCCTAAATCTTTGTGAGTTTAAGAGTAGTTTCCTCGATTCGGAAAACTGATAAAATGCTTTTACTAAATTTGCGTCACTCTGATTTTTGAGACAGGAATACACTGAGACGCTGGGGTGGATTTGAATGAACAGCTTTGCTTTGTGATTGTTTCCTTTATTTTCAAACTTTTGTGTGGTCATGCATCGTCATGCTGAGGTAAAATGTTAGCAATATTTGTGAATATAAAGATTAGTTTGACCACATGGCATTATGTCAACTGAAATCATCCCGAAGTAAAATCTGTGGCAAAAATCTTTCACCCACAGCCTCAGTACAGTAAAATAAATCAGAATGTATCTTTTTCTGGTGTAAAATATGTAAGGTTTATTTTCAATTAAGCCTAATGTTTTCTTAAAAGATTTACAATTAATTGTATTATTTGTTTATTGTGGATGATTGGATTGACATCATTATGGAATAGTGTAGCGGGTAGAAGCAGTCACAATATTAGTAGGAATGGGCAGGAACTGTTGGCGGGAGTGAGCGGGAGCAGGATCAGAAAACAGTCCCAGGCAAGAGTGTATATTGAACAACTAGCCTAAGAGTTACAGTGTTGTAATGTCTCAAATGGAATCCTGTCTATTACCCCAACACTGCTTTTAACCAGAGTCCTCACTCCCTCATACAAGTACCGGACAATCCTCAAATACTTTTCTGGTCCTCCTTTGTCTTTTATGCACTTCCAGACTTCTGGATGTGTCACTCCATCATATGTGTTCTCCAAATCAGTAAACACTATATATATTGTGAAGTATGGCTGGCCGTTTATCCCGGCCAATACCCCCAAGCCGCCAGTTGGAGCCCTCCTTGTAGCATAGAGGTTCCCAGAAGACCAGCAGGGCATCATGGACAATGTGGTTTTTATGCACAACCCTGCTAGATGCCATGGGGACCACAAGAGGGAGCAGCAGGGAGGACTGAGGACTTTTTCGTGCCCTATGACCCGGAAGTTCGTCATAGGAAAAGCGACGGGCTTCTGGGGTGAAGAAAAGAACTTTTACCTGACCCGGAAGGGATTGAGAATCACATGGACTGGGGATTGGGAACACTTCCGGGTCAGGGAATATAAAAGGACTGTGGGAGCTCCCAGACGGCGAGCTGAGCTGGGTGGAAGGGTGGCAACGCGTCTGGGAGCTGGAGGATTGTTTATTGATTGTGGTTTGTTAATTTATGAGTATAGTGGTGGAGAGTGTGCTTTGTGCACTGTGGCAGCAAAATAAAGTCAACTGTTGGACTTTTACCTGGTGTCTGGAGTCGTGGACAGGGGTTCAAGGGAGCGAGAGCGCCCCCTATCTACCACTATATATATATATATATATATATACACATACACACCTTTTTGTTTTCAGTTGTTCCTCTTCCTGGTCCTCCACACTGGTGGTCTCTTCTCCCTCCATAGTTTCCACAATCCTGAATATCATCCTTCTCCTTATAAGTTTGTACAATCCCACTGTTCCTCCACCACTCTGATTTTCTCTCCTGTTCATAGATCTTCTGCATTTGATCCCATAGCACATCTACTCCCTCTTCTCCTAAACTCTTCCACACCACTTCTACTGGTATTTCTTCCAGTCTTTCCACTTTTCATTGTTTTCAGTGCCTCCTTTACTTCCTCCCTCCTTCTTCTTGGTACTAGCCCTTCATTTGGGACTACATTCTCAAATACTACCCTTAGATTTTCTTCATTCAACAGATTTTCAAAGTACCACTTCCATCTATTCTTGATCCTATTGTGACATGTGGGTCAGTGTCTTGCAACCCAAAACACGAGGTTGAGTCTCCGTACTTTAGCAAAACCAGCTTTATTCTGCTTGAAATAGGAACAGCATGATTATTTATTGCAGTGGGATCTACCACTCTCCTATACACAAAAACAGCAGTCAGGCAGGGTTTGTGTCAAGTTAGTGGCCAAGTAATACTGTTCCCTACATTTGTAATGTTCCTTGCATCACCCATCAAAGACTGGGACTTATAGCGTGACCGCGGTCAGTTTAGATTTGCTTTTGCAGCGAGCAGCTCCAGCGATTGGAAACCTGTGGTTGCCCCAGCGTCAGATAAACTGTCCTCCACAGACGTGGCGATTGCACTTCGGGATGCTCTTCGGCATGTCATCCCATTTGGGGGAGTCCCAAAAGAGTTTCAAAACCTCACACTGTCATGTTCACACATGTCCACACCTTGTTCATTATTCATCTGCTTTATCTGACTGAAATCCGTTCCTGCCTTGCTCCTAGCCTTCACTATTCTAATAATCCTTCACTCTCCCTCTTTTCCAGTTTACCATACATCTCTTCCAAAGAGTGTGCCTTAGTTCTTACCACTGCCCTCTTTGCCTCCTTGTTTGTCTGCCTGTACATTTCTCTGTCATCCCACTCCCTGATGGGTACCATGTCTTTTTTGCCTCTTTTTCAGCCTTTATCACATGCTGCTATTCTCTGTTCCATCAACTTGCCTCTTTGTTCCCAGGTGGGCTCCTTCCTAAATCAAAACCTCTTCACCTACACTTTATACAACTTTGCTGTTCTTCTCTCCCCGTTCCTGCACAATCTACATTTCATTTGAAACTTCCTCTCTAAACCTGTTCTTAAGTCCTTCCTCTCTTAACCTCCACCACATTACCTTTGGGGCTGCTTGCTCCGGTTTTATTCTCCTGCTGATTCTGCTCCCCGTGTGTCACCACCAGTTTATGCTAAACTGTCACACTTTCCTCATTTCCTCAATTCTTTATCTGTTTCAAATGAGATCTTCTACATCTATTTGGCTTTCCCTACCTCCAATACTGTATGTCAAAAGCTGATGTGTTAACTTTCGCCAAATCAGATGCTGTGATCAAATGTACTATCCTCCTCCTCACTCCCCACCCTTCATGTACCCTCTCTCTCATCTCTCTATTCTATTCCACATGTCCGTTTAGATTACCAACAACAAGCAGCTTTTCTCCCTTTTGTAATGCCCTAAGCACTTCATCCATTTGAACCCAGAAAACATCCTCCTCCTCTTCCTCACTGTCCACTTGAAGAGCATACTCACAAACAACATACACTACAGCTGGACACTTTTTACCATTTCACTCCACCTATTCACAATGACAAGACTATCCTTTTGTTCTTTGGATATTAAAGTACCTACATCATTTCTCCCTTGCTCATTTGCTCCATTGTACAAGACAGGCAAGAGAATTGGGAGGAGGCTTTATTTTCCTTCTATCTTATTTTCTGCACACACAACACTCCCACTTTCCTCCTTTCCATCAAATCTGCCAAGTCTGTTCTTTTCCTAGTTGTTGTTCTATCGTTCGGTGCCCCCACTCTTACCTTTAACTCATGCTTTTCTTGCTTGCCCTTGGCCTGGTATCCCTTGCTCACTTCCCACAGGGGTCAGGTGAGGCCCTTGCGTGTCACCTATAGGGTATGCCCTGGCGTTTTCCAAAGCTGATTGGATTAACTCCATCATTAAGGTTTTGGCTGAAGTTTTCCAGCCTGATGCCCTTCCTGACACTAACTTCCTCTTTTTATCGACACCAAGTTGGGCTGGTTTTCCCCCTAGCTGCCAGGTTAGACATTGAGCTACATAACACAGAAAAGAGATTTGGAAAGGAAAATTGCAGAAATGTTTTCTAGAAGTCTTATTGTTCTTAACTAGCAATAAAAACTAAATTAACTGAAAGGAAGACAACTTAATATTTTAGGAGACAATTTAGCTAAAAATAAAAATAATCACATTCTTCAAATTTTGTATCATAACAACTAATTGACAACTAATCTGCAGTATTGTGTGACTATTTGTAGCTCATCTTTGAAGCACAGACTTTCAAAATGTTTCATTGAGTTCTAACAGATTTTAATTAGTATACGCATTTAATCAGATATTATTTTTAATATGATTAACACTACATACAAGTCATTTCTTAAATCTGTTATTATAATTAGAAAAAGAATAAAACATTAGTAAAGCTTAAAAACTTTTTGCAGTTACTGATACTTTGACCTTTTTGTTGTTGGCTTTCTAACTTTTGGCAGACACGTGGTTGTCCATTTTAATTCTTTCATTTTACGTTCCGAGTTCCACTAATTTTAGTAAATCAGCTGATTCCAGTAAACACTATGTTGAGTTGATTGAAGAAAAGCTGTTCAATTATATTTTTAATAGCTTTCAAGTCCAAACAGACCCCCTCAATAAAGGTCCAATAAGTAAATTCAGCATTTATTTGAAGTTGCAGAAATAAGGCAAAGCATTAATGAAAGCTAGCGATCTTCTAAATGACAGTCTGAAGAATTAGAGCAGAGGTGTTCTCGTCAAATGCAGTCTCATGAAGCTCCACAGGAGAAACTGATTCATTTATTATGCATTACATTAATCCAAATAATTGCTTCTCAATTACTCTTTTTAACTGCATAAACCCATAATTTCCCTCAACATTTTTCAAAGCTAAAAGTTAATCGAATTCTGTCATCAGTGTCAGTCACAGCGACATGGAATAAAATATCATTCATTGTGCAGCTGTGAGGTTGCAGAGACACTTGGAAAACACAACAAGGTTTAACAAGATAATGGGTCCAGAAAAAAAAAAAGATGTTAATGAGAAAAGAAACGATACCCGGTAAATGAAAAAGCTGAATGAAGCAGGCTGTAGGCCTGGCATATTCATGATATCATAAAACTGTCAGATTAGGCCACTGTAAGTTTTAATTGTTATTGCCCCATTATCCTAATTGAAATACTCCCGCATATTGACATGGACCCTGAACTTAGGCCTTACTTCATCCGTCTTTTTATTCTTACAATTAAGCTGTCCATTTTTTTCCACAAAAGAATTTCCCACCAGGAGGACAATCTATTAAACAACGCAGCATTCAGCCATCTGCTGAAGATGTTCAACCACTCACTTCTTTTCATCTGCATAAGTAGCAAGAAAATTGACACCAACACCCTAAACTCTTAGCAGCATGCAGATTTTAATAACAGGATCTTCACATTTATAGTCTTTTGCAAAAGACTACATTGAAATTTCTTTGAATTTGTATATCAATGTTTCTGTTGATCAACTTTATAGTTTCCACTACTGGGTTTGTAACAAAGAGCTGCCACTGTCAATACAGGCTTGCACCTGGCATTAAGATTTAGGTCAGACCTGCCCTGCTTGTGCCACTGGTTTATATTTAAAGGTATTAATATTTAGATAGCAGAGGCGTGCTGTGGTCTATGCAAAAGGACAAAAGTCCAAGTTTTTAGAGTTCTGGTGCTTGCTGTCTTGCTGTATGGTTGCGAAACATGGATGCTATCCAGTGACACCTTTGGTATTGTGTCTTTCCGGAGAATCCTTGGGTATCACTTTGTGTCAAATGAGTGGTTGCTCACAGAGTCCCACATGAGGCACATTACTTGCACTGTGGGGGAACATCAGTTATGCCACCACGGCCATGTGGCACGATTCCCTGAGGGTGATCCACCTCGCAGGATCCTCACTGTTTAGGACCCGAGTGGCTGGACCAGGCCAAGGGGACACCCACGTAACACCTGGCTGTGGCAGACAGATGGTCATTTCCAGAGGATGAGACTGGACCAGGGGTGGCGAACTCCAGGCCTAGAGTGCCGCAGTGGCTGCAGGTTTTCATTCTTACCATCTTCTTAATTAATGACCAATTTTTGCTGTTGATTACTTCTTTTAATTAACTTGACTCAGGCCCCGTAGTTATTAATTTTCTTTAATTAGCAGCCAAACAATAATGAGACGCAAAATATGACCAGCTCCCCTGTGCCCATTACACAATATCTGAAATTTAAGAGGGGTGATGGTCTTGGTAAGGTTGATCTCTCAGGTCACCAAAACATTTTGACATTGGTGCTCTTAGAAAGAACAGAAAAACAACAGTTTTCGAAATGTGTGTTGTGGCAGAATGAGAGCAGCAACAAGCCATAGAATTAAATAACGGTTTTAATTAACAGCAGGAATTGACTTCTCATTAAGAAAGTGATCGGAATGAAACTGGCTGGAGTCTGAAGCCCCAGTTTAGCTGGTCATCTGTCCGCTCGTTTCACATCTCATTTCTCCTTGGCTGTCATTTAATGAAGAAAGGAATCAATTCAGAGGGTTGGCCTCTTCTAACAGGGCTATTAAAGTGATGGGGGAAAAGTTAATTAGCAGTGAAAACTGGTCACTGATTAGGAAAAGGGTTAGAATGAAAACCTGCAGCCACTGTGGCCCTCCAGGACTGGAGTTCGCCACCCCTGGACTAGACCATGGGTGGTGCCAACCAGGATCCCAAGTTGTTTCATTGTGTGGTGGGTGTGGTAGCACACTATACCAGTGCATGCTCCCCAACCTGACCTGTTCACGAAAGGAACGGATTAATAGGCTTTCATTCCTTCTTTGATGTTACCAACATTAAGAATGATTCATCAAAAATACATTGGCACAGATGATTCATTTCTGTTTCTGAGTAAGCCAGAATAACTTTCCTAGGCAGTAACACACGCAAATTCGGTCACAATTCAATGCCTGGATCACACATTTAGTTTCAGTTATACTGTGCTTCCTTGTTCATCACTGCACATTCACAAAAATCTCCACTCCCCTTCCTGCATTTTCCATTCAGCCTGATGAAACCTGTCCAGAATTAAAATAGAGTCTGAAAAGAGGTGTTAGCCGGTTCTCAGCAGTTCCCAAATATCACAGTTCTTGAGCTCGCCATAACTCAATATGTAGCCAGTCCAGGTCTGAATTCTTTCTACCTTACTTAAATGCTCATTCCAGATTTTCACCTCTTCCATCTCCAGACAAGCTTGTAACTTTTATCCAAGTTATGTATATTCGCTCTTTCACCCAGTTTCATTTATGATTGGGCAGCTCTTCCGACAGGGCGTAACAGGGCTCTGTAGGCGGCAATGATTGCAATGCATGTGACATTTCTCAAGTTTGTGGCTTGTCTGAGAGGCAGCTGAAGTGGGCTGGTGCACAGGTCTGCTTTGACAGCAGCATCTCTTCAGTTTAGTTTAAAAAGTAATTCAAAAATGCATGGTAACTAGCCAGAGGCCAAATCTTAACATTACTGATGCATAACATTAATTTATTACATTAAAACCATTAGTAATTGTAAATACATTTTACAAATAGAAAGAAATACAAATGTAAAGCTGCCACATGATGCCCAGAAGTGGGTATATTAATCTCAACTTCTGCACATGATGGCAGTGTCAGAATTTGGAGCCAACATCATAAATCCATGCAACCAATATGCCTTGTGTCATAGTCCAGGCTGGTGTAATGGTGTTTGGAATGTGTTCTTGGCACACGTAGGGCCTGTTAATACCAATAAACTGGTCTGATGAAGCTCTATGAAGGAAATGGATGAAAGGGTCCGGATTTGGCACCAATAGCATGCATGAATTATGCACCCACTATGCCTCGTGTCAACAGTCCAGGTCGACGGTTGTCACATAATGATGTGTGGAATACTACCATCAATACTAACCAATCATTGCTTGCATGCATATTTGAGTACTGTTGCTGGCCATGTTTACCCATCTTCTAATGGCTACTTCCAGCATGATAATGCACCACATCACAAAGTCATTGAAAACTGTTTTGATGAACATGGTGGTGTGATGGTGTGGGGGATATTTTCCTGGCACACTTTGGTCCCCTTAGTACCAACCGAGCATCGTTTAAATGTCACATCTTACCTGATTTTATTGCTGACCATTTCCATCCTGCAGTTTACCCATCTTCTGATGGCTGCTTTCATCAGAAAAACATGCCATGCCACAAAGCTCAAATCATCTCAACATAGTTTCTTGAACATGACAATAAGTTCACTGTACACAAATGGCCTCCACAGTCACCAGATCTCAACCAAGCAGAGCACATTTGGGATATGGTGGATTAGGAGATGTGCATCATGAAGTGCAGCCGACAGATCTGCAGCAACTGTGTGATGTTATCATATCAATATGAACCAAAATCCCTGATGAATTTTTCCAGCACCTTGTTGAATCTGTGCCATGAAGAATTATAGCATTTCTGAAGCCAAAAGGGGGCCCAACCCAGTACTAGCAAGGTATACCTAATAAAGTGGAAAGTAAGTGTAATTTTGTTGTCCCTTTAATCTTTTTGTATTTTAAAATAGACAAATCAATAAAATGCTTGTTATATTGTGGTCATGCGAAAACACAATTTCCCCTCGGGGAATAATACAGTATATTAAATACCAAAATATTGATCCTAAATCACAGCCACACTTCCAAATTTGAACTTGAAAATCTCAGGGCATGCCCTGCTGAGCTTGTTTGCACACTATTTGGTATCACTGGTGCTGGGCAACATTAGACACTAATAATTTGAAATAAAATGCACTTTTGGATTTTTTTTAGATTTTTGAGCTGTATGTAAGGGATTATGGACCTATACAAGTGGGAACCCAAAAATAACAAGAATTTTTTTTTTTTGGAGGCTGGATGGGTGTTAGTTCTGATGTTTGCCACTAGATGCATGTACTAGACTGTCCTCTGCATCATTTGGCCAAGCGGCATCCTTGAAGTGCTCAAGTGATTGTGTGATGTGGTGCGGAGAAAACTAGATTCTTTTTTAATTTTTTACATTTTACAATTTTTTTAGCATCCTTTTTCATATATTTGGGGGTTTTGGTATGTGGATTTCATTTTTGTTACTCAGAGTGGCAATTGGGTAGAGCTGCTGCCTTGCAGTAAGGACACCAGGGTTCATGTTCTGGGTCGCCCAGGTCCTCTTCGTGTGTACACAGGTTTCCTCTGGGTGCTCTGGTTTCCTCCCACTCTCCAAATACATGCAGGTTAGGTGAATTAGTGATGCTAAATTGGGCCTGGTGCATGTTTGGTGTGTGTGTGTTTGCCCTGAAATGGAATGGTGCCTTGTCCAGGGTTTGTTCCCACCTTGTACCCTATGCTACCTGAGAAGATTTAAAGATGTTATCTATATATATAATTCACTAAGGGCACACAAGACAGTGAGCGCAAGCAAGATAGAGCCCCGCCCGCCATCTCTAAGATCATGGGATACGCTCGACAGAGCCCCACCCGCCAACTCTAACCCTCCTACTGCGTCATGGGATATGCACGACAGAGCCACGCACGGCAACTGTAACCGTCCTCCTGAGGCCAGCGTCGCTCTCGAGGCACGCAACAACTCACCAAACACAGCCTCAGTCGCTTTTGTCTGTGCAAAAGTCCACATGCACTTGTGAGCCACGTTGACTTTACACCGCACGAAAGACAGAGAGCCCCGCCCACCAACTCCAACTAAAGGCAAGCAAGACAGAGAGCAACGCCTGCCAACTCTAACTAAGGGCAAGCAAGACAGAGAGCGCACGCAAGATAGAAAGCCCTGCCCACCAACTCTAAGACCATGGGATACGCACGCATTTAGTGTATAAATAGATATAAATAATTGCATGCAAAATTTTCGCCAAAATCTGTTATATGTAAACAATACTGTTTAAAACGTTATTGTTTTTTCATCAGAAAACCCGGTCTCCACGTCAACCTGTATTAGTTTAAATGGCACTTTTACCACTCACAATAGGGAGGACGCGCTGACTTATCGTGTTAACTGGGCAACACAGTGAATGCGTCTATCTGTCTATAATCTATATATGTCTATGTTTTCCTAGCCTGCTACAGGAAGGTACTCTCTTGACCATTGCCATTGGTTTTGCTCCTTGCTATTTTCGTTATACTGCGACGGTGGTTTCCTAAGCCTTTGTTATACTGAATTCCTTTCTCACCATTTTCAGTTCCTATTCTTACACCGCCGTATGCTATGGCGGGCTTCGGCTACTATTTATTATTACGTCTTTTTGCGATGCCATCCTTACTTATTTTAGTCATTGCCATTTTGATGGCATTGTTACTTCGCTGCCAGGCCTGGTTGGCTAGAAGTATACTAAAAGTGGTGTCATCTATGCACCACGTTATAATGAATTATTTTCTTTAATTTTTTTCTGCCTTCTCTTTGGTTGTTGGATACAAGTTTAAAATGAATTCTGGGGTTTTATAGTTGAAAAAGTGGAAGTTTTATAGTATCTTATCATGACACCATTGTTTATTTAGTTAACAATTCATCATCCAATGCGCTAGCATAAAGGTCAGCTCAAAGGTTTCCAATATTAGGATGCTCTATTTTGATTTCAAGTAGTTAATTTTTCTGACTGACTTTCTGGTTTTTAAAACTAAATATTTTTTCTGGCTTTAGACTCTCTTTTTTGTCAGTGCGGATTTGACATTATGGATCAGAAGGCACATACAAATTCAGCATGAGCAGGAACACTCAAGAATAAAACTGAATAAAAAAAAAATTCACATCCACAGTCATTCTCAGTCACGCACACCACACACATCCATGTCCACAGTTTTCCCAGTCGCAGTCTCGTTCACACACAAGATCTGACACAGTTTTCAAATAAAGAGGGGGTGTAACAAAACAAGCTTCTGTGTTTATACCATGTCTTTATCTGAAAACGGTGTCAGATGGGGGGGGTGGGGGGTGTGGGAGTGTGAACGTGAGTGAGAGAATAAAACTGAAAAAAACCCAGCTAACTTTGACAAGTACTATAAATTTACTGACGCAAATCAAATGATTGTTTTTATTGTATGTTTTTATTGTAAGAGCAGCTCAAAATGGTAAATTTGGGAAGCAGCTGCTTTCGAAACCGCAACCTCTTGATTGGAAGGCAGCAGGTCTTAGCATTGCATCACGCAAGCTGTTGTATCAACCGCCTACTGTAACCTGCTTTCTTTTTTTCTTTGGTGAAATTCTTGAATAAAAGTGCACTTGTTTTGTTATACACGTACCTTTTGTGAAAGTGTTTATTTCATATTTGTACTTCAGGCTTTACACATTATACATTATATGTCCACATTTTGTCAATTATTACAGAAACATAAAAAAAGTTTCTGTGTTAACGACATTTTTACATAGATTGTTGTTGACACGGAACACACATGAAATGTATGTATTCCAAATGACGATGTACTTTTTTACCCTATAAAGCTCTAGCACTTCACTCGAAGATAAACACTGAGCATTGAGAAACCTCTTTCCGAATTGGGTGGGGGGATGGGATACCAGGATCTTGCTGCTTATCGACTCATTTACAGGACAAAAGACGCTGACGGAGAGGTGAGAAAGGATTTAAGGTGAGCTGGATTTATGAGTTTTCTCGTAGGCTCTGGAAATTCTAGTGTTAAAAAATAGCACTAGGTAAAAAAAAAAAAAAGAAAACTAAGTTAACTTATAAAATAATAAAACAAAGCATGAAAATATTAACAGAAATTAAATTCTTACAATTAAAAACCCCAAGTCAGAAAGAATACATAAATAAACAAAAGATAATACTGTAGTTAAGAACATTTGTTGACCCCTAACCTTAACCAGCTTGTGGCCACATTTGCACTGTAGGTATTATAACTCAGTTACTTTAAGTATCAGTTTTAGCTTTGGCAGTGCAGGTAATTAATTAAAACAATCAACAAGATGCCCAACCACCCCCCAAAACAGTTAAATATAGGTTGAGTGGTAATCTCTGTTTCACTTCCTATCCGTGACACCAGAAATATGAACAGATCTGTACAATTTATAAATGAGGTTCACAAATCATTGAAAGTCTACATTAAATATTTTCACTTTCTCTGTTTAGGTTTGACATGGTTTAAACGATTTCTGGGTGTCATTCTGTACTTTCTTATTACATTCAGTATAAGAAACTCATAATAACTAAAACTTCTTCACAAAGTTATTACCTTTTAGTTTCAGTGACACAAACATGAACTGGCTTTTTCCTGTCTATTAAATTTACAGTTAATTGTATGTGTACTTATGGTTTGGTGTAAGCAATTATTTGTTCCTTTCCTAGTCAGCTTTCTAAAGAAATGTGGAAGAATTTGTAATGCAATTTCGTCTTTAGAAGCTTGCTTCCTTCTTTTCCTTGGTTGAACCTTTTGGTGGTGGGCGATACTGCAGTTTCACTTCGAGGTTCAAACACACGTGATGGTCCTCTTGTTCCTAGCAAACTTACGCCTACTGGGTGATCAGTCAGCCCCGATCTTCAGCAAGGTGAATGCATACTTTTACGTGTACTGTTTTCCTCTACTCGGGTACTTGCTTTCATAGCAAGGTTTGGACTAAATTGCACAGCACATGTAACTCCTTTTCTGAAATATGGAGATAAATTCATACACAGAATCTGTATTCCAGATGATACATCTGCATGATTTGTACTTGACAGAGTAAGCCATATAACCCAATATCCTATTAGCTTGAGTAATCATAGCTGTACCCTGTTTGTCTGCTATGACTATCAGTTCTTCCTCATAAGACGTCCTTTTAAATTATAGCCTCCCAAGGTGCAATTCTGTCTAATATTCTACTTATGTGTAAAACCTTACATTTACTTACATGAACAGACTGTGTTGACTTTATTGCTTCAAGTGAACAAGAGACGCTTTCCATTTACAACTTTTTTTTTTTTTTTGCTCACTTATACCTTTAATTGTCACTTCACTCCTCACATTTTCTGTACTGTCATGAGCAAGGGCATATTTAATGAACTCTCCAGTTATATACTTGTGTTGAGCACTCACACCATCTGTTGTATTTACCAGTAAATGGAGTAGGCTGCTGGCCAAATCCAGCCAATGTGGCTGTGGTTTCTATTAAGTATTTATTCATATCTCATCTGTGTACCTGCTTAGCTTAAGAGGTAAAAGGTGAATGATAGTTACCAGATTAAAAAAAATATAATTACTCTATAAAGATTTTGAAAAAAAAAAAAACACTATCAAGAAGTGGTGTGCAGACTACCAACTAATAATGTAATTAAATCTCAAAAAATTATCAAATAAGAAGCTTAATGATGAAGTGAACAACTGTGAAAGCACGTTCATGCTCCCAGTCCAATGCAACTGTTACTCATCCTTTTCAGACACTGACTGTACTTCTGTATGATATGACGATATAAATAGGGACATGAGAAAATGTAGATTCCTGAAATAACGTGATGCTTTATTGAAGGGATTACCTGACAAGCAATGCAAGACACAGCAAACTGTGTTGCTGTGAGCCTCACCACTAAGTTAAAGCAGAGTAACAAATCTCCGGAGGGAACAGTGCAGCCAGCAATCTGCACTATATAATAAATTTGTAGATGACACCAAACTAGATGCAAAGGCAGATAATGTATTGCAGAATCAAATAAATTTTTATAGAGAGAGAGACTTGGACAGATTTATAGAAAATTACATTTAATATAAGTTAAATGTAAAGTATTACACATAGGAAGTAGAAATGCTAGATTTGAGCATGTTCTGAAGCTTGAAAGAGAACCTTATGAGAAGGACCTGGGAGTCATAGTGGACTCATCACTTTCAATATCCAGACAGTAGATAGAAACGATCAATAAATTTACTAGGAAGTTAGGTTTGATATCACAATTTTTGGAATACAAGTCATGGGAGATTATGTTTAAGATTTATATGACACACTAGTCAGGCCTCACCTGGTGTACTGTGTCTAGTTTTGGTGTCCATTTTACAAACAAGACAGAGCAGCACTAGAGAAAGTCCAGAAGTGAGCGACTAGGCTGATTCCAGGACTAAGAAGTATTACCTATGTGGTGAGTCTGAAGAAGCTGAATGTTTACAATTTAAGCAAACAGAGATTAAGAGGTGAAACAATCAAAGTGTTTAAAATTGTAAAGAACATTAGAACACTCTAGACAAGAACAGGCCATTCAGCCCAACAAAGCTTGCCAGTCCTATCCACTTATTTCTTCCAAAAAAAACATCAAGTTGAGTTGAGAAAGTCCGTAAAGGCTTAGTGTCTACCACACTACTTGGTAGCTTATTCCCAGTGTCTATCGTTCTTTGTGTAAAAAAAAAAAAAACTCCTAATGTTTGTGCGAAATTTACCCTTAACAAATTTCCAACTGTGTCCCAGTGTTCTTGATGAACTCATTTTAAAGTCACAGTCTCGATCCACTGGACTAACTCCCTTCAGAATTTTAAACACTTCTTAATCTTCTTTTGCTTAAACTTTAAAGGCTTAGCTCTTTTAATCTTTCCTCATAATTCAACCCCCTCTTCTCTGGACCTTTTCTAGTGCTGCTATGTCCTTTTAGTAGCCTGTAGACCAAAATTGCACACAGTACTCCAGATGAGGCCTCACCAGTGTGTTTTAAAGCTTAAAGGAAAACCTACATGGACTTGTACTTCACACGTTGTGCTATATAACCTGACATTCTGTTAGCCTTCTTAATGGCTTCTGAACACTGTCTGGAAGTCGACAGCTTAGAGTCCACTATGACTCCTAAATCCTTCTCATAAGGTGTACTCTCGATTTTTCCGACCGCCCGTTGTGTATTCAGACCCTACATTTTTACTTCCTATGTGTAATACTTTACATTAAACTGATGTTAAATTTCATCTGCCACAAATCTGCCCAAGCCTGTATGCTATCCAAGTCCTTCTGTAATGATATAATTGATTCCAAATTATCTGCTAATCCACCGATTTTGGTATCATCTACATACTTAAACCGCTTGTTACTTATATTCCTATCTAAATCATTTATATATACTGTATTAAAAATAGCAGCGGCCCAAGCACTGACCCCTGTGGAACAGGGAAGAGAAATTGGGACTGAATATCCCAAGCATTGTTTCAAAAGAAATTCTTCAACAGGTGCACAGGGACACAGTTGGAAACATGTTAAGTGCAGATTTCGCACAAATTGTCTTCATGCTAAGAACCATAGGCACATGGAACAAATTATCAAGAAGTGCAGGGAGTGTGACTTTAGGTTTATTTGTCATATATAGGTTAACACAGGGTCAACATACAATGAAATAATGTGTATGACGAGAAAAACAAGTCACTCAGCCTAGATCCAATAAAGCTAAAAAATAATTAAAAATAATAAAAAAAAATAAATAAAATTACAAGTTAAAAATAGACTAGCTATATAAAATAAAATGTGTACATTTTAAAAGAAGTTATAGAGCAATATAAGCTGAATGAGCAGCAAGTACAATGACAGTTATTGCACAGATAATGTTTTATAAGTACAGATGCATATTCCATAAAGTGCAGATGCATGTTCCAGTCAGTATTCAGAGTGTATCCAGGTACAGTTTGTGTGTGAGTAGTGCAATGAAGATGTAATGCAATGTAGGTGTAATATAAGTGTATGTAAGTGTTCAGGTGTTGCTGTTAAGGAGTCGAATAGCCTGGTGGTAAAAACTGTTCTTAAGTCTTGTAGTCCGAGCAGCCAGACTCCTGTATCGTCTGCCAGACAGTAACAAGGAGAACAGCTGGTGTGCTGGATGGCTGTGGTCCTTTATGATGCTGCTTGTCTTACGCAAGCACCGATGGAGGTAAATGTCTTCAATGGCAGGGAGACTTTTGCCCGTGATGTGCTCTGCTGCCTTCACCACTTTCTGTAGTGATTTTCGGCTGCTGGCAGAGCAGCTCCCATACCAGACGGTAATGCAGCCCATCAACAGACTCTCGACCACAATCCTGTAAAAGTTTGAGGTGATGTTGGCATTCATACCAAACTTCCTAAGCCTCCTCAGGAAGTAGAGCTGCTGGCAAGCTTTCTTAACCACAGTGTCTATGTGAAAGGTCCACGAGAGATCCTTGGTGATGTTTACTCTGAGGAACTTGAAGCTGTTAACCCTTTCAACTTCTACGCCACTGATGTAGATGGCCTGGTGTTCCCACCTTGCTGTTTCCGATAGTCCATGATCATCTCCTTGGTTTTGCTGACGTTAAGAGACAAGTTGTTATCCAGGCACCAATTACTCAGTGCCAGCACCTCCTATCGGTAGGCCGTCTCATCGTTGTCAGTGATAAGGCCTATGATGGTTGTGTCGTCTGCAAACTTGATGATGGTGTTTGTGCCGTGTTTTGCAACACAGTTGTGGGTGAACAAGGAATACAAGAGGGGCTAAGCACACAGCCCTGCGGCGCTCCTGTGTTTAAAATGAGTGATGAGGACGTGTGTTTGCCAACTCTCCCCACCTGGGGCCTGTTTGTGAGGAAAGAGAAAATCCATCTACAGATGGTCATCCCCAACCCAAGGTCGTCAAGCTTCAAGACAAGTTTTGAGGGGATGATGGTGTTGAATGCCGAGCTGTAATCTATGAACAGCATTTTTACATATGTATTTCCTCTTTCTAGGTGGGTGAGGGCAGTGTTTATTGTTAGCGCAATGGCATCCTCTGTAGATCTGTTTGCTCTGTAAGCAAATTGGAGAGGATCCAGCGTGTTGGGGATGGAGGAGCAGATGTAACCTTTGACCAGTTGCTCGAAGCACTTCATAATGACTGATATCAGTGCAACCGAGCGATAGTCATTCAGACAGGAGACCACCAGTTTCTTTGGGACAGGAATGATGGTGGATGCCTTGAAGGAAGTTGGGACCACCGACTGCCTCAGGGAGAGATTGAAGATGTTGGTGAACACACCTGCTAGCTGGTCAGCACACGCCCTGAGGGCACGGCCTGGGATGCAATCTGGTCCCGGAGCTTTGCGAGGATTGACCTTTTTGAAGGACCTTCTCACGTCAGACGTTTCAAGGACCAGAGTGACAGACTCAATGCCCCCTTGAGGATATAGCACCTGTTCTTTGTTGGTTGCATCAAAACGAGCATAAAAGGTGTTGAGCTTGTCTGCAAGAGATGCAGTGGGCTGAACACTGTGTTTTTCTTTTTATAGTCAGTGATGCAGCACAATCCATTCCACAGGCGCTTGGTGCCAGAGCTGTGGTAGCTTGACTCCACTTTAGCACTGTAGTCCCGTTTGGCCTTCTTGATGGACCTCCGTAGGTCATATCTGGCTGTTTTGTATGCACCAGAGTCCCCTGAGCCAAAGGCAGAGGTCGGTGCCTTGAGCTTAGCCCGAATCTCCCCATTTACCCAGGGTTTCTGGTTAGGATGTATGCAAATGGAGGTTTAAGTGACATCATCGACAATGCATTTGCTGATATATCCTATGACAGAGTCTGTGAATTCATTGATGTTGCCATCAGCTGCATCCTCAAACATCTGCCAATCAGTTGTTTCAAAGCAATCCTGTAAGACCCCCTTAGCCTCACTGTCCCATTTGTAGATGTACCTGTAAACCGGTTTTTCCTGTTTAAGTCTTTGTTTATATGCGGGCAGCAGCAATATAGAGCAATGGTCTGCTTTTCCAAAAGCTGGTCAAGGAAGGGGTTTGTAGGAGTCCTTGAATAAGGTATAACAATGAACCAGCATTTCATCACCTCTTGTGGGGGGAGAGATGTGCTGATAGTATTTAGGGAGAACTTTCTTCATGTTTGCTCTGATAAAGTCTCCCAACACAATAAATGCTGCTTCTGAGTCAGCGTTCTCTAGTCCACTGATAGCATCATACAGTTCATCCATAGCCGAAGCTTTATCAGCTTGTGGGGGGATGTAAACAACTGAAAGGAGACCTGAACTGAACTCCCTCGGGAGGTAAAAGGGTCTAACTTTAATGATCAGCAGCTCAAGAACCAGTGAGCAGTGCGTTTTTAAGACACACACATCTGTAGCCCACAAAGAGTTAACCATAAAGCACACACCCCCTCCCCTCGACTTGCTTGAGTCCTTCGTTCTGTCTCCCCGATAAACTGTGAACCCGTCTGGTGTGACTGCGCAGTCGAGTACGCTGGGCTCCAACCACATCTCTGTGAATGCCAAAACGCAGCAATTCGTGATGTCTTTTTGGTGCTTTATCCGTGCGCACAGCTCATCTAATTTGTTGTCCAGAGACTGAACGATAGCAAGCAGGATGTTGTATCTCTATAGGGTTTGGCACAGAACTCCGGTGCATTTCCTCCTCTTTGTTTTCCTTCGGCATCGCACAAGTAAACAAAAGACTCCAGGCAGTACAGTGTCCGTGATAACAAAAACTGTTGTAAAATCCGAACTGGCTGATATACGTAATTCCAAGAGTGTTTGGCGGTCATACTGAAAGTGTGATAAAGTAGTACGCACAAAGAGAGTGAGCAGTAAGAAAATAAATAATAACTTTTTGCTGAGATGACTTGGAGCTCTCGTCGGTGCAGACATCTTACAGCACAGCCAGGTTTAGCTTTAGGGACCTTCAAATCTCAGATTAATGCTATTTTGGACAAACTTTACAAAAAGAATGATTGAGCTTGTTGGGCTGAATGACCTGTTCTTGTCGCAATGGTTTTAATGCCTCAATAAAACATTGACAGACAAGGTGACTTTGTACTAAGTTTGCCTTATCTTACTGGATGTTTTACAAATATAAACACTAGCACCTGAATCTGAATACTTCCTTACTGCCTTAGTACAATGAAGCAAAGCAGAGTTGTTCATATGACATAAGCAACCAGCACCTGAACCACACATTGGCCACTTTTTAACCTTTTATATATCACATACTGTAAAAGCTACAATGTCATACATATCAGACAGGAACCTCATATATGAAGTTCAGGGCCTATGTACGTCACCTTCTTTCATAACATTTTACTTAGTTGTATTTCATCTCTGCATTATTTTTCTTGTACATGCATGGATGCATACCTCACAGAAAGTGTATTTATTCGTAATCCAACTGCATTAGGTTCAGATTTAAAAATTGATAGTGTGAAATGAGAATGGAAACAAGGAAACAAGAATGCCCCATCTAATTGGAATATCTAAAGGAGAAAAGTGTTGCTATTATTCCTAGAAAAAAAACATTGGACCAAAAGTGAATGATGACTTCTGTTAATAGGCTTCAGTTATATACTTTTGAGATCAGAAGGGGCGTGGCTCTGTGGGTAAAGGAAGTGAACTCATCAATCTACCCGTCTCTTTTTCTCCAGATGGAACAAAAGTTAGCAGTAATGTCATACTTTGTTCTTTTTCAATTTTAGACGAGCATAAGCCCATAAAACAGGCTGGCGTCCTTCAACATTTGCAATAAGAATGCTGCAGATGTTCTATCAGATGGTTGTGGCGAGCGCCCTCTTCTACGCGGTGGTGTGCTGGGGAGGCAACATAAAGAAGAAGGACGCCTCACGCCTGGACAAACTGGTGAGGAAGGCAGGCTCTATTGTAGGCACAGAGCTGGACAGTTTGACATCCGTGGCAGAGCGACAGGCGCTGAGCAGACTCCTGTCAATCATGGAGAATCTACTGCATCCACTAAACAGGATCATCTCCAGACAGAGGAGCAGCTTCAGCGACAGACTGCTGTCACCGTCCTGCTTCACTGACAGACTGAGGAGACCCCACACTATGCGACTCTTCAGTTCCACCCAAGGTGGTAAACATTAACATTATATAAAGTTATTGTCTGTTTTACCTGCATTGTTATCACTCTTTAATTTAATATTGTTTTTTTATCAGTATGCTACTGCTGGAGTATGTGAATTTCCCCTTGGGATTAATAAAATATCTACTGTATCTATCTATATAAAATGCTCCCCAAGCTCACGTTTCTCATTAGTTTGATGTGAAAAAATCTATTAAAGTGTGATTGGTTCATAGATTATGTAAACTATAACAATGCAGTACACAAATTAACAACAGAATAGTTTGAGACTAAAAATAATTGATTTCATGTTGCCGATCAAAATACCTTCTTGGTCTTTATCTTGACCTAACACCTATATTTAACCCTGGTTAATTATAAGCCTGATCGTGAAGCTGATAAGCCATGCAGCATGAATAAAAAAACATAGCATGAAGCATCTACATAAACATATCATTATTTGTTGAAAAAGTTTATATTCTGCATACTATTATTACAGACAAACATATCGGTTAACATAATTGGCGCGGCTGGACTGCTGATGATGCAAATGAAAGCATCCATGAGCTTGATTTGTCTCATAGCGCCATCTTGTGGATGGAAAAAAAAATATTACAATGCAAGCACAGAGTAGAGAACCAGCAGCAACTCCCGTCCGTAACCTACTTAGTCGGTACTGTATATTATAAAATGATGGATTTTGCTGTGCAGTGCTTCTGGAGAGTTTTGTATTATTTTCATTATTGTTTGATCTTTGTCAGTGAGTAAAAAATGCAAAATGTTAATTAGGAAAGAATACTTTCTGTCCCTTTGTCCACCTGCCCTAAAACCACTGATCTACTCCTATCTTCGTTTTTAACATGCAATTTGTTGTAAAAATGGTGTCAACTCATAAAATGAATTATAAGTGCATTGTCTAGGTGTTTTTAAGAAACCAGAGGTTAGACTAATGTAATTTATGAAAGGTGTAAAGTGAATGCAATGTAAAATTTCCAAAATTCCAACAAGAAAAAACTCTAAACGCAATTCTATAGTAATAATACTTTCATTATCCTCTCTTATACACATGTATCATAAAACACACCAATAGAGGGTATTTACAGAGGTCTTGCAATCAATAAGTAGGGGTCAAAGGTGTCAATGGAGTCATGTAATTCCTTTTTCCCTTTGTTCTGCTCTACAGACTTATTTGAAGAGCGGCCTCTTTTGTCTGTGTGTCATCCATCGATGTCCTACACCTAACTGAATCAAATGGCTTGAATGCTTTGTGCTATCTGCTCCTCTCTGTTCTCTTCAATTTCCTACCTAAAACATATTCTTAGAAAATACTGACTTGATACTGTAAGGCACCACTCGTTTCATCTTAGCTTGTAGCAAATAACAGGACAAGGCATTTCAATCACAAAAGTAATAAATAGCTACCATGCATTCAAGTCGTCTTTTCTGATGCTTTTGAACATTAAGAACATTAAATATTTCTGCACTGCTCTTATAATAATAGCAAAGGTTCCCTGACCAGGTTGTTATTTATAATGTGGCGTATTTCTAAAGTCAACAGAAAGCTTTGTCATAAAAATGCAGTGACACTGCAAGACGGAAATGGATTTTGTGCAATAAATCTTTGAGATGGGAATGACTAAGGTAAAGGGCACTCTACTTTCATTATTTTGCCTGTGATGGATCCAGTCACTAGACAAGTTTTCAATTTCATAGCCTAATTTAAACAAAAAAAAATCTTGGTATACATTTAATAGTGATCTCATCTAATCTCATCTTAAGAAACGACTTTTCCTAATGGCTTTTCCTAAGACATACTTTGTATCTAATTAAGCACTTTTATGTATACAATATTTGGAAATTTTTTAAACCAAGGATTAATATTTTTAGTTCACTGGAGTTCATCATCCTTGAATATATTATATATAATTGCCCAGGAGTGAAACATTCCTGCCATTGATTATTTTCTGCTTTTCCCATACTGATTGACGTTGACTCTTGTTGATGGTCACTTGAAAACACAGATTTACTGGTTCATTTTTTTTTCGATTGTTTTGACTTGAAACAGGTAATTAAAAAGAATAAATGTGAATTTCGAGTATATATTCTTTTACTTTCTAGAATTTCTGAATAGATGAGTAGTAAATTTCCAAAAACAAATAAGGAAAAAAAAAAAGAAATCTTAGGGATTGGCAAAAATGGAAATAGCGAGGGTATTAGAAGGGAACTTGATCCCTTAGAATTAAAATGCAAGGCGGGTGTAAAGAATTTAGGTTACAGTTACAGTTTACAGTTTATTTTTGTATAGCCCAAAATCACACAGGAAGTGCCGCAATGGGCTTTAACAGGCCCTACCTTTTGATAGCCCCCCAGCCTTGACTCTCTGAGAAGACAAGGAAAAACTCCCAAAAAAAAACCTTGTAGGGTAAAATGGAAGAAACCTCGGGAAAGGCAGTTCAAAGAGAGACCCCTTTCCAGGTAGGTTGGGCGTGCAGTGGGTGTCAAAAGTAGGGGGTCAATACAATACAATACACAGAACAGAACAATTCCTTAATACAGCATAATAAATTTTAGAAGTACGGTTTAACAGTAGATGGTATGACATTAGGTTTGGATAGGTGTAGTCAAGAATAGCGACCTAAACTTTAAATTACTTATTAATCAGATCACTAATACTGCATTTTTTCACTGAATGAATATTGCAAATGTTAGACGTCTTATAACATCAGAAGATGTTGAAAAAATTAATTCACACTTTTGTTTTTAGTCAGCTAGATTACTGTAATGCACTGTAATAAAACCATTAATTAAAACGCAGCAGCAAGAATCTTAACTAGGAAAAGAAAATGTGAGCACGTCTCACTAGTCTTAGCATCACTACATTGGTTACCAGTGTCATTTAGAATTGACTTTAAAATACTACTAATTGTGTAAAAAGCCATACATAATCTTGGCTCTTCCTGTATTTTGGAGTGATTGTCCCCCTGCACTTCAAGACGTAACCTTAGATCTTCTAATGGTGGTCTGCTTACAACTCCAAGAGCCAAGCCTAAAAGTTATGAGGTGTCCTTTTTATGTTGTGCACCAAAACTCTTGTATACCAATCGCGATACGCCAGGCTAATACCGGGGAACATTTGAAAAAAAACGCTAAAAACACATTTTTTTTTAATTAGCTTTTTCATAGCTACATTTTAGTTGTACTCTTAATAGCCAGTATAGGCATAGAATTATCATACTGTTCAGGGATGTGCAATCTTTACTCATCTCTTCTTTTCTCTGTTTTCTTCCCAAGTTCTTCTGTGGTGGTGTTTTTTGCCACCAACACCTCCTGACTGAGTCCCCATGCAGCCACCAGTGACACTGGAATGAAGGTGGGTGCCCCACTAGCTGTCCAGAAGACCCTCTGTATTGAATCCTCTGGGGTGAAGTCTGAAAACCATGTGGAATAAGCAGATGTATGTCAAGTAGAATACCCAGGCGGGGCTGGTTGGTCTTTTGGCTCCTATTGAACCCCTGCAGATTTTTTTTTTGTCCTCCTTTTGTCCTGACCTTATCACTGGACTCATTTTTAGATATCTTCATATTTAATGACACTACCTTTCTACTAATTATATATTGTAACGGTCTGGGAAAGAAATTGCCACTGAGGCAGTGTGTTCTAAAAATTAAAAGGAAAAAACTGGAGCTGCTCGGAGTTTTGTGGAGAGGGGCGATCAGAAGAGACTCAAATAAAAATTAAATAATTTTTAAATAAAGCAGTCTCTAGGATGCTTGGGGGGTTCTGTTAGAGTGTGTGTTTTACTCGGTCTGGTGGGTAGTTTTGGTTCAAGGCCTGTTTGTTTCTCCTGACTAACAAACCAGTTATTTTTAACCAGTTAAGAGGTTAGGAGCAGGCGCTGACAAAGCCACCACATGACAAACCAACTCAGGATCCAGATTAGGACCCAAGTGCAGCCATGCAACGGGTGACACCTCAGCACCACACTAGTTCAGATGGAGTGGAACAGTGGGAGGTTTTTATGATGGCTGGAGTGCCAGTCCTCAAGTTTTTCCCTGCGGGGCGTCCATGCAGGGCTGGATGCAGGTTAACGTCATACCCAGGTTTTTCCTTTAGGGCAATTGCTTCCTAGTTGGAATAAGTTCTTTTAAATTGCTGCGTTTTAAGTAACTAGAAACTATATAAATATAATGTAAAAGGGGATATCTCTCACATAGTGATACGGCGGTAAAAATCACATAAGAGAGAATGACTTAACTTTCTTTAATGACGATTTACGCAGCATTACAGACAAGGAAGCCATGACAAACTTTATCAAGGTGGGATCTTGATAAATACAGTCTGCCATCTTTCATCACTGTGCTGAACGGATTTTCCGGACGGATGATATCATCCATCCATCGGCTTCAAAGGGTTTGACTGCTTCCATCATATTTATACTGTCTTCTTCACGTGTAAGCCCTTCCTTGGTTTCCAAACAAGGAGAGGAAAGGATTCAATTTCATCTCAGGAATAGTACAATGCCTGTTTTCGCAGTTGTCCCCTTCATTCTCCAAACTGCTAGACTAGTGGTTTCTGAAATGCTAAATAGCTCCTGTGTGCTAACTTTGGCCTGCACATGTGAATGAATTTATAAAATAATTTCTTGTACAGAGCACATAGACATTAAACTTACATTTGTGTTACCCCAGGACGGAGAAATTACAGGTTAAGGGTCTTGCTCAAGGGCCCAACAGAGCATTTAGATAGATAGATAGATAGATAGATAGATAGATAGATAGATAGATAGATAGATAGATAGATAGATAGATACTTTATTAATCAATTAAATTCACATAATTATGGGATTTGAACCGACAACCTTCCGATTACCAGTGCAGATTCCTAGCCTCAGAGCCACCACTCCACTCGCACCAGTTAAGGCAGAAGAAAAATAAAACCATTGTTTTTTTTTGGACAATTTCCGCCAGTTGTCTGTGAGGTTTATTTTCCCATCTGGGAAGGATATTACAATATCTATGTTTTATAAAATTGTGTGGATTTTATTTTTATGTACTTTTTCCTTATTACTTATTAATATTGTTACCTAATCATACTTGTTTTTTCTTTTCTTGTAACATTCTCTTTGACATTTTATAAAGCATTTTGAGCTACATTCTTTGTATGAAAGTCTGCTGCAGAAATGTACAATATATAATTGTTGTTGTTATTAGATGTTTACAATTTTCACTTTTTCCTGTTTGTTTTTCACACAAGCACTTCTTTTAGTGTTTTTCATCACTTGTGTGTCCAAGTTTTTATTTTAGTCAAAGTTCACTGGACTGCCTTTGCATTAATTCTTTATATTAAAAATGAGAAATGAAATACAACAGCACAGAAGCAGACAAACAAATACAACTATGTACACATAATGTAATAAAGACCCAGTTTAACGTTTATACTGCTCTATGGAGTTTTCATTACATCATAATCGACCTAAATGTGATGCCTTCTGATTACTAATACTCAAAAGGGTATACGTACTTTATAAGACACATTAAATAATGTGCATCTCCATGTGTTAACCTTTAAAACACTGTTCAAAGATGACATTGCTTTTTATACTCTTTACTCATTGCCTCACACCATTAATTTCCAACTTAAAAAGGCTTTTGATTTATTACTTTATTGTACTTGAAATCGGTTGTGAAGACTAAGAATCCAATCTGATTCTGAACACAAGGTAAGGGCAAAGATTCAATAATGTTCATGTTAGTCATGCTTTCAGACTTTTGCTGACACTATAAAAATGTGGACTGAGTGAGGAGAACATCTCCCAGAACATAATTCCCAGTCTCCTCTTCTCCGATTCCCACATCCATGTTAGCCATTGTGACCTCCGTCTCAGGTTGCCCACTGCATTGGGGTTTATGTCTAAACAGAGGTCACAAAAAGGCAGGGCCGTCTTAACGTATGTTGACAATGGGCACTGGCCGGGGACCCCAGGAGTACAGGGGCCCACGATGTTTCTGATGTCTATGTATGTTTCTGTTTTGCTGTCAAAACAAGAGCTCCAGTGCACTACTTTGCCCGGGGGCCTATGATGCAGGTAAGACAGCCCTGCAAAATAGGGTCCGTCCAACACGTCTGTAATTCTTTATTGCGCATATATTGTAAATAAGAAATACTGGGATGCTGTAATTGGAAGGCTACTTCACCACCGTTACACGAGCATCTTCTTAGTATCAGTACTTTTGAAAGGGAACTGAGGGCAATGCAAGATGGGACACAGGTCTAGCAACGGTTACTTAAATTTATTTATTTATTGCTTTAGTAGATGATTCCTTGCTGCATCAAACACTTCGATCTGAATCCATTCATTGTCTGCAGTCAAAACTGTGAGAAAACATTTTATTCAGTCAGTCATAACAGTCAGTCCAGCCCCTCTGAATAGTGAATGCCCTCATTCAGGTTGCTCTGTATTTATTGTCCTCTTGGAGTGAGGAAGACTCAGGACTCAGTTATCTGCAGCACAGTCTACAATGTCCCATAAAACTGAAGACTGCTGGATATTTCACAGTGTGAGCTGAGCTGGAGCAGCTTCTTAAGAGTTTTATTTACTGTGAGAGGCTGGAGGTGACAGAAGCGGTGGGATTACTTGCAGCTGCACAAGCAGAGATTGCTTTCTTTGCACCTGCAACAACAGCCCTGTCAGAAGTGTTTCGCTTAACAGCAAGGAGACGTGTGCTGGGCTGCATGCTCTCTCCAGGCAAATCATGAAAGATGTTTGCTCTCCTGATCTCAGTATACAGTAGGTATACACTCCTTGAGCAAATTATTAGGAACGCCTGCCCACCTGTTTATCCATGCAAGTATCTAATCAGCCAATCATGTGGCAGCAGCACAATGCATTAAATCCTGCAGATACAGCTCAGAAATTTCAGTTA
This sequence comes from Polypterus senegalus, assembly GCF_016835505.1. Classification (NCBI taxonomy): domain Eukaryota; kingdom Metazoa; phylum Chordata; class Cladistia; order Polypteriformes; family Polypteridae; genus Polypterus; species Polypterus senegalus. The sequence goes on along the minus strand of NC_053155.1, from coordinate 24,375,128 downwards.
GTGTTGATATCTAACACTAGAATGGAGAAATTATGATTGTGGTTCCAGGTGTGCTGGTTTGAGTATTTCTGTGACAGCTGATCTCCTGTGATTATCACGCACAACAGCCTCTAGTGTTTACTCAGACTGATGTGAAAAACAAAAAACGATTCTGTGGATGGAAATGCCTCGCTGATGAGAGAGGCCAGAGGAGAATGGCCAGACGGAGATGGCAACGATAATTCAGATAACCACTCTATACAGCGGTGGTTAACAGAAAGCATCTCAGAATGCACAACATGATGAACCTTAAGGCAGATGGGCTACACCAGCAGAAGACCGTGTCAGGTTTCACTCCTGTCAGCCAAAAACAGAAAGCTGAGGCTGCAGTGGGCACAGACTCTCCAAAACTGGACAGTTGAAGACTGGAAAAAATGTAGGTTGGCTGATGAATCTAAATCTCCGCTGAAGCACACAGATGGTAGGGTGAGAATTTGGAGCCATCTTCATAAACCCATGAAACCAACATACCCTGTGTAAGCAGTACAGGCTGGTGTAATGGTGTAGGGAATGTCTTCTTGGTACACTTAGGGCCTGTTAATACCAATAAATCACCGCTTCAATGCCACAGCCTATTTGAGTATTGTTGCTGACCAAGTGCATCCATTGATCACCAAAGTTTACCCATCTACTAATGGCTACACCCATCATAATAATGTGCCATATCACAGAGCAACATTTATCTCAAACTGGTTTTATGAACCTGACAATGAGTTCAGTTTTCTACAGTCACCTTTGTGGCCGAAATTGAACATCTTATTAAAGAAAGAAACATTATCTAAAGGACAAATCAGTAATCAGGCAGGAGAAAAGCTGTTCATTATATCTTTTACTATTCCTCAGAAAAATGCCTTTCCAAAAGTACTCTATTACAGCATGGTCAGAATGGTCAGAGAAACAAAGAAGAGAGATTTATTTTATAAACTGTTGAATTTACATACAGTGTCAATTAATGCATGTTGGTTCATTGGTTTGCACCAAAATGATTTATATAAAATAAGTATATTATATTATATTCTGGTTCTTCTTATACCTTTTGAGATGAGCTACCTTCCTTGAAGTTTCTGTGTATATAAAAACTGCCCATTCTCATTTATAGGACATCTGCTGATTTCTTAGTCATCTTTTAGTCATCCTTCTGTACCTAAACCAATTCTTATATTTCAGTGTACATTTTGTTGTTCACGTGACCTTTATCTGGTTTCCTGATGTGCTTAAACAGCTTCTGAGATTTATTACCCCTTTATGCTATTTCTTTAAGATGAATGCTGTTACCCTAAAATTATCCTTCCACACCTTACAGTAGAACACCTTTGGGAAATGGTAGAACAGAGGATTTACACCATGAATGTGCAGCTAACAAATCTGCAGAAGTTGTGTGATGCCATCACATCAACATGGACCAGAATCTCAAAGGAATGGTTCCAGCATCTTGTGGAACCAATGCCATGTACAACTGCAAACAGTAATTTGCTTAACTTCTCACCACATCCATAATGACTAATACAGTACAACACCCTAGTGCTATAGGTTGAAAAATAAATGGGTAGTTCTATGAATGCAATTTAAGTGTGTGTGTAGTAAGTAGGGCACCTATGCCCAGAGGGGACTGGGCGGTCTTGTGGCCTGGAACCCCTACAGATTTTATTTTTTTTCTCCAGCCCTTAGAGTTTTTTTTTTTTGTTTTGTTTTTTCTGTCCACCCTGGCCATCGGACCTTACTTATTCTATGTTAATTAATGTTGACTTATGTTTATTTTTTATTGTGTCTTCTATTTTTCTATTCATTTTGTAAAGCACTTTGAGCTACATTTTTTTGTATGAATATGTGCTATATAAATAAATGTTGATTGATTGATTGATTGACCTCTGTACTTCGCCCCTGTCCAGAACAAAATGAAAACACCAAGATTTTTATTAAAAGTAAAATATTTATTTTTCAAAAATTAACATTAGAGACATAAACAATGGTAAAATACTAAAAACAAAAATGATGAACAGTAATGCCCCTTTGGGCCTCATTAACACTAGAGTTACCAAAGCCTACAAAAAAACTTGTAATCCTGTCTCACCTTGAATTCCTTTGTACCTCTCCGTCAGCGTCTTTTGTGTTATAAATGTCTCGATCAACACCAGCAGCCTGCTGTCCCATGCCCCACCGCCGCAGAAAGAGCAAAACGTTCTCCCAGCTCAAGCCTTGATTATCAGGAATTGAGGTACCTAGAGTTGTATAGCGTAAATAATATATTGTTATTTGGAACACATGCATTTCATGTGTGTTCCTTGTCTACAAAGATCTATGTAAATACATCGTTAAAGCAGAAACGTTTTTCATGTTTTAATAAAAAATGACAAAATGTAGGCATAAACTGTATAATGTTAAACACTTTCACAAAAGGCGCAAGTACACTACGACAGCTTTCATGGTGCAGCGGTAAGAACTGCTGGTTCGATACCAGCTGCCTTGCAAATTTACTGCTCTTATTGGTAATATTATACAGTAAAAACATACATTTGATTTGTGTCTGTAAGAGCCGGTGTAAGTTTTTAGTACTTATAAAAGTTAGCGTTTTCTTTTCTTTTATTCTCTCAGTCATGATCACAATACATAGGTATATATGATATTTGGAATTATTTATTTTATGACCTGTATAGTACATTTCGCAAAACATTGTGGCACGGATGCAACATTTTCACATTATTCATATTCATTTGCATAACTTCTTGCGGTTGTAATCAGTGATTGGATTTTTTTTTTCCAGTCTTGCCCAGTCTCCAAATTTTGGTGCCAGGATTGATTACAAGTCAGCAGTTCTTATCGCTGCACCACAGAAGCTGAGTATTATACTTGCACCTTTTGTGAAAGTGTTTATTTGATATTTGGACTTCATGCTTCACACATTATACAGTTCATGTCTACATTTTGTCATTTATTACTAAAACATGAACAATGTTTCTGTTTTAATGATGTGTTTACATAGATTGTTGTAGATACGGAACACACATGAAATGCATGTGTTCCAAATAACAATATATTTACTCAATACAGCACGAGGTGTCTCACTCCCAGATAATCAAGGCTTGAGTTGGAAGAACTTCTTGCCTTTTCTGCAGAGGTGGAGAATGGGATACCAGGCTGTTGCTTGGGCTTATCAACATATTTACAAGACAAAAGACACTGACAGAGAGTTGCGAAGGGATTTAAGGTGGGCCAGAATTACAAGTTTTTTCATAGCCTTTGGTAATTCTAGTGTTAAAAGCCCATTCCAGTGATAATGCCAGGCAGCTTGAAGTCCAGGCAGATGTTTACTGGTGCAAGGAGGAATAAAGACCAGAGGATTGAAGAGAAGGATGATTTGTGTTCAGAACAGAGAAAAGTGTTCATTGGCGGGCAAGTGGACCAGCTTCCCCACAGGGTAAACAGGCAGTTTTTTTTTTTTTTTTAATTAGGCTAGAAAGCTTGGGCTTTGAATCAGGTCTACATTATAAAGGTTGTCCAATTTCTACTCCTTTAAAATTTTATCAGGCTAACACCCTGTTTCTTTAGTCTAACATATATATATATATTTACACACACACACACACACACACACACATATATATAGTGACCATCCAAATAGAATGACAGGCTGATACACAACTGAATTTTCGGTCACCAACCTGGCCATTCCCATTTACTCAATGTTTTAAACAAAAAATAACGCAAAATGGCATATAAAGTAACCAAAATACTGTCACCAAAATAGCATTGCTAACTCTTTTACAGCTGCTTCATCTGTCATTAGGTGAGAGTGGAACTCCTTTGCTCTAGCTGCTTGGGTAAGAAGTGAGGTCTCCTTCCATGCAGTCAATCTTTTATGGCCCAAGATCCAGAAGGGGCAGAGTCAGTTGCTTTCATTGGTCAGTTTCTCTGCACTTGGAGAAAGAAGAACACAAGAAAGTTAGCAGACATTCCCCCCTCTCGGTCTGGGATGGTTCAACATACCTGGGAGGAACTCAGAGGGTGGCCTTCAACCATGCATGCATGACTATATATATATATTTATATATATACACTTACACCTCCTTCTTAATATATCCCTACATCATGGGAATCATCACTGTGCAGTGCCCAGGGTCTGCTTGGTTGATCAACAGAAAAAATACTGGTTAATACCAGAAGACAGATCTTTACTAAGTGGTCTAAATTAATAATAATTATAAATCACAAAGTAATCATCCTAATTATTGTGACACCTTTAAATCATCACTGGTGAAGCCCATTACCAAAACTTCTAAGAGGGTGAATTCTTTTTTTATAGACACTGCATATAATATAGTATATGCCACTATATACTTACAATTTTCTCATAATTAATAACTTCTTGTAAGTTAAGACTACTTTCTCTAAGAATCATCTAATTCAACTTATTCTTTAAAATTATTTTTTACATAAATAATTTTCTCCAAATTTTTACCAAAATATTTTTTAAGATTATTCTGCCCATATGTTTATCTGCCTCCTTTTTCAGCTTGTATTTCTTGTGAGCTTCTTAAGTTAGCCCTATTATTCAAAAACATGAATAGACACTAGATCTAAAAAATACACAAAAAGTTCTTTCATCTCATGTTTTCACACAGTTTGTTTGAATATCACAGGAGAGGTTATTTGTAGAGGAAGATGGAACAAGACAACATTGAATAATACCAGCAGTTGAGAAGAAGCTCTCCATTTAAATTCAGCAGTATACTGTAATTGTTGTTTTACAGTAATTAACAATAGTTTTGCAGTATCATATTGGCATCTTTTTCCAGTTATTTATTGTAAATTCTACAGTAATTTTTTTGCAGTGTAACTAAACCATCTTCCAATTAACACTTACTCAGATTATTGCTTGCACATTGTTCAAAATTTAAATAGCTCTGCACTTAAATTATCCCCCTTGTAACATAACCAACTTCACTGCTAATGACCATCAAACACAAACTAGAACAACAGGTCAGTGGCCAGCTGAGAGACAAGTCAGCTGAAAATGAATCATACAATTAAAAACTAGACAATTATACTCAATTATCTTGTGTGAGACTATCTGACAAAAGAAACTGGAAAAACAACACTATCTGGATGAGATGGATGGACATGGTTACCAGGCCTTTATTATAATTATCATGTTTTATGTATATTAAGAAATTTTAGTTTTCATGAAAAAGTATGATATTTGAAAAATCTCTATTATAAAATATCAAATAAAAAAAGTACAATTTGTAGTGTAATGGCTACTTTACAGAAGCTTAAGAATATATATATATATATATATATATATATATATATATATATATATATATATATATATATATATATACTCAGCAAAAAAAGAAACGTCCTCAGACTTTCAACTGTTTTTACTTTCAGTAAACTTAATGTGTAAATATTTGTATGAACACTAAAAGAGTCAACACCATAAGACATAAACTAAAAATGTTTCACAATGTGTCCCTGAATGAAGGGAGGCTCAAAATCAAAAGTACCAGTCAGTATCTGGTGTGGCCACCAGCTGCTTGAAGTACTACAGTGCATCTCCTCCTCATGGACTGGACCAGATTTGTCAGTTTTTGCTGTGAGATGTTACCCCACTCTTCCACCAAGGCACCTGCAAGTTCCTGGACATTTCTGGGGGGAATGGCCTTAGCCCTCACCCTGCGATCCAACAGGTCCCAGACATGCTCAATGGGATTGAGATCCGGGCTCTTCCACTGCGAGGATGATCAGCTGTCCTTCCTGTCTCCCTGTAGCTGTCTTAGGCGTCTCACAGTGCGGACATGGCAATTTATTGCCCTAGCCACATCAGCAGTCCTCATGCCTCCCTGCAGCATGCCTAATGCACGTTCGCGCAGATGAGCAGGGACCCTGGGCATCTTTCTTTGGGTGTTTTTCACAGTTGGTAGACAAGTCTCTTTAGTGTCCTGCGTTTTTAGAACTGTGACCTTAAATGCCTACTTTCTGTAAGCTGTTAAGGTCTTAACGACCATTCCACAGGTGCATGTTAATTAACTGATTATGGTTAATTGAACATGCATGGAAAACATTGTTTAAACCCTTTACAATGAAGATCTGGAAAGTTATTTGGATTTTTAAAACATTATTGTTGAAATACACAGTCCTGAAAAAGGGACGTTTCTTTTTTTGCTGAGTATATATATGCAATAAAAAACAAAACAAGATCATAAAGGTTTGAGGCACCAGTGGTGACCCCCTTATAACTGTTGACCATAATAACAAAATCGATTCAACATTCATTGGCAAAACACTTTTCCAGCAGTGAGTCTACAGCTAGACTGTCTCAAAAGGGCAGTGGTGGTGGTTATCAAGCAGGAATGCAGGAAGAGGCAGGCTGAGCAACTGGAAAATGGATGTGGCATCAGAGATCTTTGTGCTGTTAATTTTCTGACCTGAGCTTAGAGGAAGTGGAGAGGTATTAAAAGATAGCGCCAACCTTTGACCTGATGAGGAATTATTCTTCAATGAGCTCTGAAGTTATCTGCACATGTGTGTCACTATATTGTATATTAGATAGATAGATAGATAGATAGATATATAATATATATCTATCTATCTATATATATATATATATATATATATATATATATATATATATATATATATATACTAGCCATCCCCCGTGGCTTTGCCCGCGTTGTAGTGAAACAGGACAGTGAGGAGGGCCCCGTCCAGCTCTCTACTCCTGACGTCACTCTTCCTCCCTCCCCTCAGCCCGAATATATCACTCCTGCAAGTGAACTATGATTCTTAGCGCAATGAGAGAAGTTGCAAAATCAACCTGAATGTTCAAGCAAATTATAAAACAAAAAGATCTAAATCCGTTAAGTAGTTCTCTCATTCGCTAACTAAGCAGAGTTAAGGTTACACCCCGAGGCAGACGCGTGAGTGAGGAGGGCCCCACCCCACCCCCGCAGCCCGATGAGTCTCACTAATAAATTGGTACTGCAAGCAAACTATGATACGTAGTGCGATGAGAAACTCGCAAAATCACCAGAATGTTCAAGCAAATTATAGAAAAAAACCTGATCTAAATCTGTTAAGCAGTTCTCTCGTGAAAAGCTGACAGACATACAAACGGGTCTAATACTAAGAAATTTCACACTTGGACCACAAAATTTTTAAAACCGTTTCTTAGTGAGCACATATGGTCAAAGGGTAACCTATATTCCAAATTTTAAGTCCCAAGTCCTCATGGTTCGGGAGATTTTATGATGAGTGAGTCAGTGGTATTTGACGTATATATATATATATATATATATATATATATATATATATATATATATATATATATATACAAAAAAAACACACACACAATATTATAAATAATTACTACAAACAAACAATAACCCCCAAAACACCCATAAGAGCATCAGGCTTGAACAGTGGAGCTCCTAGGTTGGCAAAAGACATGGTCAGACTTGTACTGCTGGTTTACATTTAAAGGCATTGACATTTGAAATCCAGCTTGTTGTGCCCCCAAATCTAATGTGCTAGTTGTTATTCCTGATGTCCCCTTGGTTAAGCCAACTACATTATATAGCACCTCTGCACTGGAAATTGTATAGATACATGCATCCAGGGGTTATTCATTTTCGAATATTTGTAGCTATCAAGACAATCTCTCCACTGAATCAGCACCTTAAACATGGCAGAGTGGTACAAATTTCTGGCAGTGCTCATTGTCCATCACAGGGCATACAAGGTGGAGTCCCGTAGGAAGTGAAGTGCCTCCACCAATATCAACAACTCCTTTGCAGAGACTCTTCCTTCCATGTGTCAGAAATGTATAAATCAATGGTCAGCATCATCGTTGGATCGATGCACCGCTATGACATCAAGACATTTCAATTTTAACACAAAGACTGTGTATGTGTCATATCAGAGACTTTGGTTTCTGTCCATATTTACACTGAATTGCAGCAGATTTATTCTAAGCGTATTAAGCTTTACAATAGATTGGACCCATATAGTTTTAAAGTCCAAATTAAAAGAAGGCATTCCAAGCTGTTCCAAACCATATAATAGTTGCGTGTGTATTCGACAGAACTCCTGCGACAATTGCCTATTGCTAGTACCGCTTTCTCATCCCAATCAGTCTCTGCATGTTTAGTGATGTCCATATCAGCCATTCAAAGGGATGGTTTTAGCTTAATGACAGTTATTTTATTCAATGAAGACAGGATATACACTGTTTTTCAGCTGTCCAGTAAGATATTAGCAAATGATCTCAGGAGGTACCAGCCTCTTTTATTCCTATCTAAATCATTTATATACATTAAAAATAGCAGCAGCCCTAGTACTGACCCCTGCTGGTCACCACTCCTCACACCATCACCCTCTCCTTCCTGTGTCTGAGCAAATTCTGCACCCATCTACACAAATCACCCTGAACTCCCAGTTCTTTTAGTTTGATGCCGAACCTCTCATGTGGTTCCTTATCAAATGCTTTCTGAAAGAACAGATAAATAATATCATGTGCTCCACTTTGATCGTATCCCTTTTGTTGTTTCTGCATAGAATTCCAGTATGTTAGTAAAACATGACCCCCCTCTTCCGAATCCATGCTGACTGATCAGAAAAACTCCTGTACTTGTCATGTGCTGCTCATTTTCAATAATTCCTTCCATTAATTTTACTGTGATGCACATTAAGCTTACTGGCCTATTAACTTACCTAATTAACAATGACTAGTGAAACATATTTCAGATAACAAAAAAAATCAATCACACAGTTCTGTCTAAACTGGCATCAGATGATTGTGAAACCTCCTAATACTGTCATCCTCTAACAAAACAGAGCTATATAGTTTTAAACACTATAAGAAAATCATGAATGTCACATTCACCTGTTGGCTATGAACTGTCTAAATTAAAATGATAACACCTCAAGTTTAGAACCAAATGATTTCAAAAACATATGAAAAAAATCCCCGTGTCTGCGTGGGTTTCCTCCGGGCGCTCCGGTTTCCTCCCACAATCCAAAGACATGCAGGTTAGGTGGATTGGCGATTCTAAATTGGCCCTAGTGTGTGCTTGGTGGGTGTGTTTGTGTGTGTCCTGTGGTGGGTTGGCACCCTGCCCAGGATTGGTTCCTGCCTTGTGCCCTGTGTTGGCTGGGATTGGCTCCAGCAGACCCCCGTGACCCTGTATTCAGATTCAGCGGGTTAGAAAATGGATGGATGGATGAAAAAAATCAAAAGAATACGCAGACCACACATACAGCATGACTCAAACTGAACCCTTTACATCCTGTAGCAGCTCTAACCACTGTGTTCCCAGGTGTTTGCTGGTCAGCGTGAGCACAACTAAAAGAATGCTTTACTACCTACAGTATAAGTAAATATCTATACTTTCTACACCAAGATTTTACGCTTCTTAGAAACAAGAATGTCACACTACCACCTTCTTTTCCACAAAGTAGAAAGAGCAAATATAGCTTCATTCATGGGTTTTTCAAATTAAGTGCGGTCCTTCTCAGCTGTGCTTGAAAATCGAGATCCAGTGAAATGTCTTCACTGTGAGAAACATTTCTCATATTGATCACCTTTCCCTTTTTCAGATTTCTGTGGCTACATTTAAGGAAGTAAATAATACTGGACTTTTTGTACATCTTCACTGGTGTGTGGTGCATAGCCTTGACTGGGAAATGTTTGAATCGGAATACACAAAATATATATAATAAAAAGATGTTTAAGTGTCGCACTTTTATTTAAAAATGCATTAAAAAATATTTTTTTTCTTGTACTAAGATTTTGTTGGTGTGGTATGTAACTAAAAATAAAAATCATGGGGTGCCCTTAAAAGTATTAATGTAATTCAATTAAAATGCATAGATTCGTTAAAGTGAAATTTCTAACTATCTTAAATATGGAAAGAAAATGACACATCATCTACAAGTTGGTTAAGATATGTAGGATAATGATTATAAATTTTCAAATTTTGAGAGTTATTGTTTTGGAATTATTTATGGAATTTTAGTCACATATGACCAACAAAATCTTAGTATAAGAAAAAAATATATTTTTTACTTTTTAGTGCATTTTTGAATAAATCCTGTCACTTAAAAATCTTATATTTATATACAGTTGTGCTTGAAAGTTTGTGAACCGTTTAGAATTTTCTATATTTCTGCATAAATATGACCTAAAACGTCATCAGATTTTCACTCAAGTCCTAAAAGTAGATAAAGAGAAACCAGTTAAACAAATGAGACAAAAACATTATACTTGGTCATTTATTTATTGAGGAAAATGATTGAATATTACATATTTGTGAGTGGCAAAAGTATGTGAACCACACGGATTAGCAGTTAGTTTGAAGGTGAAATTCGAGTCAGGTATTCTCAATCAATGGGATGCCAATCAGGTGTGAGTGGGCACCCTGTGTTATTTAAAGAACAAGATCTATCAAAGTCTGCTCTTCACAACACATGTTTGTGGAAGTGTATCATGGCACGAACAAAGGAGATTTCTGAGGACCTCAAGAAAGGAGTTGTTTATGCTCATCAGGCTGGAAAAGGCTACAAGAACATCTCTAAAGAGTTTGGACTCCACCAATCCACAGTCAGACAGATTGTGTACAAATGGAGGAAATTCAAGACCATTGTTACCCTCCCCAGGAGTGGTCGACCAACAAAGATCACTCCAAGAGCAAGGCGTGTAATAGTCAGTGAGGTCACAAAGGACCACAGAATAACTTCTAAGCAACCAAAGGCCTCTCTCACATTGGCTAATGTTCATGTTCATGAGTCCACCATCAGGAGAACACTGAACAACAATGGTGTGCATGGCAGAGTTACAAGCAGAAAGCCACCGCTCTCCAAAAAAAAAAATTGCTGCTCGTCTGCAGTTTGCTAAAGATCATGTGGACAAACCAGAAGGCTATTGGAAGAATGTTTTGTGGACAGATAAGACCAAAAAAATGAAAAGCGTTATGTTTGGGGAAAGGAAAACACTGCATTCCAGCATCAGAACCTTATCCCATCTGTGAAACATGGTGGTGGTAGTATCATGGTTTGGGCCTGTTTTGCTGCATCTGGGCCAGGACTGCTTGCCTTCATTGATGGAACAATTAATTCTGAATTATATCAGAGAATTCTAAAGGAAAATGTCAGGACATCTGTCCATGAAGTGAATCTCAAGAGAAGGTGGGTCATGCAGCAAGACAACAACCCTAAGCACACAAGTTGTTCTACCAAAGAATGGTTAAAGAAGAATAAAGTTAATGTTCTGGAATGGCCAAGTCAAAGTCCTGACCTTAATCCAATCGAAATGTTGTGGAAGGACCTGAAGCGAGCAGTTAATGTGAGGAAACCCACCAACATCCCACAGGTGAAGCTGTACTGTACGGAGGAATGGGCTAAAATTCCTCCAAGCTGGTATGCAGGAATGATCAAAAGTTACCGGAAACGTTTAGTTGCAGTTATTGGAAGCAGGCCCTGAAGGAAGAAATGGATGGACAGCCCCTGTAAAAGAAGAGTAATCACAGAGGAGTTTTTATTTCCCCAGCAGGCTAGATGGCAGCAGTCCCGGATATCCATACCGGGGTGCCACAAGAGGGCACTGCAGGGAAACAAGCTCCCTACTGTTATGATGGACTTCAGTGTGACCCAGAAGTACTTCGATCGGGCAATTGCCCTGGCACTGGAAGTACTCCTGGGTCTGTAATAAAAGAGACTGCACTCTCTTATCTAGGTGAGTCAGAGCTGGGAGGTAGAGAGGCAACACTTGACTGGAGGAGGGCAGTGCTGTGGTGAGAGAGTTATTATAGAGAGAGATAGAGAGAGAGATACCAGCATATTTCTGCTTGTTGTGACATATTTGAAGGGAATTTGGTAAATAAACCAACCTTTATTTGAACCTGGGACTGTGCTTTTGTGTTCTTGTCAGAGTTTGGGCTGGCTGACGCCCGGGTTTCCATCATTATATATATAGGTCCATTCATGTTCATTTGGTGTTTCAGTAAATACTGACCATTGTAAAACCTTACACGTGTGAAGTACTGGAAAAGTGCATTTGTCTATTGGAAAATTGAACGATCAATCTTTTTTAGAAAAGCCCAATGCATTATCCACTGAGGCAATATTGCCAAATCACTAAAGGGAGTATTTTGCCAAATTTGTATGTAAATGTTGAAAAATTGGTAAAATAAAAAAAAAATAGTTTATGTACATTGGTCTCAATCCTTCGACTTTTTGATTGAACGTCCAGCACGCTAAGCACTTGACCAATGCTGCTTAACTGTTGTATTGAAGTAATTTGACAAAACTTCAATATCAGTTAATCAAAATGTTTTTTTTTTTTAATTCATTAGTCTACATTGGTCTTGAACCTTTGACCGTTTGTTTGAAAGTTCAACACGCTAACCACTTGTCCAACACTGCTAATTTTTCATATATATGTGTGTTGGCTAAAAGCACTGTATATATTTGTCGTGGATGCCAGGGGCGATGACCCGGCTGGGATGCCTTGGAAGACTGTAAGTGGGCGTGCTCCCATCTGGGACCACGTGTGGGCTGCCTTCCTGGTTGCTTTGGGAGCCACGGGTACAGGGCATGGAAGCCCCACCCTGTAGGGGCCCGTGGTTACTGCCAGGAGGCGCCCCAGTGCCTTGGGGACCTGTTGCCCCAGCACTTCCGCCACACCAGGAAGTGCTGGGGGGAAGACTTTGGGAGACTCCCGGGGAGCTGCCGGGAGGACAGCCGGCACTTCCGCCACGCTGGGGCATGGCCAAGCGAGGAATACCGGGAACACCTGATGCTCATCCGGGAACAGGATAAAAGGGGGCGTCTCCATTCATTCGAGGCTGGAGTCGGGAAGAGGAAGGATGAAGCACAGAGGAGGTGTGGAGGCGCCCCGAAGAGAGGCATTTGTGGCCAGGACTGAGTATTTGGGGGGTTTCTGTGCACGTGACTGGGTCTTAGTGACCATTGGCTGGGGTCTGTGTGACCAGTTTATTTATTGTAAATAGTGTAAATAAAACGTGTGGTGGTGATTACAACATGTCCGCCTGTCTGTGTCCGGGCCAAGTCCACAATGTGCAATCTCAAAAAGTATAATATAAGGAAATGAGAAATTTAAATTTGACATAATTAACTTACAGGTCCCGAGTCAAAACCGATTAAATTTTACACCATCACCGGATATCAGCAGGCACAGTTTGAAGGAAATCAGTTTGATAAAAGTAGGAAAAAATTGATTGTAAAATTTGACCCAAATAAACAAAGAGGAAAGCTGAATAAAATTGTGTAATAACAAAAGAAAACTTCAACATGTGATCCTCATTTTAATATGAGGAGGGAGATGACCTTCAAGAATGTTCACATTGTACATAACGTCAGAAGGTACAAAGAACACTGCAGGACCAACTCCTTAGCCAAAAACAAATGTTCAGCACCCAGCATGAAGCATTATTATTATTATTATTTAATAATAATAATTTTATAAATTATTTTTTTTTAATTATAAGGTTATGTATTGTTATTGTTCCTTTTGTATTCGTCTCAAGACACAGCCACAGCAGTTGAGCAAACATGCATTTCACTGTATATTGTACTATGTAATTTGTATATGACAAATGAAATTTGGTTTGATTTGATATATCCTTAATGAAAAACTGCTCCAAAGGTTCATCTTCCAATAGGACAATGACCCTAAGCTCAAAGCATACGAGGAATGCCATTTTTAAATGTATTCTATTACCTGTCTTTGAAAGGTATGTATAGCTAGTGAAAGAAAGAAATTGAAATGAAATCATATTTTTCCTAAACAAAAAATAATATTTAAAATTCAATTAAAATTTATGAAGCATACTTTTTCAGCCATTTGCTTCTTAGTAGACTCATTACTTTTAATTGGCTTAGGGGCAACTATAGGGATGTCCTTGAGATGCCCCGCCAGAGCCCAGACTTGAACCCAGCTGCTGCACCTGAAAACAGTTGTTCATCAACAAACTCCATTCAACGTGACAGAGCTTGAGAGGATCTGCTGAAGAAAATGGGATAAAATCCCCAAATCCATTTGCAACACATCATACCCAAGAACACTCCAGGCTGTAATCACTGCCCAAAGAGCTTCAACAAGGTACTGAGTAAAGGGTCTGAATGCGTGGAATATTAGATAATCAAAAGAATGGAACTGGCATGTTATTTGATTTGATATGAATAATAGTTAAATATGGTTTCTTTTTTTATTAGAGTATACCTTTGAATATTTTATTGAGCATTCTTATTTAGATCTACAGAAAAACTGAGTAGAGCATCTTAATCTGAAGCTAATTTGAATTATAACAAAATAACTATTAATTCTGCAATGTAAATTATACTGAATATTGTTTATTTTATTGGACTTGACAGTTCATTAATTTTGACACTGAACTGTCTAATTAATGAGAACCATCACTGGCATCAGCCATTGTAGAACTAGGCAGTTTCATTGGGTATATTAAAGTCAGCTATACTACTGATTTTAGTGTATCCCTTTATAAGTTTTCCTGCCCCTCATCGGGCTATCCTGCTAAAATTGTGTGGAGGCACCAATAATAATTCATGATTAATTAATGATTAATAATTAAAGAATTGCAGCTGTCACAGACGTGCACATGTGAGGCAGCTAAAGAGCTCAAAAGAGGATAATTCCATTTCAGATCAGGGGGTGGCAGAGTCCATCCATTTGGATGATATCCTTGGAAAGAAACAAATCTATGCTATGAGAAGAATGACCTCACAAGACAGAAGGAAAAGAAAGTAATAAAATTAAAGAAGATCTGTTACTGGCAAGGATTGGTTTCTAATTAACACTAGAATCCCTGAAGCCTATGAAAATACTCGTAATCCCGGGCCACCTTAAATTCTCTCACACCTCCTCATCAGCGTCTTTTGTTTTGCAAATGTGACAGTCATCACAAGCAGCAGGCAGTCTGCTATTGCATCCCACAGCGTACCAACTGTACCAAGTTCTCCCAGATCAAGTCTATTTATCTGGGTGTTATGCCTGGCGGGGAGACGGGCCAGGATTGAAGGGTGTCTGCACCTCTTAGTTGTGCTGTGAGGTCCGAGTAGGATAAGCCAGAGAGGCGCTGGTTTTTAAAGGGACCGGGGACTGAACAAAGGAGGTTCCTGTGTTGTTTTAACCCCATTTTAATAACTTTTTAATTTATTGGATTTTAACCTCCACTAACACTTTGACATTTTACTGGACTATTTATTTATTGATTTTTGAAAGCACTGCACTTTAACACTAGAATCCCTGAAGCCTACGAAAAAACTCATAATCTCAGGCCACCTTAAATTCCTTTGCACCTCTCCATTAGCGTCTTTTGTTTTGTAAATGTGTCGATCAGCACAAGCAGCAAGCTATCCTAGCCCCCCCATTGCCGCAGCTCAATAAGTTAGTACTATAACATGAAATAAGTATTTTTTAGGTATGTGTTCAACATTTCTTGCATTTATCGCATTTCCTGTCATCCTACATTTACATAGATTGTTGTAGACACAGAACACACATGAAATGCATGTTTTCCAAATAACAATATATTATTTACCCTATACAACTCCAGGCACCTCACACGCATATAAATTAGACTTGAGCTGGGAGAACATTTTGCCTGAGTCTTGAGCTGTGGCAGTTGTGGGGTGGGGGTAATGGTATAGCATGCTGCTTGCTGCTTGTGCTACTCGACACATTTACAATACAAAAGACGCTGATGGAGAGGTGCGAAGGGATTTAAGGTGGGATGGGATTATGAGCTTTTTCATAGGCTTCAGGGATTCTAGTGTTAATAATATTGCATTTTTACATTTATATAGCGACATTATGATATTGTAGTTGTTATTAAGTGCAAACACACTGAGTCATTTCTTAATGAAGAACAATATACAGAAATAAGTTTAAATAAAGCACACAAACTCACCTACTCCAGAGCACATTCTCAATGAACCACAATGAACTGTTGAAGGCTGTCCAGATTTACAGGGCGGAGTGCATTTCCAGGTGGTGACTGGCAGGTGGCCCTGTCCCTTTGGGACCACCCACAAACCACATGGAATAGAACGTAGGATTAGATACAAATACTGAAAATATAAAGAAAACAGAAAAATCATAAACAAAAGAAATAGTAGCACATACAAAAATAAATCAAAAATCTATAACAAAGACACAAAACAAACATTTGAGCGCCAGACAGGACAGAAACCCTTGGCTGAGATATGACAAATGGTGGAGAATATTACAGTTCTATGGAAAACATGCCATTTAGATCAACATATTTCTATTCACCTAACTCCTTTAATATAACATAAGGTTGAGTTTTTAGGATCCTCGGAGTCCAACTGTCCGCCACACTGCTTGATAACTTATTTCATATATCTATCATTCTCTGTGTAAAGGAAAACTTTCAATTGGTTGTATGAAATGTACCCTTAACAAGTTTCAATCAGTATCCCATGTTCTTGTTGAAGGAATGATTTTAAAGTAACAGCAGAGATTCACTGTACTAATACTTGTTATAATTTTAAAACACTTCTATCAAGGCATTTCCTAGTCTCTGCTTAAATCGAAAACATTCAGCTCCTCGAGTGTTTCCTCATGGTTCACAACTTACAGTTATGGAGTCAGCCTATTTACTCTTTGCAGTAATTTTGCTAGCTCTGCCATGTATTTTTGGTAATATGAAGACAAAAACTGTACAAAGTGTTACAGGTGATACGTCACAAGTGCGATATATGGCTTAAGCATAACCTCTATTGTTCAAGAAGGAGAAATGTTAGTTCTTAAAATTTAATAAAAAAAAAGTTAGAAGTTCTTAAAAGTTACTTTTGCTGGGAATGCTGGTCTTCCCATCACTCGTCAGTGTCTGATGCACATACATGGGAATACATCTTTGTCCTTTCTTGATGCCAGACCCACAGCCATAGTCATGACTTAGTAGCTCAGGGGACACATCATATTTTACCTCATTTACAATTTTACAATTATATTAGTAAATATGTACAGTTCCTGAGCTGTTTAATGGGAAGTGAACTATTCACTTATAATTAACAGATACTGTGTGCGTGTGTGAGAGAGATCACTTTAAGCAGACTGAATGGTCAGTCTGACTTTGGTCTCATCATTCTGTTTGGCTTTGGTTGCTCAGTGGTAGGGATAATGAAGAGATACTTTAAGTGTGCAAAGTTCAATCCCTCATTGTAATTAGTTTGTTATTTAGAAAAAGGAGCATTTCAACAAAATCAAATAACTAAAATACTAATTAGGCACAACCTTAGTCATCTTCAAGAGTTCATAGACATAAGTATTCGCAAGTGGGTAATGGGGGACCATCTACTATTAGTGGTAGTCAAAAAGCAGACAGGAGGAAAGGAAAGCACCTTGAAATGAAGAGTCTGAAAGGCAGGCTTTATCGAAACACGATCAATAGAGGAATAACGGGCAAGAGAAGTTGAGGTAAATGAGGATACCGAGAAGAGGCATAACAAGAATGCTGAGGGTACACATACAGGGATTGAGAAACGTGAGGATATTAACTAGAGGTGTAGGAGGAATGCCATTTTTAAATTAATTATATTACCGATCTTTGACATGTATGCAGAGTTGGTATAAAAAGAAATTAAATTGAAATCATATTTTTCCTAAAGATAAAAATAATTTTTAAAATTCAATTACGAATTATAAAGCATACTTTTCCCTGCCATTTGCTTCTTAGTAGACTCGTTACTTTTAATCTTATTTAAAGTAAAGATGGCATTTGCTTAATAAATAACAATGTAATGTCTGCTACTTTTAAAGTATTACATTGGCCAAGGGAGACATTAGTCGGAGAAACTGTAATTAAAAATACTTCCTTTGAGTGTTAAGGATGGTACAGTAATTTGTTATATGTAGTGGCTGCCAAAAGAAAGAGATTGCACAGAATTTCTACAAACTATTAGCAATGTGTTAGAATTATTTTTGGGGACATTTTTAAAATGCTTTACATTGCTGCTTTCAATACAATACAATTTTATGTTTGTATAGCCAAAAATCGCACAAGGAGTACCGCAATGGGATTTAACAGGCCCTGCCTTTTGACAGCCCCCCAGCCTTGACTCTCTAAGAAGACAAGGAAAAACTTCCAAAAAAACCCTAGTAGGGGAAAAAATGGAAGAAACCTTAGGAAAGGCAGTTCAAAGAGAGAACCCCTTTCCAGGTAGGTTAGGCGTGCAGTGGGTTTCATAAAAAGGGGGTAAATACAATACAATACAATACACAGAACAGAACACAAGTCATCCTCAATACAATACAATAGTAGAATAGAAATATTACAAGTATGTAGCAGAATTCAACAGTAGATGATATCACATAATAGGATTTGCATTTGTTTAGAGTCCTAGAGACCTCGGCCATAAAGCTGCCTCCCCCTATTGGCCGATCCACAACTGAGTCAGCGCTGGGCCAGCCAATCCGATGAAAGGAGTCCTCTACCTGACAATTCCTTTCCTGTTCTTTTGATTGGAAAAAACTTTATTTTCTACTAATTTTAAAACTGCAAACCAAAAGTACTCTCTTTCCATACTCCAAACTAAATAGCAAGTGTTTTAAAATGAAAAAAAGTTTTGTTTTGATGGTACTGAGTGGTATACTCAAAAGTAGCCTGCAAAAGATGGCCTACACACTGACACGATTTTTGTCACATACTCATTTGCTGTTATAACCGCCAGTTTGTCTTATGAGAACTTTTGTCTAGATTTTCTGCAATATTAGCAAAACATGTCAAAGGGTGAAGAAGGATCAAATATCATGGCATTTTGTGGAGGGCTACGGGATTAAACTAGAAAAACACTGGGTGTCTGCTGGAAGTGGTGTAGTTAAGGCCAGCAGGGGGTGCTTACCCAGTGGTCTGAAAGGGGATCCGAATGCCCGAGTGCAATGACCGGGACACTGTGCTGTAAAAATGGTGTCGTCCTCTGAATGAGATGTAAAACTGAGGTCCTGACTCCTTGAGGTCATTAAAGATCCCTGGGCATCCATCGTAAAGAGTAGGGTGTATCCCAAAGTCCAGGCTAAATTGCCCACCACAGCCTAGTCATTCTGGCCCCCTAATCACACTCTGTCTCTAATTGGCTGTCTCTCTTGCTACTTCGCCATCTAATTGCTCATGTGTGGTGAATGCACTGGTGCAAAACTGGCTGCCGCCACATCATTCAGGTGGATGGTGCACATTAGTTATTGTTGAAGTGGCTTCCCACTCACTGAAGTACTTTGGGTAGTGAGAAAAAGCACTGTATAAATGTAAAGAATTATTATTATTATTCTTATTATTATTGTTATTAAACAATTTGCTTGTTTGTCACATTAACAACTCCAGCCAGCCAGTAAGAAAGTTGTGAAGGAGTCTGAATACCTTTTCAACCCAGTGTATGTTTTTGCCATTTGTCATAACCATTCCAATATATTTCTATCTCTTTTCCCATTTCCCAGTCTTTTTCTTCCTTCTAACCCTTCTCCCCTCTTATTTACAAACATTATTTTATGTAATTTTCCACTTTAATTCTTTTCTGTTCCTGCTCTGTATTCTAGATATTCACAGATTTCTGTAGTGTTTCTGAGCTATCTGCTGTTAGCATCACATCATCAGCAAAAACTTGATTACAAACACTTTGCTTGCATTGTTTGATAATTTTCTTCATTAAGATTATAAAAAAGAGTGGACTTAATGAGTTTCCCTGTTTTACTCCTATCGTCATCTGAAGTTATACTAATAATTCTCCTTGTATTATAATCTTTCCTTGTATAATTTTATGCAAACTTTCTCTGACACTTCATATTTTACTTGGAATCCCGATCTTTCTCAGTCATCTCGCTATGTGTATTTATTCAACATATTAAAGTTATTATGAAGTTCCAAGAATGATAGATAGTCATCCTTATCCTTATCTAGAAATCTTACAACAATAGTCTGGATAGAACTGATATGATCTTCTGTTTGTCGGCCTGATGTGAATGCTGTCTGTTGTTCTTCTAAGTTTTCTTCTACTGTCAGTCAGTCATTATCCAACCTGCTATATCCTAACACAGGGTCACAGGGGTCTGCCGGAGCCAATCCCAGCAAACACAGGGCACAAAGCAGGAAGAAATCCCCAGGCAGGGCGCCAGCCCACTGCATTTCTTCTACATGTCCCCTTCATTTTTCTTTGTCTATTCTGGAGTATACTTTTTGAGCACCCAAGGAAAGAAAGACAGCTCAATAATTTTCACATTTAATCGGATTTCCACACTTATATATTGGTATATTTTCTTGCTAATCTTCTGGTGTCTTTGTTTGTGTTTCTCCACTTTAAACCCCTCTGGAAGAACACCAAACACAACTGTTAATGAGTTAGCAGGGATTGTGAGACCAAGGCTGTCTGAAAGGTAATTAAAAATCTTTGTCCAGAATAATGTTAATTTGGTGCAGGCCCAGAACATGTGACCTAGTGAGGCTGGGACTTGGTTGCAGCATTCGCAGGTTGGATCATGCCCTGGAAACATTTTGGAGAGTTTTAGTTGAGACAGATGTGCTCGATATATAATTTTGAGTTGTATAGGCTTCTGATCTGTATTAACCCGATATACTACTTCCTAAAATGATTCTCTCATGCCTTTTATACAGCCTGGCAGGTCCCCAGCAGTGTAATCAGGTGGCCACGCCTTCCTGGGCACCACATATAGGAAGCAGGGCAGGCAACAAGGAACACTAAAACATAGAAACACAACAGTAAATTGAAAAATACCTAAACATATTAAATAAACATAACACATACAGAACATAAGCAGAATAAAAACAAAACATGGATAACAATATTTAAACAACAACAAAAAGAATAAATAAACAAAAAACAAAGTTGAACTAGTAATGTAATGTTGGCTGAAACATTACACTTGTCTTTTGTGTCTCAAATTTGGATTTAGTGTTTTGTTTTAACATTTTGAGAATAGTGGATAAGAAATTCAGGCTTTTTGGTGTTGTTTTTAGTTTTTATTTTTTTCTTTCATATTATTTTTTTCTGCAGTTTTTGAGAAAATATTTTTGAGATTAATTCCTTATTGCAGTATTTGTTTATTTTCATTTTAAAAAATTTTTTAAGTTATCATTTTTATTAATTTAAATGTTTTCATTTTTCAATTTTTGATTTCTTTTATTTATTTATTTAATAATGCAATTGAACAAAACTAATATTACAGTGAGCAAGTTTTTGACAGTTTTGCCTAGCTGTTTTGGAAAATATAAAATAATCAATACAGTACAATCCCTCTTAGGGTGCTTTCACACCTATAGTTCGATTGCTTTAGTCCGCACCATTCAGAAAAATGTTACAATGTAGTAAACAGACGTGGGTACGGTTTGCTTTCACATATGCCGAGTTCTAAACGAACCAAAATAGACTGCAAAGATAGGTTTTGTCCCGAGTATTCCATCCAAAGCGTCATACCAGGGAAACTTGTCTTTCTCTTTTCCAGAACTTCCCGTCTTGCTAAGTGCATCACGCACTTCTATATACTTCGCCCGAAGTGTTTTTGTCTTAATACGGCATTGTTCAACTGTCCAAGGATAGCCTTTCTCCCTTATGTGTCGTGGACAGTTGCTTTTGGATATGCTCATCCGACCATATATCTATGAGGCACTTAATTTCTCCGGCACTCCACGTTTCTCCGCGGTTTGATTTCATCGCGAGTCGATAGCTTGAAAAATTTAATGGAGTCAACAGGAAGTGAAAAGAATTTTACCCACAACTCCGTATCTCTTATACCCAAAGTGCATTAAACTATACCATTTTGTCAGATTTGGTTTGGTTGCTTTCACACCAGACGAACCGTACCAAAGTAGAGTGGATAAAGCGGTCCGGGACCACTCCTTCAGGCAGGTCTCGGATCGATTGATTTGGTGCACACCAAAGTACCGAGATTGCATTCACATCAACGCAAACTAACCGAACCAAGGGACCAAACACGTTTGGTGCGCACTAAATGCTGTAGGTGTGAAAGCACCCTTAACCAGCCACCTCGGGACTGGACCCATGGCCGGTTGCCGTTTTGGACAGTTAATTACCTATTTTCATGTAGAAAAATATTTCTAAGGTATGTACTGTACCTCTTCGACATTCCTGAAGAAACCATATCCACAAGGCTTCATCCACGATTTCGCATACGGGTTTTTGTCTCGTACAATGATTGGACAGTGTGGTGTAGCGGGACCACAGCCCAAGTCAAAAGGGCCACTTTTTACATAAATAATCGCCGCACTTGCAGCTTAGCGAGTATGTGTGGCCGATCAGTTCCCGGGGAATTCGTGATGCGGGCGATCCTAGCTTAAGTGCACAGGTGAGAAGTCGTCCGCATCCATAATTGTTCCCGGGAACTGCTAATTGCCACATTTGATCCACGTCCCCGTGGTAAATAGAAGCGCAAGGCAGCTAGGGGGAGAACAGTAAAAAATGGGAGGTTAATGGAGAAGGAAGCAGGTAAAGGCAAGCCGGTGCAGGAGAGCAAGTGAGCGAGGGAGAGCAGATTCGATGGAGCAAAGCCAGGCAGCTGGGAGGTGAACCCTTGCAGAGGAGTGTTTGGCTGACACTCGGTGGGGCTGCAGAAAACGGTCGCTCCAGCTGAGCGATCACGGAGCTGGTGTGACCGGTATTGAAGAAAGGCAGTGGCCGTCGTGGAGGCTTTGTGCTGGTTTAGCCCCAGCATGAGATAAATTTTTTTTATTTTAACAGGCCGGTTAATACGAGGCCAGTTAAGAGAGATTGTACTGTACTTGCTTGTAACTTTATCTTCTTTTTCTTCTTTGGGTTTTATTGATTAAAAGAGAGTATGAAAAATTATCACAGAAATGTCACGGAATATGTATGTTAGAATATTATTATACATTTGTTTAAGCCCTTTTTTATTTACGGTTACTGTATAGTACAAGTTTTTGGAGGCGCTGAATCTGATTTTTACATTTATTTTTATCATGGATGATTTTGTGGTGTTTAGGTTGTCATTTTGCTTTTACTTCCCTGTAAGTGGAGTTTTGGTGATTGGATGAAAAATTTGCTGTCTAGTTAAATTCAGATTCTAATTCTACAATGTTGAAAATTGAGAAAAAAAAAATTTGAGAAATTTTTGATTTTAAAATGGTGTCCATGTGTCTGTGAAAATCACAATTTATTTTCACATTTTAAATATTTAATTTTCATTGCAAAATGTTACTTTTTTTCATTGTGGAGAACTTCCAGATTAATACATTCCAGCAAATGGCACATTTTAGAGCAAGCGATTTCTAAGATATCTGCCCTGACGGCTGAGACCTATGTACATTGATAACCTCCGAAAATAATGGACATGTCTTCTTCGAACAAGTTGCCTCATTTGAGGCCTGTTGCTTTTAGTCAAGTTTGATCCAGTGATTATTCCCATAACCATTGAAAACAGTCTAACCGATGTCCAACAATAACTGCCGTAGAAATTGTTTCATTTTGTGAGACTTTTTGCAGTTTCCTCTGTTTAGTCATGGAACTAGCTTTACTGATTTGCAAAGATTTAGCACAAGTAGTTTTTTAAGATAAATAATATATTTAAATACACTTGTATGCATGTACGGTGGCACACACACACTCAAAGACATTTATTAGTGATAACAGCAGGAAACTTGGATTCTCTACCAGAGGGTATGCTTGAAGATGAAGAGAAAGAAATGAACACACATACAACCAACACACCCCAACCTAGATCTGTAAAAGTCGACATACTCTGAGGCCTTAAGCCACCCTGTACTAATCTGTCTGTGCAACTTGTTTATTTCATTTGCGCCAATGTCTCTAGTTTCACATTAAATATTATTGAAGTTGTTTACTTGTTTCCATTTCCTGCTCATTTTACTCAACGTTTAATTGTGCACATGTTAATGGATCTGATCGTGTATTCTGATATGAAATGTTATCACTGAAGGCATCACCTCCAAATCTCAGACGTGTGTTTTAACCCGTGTCCTTATGTTTATACTATATATAGAGAGAACACGCCATTCTAATGTTGCTTATTTTACTTACAGAAGACTGAAGCAATAAATCATGGCACTTAAATATTATCTATGTTAGAAAACTAAAAATGGTCAAAATGAATCATTGCAGCAGAAGTTTGTTTAACTGTGCAGAAGGGTATAGTTAACAAATCAAAGTACAACAGGAATAAAATGCCTCCTAATTGTAAGCTTAATTATTTTTAACACAGCAACCAGTAATCAGGTGCAGCCATTTATAATAATTATAATGCTAATGGTGCAGGTAAGTCAGTTCTGTAGCTCGTAAATAAACAGGTGACATTTGAAAGTGATTTTAGGTTTCTAGACACATGCCGGAGTAATGACATTTGTTTGCTTTTTTTCTGTCAGGAAATTTCCGAACAAGCTGTTGCCTATATTTTCACATATAATGTTGACATCCTGTTTTTATTAGTGACAGTGCCGAGCTACTTGGCAGTTTTCCTGGAAACAGAGAGAAGAAACTGCTCTAAAATTAATTAACCCAATGTGTATGCACCAGGGGCTAATTAGTGTGTTTAGGACAGAGCCATTTGTAAAAATTTTAATTGGGTAAATTATGCAAAACACAATTGAATCCACGTCACTTCTGTAGATTGTACCAATTAGAAGCACATTACATCTACTGCAGACTTAGATACAAAAGGCTGAAACATTGGTTTTAATTCTTTTTATTATGTTTAGCAATATCAACACTTATTTCAACATCATGACTTTTATTTGCAGATTACGATGTATGTACAAAGTTAAAAAGGACTTTTCCACTTGCATTGCCTTTAAAATGTGTAAGACCAGGCTATTCAGAGCTGTTTCTCAGTGTGACGTAAGTTATGGACTTTATTGATATGTGTGTAATTGGTTCATTTTTTTATTAGCGACACTCTCACCATGAGTCGCTCCCAATGGGCACCCCAGCCTTAAACTACCCTGCTGTTTGACCTTAGACTGAAGAACAACCATCTTAGCCATTTGAGATAGAGGAGTTCACCTCCAGCACAAGCTACTAATCAGGCTACGGAGATCAAGGGTGACTTTTCAATAGGGTGATCACATAGCCTCCTTAGCGTTATTTTTACCCCACAGAAAAACAGGCCAAAAACACTGAATTTTTTTCAACAAGAAAAAACGTTTTTTTACATGTAACGGAAACATGTAAATACCAATGCATTAGCATAAATACGGTAGGAAAGTGCGGCTAGTGTCCACTGCAGTGCCAATGCAGATTTGGTGCATGTCCTTCATGTAATATGTTTTGAGATGGATGGATGGATAGATAGTCACCAACACACAGATTTTTTTGCAATTGGAAAAGCAGAAACCTGTCTCTTTTCATACTTTTCTTATATGTTGTTCAGTGACTTGCACACGAGAGGCTGGAATGTCAGTGCCTCACCAGCTCGATTGATGGTCCTCTTATGTTATTTTAGGCTAGCACAGTGCAAGGCTTTAGTGACCTCCACATTCCTGAACTTTGACAACAGCCACATTATTAACAGTGCTTAGGGGGCTAACATTTTCCTTGTCCTTGCACTTGGTCACAATTATTTAGCTTTTTTGACTACTGTTGCACCACAGAGAAGCTCCACGCAACCCATTTCGTTGGGCATATCACGGAAGTTGCAAACATCTGATGATCAACTCACATCATCATCACTATTCGCTTGATTTGAACAGTGGAACCATTAGAGTAAGTTCTTAAATTGCCTTTACAGATTTTTGTTTACCATTGTGTTTTTCATCAGAGGCCCCATTCCACTCATGAATATTGATTAATTAACACTAGAATTGCTGAAGCCTACAAAACAACTCGTAATCACGGCCCACCTTATATTCCTTCGCACCTCTCCATCAGGGTCTTTTTTTTGTAAATGCGTCGATCAGCGCAAACAACAAGCAGGCCTGCTGTCCCATCCCCCGCCTTGACGGAGCTCAGCTTGCTGACAAAAAGTTCTCTCAGCTCAAGCCAAGGCTCCTTATCTGCATGTGAGGTGAGGTGCCCGGAGTTGTACAAGGTAAATAATGTAGTATATCATTATTTGGAATACATGCATTTCATGTGTGTTCCGTTTCTACAAAGATCTGAGTAAATGCAGGATGACAGGAAATGCAACAAATGCTGAATACACCTAAATCAGAAACTTTTTCCATGTTATACTAATAATGACGAGAAGTGTATAATGTATGAAGACTTTAGTCAAAATATCAAATAAACACATGCACTTTTATCCAAGAATATAACCAAAGGAAAAAAAAAAGCATTCAATTTACATGTGGCTGTCAATGAGTTAAAAACTCAAGCTCAAATGTCAGTCGACAGGGAGTTTACACATATTCTTGAATGGTGTAGTTTTATTCTCTCAGCGATTTTCATGTGGCACAACGAATTGCCTCTCCCTCTTTGAGTTGATTACATTTATCTCTGTTCATTTCACAAGAGCAGCATTGTGGCTGATGAAAGCTCAGAACCATTTGCTGTACTGACAATCAAAGATACAATGTCACGTGACAGCTATCAGACTGTACAAAGACAGGACTTTAACAACAGACAGCTTCTTCAGAGCTCTTTCGCTGGCTAATAGACTGCTGCATCACAATGCAACTATGCTTGGCACTATAAGTAAAATGGGACTTCCGCCTGCAGCTAAAGTCACTTCAGTATGTGAGCAATTCACCACGTTAGTGTTTAGATCTGACGGCGCTGTGCTGACGGAGTATGCCTCCTACACCTACCCAATTCTTTGTATACACCGAACACACAAAAAATGCGTGTATTCCAAATAATGATATACTATATTATTTACCCTATACAACTTCAGGCACATCACACGCAGATAAGGAGCCTTGGCTTGTGCTGGGAGAGCTGAGCTCCGTCAAGGGAGGATAGGCAGGCTGCTTGTTGCTTGTGCTGATCAACAGATTTATAAAACAAAAGACACTAATGAAGAGGTGTGAAGGGATTTAAGGTGGGCCGGGATTACAAGTTTTTTCATAAGCTTCCGTAATTCTAGTGTTAGTATAGCGTTATCATAAACTGGAAATATTCCTGATTTTTTACAGCATGATGTTATTTCATCCACTAGATGGCAGGATTACTATCCTGAGAGTTATTCAGGCTTAACACTATAAAATGTATCATTACACTTTACCCTGAGCCTGACTCAGGTTTAACCATAGTTGTATAAAATTCCAAGCACACGGATTAGCACCAAGGAGATTAATATGATTTTTGGAATATATTAACACATTTGGAAGTGTAGTTCTAATATCCATTCAAATACTATAATTCTTGTAATGTGTAGTGGGGGTGGATGATCCATAGGGTAACACCGCATTACACAACAAAACAAAAATGATGGAAGACTAGCCTACTTTGTAATATAGTAAGTAAAGGTCTGAATTAGCATGCATCTGCAAGGGAAACAAAAAAAAAATGTTAAAAATTATTTACTTGCTAAAAAAAAAGAGGCAAGAGATGGATTATCACATTTGTATGGTATTCATTGGGTGTTTACCTTAAGAGTGGTGAATCATGTTTCACTGCCCGTCAGTATTAGGAATGAATCTGCGTTTAAAAAATGCCAGGTGAAAGCTACCTTCCAGACTGCAGGTTTAACTGAAGAGGAATGAGCAGGCGTTAACAGGTGCATAATATCAAGTAAATAGTCATGCAATCTCCATTGGGAAACATTGGCAGTTGTATTAGTCATAGTGAAAAGCTCAGTGTCATGGAATACCACCTTTGCCATAAGTCAGTATGGAAAATGTATGCTCTGTTAGATCTGCCCAATCAACTTTGTGCTGTTATTTTGAAGTGGAAGCATTGAGGCGCAAGGCCTCAGTTTGGTGCATTCCAGGAAAACACTACTTGGGTAGTGCCAATGCAAGGTTGGGTGGAGGAGGGATAATGTTCTGGCTTTTTTTCAGGGTTTGGCAGGGCCCTTGATTCCAGAGAAGGGGACTGGTAATGTTCTACACCACACAAAGACGTTTTAGACAAATATGTGCTTCCAACTTTGTTCAACAGTTTTGTGAAGACCCCTTCTCTGTTCCAACATGACTGTGCCCTTGGGTCCAAAAAGACATGGAGGAACTCAAGTGGCCTGCACAATGCCCTGACCTCAACCCTACTGAACACCTTTGGGATGAATTGGAATGCTGATTGCAAACCATGTCAACTCATCCAACATCAGTGCCTGACCTCACAAATGCTCGCAAAGACCTTCATGGAAGAGTAGAGGCTGGTAGAGCTACAAATGTTGGTCAACCACATTAAAGCCCATAATTTAGAATGTGATGTCCAACAAGCTCATATAGGTGTGATGGTCAAGTGTCCCCAAACTTGAGAACACTTAATATGCAAATCACTTGCTTGACAATTTCGGCATACTGTACTAAATGATTTGCAGCTACACGATTGGCTGTTTGGAGGAGCAGTCCATTACCAAGCTTGCGCATATAATAAAGGGGTTATATAACATCAAAGTTTGTAAACATTGTATTTACAGTGCCTATAAAAACCATTCACCCCTCCTTAGAAGTTTTCACATTTATTCCGGGTTCAGATTCTTCTTCTGGCTTCATCTATGTAGAGTTGTTGTATTCTCCCTGTGTCTTCATGGCTTATGTCCTGGGTTCAAATTCTTCACCTGGTTTCATCTGTGTAGAGTTGTCATATTGTTCCTGTGTCTACGTGGCATATATCATGCATTCATATCTTTCGCCTGGTTTTGTCAGTGTAGACTTGTAATATTCTCACTGTGCCCACATGGCTGATGTTCTAGGTTCAAATCCTCCTCCTGGTTTTGACTGTGTTCTCGTATTTTCAATCTGTCCACATGGCTTACATTTTGGATTCAGATCTTTCATCTGGCTTCATCTGTGTAGAGCTGTTGTATTCTCACTGTATCTACGTCTCTTTTCCTCTCACGTTTCCATAGACATGCAGGTTATGTTAATTTACAACCCTAAACTGGCTTTGCATAATTTCACCCTGTAGTAGACTTATAACACCTAGTGCTGTCATGAAAGGTTGGGGCTGCTCATAACCCTGAATTGGATTAAGTGGTTTCATTAAAAAATATATTATGTTGTTATTTAGTTAACCATTGATATGGGTGTTATATGCAATTAAGGTTTCATACTTTATTGTTCTCCTTTTACAGGTGTATATTTGTGCCAATTTTCTAAATCAGAATTCAATGAAGAGTGTTATACAAGAAAACATCGAACTGATTTGAGGAGAGGACTGGGGGAGTGTAGCAGTACCTCTCCTGGGATGCGAGAGGGCAGCCCCCCAGGTTTACATCGGGGCCACGGGACCTGAGTTTAGAAGCTTAACCAAGCGGGGGCCCATGGCCACCACCAGGAGGCACCTGAACAGTTTCGGGGCCATGACCTGCAGCACTTCCACCACACCTGGAAGTGCTGCCAGAAGAGGAGCCGGATTCCCATGCAGCTCTTCCACCACACCCGGAAGTGCTGCCAAAACTTGATCGAGGAGCACCTGTAGCACTTCCTGGTGCAGTATAAAAGAGGCTACCTCATTCCACTCGGGGAGCCAGAGTCGGGAGGCAGAGGACAGAGTTTGTGAGAGAGGAGTGGAGGCGGCAGAAAGGTAAAGAAGAAAAAGAAAAGAGGCTTTGGAGCAATATTGTTGCTGGTTAGGGCATTGTGTGTCGTGCCAAAGACTGTAAAGAAAATAAACGTGTGTGTTTTTGGGACATTGTTGGTCTGTATGTCTGTCTGTGTCCAGGCTTCTTCTACACTCTGGATTTGGTTAAAATGCCTTGACAAAATGTTGGTAGAAATAGATGTATACCTGAGTTTTATTTCAAAATGTCCTTGTAAATATCACTTTACACTTATCTGAGCAAGCAACATATGCATGCCATGAGAAAGACATTCTACTATAAAACATACTTACAGGGAGATACACTTGTTTGAACTGGAAGGGCAAATTTGGTGGAATTAGAGAAAATATCAGCATACACATGGACTGAGATGCATCACATTTACTTGTTCTGCTCCTAAATTATTCCAGACAAACTGTCATTCAGCTTTAACCAATCAGCTTTAATGTCATTTTGTGAGGTCAGAATGAACTGACATAATGTGTGTCCACTGATACCCGAAGATATCAGAAGTTGTGAATCTCCAGATTTCATAAAGTAACCCTAAAGTAACAGGGTCTACACAGGAGGTACTGAGGGATTTAGAAATTGTAGATTGAGAAGTACTGCTGAACTGTAACAAATCGCCAGGATTAGACAACTTTTATCCTTGAGTACTTAACAAAGTTACTGAGTATGTATATAAATATTTGGCACGTATTTTTAAAAAATCTCTGCACACTAGGGAAATTACTAAGGACTAAAGTCTAGCTAGTATTATTCCATTATATAAACAGTCCAGGAAGCTTAACGTGCATCACAGGTAAATTAATGGAAGGAATACTTAAAGAAAAGATTGAGTAACATATGTCAAGAACAGGATTGTTAGTGAGAAGTCAGTATGGGTTCAAACAAAGAAGGTTGTGCTTTACTAATATGCTGGAATTCTATAAGGGAGCAACAAAAGGAAATGGACAGAGTGGTGCACTCGTATGATATAACTTATCTTTAGAAGGCTTTTGATAAGGTACCACAATAAAGGTTAGTGATCAAAGTAAAAGCAGAAGGAAGTCAGGACATGGTCTCTTGCTGGGTAAAAAGTTGGCCCAAACAACAAGAACAAAAGATTATGAAGACGGAAAGTTTTCAGCATGAGGTGATGTTAAAAGTTGTTAGTGTTATTTTGACAGAGAGAAAATGTGTAGAATTGTTCATATCTTGAATTATCTTGTTGATTTGGTGGGCCGCTCTTGAAATGATGTTACCAGCCCACCACTCCACAGTGTAGAAAATTGCACTGGCCGACACAGAGTTGTAGAAGATGTGAAGGATGTCAATGCCTACATTAAAGGAATCCAGGCTCCTAAGGAAATGATATAGTTCTGTGCTATGAGACCAGTCCAATCTGTCATTGATGTGGACCACCAAGTACTTGTAGGAGTGGATCCCTTTAAATAGAGACCAGACATTGAGGCTCTTTGGTGTGGCGAAAGTCAATAAGCAGTTCCTTGGTTTTGCTGATGTAAAGATGCAGAAAATTCTCTATGCACGAAGAAACAAAGTTCTCCACCTGACTCCTATACTCTGACTCATCACCCTTATTAATAAACCCCATATGTAGGAAGTAAAAATGTTAGCTTTAAATACACAATGAAAGGTCTGAAGCTTGAAAGTCCACCTTATGAGAAGGACATGGGAGTCATAATGGAGTCGTCACCATTTACTTCAAGACAGTTTACAGAAGTGATCAAGAAAGCTAATAGAATGTTACATTAGATATCACAGTTTAGGGAGTATAAGTCAGGACAGGCTTTGCTTAAGTTATACAGGGTGACACAGAAAAACGGGAACTTTTGAAAAACCCAATAAAAATAGAAGAAATCCAACAAAAAAATTTCATTGACAGCAATTGAACCACTACAAATTGCCTTTTAAGAGGCAGTAATCCAAATTATCAATGTCTGAAAATGACGTCCTGTAGATGGCGTCCTCCTGTACGTATGCATTCTTCCAATCTGCTGTTGAGGTTCCCCATTGATCGCTGCAACATCTCAGCTGGGATACCACAAACTTCGTCTTGAATTCTTTGTTTCAATTCATTCAGTGTCCAGACCCGACTCTTAAGGTAGCCCCACAAGACAAAATCACAAACGGACAAATCCGGTGATCTTGAGGGCCAGGGTATGTCACTGAATCTTGAGATGACACGGTTACCGAACAATTCTCGCACAGCTGCCATTGATTGCCTTACAATTGATTACTAAATTACTAAATGGCAAGATTGTTTACAGCTCAAGGTCCCTGTTCCGCAATGCTGCCAACTGTACATGGCTGCCACTACGCATTTCAAAAGATCCCGTTTTTCTGTGTCACCCTGGTATAACACACTAGTAAGGCCTTACCTCGAGTACTGTGTGCAGTTTTGGGCTCCATGTTACAAAAATGATAGAGCAGTAAAAGCAGAGTGACGAGGCACATTCAGGATGAGCTGGATGGATTAAAGGAGTTGAGCCTTTTCAGTTTAAGCAAACTAAGGTCAAAGTTTTACCTTTCTGCTATCTTTATTTCATGGCATGCTTCTTCTGGTCCTCCTTCCCCTGTCTTACTCTCGTTTGTAGCTGCTGACTTTCTACAGCTTCTCAGGGCCACTGTGAAACACCCATAGTCCTTCTGTCCCATGTCATCTTCACAGACCATATCAGTACATGAAAAGATATCCAATGGTTCAGTGGCTTTCTTTTTTACTGTACATACTGTACATGGAAAGTCTGAAAATGACCATTTTATCATGTTTAGAATTTGACCTTTCTTAAAACAGGACATTGTTAGTCTGTCTTCTGCAGAAATTGCCTCTCTACTAACATTATTACTATTATTGAGATCAAAAGTAAAACAGGAAAAATGTTTATCATGTGACGTTGTCTGTAATATTTTTAACATCGTAGATAAACCAATAAAGGTAACTAAGGCACAGCTTAACATTGATTGATATTACTTGCCACATGCATGCACATAGAGAGTGTCTACTAGGCTTGGGTAAGGTAACATCTCCATCACATGTGCTTGAGGACACATGCCCACTAATGCCTCCTTCTTTGTCATCCACAGACCACAGGATAAATCCTACAATGAGCTTGGACGCCACTCCTGGTTTTCGTCTTTAAAGAAATGATGCCACTAGGAGCTGGAGTTCATAGATGAACCCATATCTGGAAAGAACAGAGCAACCCAGAGGAGACATTCAAGGAAAAAGCAAAACTGGAAAAGCCAGCAAAGCCCCAGGCATTATAAGATGATAGACACTCATTTATTTTCTTTGGACTTTATATTTGATTTTAATCTTAATCTTTATTGTAAACAGGTTACTGGACAGACACCATCCTTTCTATATTATCCTCTTCTCTTTATATTTTACATACCACCTAATAAAATAAAACTTACCTTGGGGCCACTAGGGGGTGTCACTGTGCCCCAAACATCAGACACAACTACACAAAGACAGCATAGGGTTAAAATAAACTTATTTTATGTTCACAAAAGTACCTTTGGCAAGCTTCTTCTCACTCAGCAGTGCACAATCTAATCCTTTTCATTTCTTTTCTTTCTCTTCCACTCCTCAAGGGTGAACTTTGTCCTCTTCCACTCAATTCCAACTCCCTTGTCAAAGTGAAGGGCTCTCTTTTAAACCCGGTGCTTAATTCATTACCTTGCCAGGTCAGGCAGAACCCCCTTAGTCTTAGAGCACTCCGTTCCCAACAGCTCCCCCTATAAGACCACAACTTCCATGCTGCCCGGCAAGGCTTCAATACCAGGAGAGATATTGCCACCCAGTATATGGGGAGATGATCCGCCAATAGATGGCAGTCTCCCACTGTCCCAAATTCCTGACTTCCCAACCAGGAAAGGGACTGCTAACTATTCTGGTATGGCTGTTTCCCCCTTCCGGATGTCCATCCACAGCAGTTAGGTTTCCAGACCAAGTGTACCTCCTGCTGCAGTACCACTCCATACCTACATTGCACCTCTCTTTCTGACCATACATTATTTTGGCCTCCTAGCCAAGCAAAGGAACTGAAAACATCCCACTGGAACAGCAGTCCATTGAACACATCCAACAAGACTTATCTAGAATGTACAAATAACATTTCTTATTTTGTATTTAACTCCTGCTGTTATTTCAAGCTGGTAATTTGCAAAGGGTTGCTGCTCAGTCCATCTTTAATCCAATGCCTTTGACAAAATTCAGCACAGTCGATGAAGCTTTGAGAGTTCATATTTAATTTCTTTGTATCAGTCTATGGAAAAAAAAATATAATCAATTGGGTGATTCTCTTTCTTGTTTTCTGATGCATTATCTCAGGCAGCAGGCTCCATTATTGAATGCTCAGTCGATTCTAGTTTTTTCAAGGCTTCATACTTTTCTTACTCATTCCTGCCCTGTAACGCTCCAAGAAAACTGAGGTCTTAGTTTGTCAGCTGGAAACCATGAAAGCCATTTTGTAATACTATGAACTGTAAAATTTATGTGAATTTAACTAATGAGTCATTCAAACCATACATCATACTGAATATCAGCCAGATTTCTTTCATCTTTTGTGTTATAATATCTTTTGATATTATGTGCAGGATTTTTTCTGTGTTCTTTTATGTATTAGCGATCACTTTCAGTAAGTCCACCATAGAGAATGATGAGATCATCCATCTATCCATTATCTTAACCTGCTCATCCATGGCAGGGTCACTGAGCCGCCAGAGCCTATCCTCTTGCCAAATTTCCCTCTGGGGACAAATAAAGATCTATCTATCTATCTATCTATCTATCTATCTATCTATCTATCTATCTATCTATCTATCTATCTATCTATCTATCGGCTCAAGGCAGGAAAAACAAATGGAGAGGGTGCCAGCCCAAAACAGGACTCATGAAATCATATGACATTCAATTATTTTTATTAAAATGCACAATTAGCTATTCGATGATAAGATGTTTTGCCAAAGACAATTTTTTTTTAGATATTATGGTACCTTTCATATACTGTGTGGTCAAAGGCATGTGGACATCTATCCAAATAATTGAGGTCAGGTTCTTCATTGTTAACAATTGCATAAAATCAACATATAACCATCAAACTTCATTGGCAGAAGTAGAATGAGTTGAACTGAAGAGCTCTTAAATGTGGCACTGTCATAGGATATCACTTTTCCCACACGTCAGTATGGAAAAGTTCTGCTCTGCTCAATCTAGGGTCAACTGTAAGTAATACTATTGTGAATTGGATGTGTCGAGCAACAACAGCTCCGCCATGAAGCGATAGATCATGCAAACTCTTCTAGAGGGGCCACCAAGTGTGTAAAATTCAT
The DNA here is from genome assembly GCF_016835505.1 of Polypterus senegalus. Lineage (NCBI taxonomy): Eukaryota > Metazoa > Chordata > Cladistia > Polypteriformes > Polypteridae > Polypterus > Polypterus senegalus. The sequence goes on along the minus strand of NC_053155.1, from coordinate 24,340,048 downwards.
TTTTCCTCTGGTGTATCACTCACAAAACAGTTCCATACTGAACCTAAAAGCAGCATCTCCACAAGAACTGTGCGACAGGAGCATAATGACTTTAAGTCTCTATCTCCAAGTAGCAGCTCACAAGTTTAAGATCATTATGCACAATGACAAGCTTTGGCTGAAGTAGTGTAAAGCACACCTCCATTTTACTCTGGAGTAGTGGAATCGAGTTCTCTGGAATGATGAATCTGGGATTGGCAGATGCCAGGAGAGTGGTACCTTTTGGGCGGCAGAGTGTTGTATAGTTTGGTCTGGGCTTGACCCCTTGGTTCCAATGAAGTGTACAGTTAATGCTACAGCATACAAAGACCTTTTTAACAGATGTGCATTTTCAAATTTGTGATAACAGCTTGTGATGGTCTTTTTTTGTTCCAGCATGACTGTGCCCCTAGGCACCAAGCCAGGCCCATAAAAACAAAGAGTGGGCTGGAGAGAGTCCTGACCTCAACCCTATTGAACACCATTGGGATGAGTTGGAACACTAACTGGGAATCATGAGTTACCCCACCCTTATGGCTGTAACAACCTCCACTCTTCTGGGAAGGCTCTCCATAAGATGTTGGAGTGTGTCTATTGGAATTTGTGTCCATTCAGCAAGAAGATCATTTTTTGAGGTTAAGTACTGTTTTTGGACAAGAAGAACTGGCTCACAATCTGTGTTCCAGTCCATCCAAAAGGTGGTAAGAAGGGTCAAGGCTACAATCACTATTAAAGTAATATCTGAATACTGTTTCTGGATTTCTCTGCAAGAAAAAAAGGAAAAATAAATATTTCTGTCAGTTTGTGTCATTCTTTTATTTTTTCAAGGAAATTTGTTTTTATTTGGTAGGAGTTTTTCCCACTCCTCCTGGTATTTGTGGCCATTTTAAAATTCTTCAACTTTTAAAAAACTTAGTCCCCTGCTTGTGCAGGCCTGAAAGCTTGCCTTTTGAGTTTAGTGCCAGGCTGTCTAAGGTGACACCTTTCCAGTAGACTCAGATCAAAATGGCCTTTTGTGTGAGTTTTTGAAAGCCTTCTACACATTTTTGTTCTTTATTTGGGGAGAAGATCACAAGACTCTGGATACTTGGTATTTCCTCTTAGATCCCATGCAGTCATTATTTAAGTCATTATTCAGATTATTATTGAATCACATTATTATATTTCATCACTATTTATTTACATCAAGTGTCATTTTCAGCAATGGTATTTTGTATTAACAAGTGTTTATGTGTTTTATTGTTTTTGAATTATTTTTGATGTTTCTACTATGTTTGTCTATGATTTAAATCTTCCAATATTCCTTGTTCTTTGTTGCCGGGACTTTAGGAGGTGGGGCCACTACCATGCCATCACTCTTGAGCCCTCCTTCTGGCTACTTAAATGAGCTGAGAAGGCTCAGGTGTGGGAAATGACTGTGTTTGTGTGGAGTGTTTCTAAGTATTGGTGTTTTTGTGGAATTCTCTGGTTAGTGGTTACTTTCTGCTCTTGTTCTTTGATTGTTTCTTTCAGATTGTGTTATATGGGAATTCTTCACTTAAGGTTACCTATAAAGTCCTTATTTGCTCTTTTCAGCACTTTGCTGGGTTTTTCTGTTTTTTAAATAAATCCTTTATTAATAAAGATTTGTTGTTTGCTAATTTGTGTACAAGTTAGGGATTTATGGTGATCCTCCTTCTTGTGGGGCTTTTTGCTATATTTTGAAATATTTCTTTATATTTTAAACTATTAAGCCAGTTTTTCCCACCATGGACATAGCCAGGTTGAAGCCTACAGGAAGATTTCTTGGGCAAGTTGGCCTTAAGTAAATCTTTTCTGGGTTGACCAGTGAAGATCTTGTTCTTCTTTATGGTATGACTAGCTGCGTATGTCTTTGGGACAAAAAACAACCCAAAGGCTCCCTAGCACATTCACTAAATTCATGAACTTGGAGAGGCATCAGTTATCTCTTAAGAATTCTTAGTACAGAGGTCGAGGACAAGCCTGTGCTTGCTGCCCCATTGGCTTTCGTAAGAAGACACTGGCGGTATAATATCTTGGCTGTATCACTGGTATATGAGTCCTATTAATCTTTGTCTCGAGAAAATACCTCCAGATAGAAAATATTTGTAGTGAAAACTTCAAGCCTTGCCCTTTGCTGAGGTGTTTCACTTGCATGTTGTGGCACGGTGGCATTTGCAGCACACATGTCTTTTGAAGTAAGGGGATAAAAGAGTCACCCTTCTGTCCTGTCACTATCCGAGATTGTGGATATTCTAGCAGACTTTGCTCGTGTTTATATCTCTATTCACTTTTCTGGTTAAATAACTTTTTGCTTACTTCGATTTCTGGTTTGCGTATTTGGGTTATACGGTTGTTCTTTGAATTCCTGGTTATTATCTTGCTTTTTTTATTGACTATGACTTTTTTTATGACTTTATTCCTTTCCCCAATGGTGATGCTTTATTCAGCACAACATTATGGAGAGAAGAACAAAACGGAAGAGTTAAAATAAAGATTTTTATAAATGTGCTGTGCAATTGCCACTCCACACAATGTAATGGTGGATTACAGAACACATGTTTAAGGCCGAATAAGAACCTAATGATTATGGTATCCCATTTGAGAATCAAAACATCTTCAATAGTATTTTATAAAATACCGTATTTATGCAAGTACCACGCGCACATTTTTTCCCTAAAATTAGTATTAGAAAATCAGGTACGCATCATACACGAGGAAATGTAATTCTGTAATGTTTACTTTGCTCGCTCTCTCTCGCTCACTTGTTCGTGCTCTTGCACTCTCTCTCTCTCTCTCTCGCTTGCTCGCTCTCTCTCTCTCTTGCTCACGCTCTCTCTCTCTCTCCCTAAACGCTTCCTATACAACCACAACATGTGTCGTACACGGGGCACAACGATATTTGCAATTTTCTTTGTAAAAATTAGGGTGTGCATCTTGCACGAGGGCGCGTGGTACATGAGTAAAAATGGTAAGTCTTATAACAACTGTAACCCAATGTAAACCACATGTCAGAGGAGACTCCATCTTTCTTATTTCCCAGCCTCTTACATATCCATTTTACAGAGACTCAAACTACCCAACGTACAGTAAAATTCTACACTGCATCCACACATCCATCCATTCTCCAAATCCACATTGCACTAAACAGGGACACAGGAGCACTGGAGTCTATTCTGGGAACAATCCCTAAACAGGACACCAGCCCATCACATTGGTTTAAATCTTTATATTTTCTATGTAAAGCATATTTCAGTGGTGTTTAATGCTGTAAATTAAGAAATAAAAGTGATCCCTTAATAATAACAAGTATATTGTTTTCTCATTTACATTAGCAGAGCTCAGATCCAGCTAATACTTCATTTTATATTACAGTGGATTCAGAAGGTGTTCAGACCCTTTCATTTTCTGCACAGTTATTTGTGTTGTAGATTTAATTTTAAATGAATAAATTTGCCAGTTTTGCCAATCAATCTACACCCATAATGATGAAGTAAAACAGTTTTTTAGAAGGGTTGGCAAATGTATTAAAAATCTGAAACTGAAAACTGAAATCTCATTCATAAAAGTATTCAGACTTTTCATTGTAACACTTGTGAACGCTAGGGTTCACTGTTACCCCTTTAAACCCAACAGACAGACACTCAGGACACAAGTTAAAAGCACCAAGAAGATTTTAAATTATTTTCTTCTTCTCCAACAGTGCTCTCCAAGCACCATAGCCACAATAAACAATTAAAAGAACACAATATACAATAATTATCTATCTCTATCTCCTCCTCCTCCACACCTACCAGCAAGCTTTGTCCACCTCCACCCAACTCTGGCTCGCTTGCTGGGTTTTCAGCAGTCCTTTATATAGTGCTTGACCCGAAAGTGCTTATGTTCTTCCTCCCACATGATTTCCTAGCACTTTTAGGTCAGAAGGAGAATTCATGTTTTTCGTCAGCCCGGAAGTACTTCCGGGCTATAAAGGAAGCATGACTCCTCTGGTCCTTCTATAGCACCCCCTGGCAGCACCCAACAGGGCTAAGATAGCAAACTCCAAGTCCCAGGATGCCCTGTGCGAATCCGGGGCACCGCTGTACTCCAGGGCAGCAGCCATCTAGTGTCTTGGGGGAGACAGTGTCCAAAAGTAGCTGCCTTCCCCCGTCCTTTCATTCTTGGGGCGTCCCGGCCGCGTTGAGCTGACGGCCGTCCATCACACACTCCAAATTGTGCTCAGGTGCGTCCTGTTTGATTTGATTTTCCTTGAGATGTTTCTATAACTTGTCAAGTCAATGTCAATGTGCAGCAGATTGTACTCTGTAGACCTCCATGATCAAATTGTGGTGAGACGTAGATCAGTGCAATGGGACAAAAAACGTTTGTAAATCTTTGAGTGTTCCCAGGAGTACAGTGCCCATAATAATTATGAAATGAAACAAATTTGGAACCATCGGGACTATTAATAGAGTTGGACATCCAGGCAAACTGAGTAACTGGACAGGAAGAGTCTTGGTCAAGGAAAAAACCAAGAACCCAATAGTCATGCTAACAGAGCTTTAAAAGTCATCTGCTGGGATGGGAGAATCTGTTGGAAGGGTGGCCATCTTAGCAACACTCCATCAACAAGGTGTTTATGGGAGAGTGTAGCTAGACAGAAGCCATTGTTCAGTAAAAGGCATAAGACATATCACTTAGACTCTGAGAGCAGGAGGAAAAACATTCTTTGGCCTGATGAGACAAATACTGAAGTCTTTTGGGCAGAAGTTCAAACACCATGTGTGGCAAAGACCAGGCGCTGATCATCATCTCCCTAATACCACTTTTAAGATAAAGTATGGTGGTGACAACATCATGCTATGGGGTGTTTCTCAGCAGCAGGGATGGGGAGACTGGTCAGAATTGAGAGAAGGATTAATTTCAGAAATACACAGAGGCTCTTGAAGAAACCTGCCCCAGAGATGCTAGCAACCAAAAGCTGAGTTGATGGTTCACCTTTCATCACAACAATTACTTGAAGCATACAGCTAAGACAATACTGGAATGGTTTCGGAGCAAGTGTTGGTCTGTCCTTGAGTGACCCAGACTTAAACACCATAGAACATCTGTGGAGAGACCCGAGGATGGCAGTTTACAGGCACTTCCCATTCAGTCTTAAGGAGCTTGAAAAGATCCGCAAGGAAGAATGGGGTAAACTGCCCAAATCCAGATGTGCAAGCTTTGTAGAGACTTACCCAGTAAGACTCAAAGCTGGAATTACTGCTAAAGGGGATTCTACAGAATACATGAATGAGAGATTTGAGTTTCTGATTTTTAGTAAACTAGGGGGCCGTGCCCCCTGCTCGCTTCGCTTGCCCACCTTCGTCTCTGCCACTCACGTTGTGAAGGGGTGGGGGGCTGAATGCACGCTAAGGAAATGCTGTCAGATCAGATGCTGTCTTGCTGCTGCCAAGCTGCATGTTTTACTTGTCGCGCTGCGTATCAATCATTTAAAAGCCTGTGCAGCACCTGTCCTTTTGTCTCACTTCCTTGTCTCGTGGGACGTTAAAGTGTCTCTCACAGGACGTTAAAGTGTCTCCAAGAAAATCGCCTCCTTCCAAGCCTTCGAAGATTTTTTTTTTTTATAATAGATTTAAAATGTAGACTGCAGGACAAAACTTGCAAATGTATCCATTTTAAATTAAATCTACAACACAAAAAAGGGTACAGAAATTGAAGGGATCTGAATACTTTCTGAATCCACTGTATATGCAGAATGGAGCCAAATAACTGTTTTTCTTGGAAACATAAAAATCTTATATTATTTTTCTTTCATATACTTTTAACAAAAAAGATCTCTTAGATAAAACAACTTGTTCCTGTGGATAGCTGCAGATATATTTGACCAGTTAAGCCTTGAATAAAGGTAACATATCAAAGACACTCAGACGAGATACATTTTAACTAAATCACAGAAGGATCAAAGAAAGAGTGATGACTCCATCTGTTGGAAAATAAGCTACTGCTGAGCTTCAGGGTAGCTGCCCTATGAGAGCGAACTGTGGATAAGAAAAAGTGAGAAAATCATTGCATTGTGCAGTGAACTCTTTGTGGCAACTGAATAAAGGCTTACTGCATGAATGAAGATCACTGCAGTAAATGAGTTCAAAGAGTAGCAGAACAACAAGGCGGATAAAGCCCAAACCAAATGGAATGATAGAGCAAATCAGCCATTTCTAGCTGCATCATCCCTGCCCCCTCATAAGTAATCCATTATTTATATTCAAGGCATTCATAAAAGCTTTCTCAACGGACTTATAAAAATAAAATTTTAGTTTGTATGCTGCATGATGAAAAATAACAGTGCTGGACATGACTATGCTTTTAAGAAAAAAATTATTCTTGACAATATACACTACAGTAACCTACATTCTTATAACTAGCATTTGCTGAAAAAAAAACCTTTGCATATTTATTAAATGTGTGTCACCAGCTCAAGTTACTATGACAGAGTGCTCTGTTTGTTTTATAGGAAACCAAACCCTGAATGGATTCATCAGTCCATGTGCAACTTCTTTTGTTTAAGAATCTTTATTTGGGGAAAAAAACCTGTAACTAAATAAATCAAAGTCTAATCTGAAGAGTCTGCCTGTGGTCTGTGAGGCATTTTGAGTGTATCGACTATGAGAATCATGTACTGACGACAGATTTGTCAGCTGCACATCTGAATATCCCGTTCCGCCACATGCCGAAGGTGCTCTATTGGACTGAGATCTGGTGACTGTGAAGGCCATTTGAGTCCAGTGAAGTCATTGTCATGTTCAAGAAACCAGTTTGAGATGATTTGAGCTTTGTGACATGGTGTGTTATCCTGTTGGAAGGAGCCATCAGAAGATGGGGACACTGCGGACATAAAGGGATGGACATGGTCAGCAACAATATTCAGGTAGGCTGTGGCATTTAAACAATTCTCACTTGATACTAAGGGGCCCAAAGTGTGGCAAGTAAATATTCCCCACTCCATTACACCACCACCACCAGCTTGAACCGTTCACACAAGGCAGGATGGATCCATATTTTCACATTGTTGATGCCAAATTCTGACCCCACTATCCAAATGTTGTTGCAGAAATCAAGACTCATCAGATCAGGCAACGATTTTACAATCTTCTATTGTCCAATTTTGGAAAATATTCTTTGCTGACAGGAGTGGCACCCTACTGTAGCCCATCTGCTTCAAGGTTCGATGTATTGTTTGTTCAGAGATGCTCTTCTGCATACCTCTGTTGTAACAAGTGGTTATTTGAGTTACAATTGCCTTTCTGTCAGCTCGAATCAGTCTGGTCGTCTCCTCTGACCTCTGGCATCAACAAGGCATTTTTTGCCCAGGGAACTGCCATTCACTGGATATTTTCCCTTTTTCAGACCATTCTCAGTAAAACCTAGAGACAGTTGTACGTGAAAATCCCAGTAGATCAGAAGTTTCTGAAATACTCAGACCAGCCCGTCTAGCACCAATAACCATGCCATGTTCAAGGTCACTAAATCACCTTTCTTCCCCATTCTGATAATCGGTTTGAACTTTAGCAGGTCGTCTTCACAATGTCTACAGGCCTAAATGCATAGAGGTGCTGTCATGTGATTGGCTGATTAGATATTTGCGTTAAGAAGCAGCTGAATAGGTGTACCTAATAAAGTGTATACCGTAGGCAGTTACAAACCAACAAGCCTTACTTTTGTACCGTGGAAAGTATGATAAGAAATAAATTAGAAAGTACTTACATGAAACTAATATGCTAAGTAACAAGCCAGCATCCATTTCACTGAGGCTACTGCATTTGCTGACTTAATCACTTGAACATGACCTAAGTCAGTACAGATGACCTAAGAGAATCTACCACTAAGGAGCTGGAGTGACAGCTACTGAAATGGGGGCTTTGCAGTCATTTATGAAAAATAAATTATCAATTGGATACTTTAAGTGATTAGTAAAGTGATTACAACATTAGTAGTATCTCAGCTGTGTTTTTAAATTCATTTAATGTCAATATGTTAAAAAAATTGGTATGAATATCTATCATTCATTTAAAAATTTCTAGATAATTGCAGATATGTGAAAAAAGTTAAAAGTTACTTTAACACTGAAAAGAAAATTAAGCAAAGAAACATTATGCACACTTAATGATTAGCTGTGTAAGTGAAAAGGAAAAACCGGGTGACAAATTAAGGAGGGAACAAAACCGGGGCAGAAGAAAGGAGAAATACAGAGCAGAGGTGAGAAACAGCTACCATTAGACAAAATGAAGGAAGAGATAAAAAAGTTAGCCTGTAATAAAGAACTGCAGAAATGTGTGATCCCAGGCTGGGAATGAGCTGAGCTTCTGATTTTCTTTCAAAAGTGTCTATGAAGCCCTGTGAAAGAACACAAACAGAGAGACAATGTGACTGTGATCAAGGGAAGTGAAGTGTTTCACAGCTTTGTAAGGTCTTTGATTTTAACGACCCAAACATGCTCTCTGAGATGGACTGCTAGCCATCTCCCTGTTTCATCGGTGTAGATGGTTGGACACTTCCTACAAGAAATGCCGTAATTAATATTTTTAGACTAACTTGAACCAGTTAAATATTGAGTTTCTCAAAGGGACCTGATACCAAAGGTGATATTTGTGACTTATCTGTACGTGACACAGGGGCTCCTGTTACAGATCAAAGTGCCCTGGTGGGGAATGTGGCTCTCCTCTGTGAAGTGAGCTGTGAACTACGAGTTTGCATAGATGGTTGACAGAAGGAGATCAAGGGAGGCTTAGAAGAAAAACTCCTGTAGAAAGATCAGACTGAATAATAAATACACAATCATTTTTTTGGGTCATCCAGTACCTCCATATCATTCAGATACTGTATACTGTATGTCATACATGCTAGCTTACGTACTGTTTGGTGTGTATTATTCTCGTTTCATCTTGTATCGTATCTTAATGGATGTACTTATCTAAATAAAGCTCTGTATGGAGTGCCAGTCGAAGCCCATTTTGTGCTCTAGTTGAGGTTGACAGATACTGTATTGTCCCTCATTGTACATAGACGGTAAGTCTGTATTATTACCCTTTGACAACCTGCCCAGATCGGTGTCCATAACATGTGCCCTTCAATAGCACAAACTGAACCCCTTTGTGCATTTTCTGCCTCACTCCACACTGTCCATGCAACGCGGCCACAGAGAGCTTAAACAACTTGGCACATCCACATAAAAAAGGCAAGGGGTAAGCTTTCTTGAAGGCTTTTACTAGACGTACCTCATTGTAAACTGAAATATATATACGAAAGAAACATACAGGTACAGTATATACAGGTGTACAACCAAAGACAATAAAGAATGATTTACAAAGCAATACATAGCAGATAGTATACATTAAACAATGAAGCTTTAAAGACACTTACAAGGCAAGTGATTTCCACGGTTGGATCAAGACAAAGAGAAGCATGTAGACAGAGGTTCAAATTTCTGCGTACCACAACTAACCAGACCCAGGGGTTTATATATCTTAAAGATACGCTTCGGATGTGACTGAAACAAGATATAAAAGGGTGCCTACATGAGACACATGGGGTGTATTGTATTCAAATATTAATTATGGGACCAACATGCTTTACATGAGTTTCATAGACATTTTATGGCACCACTGTGAGTGTGGGACATGACTGACAGGTGTGGTAATAAATGACAAGACAAAGGGGAGCACAGCTCAACAAATAACAGCTAACAACATGTGGGGCAGAACAGTGCATATACAGCAAACTTTAAGTATCAATTTCACTTTCACAAAAGGTACCCACTCAGTATCATCAGATTTTAACATCCAGTGCACCAACACTTCAGAAATACTAATGGTGTATTATTATTATACTACCTTGGTGTCCGAAACACATGCCCCTTAATTTTTATAAATGGCAACCCCTTGGTTGACTGTCACAGGCAAAAAAGTTTCCTGTCTTCAAAGACAGCAATTATGGAGTCCAGATGAGAATGCAGAACAATCTTTATTTACACAGTGTTATGCACAAATGTCCATGGAGCGAGCCTCGAGTTAAACATTTCATCTGCTTTTACATCACCTTATCTTTTACATTGCATTATATGCAGAACTTTATCACCTCCTCCAATCAGCTAATGTCACCAGTAATTTCTGACTCTTGTCAGAAATTGTGGATTTTCCTATTGATTTTTGCACTGTTTCATTGGAGGGGATATGGGTTTTCTCATCAGTTTAACCCCACTTTCTGGAGGGGTGCTCGTTACTAATTTACCTCATTCTAACCTTGGAAAATTTCATTGGTATCTTCTCTAGGACGAGCTAGAGACAAGTTCATGTGCTTTACGTTAACCCTTAAGCTACATTCAATCCTTATCTTTATGTTTAATCATTCATTCTGTTATAGCTTCATATATACTATCACACATGTGCACATGGGAGGCAGCTAAAGAGCTCAAAAGAAAGTAATTTCATGCCAGGCCAGGGGGTGGCAGAGTGCAATAATCCTTTCTCTATTATTCCTGCAGACCAAACATAGGAAAATCTTTCCTGGACCCGATGATACTATTTCTGGTTCCAGGCTTGATGACATCACTTCTGGGCCCAATTGCATCACATCCGGTTCTGGGCTTGATGACATCACGGTTCCGGACCTGATGACTTCACTTCTCCTGACCAACCTTAAAAGCCCACCATCTTCCCTCTGTTAATCAGTTCTATTTTGGACTTGCATCTGTAAACATTTTCGCATTTAATTGCCTATTTTTGCAGCCTTATTTCAAATATATGGGTGGCTGCCCTAAACCTTTCTCTTGTGTCAAGGCATATTCCTCCACAATACATACACGTATACTTGTATTAGGTTATAAAAGATTATTATAATATTAACTAAAATTTCTATACGCAGCTGGTCTTGTCGCCAAATAGATTTACTGATTTTGTCTGTAAAAGTGCATACATCCAAGAAAGAGTCAATTGGTTAGCTACTGTCAATAAGCTCAGCTTACAAATGTCAGTCAGTCAACAATAAATTCCAGAAGAGGCCATAGTTTTTCTTAAATAAGATCCCCACCACTTCAGGTCCAAGTCCCCTGCCCTGGGTAATTCTTTGGAATTAGCTGACAACCCTTCAAAATATATGACTCTATAATCAGTACAGCCTAATGAGTGTTAGGGGCCTGACTACTATACAGTGTACATATTGTACAAATACATTGATTGAGAAGCTGTAACCCTATTAATCAGTTTTGTAACGCATACTGTATTTCCCTGTTATTCTTTCTTTACCGAACACAGTTTTTCTGTGTATTTTCTATTTAAATTTGGTAGTGTGTAATTTCACTAATTAACCATGACCGTGTCTTGTGAATTGTAGCTAATATGTTGATATTAGAAAAAGAAATCCATGGACCAAGACCATTCCCTCGACAATGACAATTTAAAGGACACAGAGGGATGTGTCAGGGAAAAAAATAAGTGTTTTCAGCCATCTGTTCAGAATTTTAACACTTAATGAAATGAGCATCACTTTATTGGATAAATCACTAAACCTTTCCAGTTTTGCCTATAAATTATACAAAGGAAACTTTTTTTCTCATCATTCTATATACTAGTCAAAACATCTCAGGTGTAATATTGAGTATTTTTTCTTTCTCTAATTTATTTAAATTTTGTGTTACACATTTTTAAAGCCTGAAGAGAGTAGCTTTATCTTCGACATTTTTGCTGTTTTAGGCAAACCTGTAAATGGCATAATTCCAATCCCGCCCCAAAATCATGACCCTTTTCATGATAAATGAAAGGATTATTGCTATTTTATCCACTGATGTAATATTACCTATATAATATTACATTTATTATCTGTTAGTTTAAAGGGACTGTGAACTCATACGTATATATATATATATATATATATATATATATATATATATATATATATATATATATATATAGTAAAGAAATAAATGTGAGAGGAAAACAGATTAAGACTTGGGGAACCGTCCATGAAAGAAACTGTTGGCAAATGAGTTTGTACAAACAGAGCAATTTATATGATTTGAACCGGAAGTAGGCAGAAGGAAGGGTTGACATAGTTAGAAAGTGACAGAGGTGATGTCATCGGATTGTGAGGGGAAGTGACATCATCAGAGCTGGACGGACAAAAACATGGAAGTTTGTTCATGGGACAGAGCGATGTTTGCTGGCATGGAATTCAAGGTGCAGGAGGTTTTTCTTCCTTTTTTCTGGAGGTGAAAAGAGAAAAGCATTAATATGCTGCCTTAAACCCTGCTCTGGTGTGTTTTCACACTCCGTTGGGCCCTTCGGCTGCCCCCAATTGCTTGTGTGTGAAAATATATCTATATACTGTATATATATATATATATATAAATATATATATATATATATATATATATATATATATATATATATATATATATATATTGTGGAGCCGACCCGGACACAGACAGTCGGACATGTTGTTTTTCAACCACCACACGTTTATTTACAACTATTTACAACAATTATAAATGGTCACTCAGACCAAGTTCGTGCACAATACCCCAAACACTCAGTCCTGGCCACAAATGCCTCTTCTTCGGGCCACCTCCACACCCCTCTCGTGCCTCGTCCTGCTTCCACCGGACTCCAGCCTTGAATGAAGGGAGACGGCCCCTTTTATATGCTCCTGGATGAGCTCCAGGTGGTTTCCGGCACTTCCGCCACTCACCGGGTGTCTTCCTAATTCTTCACTTCCAGCACTTCCTTGTGTGGCGGAAGTGCTGAGGTAACAGGTCCCCAAGGCATTGGGGCACCTCCTGGCGGTGACCACGGGCCCCTACAGGGTGGGGCTTCCATGCCCTCAACCCGTGGCCCCCAAAGCAACCAGGATGGCGGCCCCCACGTGATCCAGGGTGGGCACAGACCCACATCCGGTTCCTCACAGCGTCCCGGCCGGGTCGTTTCCCCTGGCATCCCTGACAATATATATATATATATATATATATATATATATATATATATATATACTGTATATATATACTATATACATATACACACATATATATATTTCTATTCATGTATGCATTTTATCTGGACTATCGATCTATAAAACCATATTGTTTTCATGAATTTCACAATTCTTGGTAAATGATGCCAATGAAAAGTTCAAGTTTACTATGTATATTAGGTAAATGCTTGTAAATTTGACCCAGCATTTCAGTACTATTATATTTTACATACAAAATAGGAAGCATAAATATTATATAAATAGGTTAATTACTTAATGGATGTTTCTTTCTACAAAGAGAATACACGTTTTAAGAAGTAAATAATATTTTAAAGCCCTTTACAAATATAAAAATACAAATAACTACAATTCAAAACTGTTTATTTTTCTTGACTTTATCTTTGTGAACTTTCAAACCATTTCTTTCAAATTCGTTGTTTCTCTATGTTCACTTTCCACTGATGAGGTTAAGAATCATGTGCATCACAAGGACACACACATCCACATACGTTATTAGTGCCTACAATGGGACATCAACCTCCTTCTAAAAGTAAACCCTTATAAAGCAGTCACTTCAGGTGAGGTAGTTGTACTCACTGCTCTGCGGTGGGCTGGCACCCTGCCCGAGGTTTGTTCCCTGCCTTGCGCCCTGTGTTGGCTGGGATTGGCTCCAGCAGACCCCCGTGACCCTGTAGTTAGGATATAGCGGGTTGGATATTGGATGGATGGATAGTTCTATTCACTGATCATGCGGCATTATATACAGATGTGGACAAATTCATTGGCACCCCTCCAAAAAAACAAACAACTCACAATTGTCTCTGAAATAAATTGAAACTGAAAAAGTAATTGGCCCCCATCTTTGTTTATTCTGTATTTAACTAAAATCAGACTTTGCTTTAGAGTTTTGGTTCAACAGAATATTTCAAATAATAACACAATTGAAAATGGCTTTGACAAAAATGTTGCGACCCCAAACCTAATATTTTGTGTTTGGCCCACTCTTTCTGAGCAAATTGTGTATTATAGTTTGCACCACCTGCTACCTCAGAATAAGTGAAACATCCAAATAGACTGAAACTACACTGCAGACAAAATCTTCAGAGCTTATCATTATGCTGCATGCTGCTTCCATCTACTGTAATATAAAAAGGAGTATAAAGTATAACATCATCATGATCGTGTACTTTTTCCGGGGATGTTGGGTGAGGTTTGATCTACAGGTGAAGTGCAGCACAACTCAAAGGAGAGTCAAAGGGTTGTTGTTTAGCTCCTGCTTGTTGTCTTTTCCTCATAATTTAAGAACTATGAACTGCCCATCTTAAACTAAGAGTACAACCCAAACATGACAGCATTCAGGGTTACAACACAAGAAGGAGTTTTAGCAATTCTGAAATCCAACTGGACCCAAAAAGAACAAATTCCCAACGTGGTACATGATGGTTCTTTCTACTGTGATATAAAAAGGAGTGTGGTGTGCTTTTGCAGGGATGTGTAAGGTGAACCTTGATCAGGAATGGAAGTGCAGCACAACTCAAAGAATAATCAAAAGGATATTGTTTAACTGGAGCTTTGTCTGCTTTTCTTCATAATTTAAGCACTAAGAATTGTCCACCTTGAACTAAGAGGATGAGTCAGAAATGGCAGTATTCATGGCTGGAATCCAATCGTGTCCAAATCTATCTTGAACCCATTCTACAAATAATATATATATATTATATATATATATATATATATATATATATATATATAGCATATGATATATAATACATATAATAGATATATGTATCTAGAGCTCCACAAAGGGAGAAAATTAACCTACGAGGTGTCATCATCAGAGGAAAAATATTAGACACACAGGAATCAAAGGCAATATACTGTATAGCAGGTGAAGAGTTGGGGGTGGAGGGGAAGGTTGTAAGATGGGGGGGTGGATTAATAAGGTGGGGTTCAGTAGGTGTTGGTCATAAAGTCATTTTTATTATTCAGATGTTCTTCTTTTTAAGCCTGCGTATTCTGGGTTCAAGTCCAAGTGTCTATTAATGGTGTTTTCATTAGAGAGCCATCATTCAGCCTGCTCTCTGGCAATCTTAGTATTGGCCCTGAATTTTACTTTCATGGTGTCCTAGTTAAATGGGCGCCTGGTTGAAATGGTATGTGTATAAATCCGAGACTGTGGGTCTTTCCTTCTGATGGTTTTGTGATGTTCCTGTATATCTGCTGTGAGTCTTTAAGCTGTTTGTCCCATGTATACCTCTGGGCAATCATTGAAAGGTATGCTGTAAACTGTATGTCTCTATCGTCGATTTCTTGCTTTTAGTATTAAAAAGCACAGTTTGTAAAGTAGGTTGTCGAAAACTTAGGAATATGAAACTATTTTAAGATCTCTAACCACAAATATGCAAACTGCATGACAGACCTTTGCTTCCATATATATATATATAGAGTGGCAGACGGCCGGTGTCCATGCTATATGTTCAAGGGGAGCAGCCATGGACTGTGCAATACCTCCCCCTGGATGCTAGATGGCAGCCCCCCTTCGGTTGGAGCAGTGCCTCAGTTTCCCACAGGGCTCCATGGAAATTGGAGTTGGATGCAGCCCTGTTGGGTCCTACAGACTCCACCAGGGAGTGCTGCAGCTGGGACTCCTGAGCCCTTATGGGCACTGTATGCACCACACCCAGAAGTGCAGCCGGAACTCGGCAGTCAACCACCTGGAGCATTTCTGGGTAGACTATAAAAGGGCCCAGCAACCACCACTCATGGGCCAGAGTCGGGAGGAGGAGGACTATGCTTGCCAGGAAGAGTGGTGGTGCAAAGGATGCTGTGTGTGTTGGTGTTTTTGTGTGCTTTGGGATTGTGTTGTGCCTGTGGCACCTGTGCCCCACAGGTGAAGAAAAATAATATCAGTTTGGTTTTATATGTGCCTCCGATGTGAATCTGTGTCGAGTCAGGCGCCTATATAGTGCCTTTCTGTTACTATATATATATATATATATATATATATATATATATATATATATATATATAATATCTATATAGGAGAAGTCATCCTTCTTCAGGACAATGTCCCAAACCCAAGAACAAAGCAATTTTATACTTGACTAAATGTCCTGTACTGTGAGATTGAAAAGCTCAGCTTCCAATGCATCAAAAATGTTGTAGCCCAAGTGCTGTTCTAGCAAAATGAATGAACTGGAGCAGATCTACCAAGAGACATGTGAAAAGCCGGCACATGCAAATTCCAAAGTTTTTAATGTTACAATTTTGGTCAAACTTGGCTCAACAGAATATTAAAGCATGGAATCTGAATACTTAAACATATAGCAGATTTTAGAGAAAATATCAGCTGAAAATTAACCATTTTTCTCTTTATATTTTATCTTGTTGAACATGTTAATTTCCAATAAAAATGGATTAGAATAACACATGTAAATGTCATCTATAATCTAGAAACACTTTGAAGCTTTTAGATGAGTATATTGCAAGGCACTTTATAAATGCAGTATATTATTATACATATACTGCACAAAATGCAAGCCTAGGACAAGATAATTTTAAATAAGTGCTGCATTGATTTCAAATGGTCACTACTCATCAATTGAGAAAAGAAAAATCCAGCTCCCTAGACAGTTACAGTATGCTTTTAGTGAAAAATATCCATGGATAGAGGGTTACAATAAATGTCATAAAAGTGGGATATATATATATATATATATATATATATGTGTGTGTATATACTGAGTGTGTATTAAATAGTGGAACTAGTGGTACATAATTCATCAAAGAAATCATGGTGTTACATAATGACGCTTTCCCTCCTTCTCTCCTATAAAACAAAATTTATAAGTCGACCGAGCCGTCCTAGATTGGCTATTTACAAGCAATTATGGTGCTAAAATGAATTCAAGTCTTGTAACCGTTATGCACCCTTAGTAACAGTTAGTAGCACTTGCAGATGATGAAAAACCTAAGATTCTCTGCTCATGATCCTTCTCACCCTACACGGTGATTGAATCACTGCAGATGACCTTCAACCGGGCACCCCAAACAAAGGACACATAAAATAAATCTCTATCAAATAAAAAAGCAAAATCAATTTTGTGGTTAGACATGACAAATAATATATTGCTATACTGAGAGCTCCCTAAAGTTAACACATCTACCTGCTGTGCTTCTCTGTTTGCAGTATTAAATATGCATTCACCTTAAGGGGATGGATTGTTTAAATGTAATAAGCACCTCAGCAAAATCTGTGTGATGTATTTTAAAATATTAATTTTATTAATACTATTATGTACATTGTGGCACTCTCTAGGGTACATTTGCATAATTTGTCAACTAAAGTCTGTAAACTTTCAGTTTCATGGTAAAGGAAGAGATGATGCAGAAGTTATTTGTGAGATTGTATTTAATGATAATTTTTTTATTTTTATCATTCAGTAACAGTAAAATTAAATTATTAATTATATTAAAATGTATTATAATTTAATATCAATCTTAATAAAAGGTCAAGTGTCTGTAAGTCTGTGTGTCCATCCAGTTGCTGTGTCTCTGTTAAAGTACACGCCATTTGGTACAGGGTTTTTGAAAACAGTGCTAATGTTTAGATTAAAAAATGCAACAAATTTTACTGCTACAAATGTTTATTGCACACTATCTGTTGGAATTTCAAATCCAATGCAGTTTACTACTATATTTATTACAAAATTCGTTTCAGTAGATGCTGCACTGCAAATGTTAATGCTGAATAAACTGAGGTTGATGTTAATTATCTGCGGTGGGCTGGCGCACAGCCCGGGGTTTGTTTCCTGCCTTGTGCCCTGTGTTGGCTGGGATTGGCTCCAGTAGACTCCCGTGACCCTGTAGTTAGGATATAGCGGGATGGATAATGAATGGATGGATGGTTGTTAATTATTTAGGATTCAACCCATCTTAGATAGGTAGCACACTTAGATTAATTCTATCATTTAATAATTGCAATAACCTATAATTAAATCAATAATTTTTAAAGCATAGAATCACTCAGCAAATCACCTTACAGCCTTGTCTGCTAAAAGGTTATAAATCATCTTGCAATAAAAGCATCAAGTTATGATTAAAACTTCACTATGTATAGAGTGCAATCAGAGTAGTGAAAGATATAGAAATAAAGTGACTTATTAGTGTATCAAGCCACGGTATGCCACAGAACAGCTTGCAAACACTAAGGCTGTACCATTTTATGGAACTCTGCAAGGAGAACATTTTTGCTGGTGTGTGAGACACTGATACAGTATTTTTTTTTACATAAAGAATCATTTTTTATTTAGGTGTTATGTAAAGTAAAACTGTGCAGTGCTAGGAAGGATTGAGATGCACAATAGAACAATCTAGACAAGACCAAACCATTCAGCCCAACAAAACCTCCCAGTCCTAACCATTTAGGACATCAAGTCGAGTTTTAAAAGTCCCTAAAGTCCTACTCTATTCCATACTACTTGGCCACTTATTCCATGTGTGTGTGGTTCTCTGTAGGAAGAAAAACTTCCTAATGTTTGTGTGAAATTTACCCTTTACGAGTTTCTAACTGCGTCCCTGTGTTCTTGACGAACCGATTTTAAAGTCAAAGTCTCGATCCACTTTACTTTGGCGAATGAATAAACAAAATTATGACGTGAAGGTGCTGCTTCAATTAATATTGCTCCACCATAACTACTCAGCCACGTTTCACTCCATGTAAGAAAGTCTATTGTCCTATTACTACTATGATCATTAATATAAAAAAAATTCTCACTCGTTAACGTGCTAATATTTAGTAAAGCAACGTTTAGGGTTTTGGGAGAGCACTGCTGTTTCAGAGCGTTGGGACATCCTCACATAGCAGTTAATTTATTTGTTCGGGGTCAAACCAGACAACAGCTCTGGGTAGAATTATGATCTATTATAGAGCTCATTTCATTTACCAGCACTGTCACTAATCAAACATACTAATACATCTTTGTCATTTGGAAAGAAAACTGATTATCTACAGTAAACCCACACAAGCAAAGAGAGAAAATGGAGTGTCCATAAAGAGAGTAATTAACCTAGGATTTGAATATAAAGTCCCTGACAATTTGAGGCACCTTACTACAGCACTTGAAATTATAAGTATGTATTATATAAGTATTATAACTACGCCACAAGAGGAGTAGTAATTGGTTGTGTCTGAGAGTGTCATGTGACTAGTTCGGTCTGGCAAGCTGGCTGCCCTTGCAGTTTAATATAAGAGTTGTCACCCTGTGATAAGGATGACTGCAAAACTTATGAACTGCACTCAAAGAGGAAGAGCATTCTGTCATATGCTTTTTGTGGGCAGAAGGTGTGCCGTGAGCACAAATTCATCTCTGCATGTGTGCTCAGTATGAGGGTATAGTTCTCTCTCATAGAGTCATCTATGAGTCAAAGGAAATGTTCAAAAATGGCTTTACTAGTGTGACGGATCTAGAGAGCTCTAGACGTCCAGCTACAGTCACGACCACAAGGAACGAAAAAGAATCCTGGAAGTGATTTGCGAAAACAGAAGAATAACAGTTGAAGAGGTTGCAGGAGAGCTGAATGTGAGTGTTGGATCTGCCTGTGCCCTGATTCATGACAGCCTTAAGTTCAGTAAAGTGGGTGCCAGGTGGGTGCCTAAACAACTGACAGAGGAGTATAAGCACAAGCACTTAGATGTTTGTTTGCTGATGGACTTAAAATGTTGGTGCTATGCTGGGAAAATTGCAGGAAGGTGACTATGTAGAAAAGTGTTTGTGGAAACTTTTTGAACATCCCTCTATATATATATACATACATCGCGAGATAGAGGGTTATCACGTGGTACTTACCCAAATCTCTTTTGGTCAACAGAACACCTGAAGAAAAATAGTTCCTCCACTTCCAGGTTCCAAAATGGCCGTGACGACGTCACTTCCAGCCAACCATGATGACGTCACTTCCGGCTCCATCAATCCACCTCACTTCCGTCCAATCATGATGACGTTGTTTCCGGTTCCTGTTTCCAACGTCACTTCCTGCCAACCATTTCCTGTACCATAATCCTGTTCTGTATAAAGCCGCCATTTTTGTCAAAGAAAGTTGTTCACTGTTTTACTTTTGGAAACTCTGAATCATTTACATTCTTTATTGTCTGGACGACAATATATGGGGACGGTCCCCAAAACTTTGTTTTTGTTTGTGCTGTCTTCTTTGGGGAAGAATAAACACCACAATATATATATATATATATACTGTATATATATATTGTGGACGCGGCCCGGGCACAGACAGGCAGACATGTTGTTAAGTCACCACCACCCGTTTATTTACACTATTTACAATATTTACAGGTGCTCTCACAACCCCACAAAGTCCTGGCCAACACACAATGCCTTCTCTTCGGGCCGCCTCCACTCTCTCTTCTCCTGCCTTGTCCTGCCTCCACCCGACTCCAGCCTCGAATGAAGGGAGACGGCCCCTTTTATTCCACCCGGATGGGCTCCAGGTGTTTCCGGCACTCCTCCCTGGACACGCCCCAGTGTGGCGGAAGTGCCGGCTGTCCTCCCGAAAGCTCTCCGGGTGTCCCTGCTCCTCTTCCCCCCAGCACTTCCTGGAGTGGTGGAAGTGCTGAGGTCCAGGGTTCCCAAGGCATTGGGGCGCCCCCCGTGTGGTGACCACGGGTCCCTACAGGGTTGGGCTTCCAAGCCCTCTACCCGTGGCCCCCAAAGCAACCAGGGTGGCGGCCCCCAAATGGTCCAGGGTGGGCGCAGACCCTCTTCCGGTCCCTCAAGGTGTCCCGGCTGGGTCGTTGCCCCTGGCATCCCTGAAAATATATTTATATATATATATATATATATATATATATATATATATATATATATATATATATATATATATATACACTAGCCGGTCCCCGCGGTTCCACCCGCATAGTAGTGAAACAGGACAAACTTTAAAAATCAATTAACAAAAGGGTATCGCTAGCTAAGCAGAGGCAAGTTACGCTCCAAAACAGAGAGGTAGACTACTCCTGACTCCTGATGTCACGCTTCCCCCTTTCCTCGGCTTGCAGCATCTGTCGTGGATTATCGCGAATATATTGCTCCTGCAAGCGAACTATGATTCTTAATGCGATGAGAGAGGTCACAAAATCAACCGGAATGATCAAGCAAACTATAGAACAAAACCCAATCTAAATCCATTAAGTAGTTCTGTTGTTTGCTAGCTAAGCGGAAGTAAGGAACACGCACCAAGACTGGTGCGTGAGTGAGGAGGGCCCGGGACCCCACCCCTCAGCCCGTTGCGTTTCTCTTGGATTTGCACAAATACTGTAAATCAGTATCACAAGCAAACTATGATACTTAGCACGATGAGAGAAGTCGCAAAATCAACCGGAATGTTCAAGCAAATTATAGAAATTCGTTAAGTAGTTCTCTTGTGAAAAGCGGACAGACATGCAGACAGACAGATGTTGGATTATATATATATATATAAATATATATATATATATATACAGTCGACCCTTAATATACGACTGGCCTTACCTGTGAACAACTTGGTTTGCAACCAGAATTTTTGTTTTTAATTACGACCAACGTCTTGCGTTACGACCCGAAAGTGGTCATGTGTATCCACTTGTGTGATTGTAAACAAACAGCCGAGAACATTCGGAAGTGTCAGTCAGAGCCCAGATACATGTGTTTGTGGATGTAATTTCGGTCAGTGCAGTGATTTATATAACTTATTTTGATAATTGCTAAGAAAGGACGAGAAGGTAACGAAGGTAAAGAAAGTGATCACAATCGAAACGAAGAAGGAAATTGTGCGGAAATATGAGAGTGGCGTTCATGTGACCGATCTCGCTAATATGTACAGCATGTCGAAATCCACCATCTCGACAATTTTACAAAGAAAAGATTTGTATAATTAAGCTCCTTCCAAACAATAACCACCTTCCATTTCATTCTCCTCCTCCTCACTTCCTGCAAGCCAAAGATGTCAAATTAAATGGTGAGCACAGTATGAAATTGTATACTGTATATATATATATATATATATATGTTTTACTAGAAAATCTCCCATTCTGTATGTGTGTTTTGTTATTAACTGTTGACTTTCAAGAGTCGAAAAAGAAAAAACCTACCTTAAATGAACTTGTCTCTTTTCAGTTACTACTAGGAAACACACTGTACTTGCACTTTGCAATTTCAGACAATATAGGAACACCATAAAATGCTGGACTGATTGCATACAGCTGTCATTGGAAGCAGTGGAGATTGCCAGTATGCGCTCTTATTTAAACCAGCAGGCTTCAAATATCAGATATGGCAGTGCTGCCAACACTAAACTTGGCTTCCCTGTGGGCTGGTGAATAAAAAAGCAAAGTGACATTAGTGCTGATATGGTCAAGAACAAAATGTATTTGCTATAAAGTGTACCTGTAGCTATTACTTGTCTATTATTGTGCTGTGAGCTAAGAATGTCGGCAGTAAATGCCTCCGTTTAGCGATCCTTTCAACCCCCTATTGCTTTCAATAAAATTGTGTGTTTATTGGAAATGTTCCTCTCTTTTAATATCACAGACTATATCTAACTGCAGCTGTTAGTGAATTCTCTAAATGTCGAACAAATGAAAAGTTTAATCAGCACACTGACTTACACTACACATGCTGCACAGTAGTACTCACTGCAGGCACACAAGCAGACATCACATTTGTATGTTTAGAGTCATTCATTATCCTGCTGGAAGGTGAACTTTCATCTCTGGCAGACTGAAACAGATTTTCCTCAAGAAGTGCTCTATATTAAGTGCCATCCATCTTTCCTTCAATCCTGACCAGTATCACTGTCTCAACAGCACAATGCTGCCACCACCATGCTTCACTGTGTGAATGATGTTCTCAGGGTGATGGGAAGTGTTGGTTTGCGTCACAAATGACGCTTCCCATGATGGTCAAAAAGTTCAATTTTAGTCTTGTTCGACCAGAGAACCTTCTTTCAAGTGTTTGAGGGAGTTCGCTATATGCTATTGGGCAAACTCCATATCTGTTTTATTATTGTTTTTCTTTAAACAATATATTTTTTCTGCCTAGTCTTCAATAAAGCCCTGCTATGTGGAGTGCATGGCTTAAAGTGGTCCTATGGACAGATATTCCCATCTCCACTATGGATCTTTGCAGTTCCTTCAGTGTAACCCTTGGAGTTTTAGTTGCATCTCTAGTTAATTCCCTCCTTGCCTGGTCTATGAGTTTTGGTGGGCAGTCTTCACTTGTCAGGTTTTTAGAGGTGCCATATTCTTTCCATTGTGTTATAATAGATTTAATGGTGCTCCATGGGATATTCAAAATTTGGAATATTTTTTTTATAATCCAACCCATCTATACTTCTCCATAACTTTGTCTCTGACCTGTCTGGGGTGCTCCTTGGTCTTCATGTTGCTTGCTTAGTGGTGTTGCAGTGACAGAACAGACATCATGTGACACATCAATTGCACACAGGTGGACCGTAATCAACTAATTATGTGACTTTTGAAGATAATTGGTTGGAGCACATCTTATTTAGGGGTTTCAGAACAAAGAGGAAGAACACATATGCACCTACCAGTTTTCAGTTTTTATTCACTTTCTATATATGTTGGCACACACGTGTGATTAAGGGACAGCCAGACGGTCCAATTCAGGGCATGAAAGCACTGGGAAAAGGATAATAATAAAAGGGTACTAATGCCTTCTCTCTTTCTTCCCATAGAACCACAGATGGCAAAGTAACTTTTCCTCACTTCCGTCCCAACCCGATGACCTCAATTTTGTCCCGTCTTGATGACCTCACTTCCATCCCACTCATTCCACTTCAACAATTTGGGCTATATTGTTAAGTCCATTACATAAAATCCAAATGAAAATCCATTTTAATTACATACTGTTCTTCTTTTTTCAGCTGCTCCTCTTAGGGGTTCTCATAGCAAATCATCTTTTTCCATATCTTTCTGTCCTCTGATACTTGTTCTGTTACACACTGTGTTGCGGCACTTCCTGTGTGATTTTGGGCTATACAAAAATAAACTGTATTGTGTATTGTATTGTTACACCCATCACCTGCATGTCCTTTTTCACCACATCCATAAACCTTCTCTCTTTTTCTTTTTCTCTTCCCTGGCAGCTCTATCCTTAACATCCTTCTCCCAATATACTCAGCATCTCTCCTCTGCACATGTCCAAACCAACACAATCTCACCTCTCTGACTTTGTCTCCCAACCGTCCAACTTGATCTGACCCTCTAATGTCCTCATTTCTAATTCTATCAATCCTCGTCACACCCAGTGCAAATCTTAGCAGCTTTAACTCTGCCACCTCCAGCTCTGTCTCATGCTTTCTGGTCAATGCCACTGTCTCCACCCCATATAACAGAGCTGGTCTCACTACTGTCCTGTAGACCTTCCCTTTCACTTTTGCTGATACCAATCTGTCACAAATCACTCCTGACACTCTTCTCCACCCATTCCAACCTGCCTGCTCTCTCTTTTTCACTCTCTTCCACACTCCCCATTACTCTGTACTGTTGATCCCAAGTTTTTAAACTCATCCACCTTTGCCAACTCTACTCACTGCATCCTCGCCATTCCAATGACCTCCCTCTCATTCACACACATGTATTCTGTCTTGTTCCTACTGACCATCATTCCTCTCCTCACTAGAGCATATCTCCACCTCTCCGGGGTCTCCTCGAACTGCTCCCTACTATCGCTACAGATCACAATGTCATCAGCAAACATCATAGCCCACGGGGACTCCTGTCTAATCTTGTCTGTCAATTAATTACATACTTAATATATAATTAATTAACATATAGTTACCTAATAATAATATAATACATAATGTTAATTACATACTGTAATGTGGCAAAATAGGACAAACATTTGTACTTTTGCAGAGCACTGTACACATGGAGTCCCTCCTTCCTCTCTAGCTGCACAAAGTCAACTGTCTGTCCCAGGAAGTCCAATGTCCTCCCGCCTTTCTCTCGTCTCTGAACCTTCTCTAATTGGGCCGCTTCACTTCAGCACTCACTACATGTTCTGCCAGTGGGATGCTTGAGTCAGCAATGTGGCATCCTGTTTTTTTTTTTCACATCCTGACATTTCCTAATTTTGACTGAAGAACACTACTGAATGAACATCCAGTCAATCTTTATTTTTAGAATGCCCTTAAAGAGTGGAATAACTAGACTCTGATGAACCCTAGTGCACAAAAATAAATGACAGTTTCCAAATGTAAAAAATGTCATCACAAGCTTATTAACTCTTTCAGGGCGGATGTCGACTTTTGTAAACATCAGGGGTTGAGTGTGATAATCACCTGTAAACGGTGACAAAGATCACCGTTACATTTCCGTTTGTGTCAGTTAGCTTTGTTGGTCTGACTGATATTCCCTGTGCTCGAGTGAGTAGTGAAGAGCAAATGAAGGCAAACATGGCGTCGAGAGAGGGGGAGAGAGCAAATGCACAAAGCAAAGTAGTCTGTGGATGAAGGTTTGCACATCTCCGAAGTGGACTTTGACTTGTCGGAGTTCGATTTTGATACATGTGATCTGGAGCTCGAGATTGCAAATTAAAGTGGGGTGCTGGCATCAGCTGACTGTGGTGCCGAACACGTTTGTGTAGCTGACCCGCCTACGGTAACGTTCACCTGGGACGACTGCCACTTACGATAACAAGAAGTACAAAGTAGATTGTGAGCGTGACTACCGCTGCACCCCCTGCCATGCGAAGATAGCCTGGCAGCCAGCCTCAGAGCGTCAGAGAAGCTTTAGCCACAAGAGACGGTGAACTGGTGGCCACAGCATGCAGGGGTGGATGTTTTATAATTTATGTGTGAAATCATTGATTTGTGTGCTTTTACTTTTTGGAAAAAATATTCAGCCCTAAACGAGTTAAAGGCACTCACGCACACAAAGTTTACCTAACATATATTATGCTCAGCAAGCACCTGCCTCTATTACGGTGGACTCGTACTGTACTGAGCCCCCTTCACTTTCTGCACCCTTTATGGTGTTGTAGATTTAACTTTAAATGGAAACATTTCCCATATTTTGCCCATAAATTTACACTCATTAACCTGTAATGACAAACTGAAAACATTTTTAGAAAGGTGTACAAATTAATTCAAAATGAGAAACTGAAATCTCTCATTTATGTAAATATTCAGACTCTTAATTCAGCACCTTTGACAGCAATTAAAGCTTCAATACTTCTTGGTGAGTCTCTGTATGCTTAACATACATGGATTTGAGCAGTTTATCCCATTCTTACTGGCATATTTCCCGTCAGTCTCCACCAGAATAGAGGGGGTGTCTTTCAAACTGGCATCATCAGGTTTCTCCACAGATGCTCCATGAGGTTTAATTCTGGGCTTTGACTGGCTGGGCCACACAAGGAGAGTCAGAGACTTGTCCTGAAGCCACTTGAGTGTTGTCTTGACTTTACGCTTCTGGTCATTCTCATCCTGAAAAACGAACTGTCGCCCCAGTCTGAGTTGATGTGCATACTAAAGGAGGTTTTTTTTTTTCAAGGACCCATCCATGTTTGGCTGCATTTATCCTTCCCTCAATTCTTTTTTTTTTAATTTTTTAATTTAGTTTGAAAAAAATAACTTTCCATACGATCAAGTCTAACTAACATAACAAATCTTTAAATACAATAATGGAGGAAGAATGTCCTTTTCTCCAATGTATGTGCTTATTCTACCATGATAATATGATCTTGACATATTCTAAAAAAGTTTTGAAGAAATCTTCTAAGTGAGAATTAGAGTTTTTCCAATTTCAAATAGTACTGAACATAAGTAACCCACTGATGTACTGTATAAGAGGTGGGCTGGGATTCTTCCATTTGAGCAAGATAAGTCTGTGTGCTAGTAGTGAGGTAAAGGCAATTATAATCAATGTGTCCTTCTCTACTATCAGCCTATAGCGGGGTACACCAAACACAACTGTTAATGGGTTAGGAGAGCTCTTCCCTCAATTCTGATGATTACCACTAAGAAGCACCTCCATAACATGATGCTGCTACCACCATGCTTCACCGTAAGAATGATGACTAGTGCTTGGTCTTCACCAGACATACTGCTTGCAGTTCTGCTTAAAGAGTTTTTATTTTATCAGACCAGAGAATCCTTTTACTGTCATGTGCTTTTTAATCAAGAGTGCCTTCGTGTAGCCCATCTACCATAAACGACTGATTGAAGGAGTGATGTTGAGATGCCCATCCTCCTGACCAAAGACCAGAGATTTTTTTCTTATTTCTTAATGCTCTCAGAGTCATTTAAACTCGCATATGCCTTTTACTCAAGAGTGGATTCCGTCTATCCACTCTACCATAAATGCCTGATTAATAAAATACTTCCAAGATGGTCATTCCTGTGACAGGTCCTTCCATTTCAGCAGAGGATTTCCGAAACTCTGTTAGAGTAACCATTGGGTTTTGGATAACCACAATGGGCAAGTTAGAGCAGCTTTTTATTGAGGACCTTTCTGTATTTGGCTCCCCTCAACTCTGACCAGTCTTCCTGTCCTTTACCACTCAGAAGCATTCCTCACAGTGTGATGCTTCCACCACCATGCCTTACCATAGGGGTGGTATTAGGCAGGTGATGAGCAATGCCATGGTCTTTGCCATTCATAGTGTTTGGAGTTCAGCCCAAAGAGATTAATTTTTGTCTCATTAGACCAGAGAATCTTTTCCTTAAGCTCCCAGAGTCCAAGAGGGTTGCCATATGCCATTTACTCAAAAATGAATTCCATCTAGCCATCCTTAATGAATTCCTGGTTGATGGAGTACTGCTGAGGTGGTCATCCTTCAAACAAGTTCTCTCATTTCAGAACCTGAAACTCTGTTACATTAACCATCGGGTTCTTGGTCACCCCCTGAGCAAAGCTCTTCTTGCCTGTCAGTTTGGCTGGACAGACAACTCTAGAAAGACTCCTCATCCTCTAGGAAGAGTCCTAATGATTCCAAACTTGTTTTGTTTCACAATATTAAGGTCACTATGAGCATGGGAAAACTCAAAGCTTTATAAATGGTTGGTATCACTTTGTCCTGATCTACGTATGCCTCACCATAATTTCATCACAGAGGTCTACAGAGAGTTCCTTGGATTTCGTGACCTGGTTTTGGTCCTCACATAAAATGTGAATTGTAGGACATGATATACACAGGCACATGTGTGCAATTAAACAATGTCCAATGAATTCAGCTTGCCTGAGGTGCACCCCAGACATGTTCAAGACACATCTCAAGAAGAATTAAAGCAAATAGGAGCACCTGAGTACAACTGGGTCTGCCACAGTAAAAGGTCTGAATACTTAGAGAGAGAGAGAGAGAGAGAGAGAGAGGATACGAACATACATAGTGTAATGAGAGATTTCAGTTTTAGATTTTTAATACATTTGCAAACCTTACAGAAAACAAGTTTTCACTTTGTCATTATAGGTTACTGAGTGTAGACTGATGGTCAAATGTATTCCTTTAAAATTACATCTACAACACAATAAAGTGTGCAGAACGTGAAGGGGTCTGAATACTTTCTGAATCCACTGTATTCATGAAAGACAGCCTGGCTAAACTATTTCTTCTTTCCAGCCCAAAAGCTGCTTCTCAGTTAAGACCTGATCAGCTTTAGTTTGGAGAATAATTAATCTGTTGTAGTGACAGTAACAGGTAATTCAATTCAGATCACTTTAGTTTTCTTTAGCCCACTTCACTGAGTGCAAATGCAGAGCACTGAAACAAGTTGTCAGGTAAATACAATTGCAAACTTTACTAATTACATAATAAATACATATAAAGACAAAGATTGGTTTAAACACACAGGAAGGAAAGGAAGTTCCAACCCGAGTAACACAAATTGAACGTAACAATATCCGTTCATTAACATAATAGTGGCCAGGTGACAACAGAGGAAAGGAAAACAAAAACTCCAGTCAGCAGCATCAGAGGGGATAGGAAACCTCTGGAGGGCCACAGTCATTTAGAACAGACAAGGTTAATGGCAGAATTACAGTCCTGGAAATGTCTGACAACTGGTCACCTTCTACCATGTGGGCATTCTGTACAAATGTCTGTGTTGGGCTGTCTAATATGACAACAGAATCTTTCCATTCATTGATTCCAACGCTTCAAGTTTCTCAGATGTCTTTCATGGGTAGGAGGACAGCTTGAAAGTGGAACACTGGCACCACAACAGGACACCAAGAAAACAAACAGAATAGAGTAAAGGTTCATAATTGTTGTATTACTTACATGTTTTAACAAACGACTAACAAAAAGGGAAGCAATACACACAGCTAAATCCGCAGGCCTAATCTGGGTCTGCTAGGCTAAAATAGTGAGTCCTCGGCCTGGATTTACAGTGAGGTCCTTTGTATCAGGGGTCTGTAAAGTTGGTCTGAAGTGGCTGCAGGTGTTTGTTACAACTTAAGTTTCTTAATGGGAAGGCAACTATTGCTATTGAAGCACATACTACTCAAGCAATGTGTTTAATCTTCATTTTCATTGTCTAGCTTGTTAAGATTCCCTGCCATTAATTGTGTATTTTAGTCTTGAACAGCAGCATACACTTTTTTAATGGGTCCTTATTAACAATAACATGCAAATAACAAAAGAACTGCCAGTTCTCCATCTAACTCATTTCCATTTACACCAGCATGCATTCATTGTGAACTATTTAGCTTATTAAAATGTTTGGGAGGAAACGGTTTCAGGCTGCAAGTCATTTGTATGATATTGTAACGACCTCTGCGTCAGGCTTGAAAAGACAAGTAAAAAATCAGACTGACATAGTAAAGTTTTTACTTGAACAATCAAGAAAAAGAATGCTGACCTCATAACCCCAAACACACCCCCTTTTAAGCACCCTCTCCAACCCCTCCTCCCATCCTGAGTCCCGCCCCCACTCACTGCCTCAATCAAAACCTCGCCGTCAGTCTTCCGTGCTGTACTCCGCCCTCCCTCAATCGGATCTAACAGTCAAAAAAAGGGCTTCAAACTGGCGGGGGCACTACAATATCATTGGAAACGAAAAATTCAGCAATATAAGAAGAATTACTTGACGTGGCAGAGTGAAAACACTAGAAAGCAATAAAATTAAATAAGACCCAAATAAAAACTATAGCCACTATAGCCCTCCAGGACCGGCTTTGCAGACCCCTGTCTTATATAAATAGGTAGATCATTCCACAACTCTGGAAACCTGTAGCTAAATGTTCAACTTCCCATTGTTATTTTATTAATCCTTGCAATCTAAAGCAGGCTGGTATCTTGAGATCTTAATGCACAATCCACTTTGTAAATAATGATGAGTTCAGGTAAGTAAGCAGGGCCTTGGCCATTTAAGGCTCAATATGTTAAAATGAGGATTGTGAAATCAGCCCTAAACTTAACTGGGAGCCACTGTAAGGACTTGAGAACTTGTGTTAAGTGGTTGGACTTTTTGGTTCTTGTAACAGTGCTTAAAGGAGCATTTTGAATTAACTGAAAGATGCATAAAGAATGATTAAAACAGCCAGAAAATATTGCATTACATTAGCCAGTCCTACTATAAACACATTCAAGAATTAATTTCTCAGTATCCTCCATAGTCAGAAACTATCTTAGTTTTTCAAAATTGTGAAGATCCAAAAGGCAGGTTTTTGTTAGTTTTATGAAATATGTTTTAAACAATATACTGGTGTCAAAGATAAC
The DNA here is from genome assembly GCF_016835505.1 of Polypterus senegalus. Taxonomy (NCBI): domain Eukaryota; kingdom Metazoa; phylum Chordata; class Cladistia; order Polypteriformes; family Polypteridae; genus Polypterus; species Polypterus senegalus. The sequence continues at coordinate 24,309,293 of NC_053155.1, read as the reverse complement.
ACCAAAATTGCATGTTGATTAAGTAAATCTAATGTTTAGCCCAACTGAAATAAAAGTAAGAGAACATTTTTGTGATCAATATCGCATTTCTGTTTTATCTGCATTCAGAGACAAGTATCTCTCATCCATCCACTACTTCAATTAAGTGGACTATCAATGAAATGTCATTTGACCTAAAAGATAGGTATAGTTGGGTATCATCTCCATATGACTGAAAATTAATGTTTTCTACAGGAAGTGTGCAACAGTAAAAAAAGTAAAGAACCAAGTATTGAGTCCTGCGGGACACCATATTTAACTTTTCTAAACTTTTTTTTTTTTGATCTCCACTTTTAAGATTTTTTGATTCTCATTTTCATTTTGAGTTTGGAGAGATATTCTTGGTATTGACTCCTTTTTCTGGCTTTCACTATATCTTCTACTCATCTGGTTAAAAATCTTTCCTAGCTACTTTCCTAGCATAATAACGATGATGACTAAACCCTGCAGAGTTTAATTTATTTTTGGGAAATATAAATAATATAGAAACAAATAATAAATATTTGGGAACTTCGGCAAATTCTGTAATAGGAATTGAAGTAAATGGGGAAGGAAGAACTAAATAAGCTTTTAAGTAGATTATACTGGTGCAATGGTGCTTTAAGTGTCCTTGAGGGCTGGGGAAGTGTCTGGTAACAATGTGGGACTGATTATTTTGGCCAAAAATGTGACATGAGCTGTGAAACAGCGGTGCTAACTACTGTGTTACCGTGCCTAAAACAACAAAAGATACAGGCGGAATGATAACCCCAAACCAAACACAGCAAATGGCCATATATTGACAATAAATAAAAAACAAACAAATATATATATATATATATATATATATATATATATATATATATATATATATATATATATATATATAGTGAACAAAATAGAGAAGAACAATTATGAAGGTTTGGGGAGTACACCCCATATTGTACAACAACATGTTATGATAAACAACTGAGTCAACGTTGAATAAACAAGAGGATTAACATTCTGGTTAAATAGGAAGGAGAAAGGAAGAGGTGGGATCACGGGCAGAAATGAGGTCTTGCAGGAGGGTGTGGTGTAGTAGTGGGTGTAGATGGAGCATTAGGCGGGTTTTCCTTCTGACGGTCTGCAGAACAGGAAGAGAAGGCATTAGTACTGATCATCAACCATAGTCTCTGTGTCTTTCTCCCAGTTAAGCCCTTAGACTGCCTCCAATATGTACAGTGTGACTATATATATATATATATATGTATGTATTGTCACACTTGGGACACAGATTTGCACAGAGACACAGGAGGTCGTAGAAACAAGAAGGATTTTTATTCAAACACTGCAAACACATGAGCTTAAACGTGCTCCATGACAAGTCAGAGATGACAGTTCCGCTAGGAGCAGAGAGAGATAAAAGCAAACAATCAATTCCCAAAACTGACAGGCGCTGCGCAAGGCTTATAAGTCGGCGGAGTACCGCTCAAGGCTTGTATTATGCGTTATAGTGCAAGGATAAGGAGCAATGTGAGGGTAGTCAGTGTTTCAGGGTTTGTGGTTTTCCCTGGGGCATTAGTCTCTATTTGGGGTGCGATCAGCCCTCCGGCTCACAATATATATATATATATATATATATATATATATATATATATATATATATATATATATATATATATATATATTAGGAGGCTAAGCACCCTGCTCTCTTCGCTCTCCAGCACTGGGTTTGATTAAATGGATAAACAAATTAAAAAGATTGTTATTTACATGGTAATTGTCAAATATGCATTATTTTCACTTTGACTTTAAAACTTTAGTAAAAACAATATTTGGACTTAACTTTTCTTCAAGATCGCATTGAATTTTGATTCTGTGTTTGGACTTACATCGTGACAACGCTATGTATAACTGCCCGTGAGTGAATTTAGTTTCTTTATCTCTAATAAATTACCCAATGTTTGTCCCTGCTTTTTCTTCTTTGCTTAGTCGTTGATGTGTCTAGAACATATAAAATTATTGTCCTTATAAAATTCATAAGAGCTGAGAGCACAGGAAGCGTGTCTGACAAAAGCATTCACATGCCAGAGAGGTTAGATGACCATGGTCTTTTTTGAAAATAGTTGTAAGTAGGGCGTGACTTGAAAGAATCCAATAACAAAAGTCACCGTCTTGTGGGACTTCATGCCAAAAAGTCTCACAAAAAGATTTTTTTATCTTAATACTAGGAGGCTTCGCCCCCTGCTTGCTTCGCTCACCAACCCCTGTGTTTGGTTAATCGGATATATAATTTAATTTTTTTTTTTCTTTGGAATTGTTTCAATTTCATTATTTGCACTTTTCCTTTAAAGCTTCATTAAAAACAATATTTTTTGGAGACACATTGTGACAACGCAACGTATAACTGCCCGTGAGTGAATACTGTTTCTGTTTCTCTAATAAATAATCCATCTTTTTCTAATGTTTGTTTGATGTATTGATTTTCATAGCAAAAGCTATTCTCACGGTAAACTGTAAAAATTTTAATATGAGTGGCATATCACGATCTCCTTTGGTGTGTAATGTTATTCGCGGAATATATAGATTACCTTTCTTTTTGCCTGTTAAAAGGTAGTCTTTCAACATTTTTCAGAGGAGCGTCTGTATCCTCTAGGCCAGTGTGCGAACAGCCCCTCTGATCACACCCCCTCCGTTAGGAGCAGAGAATGTCAGAGAGAGAAAAAAGCAAGCAATCAAAAATCAATACGTGTTGTTCAGGCTTTTTAGTATGCAAAGCACTGTGCAGGAAGCATATCGTATATCACTGAGGAGTTGTATTTAATACATAATACATGCTGTGATTTGGTAGCTTCTTAGCCATCCGCCAATAGCGACCCTTGTAAGTTTTACTTGAACAATCGCTGACTTCGTAACCCCAAAGCAAACTTTCTAGCACCCTCTCCAATCCCTCATCCCCCACATCTCCCCCCCCCCCCTTACCGCATCAATCAATACCCCGCTATCAGTCTTCTGTGTTGTACTCCGCCCTCCCTCAATCAGACTGAACAGACACTTAAAACTGAAAAGGCCACAAACTGGCTAGGACACTGCAATATTTTCTAATTTTACTGGTTTCATAATCTCTTATTTGCCTTTTTTTTTCTCTCCAATGCCTTTGAGTCTCTATTCTCCGTATTGTCCTTATACGCATTATATATGTTGAGAGCATAGCATCTGTATGCACTACGTGCTTTTACACGACTGTCTGTTTTTTGATGGCTGTGCTCTTATATGATATCTTTTGTAAGTAGGGTGTGTCTTGCAAGAATCTCATATTCCACGTCCCCGCGAGACGGCTCTGGGACAGTCTCTTGGCACCAAGTCTCATGTTTACAGTCCCCGCGAGACACTTCGTGGAAAGTCTCTTTTGTCTCGCGGGTGTTTTAAATATCTTTCGAGAACTTGCAAGAAGATCACGTATCGTCGCCTTGTTTTTGCTTTCCAGGATTTCTTTTTATAATAGAGAAATATATATATATATGATGGCACTGGCTCATTCCATTGTTTATAGTCCAGATGCAGCTTTAAAATGTTTTGTTTCCAATCTTACTCCGCAGATGCTTCATACTATTTTCTTCTATCAAGAAGACAGAAATTCTTTGTAAATAGTAAAAGTCTTTAGTTATTTTAATTATTTCACTAGTGCATTTCCTGACTGGGAAAGGTGGCTCCTTTAAGGTTTGTTTGATTCGTTGCTGCACTGCATAGCTAATTGCACTTGCATTTGGTCAAAATATCAATGGGACATCATTGCAGTTACTGAGGATGTGGTTACATAATTCATGACTCCTGCACTAATTCACGGTGGGTTAAACGCTCACAGTTTCTATGCGTCGGTATCCAGTTAGTAGATAAACTCTATCTTTATGTGCAATCAGCCATCCATCATCCAACCCGCTATATCCTAACTACAGGGTCACGGGAGTCTGCTGGAGCTAATCCCAGCCAACACAGGGCGCAAGGCAAGAAACAAACCCTGGGCAGGGTGTTAGCCCACCGTAGGGTGCGCACACATACACAAAGCACACACTAGGGACAATTTAGAATCGCCAATCCTAACCTGCATGTCTTTGGACTATGGGAGGAAACCCACGCAGACACGGGGAGAACATGCAAACTCCACTCAGGGAGGACCAGGGAAGTGAACCTGGCTCTCCTACCTGCGAGGCAGCAGCGCTACTCACTGCACCACCGTGCCGCCCTATGTGCAATCATTTCTTTTGAAATTTCTGGTATTGATTCTGTTTTCTGAAGTTTCTGAATTTGATTTTTTCCTCATGTTTTAGTTTTAGTTTTTCCTCATGTTTTTTCCTGTGCTTACAGTCTCCCAGTTTTTGACATTTTGGTATGTTTTGAACACTTTTTACCTTCTGATCAGTTTATTTACAGGCAGAATATGTGGTGCGGCAGTGACTGAGTGAGCACACAGGGATCAATGTTATATATGAAGTGGCAGTACTCATAATATTCTCATTATTATCAATTAGATAATGTGCATTTTAAAAGAAAATGCTGCATGCTTTTTTTTTATATACACGAGGTGCAAATCTAATTGGAATAACGGGTTGTGAAATCATGCATGTACAAAGCAGATTGGGCATCAATGTAAAATGTGAGGTGGAGTGCGGTTACAGTATGCAGACATGAAAGTTCCATGTATTGCTGCTCTGTGATATAACGCTAGAGTTGCAAAGCATTATGGGGCGCTTCGGCTTTGGCTATTTTTTCTGATCAAAACTAATAACCCAGCTCAGTAGTGGATTATAAATGAATGGATAGTCTTCAAACATTTCTTCTTATGATCCAGAACACTGTTCACATGTTTTAATATTTTTTTTCTACTGGCCTGTTTTTTTAGACATACTCATTATTTTTGGGCTGTGGATTTTCATATTCTTCACATGATCACATTTCAAAGTCTCTAACCCTGTTCTCCTTTTCTCCAGCCTCATGCATCCTTTGAAAAGTGTTATTCCCTGCATCAAGAAAGGTTCTACAGTATAGAACACTGATTTGAATTTGAATTTTCAGCAACTGTAATATTTAAGCTCCAACGGAAAAGTTTAGTGATCTTAATCATCACTTTGACATTTTGTTTTAAACTGCTTTTGAGAGAATTATTTTTTTACCAACTTTAAATTGCACTGATGTACACCTTGACTATGTTTTCCTATCATTTGAGTTGTTTATTTATAGGTGGTCTCCAGTGTTTTCATTCAAGATCCAATAGTGACATATTCATCTAAAAAACAGAGATGGGCACACAAGAAAAAGTGGAAAACAGCTGCTTCTGCATGAAACATTTATGTGGATTGTATGAAGAAAACAAGCATGGAATTCTGATGGGGCTTTACCTAAAACAAAACTACAAGCAATATAAATAAAGTACTCTGCTAAGGGGGAGAGTAAAAAAAATCAAGACAAAAAAGCAAGTAAATTAGCAGTAGATACATTTTGTTGTTTTTCATTTTGCTTGCAATCCAGTTATTTGGGGTCACTGGACTGGCACCTTACAATATGTTTAAAAATGCAATTATAACTATAACAACCCATGGAAGAACCCATGGAACCCAACAGGTCTGTCCTGCTGGACAACATATCCCAGCATGCACTTCAGGTATCTGAATGGCTACCAAAGCCCAGGATGCTGCCACATATAGTGCTGGAGGAGCAATAATCCAGGCAAGTTACCTGTCCACTATACTGGCCTCACAGGATGGGTAAGAGTCTTTTATGGAGTACCTCCGAGATGCCAGCATCTTCATCCTAGTGTTGGCATTCTCAGCCGGCCTTACTTTGTATTCAGTGGGTTGGGCTCCTGGCCAAGTAAGACATCTTGAACCATGCTGAACGGAATGCCAACCTATGCTTTATCTGCATCACCATATATATATATATATATGTATATAATATATACCCTGTATATGCTGCGCCCTCCACGGACAACACTGAGTAGGCAAAAGCACACCAAGGCATTCCCAGGTGGAAAAAATTTCCAAAGTCTATACCATTATCTGCGATCCATGATACCTCCTGACACTCCAATTGAGTTTGTCCATCTGCCTCCTGATTTGTATTCAACTCTTGAAGTCAAATAGCTTCCTTTTATGATTGACCAGGGTCAGGGCCTCACATAAGAGAGGTACTTCTGGGTCATATGGAAGCTTGGCAAATCAGGAAAGTGTATTCCCAACAGAACCCCCTGGTGGCACCCAAACAGGACCTCGCTTTAAAATTACACGTCCCAAGCAAACCTGCAGGTGTCCAGTTTGGGGCCAAACCAGAGGAGCACTGCTCCCTCTCATACTGGGAGAGGAATTGTTCAGAATCTCCTAGTCCATTCATTATTCTTTTATCCTTACTGGGAGTAGAATCAATAATCATCCCGGTTGGGATGCTCCTCCTACTAGCTGTCCCCCGTGGCTCTGCCTACATAGTAGTGAAACAGGACAAATTTTAAAAATCAATTAAAAAAAATGTAATTCTGGCCAAGCGGAAGGTGGGTACAGTCAAATGTCAAAAGTTGGCACTGAATCTGATCGTGTTCAGCTCTGACAGGAGAGTGTTCCCCGTGTGGGGAGAAAAGTACGTGGCTGTGATATCTCTGACATTGTGCAGGTACCCTCTAAACCACACATAGCTGTGATCTTTCAAACGCTACTCTTTAACAATCTCTAGATGATAATGTCTGCTGAACAAACTGGTATCGTTAACTAAGCGGAGGCAACATGTGGCGAGTGTAGAGCGACTCAAATGGAGGCTGGCATGCGAGTGAGGAGGGCCACACCCGGCTCCCTACTCCTGAGGTCCTGCCTCCCCGTCCCCTAAGCCCACAGCCCCTCTCTCGGATTTGCGCAAATAAATCGCTACCACATGTGAACTATGATACTTAGCACAATGAGAGAAGTCACAAAATCAACTGGAATGTTCAAGCAGCTTGTAGAAAAATAAAATCTAAATCCGTTAAGTAATTCTCTTGTGAAAAGCGGACAGACATACAGACAGATATATATATATATATATATAGAGAGAGAGAGAGAGAGAGATGCACAGTCTGGTAAAACTAAACTCTTTGATTGGATTGTGAAATATTATGACATGAATATTAGATTAAATGTAGAACACTTACTAAAGCATTTTAAACACTGTAGGGAATTCTGAGCTAGTCAGCTCAGCCAGCCTATTGCATGATGCAAATTGGATTAGCGGTAAACTCAGCTGTAAGTACTATTAGGGTTGAGCAAATATGGTGAGGAAAGTGAGTTCTGAGCCTTAGGAAGACACTGTTGTGGCATTTCTTTTGTTACATTAGGACATAACACCCCTACTTGTCTATGAACGACTCCTTCCCAGATTTTGTATCACATTCATGTTATGTACTTATATTAGATATTATTGATGACGGTGATGGAAATCAATAAAATGAAATAAAAAAAAATGTTTTCAGCAAATGGAAGCAACAAGAATGGCAATATATAAGAAATTTAAGCAAATGCATGGTATGAAACACGTCCACAAATGATCACATGGCATAACATCCAGGTGCTAAACCTGCTTTGAAAGGTGGAACAATTTACAATTGTATTTCTTTACTTCATTAAAGATGGAGATGCTTTTTGTAACAAAGTGATATTCATAAATAGCAGTGATAACCGAATGTTTTTAATAGCCTTGTACAATTTTATGTACCCTGGACTCAGACCCCTTCACTTTATTGTGTTGCAGATTTAATTTTAAATGGATACATTTGCCACTTTTGCCAATCCACCTACACTCAGTAACCCATAATGTCAAAGTCAGAGCATGTTTCCCGGTGGGTTGGCGAGTTTATTAACAAATCAGAAAGTGAAACCTCTCATTCATGTTAATTATTTAGACTCTTGTTACGTCATGTTAATTATTTAGACCTCCACAATCAAATTCTGGTGAGGTATAGATCAAGGCAACGGGTTAGAACCATTCCTAAAGCTTTGAATGTCCCCAGGAATGCAGTTGCTGCAATGATTATGCAAAAGATTCTCGATAGAGTGGGCTATCTGGCCAAACTGAGCAACTGGTTAAGAAAGACCTTGCCTGGTGAGGGAATCAGAACCCATCAATCACTTTAGCAAAGTTTCAGGAATTCTCTCCTAAAATAAGAGAACATGTTGAAAGGATGACCATCTCAGCAGCACTACACCAATTAGGCGTTTATTAGGAGTGGCTAGAAGGAAACTAATATAGAGTAAACGGCATATGGTAGCGTGCTTGGACTCTGATAGCATAAAGAAAAGATTCCCTGCTCTAATGAGACAAAAAATGACCTATTTAGGTAGAACTCCAAGCACTATGTCTGGCAAAGACCATGGCACTGTTCATTATCTGCCTAATATGATCCCTGTGGTAAAGCATGGTGGTAGCAGCATCATGTAATAAGGGATGCTTCTCAGTGGCAAATGACAGGAACACTGGTCGGAGTTGAGGGAAGGATGAATGCAGCCAGATACAGAAAGGTCATTGAAGAAAACCTGCTCCAGAGTGCATGCCACTTCAGACTGGGGCAACGGTTCACCTTTCAGCACTACAAAGACCCCACATTGAAGTGGCCCAGACAAAGCCCAGCCTTAAGCCCCATACAATATCTGTGGAGAGACCTGGGGCCTCATGCATAACGCTGTGTGAAGAATTCACACTATAACATGGCGTACAGACAAAGCAGAAATGTGCTTACACACAAAAAAATCCAGATGCATAAATCTGTGCGAACACACACTTCCATGTTCTTCCGCTAAATAAATTCCGGTCAACGTGAAAAGTAATCCATGTGCATGCGCCTGCTGTCCCGCCCCGTCTTCTCCCAGAATTACATCTCTTTGAATATGCAAATCAATATAAATAGCCCTTAAGCTCAGCATTCTGTGAAAAGGCAATGGCAAAAGCACGGGGGGAAATAGAAGAATTTCAGCGAATACCAAGTGGAGGCAAGGTAAAACATACTACTTGTTGGTTTAAACAACAAAAGGCATAAATAGCACTTTTTCTTCATGATTAAGGACCCAGAATGTTTCTGTCTGGTATTCTCCTGCTAAGGCTTTCATTTTTTTGAGCCTTTTTTTTGGATTCAATGGGTTATTCATCCACCTTTTGTTACTGCCAGGGTTTTTACAGTATGTTTTTATATATTAATGTTCAAATTTCCTGTTGTTTTTTTTAATATTCAATTATTATTTTTTATATTTTTATGTCATTTCTTTTTTGTTTGTCTATGATTTGTAATATTAAATGTGCCTCCATGTGGGAGGAGCTTCAGGAGGCGGGGCCACCTTGACATCACCTTCGCTGAGCTCTCCCTCTGACTGTTCACTGTATAAGTGAGAGGGTCCCGGTAGTGGATCATTGTGTGCTGTAAGGAGTTTATTGTAAGTATTGATGTTTCATTTGAATTTACTGCTTTTTCTAGTTATATTGCTTCACTGAATGCTGCTTTTTGGATTCTGTATTGGGACTTGCTTGACTTTTTAGGTATATTGTTTTTGCACCTTTTGTTCTTTTGTGGATTTATTTTACTTCCCTGTTTTTACTCAAAAACTCTTAGTTGATAAAGGAGAGAGGAACTTCTCTCTACAGGTCAAACGTTTACAGTTATCTTCCTCTAGTCAGACATTGTTGTAAACATTGGGTCTTTCTTTATATTTTGAACTTTAAAATGCAGTTAATTTATTTTTGTATTCATTTTATTCAGTGCAGGAGCACTGTGGCAAATTCTCAAGCATAATGCAAGGATACATTATACCAAATTACTAAATGCAGAATTAGTATAAATAAAAGCACAGCTTTGATTAAGACATGCTGGAAAACAAATTGATTAATATAAATGGAAACAAACAATATTTGTCCATTAGTTAATTGTTAAACTTTGAACTGTTGGTGGATCCAAAACTCCAGTCAGCAGCCCCAGTGGGGAAATTAAAACAGTCAATTGTAAAAGAGAAAGTCAAAGTCACAGTCCTAGAGACCCCAGGACACTAGCTGCCCACCCTGGCCTGAGGTATTCTATAGCACAGTCTCTTTTGGGCCATCTAATTTGATGATAGAATCTTTCCATTATTGCTTCCAAAGCTCACACTATATCTCATAAGATAATTAATGATTTCTGTAAGCAATAAAGCTGATAATATGTTTGCAACTAAGGGTCACCGAAAAGTCACCAGACATGACCTAACACTTGTTTGGTATGAGATTGATTTGTGGATGGGGGAAGATTGTCAAGCTATGGAGAGTGCACACTGTCTTAATTGGGTATTCAGGACTTTAATGTAAAGTTCTGCATCGGCATTAAAGTTATTAAAGACCTCCTTTTGTTAAATGAAAATACTATGAATTATTTTTCTTCCGTAGTTATTGGTGCTAGAAGTGGGATCAGACTACTCTGATGCTTTTTTTCCAAGCATGACAAATATCGCCACATATGGGGTTTTCATTTTGTTTACTATGTCCTGTTTTAATTATATGAACTGTATGTCTCTCTATTAAAAAAAAAAAATCTTGGGAGGGAGACGAGATGTGGTCTTCTCGGAAGACACTTTGATGTCACGCGAGACAAGGCAGTGAGACAAAAGGACAGCTGCTGTACAGGCTTTTAAATGATTGACGTGCAGCAGAACACGCAGCTTGCCAGCAGCAGTAGCAAGACAGCAGCTGATCCGACTGCATCTCCTTAGTGTGCATTCAGCCCCGACCGCCATCACAACACAATCACCGTTATATGTTCCGTAAGAAAGACATTTAAGCACACCCGGGGCCAGAAACAAAGGGCAAAGAGTAAATGACAAAGTCGAACTTCGTAAAGAATTCAAAAATGTTGTCACCGAAGACACTTTGAAGTCCCGCTTGACTACATGCACGGAAGACACTTTGAAGTCCTGGGAGACTACTTGCACATCACACCCATTTACAAACAATTTCTTGGAGACACTTTAATGTTCCACGAGACAACGATGTGAGACAAAAGGACAGTTGCTGTACAGGCTTTTAAATAATCGTCGCACAGTGCAACATGCAGATCACACAGCACAGAACAAGCAGCAGCAGCTGTACAGGCTTTTAAATAATCAACTTGCAGCACGGCATTACCAGCCCCGGGTTGGAACTCATTCACTACAGCTTTATTACTGGCAAATATAAAAAAATAAAAAAAGAATGAAAATGAATTAAATGAAAATAACTATCTCTTTAAATTATATATCTGGTTAACCAAACCCAGGGGTTGGCGAGCAAAGCGAGCAGGGGGCAGAGGCCCCTAGCGTTATTAATAATACTGACTGCACAGATTCCTGGGTTGTAAATATGGTTCTAAACAGGGTTTGCATGGATGTGGAGGGGCTTATGGGAATTGTATTTTGCATTTGTATCTGCTATAAATATAAAAACTGGAAGAGAAGGATATGGTGAGACTTTTAAATACAGTTTAATCATTTTAAGGACCTTTCTTTGAACTGCATAACACAGAAGAGAAGGATTTGCCCTGCCATCAGGTACAGGGACAACAGTGAAAATTTTTGTCGTACCTGTCCTTGATGCTCTTCATGGAAGAGGCACACCTCAAATGACTGTAAAGAGCATTTAGATACTAGTGACAGGACTGTATGATTTAAACCTTTTTTACTGGGAAGCAGTTTAAAAAGGGAGACTATCCACCTTTGGAGTTTGCATATTTTCCCTGTGTCTGCGTAGATTTCCTCAGGGTGCTCAGTTTCCTCCCACAGTCCAAATACATGCAGATTTAGTACATTGGTGATAATAAATTGTCCCTAGTGTGTGGTTGGTGTGTATGTGTGTGCGTGTGTGTGTTTATCATACCTTTTGTACCAGATAAATAGTTCATTGCACTTTGGGTTTCACAGACATCAATTACAATAAGAACTTTTTGGACTGTACAGATCATCTGGGAAAGTGAGATGAGAGAATCTGTTTTTATATTTATTTATCACTTTTTGTTATTGTGTTTGTAAATAGTTGTATATATGTAACGTATAATATAACCTTTTCACTGTGTCCCTAATTTTTTTTTCTCTGTGGTTGAAATACTCTGTCGTACATTCTAATGGTTTTGTGAAGGTGCCACAGAAGATGATATGTGAGACCTTTAAAATAAATCACGCCCTTACGGTGGAGAAAATGCACCACAAATGCATTTGTATGTCGGTATTTTGCTTCACCAAATCGAACCATTCATCAAACATCGAAGCATACACATCGATGCTGTAGGATCTGCAAAGCAGCTTGCTGTCACATGTGGATGGTAAACAGAGACTCACATTCAAACTTGAACCCCGATTTTCTGCTGGTACAGCAACTGACACGCGTGTCGCATTCATTTCTGAAGATCTGGTTAGAGGACACATCAAATGAAGGCTGGGAAAACGTGGAAGCCGTGATGCATTACACGTTCTGATCGTGAAGTATAAACCGGCCTTTAGATTATACAGTGCATAACACAGTATGTATTGTCACAGATAGGGGGCAACACCGAGCCCTAAATTCTGACACAAATCAGTCACAGATTCAAAATAGAGGTTTTTATTATAAAAACTACCACACAAAGGTTTCTTCCAAGACTGCACAAGCACAATTACAAGTAAATTCATCTTTCCTCCTTTCTTCTTTTTCTGTTCACCTCCCTTCAGTGAGGGTTGCCTTTCTTTATCCCAATTACGACTCAATGGGATGAGGTTGGATGTCTTCCTTTTATGTTGGACCCAAGAGTACTACTGGTGCCTGGGCATAGCCCAATGGAAGCACTTCCTGGTCTAGTCCTGAAAAATAGGGATCATGAATCCCCATAGTACCCGCTGGCGGCATTCATGGGACCCAGTAGGGGTGATTCCCATCACTACAACTCCCATCATTCCCAGCAAGTGTCCACACGGTTACTGATGTACTGGGATGGTGCCACCTAGTAGATCGGGGACAAGCATATTCTGGAAAAGGAGGCTCCTCCCAATGTCCCTTTGTTTGTCCTCACATCCAGATAAGAGTTGCATGCCCATCCTGGATAGGATGCCAGTCCATCTTTGTCCTTTCATTCTAGCTTCCCTTTTTACTCCTGCCTGGCACTTACAATATACACTATATTGCCAGAAGTATTTGGACCCCCCTCCAAATCATTGAATTCAGGTGTTCCAATCACTTCCATGGCCACAGGTGTATAAAATGAAGCATCTAGACATGCAGGCTGCTTCTACAAACATTTCTAAAAGAATGGGTCACTCTCAGGAGCTCAGTGAATTAAAGTGTGGTACCATGATAGGATGCCATCTGTGCAAGAAGTCCATTCATGAAATTTCCTTGCTACTAAATATTCCACGGTCAACTGTTAGTGGTATTATAACAAAGTGAAAGCAATTAGGAACAACAGCAAACTCAGCCACAAAGTGGTAGGCCACGTAAAATCAGATAGCGGGGACAGCACATGCTTAGGCTCACAGTGTCCAGAACTCGCCAACTTTCTGCAGAGTCCATAGTTACAGACCTCCAAACTTCGTGTGGCCTCCAGATTAGCTCAAGAACAGTATGTAAAGAGAGAGCTTCATGGAATGGGTTTCCATGACCAAGCAGCTGCAGCCAAGCCTTACATCACCAAGTGCAATGCAAAGCGTCGGATGTAGTGGTGTAAAGCCCACCAACACTGGACTCTAGAGCAGTGCAGACGTGTCCTCTGATATGATGAATCACGCTTCTCTGTCTGGCAAACCAATGGAAAAGTCTGGGTTTGGTGGTTGCCAGGAGAATGGTACTTGCCTGACTGTATTGTGCCGAGTGTAAAGTTTGGTGGAGGGGGGATTATGGTGTGGGGTTGTTTTTCAGGGGTTGGGCTTGGCCCCTTAGTTCCAGTGAAATGAACTCTTAATGCTTCAGCACACAAAGCCATTTTGCACAGTCTTATGCTCCAGACTTTGTGGGAACAGTTTGGGGATGGCCCCTTCCTGTTCTAACATGACTGCGCATGCACCAGTGCACAAAGCAAGGCCTATAAAGAAATGGATGAGTGAGTTTGATGTGTCCTGCAAAGAGCCCTGATCTCAACCCGATAGAACACCTTTAGGATGAATTTGAGCGGAGACTGCGAGCGAGCCAGGCCTTCTCCTCCAACATCACTGCCTGACCTCTCAAATGCTCTCCTGGAAGAATAGTCAAATAAATAAATAAACTCCTACACCTTGTGGAAAGCTTTCTTAGAAGAGTTGAAGCTGTTATAGCTGCAAAGGATGGGTCAACTCCATATTAAATCCTATGTATTAAGAATGGGATGTCATTAAAGTTCATGTGTGTGTGTAAAGGCAGGTGTCCCAAAACGTTTGGCAGCATAGTGTAACATTTGTAGTAATTGTTGATTGACTATTACTAAGATATCTTTATTTTCTTTCTCTTCATGGTGTCCGAGATAGCACTTTTTTTTTTTTTGACTGGTTGCATTATCACATTGGATGGACCTATTTTCAGACTCTGTCTATCCAAATGCAAATGACTTGTGTTTAGAAAGATACCTTTTTTCAAATTTAGCTGATATAAGATTGTTAAAATTAGGAATCACAACCACTCTCTATATACAGCACCTTCTTCAAGCTAAATAAAGAGAAAACTGAAATCTTAGTGATTGGCAATAACAGATACAACGAGGCTATTAGAAATAAACTGGATACATTAGGATTAAAAGTCAAGACAGAGCTAAAAAGCTTAGGGGTAATTGTTGACTGTAATCTGAATTTAGAATCGCATATTAATCAAATCACTAGGACAGAATTTTTTCACTTAAGAAACATAGCAAAAGTTAGACCTCTTATATCACTGAAAGATGCTGAAAAATTAGTTCACGCGTTTGTTTTCAGTCGACTAGATTACTGTAACGCACTCCTCTCAGGACTACCCAAGAAAGACATAAATTGTTTGCAACAAGTGCAGAATGCAGCTGCTAGAATCCTAACTAGGAAAAGAAAATCCGGACACATCTCTCCAGTTTTGATGTCACTGGTTGCCTGTGTCATTCAGGATTGACTTTAAAATTCTGCTTATGGTTTATAAAGCCTTAAATAATCTCGCCCCATCTTATATATCGGAATGTCTGACACCTTATATTCCAAATCGTAACCTCAGATCCTCAAATGAGTGTCTTCTTAGAATTCCAGGAGCAAAACTTAAAAGAAGTGGTGAGGCGGCCTTCTGCTGCTATGCACCTCTAATCTGGAATAGCCTGCCAATAGGAATTCGCCAGGCTGATACAGTGGAGCACTTTAAAAAATTGCTGAAAACACATTATTTTAACATGGCCTTCTCATAACTTCACTGTAATTTAATCCTGATACTCTGTATATCCAATTCATTATAATAACTATTCATGGTGGCTCTAAAATTTGTACTAACCCCTGCTCTCTCTTCTGTTTCCTTTTCCGGTGTCCTTTTGGTGGTGGCTTGTGCCACCACCATCTACTCAAAGCACCATGATGTTCCAACAATGATGGATGGATTAAAAGCCAGAAGTCTGCATGACCAACATCATCAAGTCCTTCCGTGAGAACCCTAACTACAAAGAGGACTGTTTCATTTATGTTAGGTAGAATGCCCAGAGGGGACTGGGCGGTTTCATGGTCTGGAATCCCTGCAGATTTTATTTTTTTCTCCAGCCGTCTGGAGTTTTTTTTTCTGTCCTCCCTGGCCATTGGACCTTACTCTTTTTCTATGTTAACTAATGTTGTCTTATTTTAATTTCTTATTTTGTCTTTTATTTTTCTTCATTATGTAAAGCACTTTGAGCTACTTTTTTGTGTGAAAATGTGCTATATAAATAAATGTTGTTGTTGTTGTTCTTAAAGAATTCAGACCATTTCACTTTTTCACATTTTGTATTCATTTAGTTGAATTTTTCCCCACATCAGGCATCACTTAAAACCCCAGGATGACAAAGAGAAAAAAGACTTATTTGCAAAACTGATAAAAATAACAAAGTGAAATATCCCATTGACACAAGTATTCAGAGCCTTTGCTGTGACACTTGAAATCTGACTGAGGTGCATTCTATTCAACTATCACTGAGATATTTGGATTCCTCCTGTGGTTAATTCAAGTGATTGCACCTGATTAGGAAAGGCACACAGCTGTCTATAAAAGGTCCCACAGTAGAGTAAAATGCAAGTCATGAGGTTGAAGTAATTGCCTGCAGAGCTCAGAGACAGGATTGTGTTGAGGCACATAATTTCTACTTGAAAGAAGTTTTGAACATCCAAAACTACTTTTAGAGCTAACCATCCAGCCAAACTGAGTGATCATGGGAGAAAGGCCATGGTAAGAGTGGTGTTCAAGAACCCAGTGCTCTCTCTGGCTGAGCTAAGCAGAACCTATGTGGAAATGGGAAAAACTCACAGGAGGACAACCACCACTGCAAAACTGCACTAATCTGATCTTTATGACAGAGTGGCCAAATGACACACTTGGAGTTTGTATAAAGGCACCTAAAGGACTCTCATGCAATCAAAAAAATGAACTTTGTGGCTTCAATTCCAACCATTGCATCTGAAAAAAAGACAGCTCATCACCTGTGCAATACCATTCCAACAGTGAAGTGTGGTAGTGGCAGGATCAGGCTCTGGTGTTGGTTTTCAGCAGCAGGCACTAGGAGACAATTCAAACAAAGTACAGAGATATCCTCAACAAAAAAATTCTCCAGACTCTCTGGACTTCAGACTGGGTTGAAAGTTCTCCTTCCAACAGGACATTGACCCAAAGCAGAAAGCAAAGACAACACACAAGTTGCTTAGGGTCAACTCTGTGAATGTTCTTGAGTTGCCCAGACAGAGCATGGAATCTGGAGAGACCATAGCTGCCCACCGATGGTCTCTGTTCAACCTGACAGAACTTGAAAGGTTCTGCATAGAAGAATGGCAGAAAATCCCCAAATCCATGTGTGCAAAGCTTGTCATTTCAAACACATGAACACTCCAGGCTGGAATTGATGACAATGGGCCATCAAGTAAGTACTGAGCCAAGGGTCTGAATTCTTATGTCAATGTGTTATTTCATTTTTTTTTATTATTATTTTAATAAATTTGTAAAAATTTCAAATATCTTTTTTGCTTTCTCTTTACAGAAGCTTGTATTCTTCCAAGAGGGAGATTTGGCTTGTCTGCGGGTACGAATGGCACTCGGAGTCTCAGGAAAGGCAGCAGAATCAAGCTTTATTGCGTGATGCACACACAGCCTCAGATCAAGTGAAACGAGTGCCCAGTGATGGGCAAACTTAACATTTATTACAGTTCTTATTGCCTAACACATTTGTGATCCTCATCTGACTCCCAACATTCCATTCCCTCAATCCTGCCTCCTGCTAGTTCCACCAAAATTTTCCCAGCTTAACACTAGAATCCCTATAGCCTACGAAAAAAACAGTAGTCCCGGGCCACCTTAAATTCCTTTGCACCCCACCTCATCAGTGTCTTTTGCTTTGCAAATGTGTCAATCAGCACACGCAGCAATCAGCCTGCTATCCCATCTCTCGCACATTTAAAGGAGCTGAAGTCAGTCGCAAACTTCTCCCAACTCAACTCTCTTTATCGTGGTGTGAGGTGTCTGGAGTTGTATAGGGTAAATAATATATTGTTATTTGGAATACATGAATTTCATGTGTGTTACGTGTCTACAACGATTTGGGTAAATGTGCTGTAGGCTGCACGTCATCAACTCGGAGAGGGAGAGGCAAGTTCGTTGTACCACATGAAAGTCACTGACTCTAACTTTTACAGGTAGCCAATATTTAGATAGATAGATAGATAGATAGATACTTTATTAATCCCAAGGGGAAATTCACATAATCCAGCAGCAGTATACTGATACAAAGAAACAATATTAAATTAAATAGTAATAAAAATGAAAAAAAATAAAACAAAAATGAATGTTAGCATTTACTCCCCCGGGTGGAATTGAAGAGTCGCATAGTGTGGGGGAGGAACGATCTCCTCAGTCTGTCAGTGGAGCAGGACGGTGACAAAAGTCTGTCACTGAAGCTACTCCTCTGCCTGGAGATGACACTGTTCAGTGGATGCAGTGGATTATTCATGGTTGACAGGAGTTTGCTTAGTGCCCGCCGCTCTGCCACAGATGTTAAACTGTCCAACTTTAATCCTACAATAGAGCCTGCCTTCTTAACAAGTTTGTCCAGGCGTGAGGTGTCTTTCATCTTTATGCTGCCACCCCAGCACACCACCGCGTAGAAGAGGGCACTCGCCACAACCGTCTGGTAGAACATCTGCAGCATCTTACTGCAGATGTTGAAGGATGCCAACCTTCTCAGAAAGTATAGTCTGCTCTGACCTTTCTTACATAGAGCATCAGTATTGGCAGTCCAGTCCAATTTGTCATCCAGCTGCACTCCCAGATATTTAAAGGTCTGCACCCTCTGCACACAGTCACCTCTGATGATCACAGGGTCCATGAGGGGCCTGGGCCTCCTAAAATCCACCACCAGCTCCTTGGTCTTGCTGGTGTTAAGGCGTAAGTGGTTTGAGTCGCACCATTTAACAAAGTCTTTGATTAGCTTCTGTACTCCTCCTCCTGCCCACACCTGATGCAGCCCACAATAGCAGTGTCATCAGCGAACTTTTGCACGTGGCAGGACTCCGAGTCATATTGGAAGTCTGATGTATATAGATTGAACAGGACCGGAAAAAGTACAGTCCCCTGCGGCGCCCCTGTATTGCTGAACACAATGTCAGACCTGCAGTTCCCAAGACGCACATATTGAGGTCTGTCTGTAAGATAGTCCACAATCCATGCCACCAGGTGTGAGTCTACTCCCATCTCAGTCAGCTTGTCTCTAAGGAGCAGAGGTTGGATGGTGTTGAAGGGCTAGAGAAGTCCAAAACATAATTCTTACAGCACCACTGCCTCTGTCCAGGTGGGAGAGGGATCGGTGTAGCATATAGATGATGGCATCCTCCGCTCCCACCTTCTCCTGGTATGCGAACTGCAGAGGGTCGAGGCGTGATGGACCTGTGGCCTCAGGTGGTGAAGCAGCAGCCGCTCCATGGTCTTCATCAGATGTGACGTCAGAGCAACAGGCGGAAGTCATTCAGCTCACTAGGACGTGATACCTTTGGGACAGGGTGATACAAGATGTTTTCCAAAGCCTTGGGACTCTTCCCTGTTCCAGGCTCAGGTTGAAGATGCGCTGTAGAGGACTCCCCAGTTCCAACGCACATGCCTTCAGCAGTCATGGCGATACACCATCTGGACCGCTGCTTTGCTGGCACGAAGTCTTTTCAGCTCTCTGCTCACATGGGCTGCTGTAATTGTGGGTGGGGATGTCTCACCTATGCTGGTATCAGCAGAAGGATGGTTGGAGGATGCAGTACTCGAGGTGAGAGTGGGTTACTGTGATCAAACCTATTAAAGAAGTTGTTCATTTGGTTTGCTCTCTCCACGTCTGTCTCGATGGCGGCACCCGCTTGAGCTGCAGCCAGTGATAATCTTCATCCCATCCCACACTTCCTTCATGCTGTTGTTCTGCAACTTCTGCTCCAGCTTTCTCCTGTACTGCTCTTCGCCGCCCTGAGCTGGACTCGGAGTTCCTTCTGCACGCACTTGAGCTCATGCTGATCACCACCTTTAAAAGCCCTTTTCTTCTGGTTCAAAAGGCCCTTGATGTCACTTGTAACCCATGGCTTGTTGTTAGCATAGCAGCATACTGTTCTTACTGGAACTACAATGTCCATACAGAAGTTGATGTAATCAGTTGTGCATTCAACAGCCTCTTCAATGTTCTCACTATGTGACCCAAGCAATATATCCCAGTCTGTAGTTCCAAAGCAGTCTCTCAGAGCCTGCTCTGCCTCAGGGGACCACTTCCTGAATGAGCGTGTAGTTGTAGGTAGCGCCCTCACTCTTGGTTTGTATTGAGGCTGAAGCAGAACCAGGTTATGATCTGCTTTCCCAAGCACAGGCAGCGGGGTGGCACTGTATGCGTCTTTAACGTTTGCATATAGTAGGTCAATAGTCCTGTTTCCCCGAGTGTTACAATCCACATACTGGGAGAAGGCAGGTAATGTTTTATCCAGCGTTACATGGTTAAAGTCTCCAGCGATTAGCACAAGTGCCTCAGGGTGCTGCGTTTGTAACTTAGCAACTGCAAAATGGATGATGTCACTCGCCATCTCTGCGTTCGCTTGAGGGGGGATGTAAACAATAACAGCAATCACCTGTCCAAACTCTCTGGGCAAGTAATAGGGGCGCAGACTTATGGCCAACAGTTCGATGTCCCTGCAGCAAGTGGAGATTTTAACGTTCACATGTCCTGAGTTGCACCACTTTGTATTGTATTACAGCAGGTGTTACAGAATCCAATAAAATCCATCCATCCAGCAATTATCCAACCTGCTATATCCTAACTACAGAGTCACGGGGGTCTGCTGGAGCCAATCTCAGTAAACACAGGGCGCAAGGCAGGAAACAAACCCCGGGCAGAGCACCAGCCCACCGTAGAGCACACACACACACACACACACCAAGCACACACTAGGGACAATTTAGAATCTCCAATGCACCTAACCTGCATGTCTTTGCACTGTAGGAGGAAACCTGAGTACCCTCCCACGCAGACACGGGGAGAACATGCAGACACCAGTGGGCACTACCCACTGAGCCACCGTGCCACCCATCCAAAAAAATTTATGTTTTTATTATATTATAGTAATAATAATAGCAGCTCACTACTGCAACCGTGGAGTGCCCAGACTCTGAAACCAAAATCCGAAACCTTTTGGTTATAAGGCAGCAGTTCTTACCTCTGCACCATTCAAGAATACATATCAATTTTCTGTCGATTGACATTTGAGCTTGGGTTTGTAACTCATTGACAAAAACATGTAAATTGAATGATTTTTTTTACTTTAATTATATTCTTGAATAAAAGTGCACGTTTAATTGATATTAGGACTAAAGTCTTCACACATTATATACTTCACGTTATTATTAGTATAACATGGAAAAAGTTTCTGGTTTAGGTATGTATTCAGCATTTCTTGCCTCGCATTTCCTGTCGTCCTACATTTACATAGATCGTTGTAGACACAGAACACACATGAAATGCATGTTTTCCAAATAACGATATATTATTTACCCTATACAACTCCAGGAACCTCACACCCCAATAAAGAGACTTTAGCTGGGAGAAGTTTGCAACTGATTTCAGCACCTTTGGGGATAGGGGGGATGGTAAAGCAGGCTGCTTGCTGCTTGTGCTGATCGGCACATTTGCAAAACAAAAGACGCTGATGAGGAGGTGCGAAGGAATTTAAGGTGTCTTGAGATTTCGAGTTTTTTCATAGGCTTCAGGGATTCTAGTGTTAATGGGCGTAGCACCCTTTCTATTCATTCTGCTCGCATGACAGGCCTAGTACTGGTCTAGTGTTCACCACCAATATTTCCATCCTAAAAATTTAGATCCCCATTCTGGAAGAGGCGGGTTTGCTCTCCCTAGCCCTCTTTGCATACCTGACATTTAACTGGTAATACAGTACATTGGTGGTTCTTCACCAAAAAAATGATATAAGCATAAGCCTTTTTAAGTTTAACCCTTACAATACTAATACCCAATAAGATATAATACTTGTCCTCTTGTGTGCTCATGATTAATTTTGAATACATATAAACCATCAATTATATAAATACGTTTCTCTATACATATCACAGAGGACACAGCCAACAAACATAAACTTTGTGCAATTAAATATAATGGTGCTATGATTATAATAAATATGGCGAAACAAATTACATAATTACTGTGTCCCTGTAGTCAGGATATAACGGGTTGGATAATGGATGGATGGAAATTACATAATAAAATTACAGTAAAATGTAGACTTGACTGATGAATGATACAAATGATAACTATTCTTACTATGATTTTAGCCTGTGGATATTTACTAAAATGATGGGAATAACTGAAAAGAAAGAATATTTGAATCGGGTGCTTTGGAATACTCCTGGGTTATTACTAAAGTTCTCTCAATCCTGTATTAAAAATTGGACCTAAATAAGTTGTACGTTTTTATTTTTTCCTGGTTTTTTTTGTTTTTTTGTATCTTCAGAACATTACACAAATTTTTTTCTTTTTTACATGTTATTTACTTATTTTACATTTACTTACTTGGCTGACACCAATTAGGTACAATTAGTTACACTTTTTGGGTTTTCCAATTGGAGCACAGGCAGGTCATGTGACTTGCTCATGGTCACACAGCGTCAGTAGTAGGATTTGAACCCCCAGCCTCAGGGTTTGAAGTCTACAGCCTTAACCATTAATTAATTCATATTTGTGAATACTAATAGTTAAATGCTCCAGGAAGACCTTTGAAGAAAATATGTGAGTGGGACAACTGTATAATTATTCGCAGTTATTTATTTTTAATAAACAGCAAAATAACATTAATTGCTGGTTCAATCAGTGGGGAAGGTTTTAAAGACATGATAACCTTGTAGCTATTTTAGTGTGCAGAGACATACACATAGCAACTATCCATGCAGTAATGACGTAAATTGCTAAGATAAAAAGGGAAACCTTTCAAACTTTGGAATTAAATGCAATAAATACAAATGATAAGCGGAGAAAACAATTACTTTGTTTCTGGAAATTTCTAAATTAATATCCCTTTTAGCATGTATTGTTGTTTCAATTCTACTAACAAAAAATAAATGGTAACCTTTTCACTGGAGCTCAATTTAAAAAACAAATAAAACACTGAAGAAGCACTTATGTGAAAGGAAATTGTTCTTTAAAGATAGCACAGTACAAATGACTGTAGATTTTCTTACTGTTATGTGACATGGTAGCGCAGTGATTACCATTCCTGCCTTGTAGCACTAATGTCATGGGTTCAAATCCTTCCCTGGTCAATGCTGGTATGGATTTTGCACATTCTTTTTTTCTTTCTGATGGGTTTTCTTTGAGGATGCCCTGCATCCAAAAGACCAGATCTTCCAGTTGACAGAGATTACAATGGTCCCAGTATGAGTGAGAGAGGCTCTGTAGAGATGGATAGAAAGATTCTTGATGTACATAGGAAATCTTAGTCAATCTGTCCAGTCAGGCACATGAAACATAGTTCAGGTCACCCATACACAATATGACAAAACCAGTGGAAGACAGTGAAAGCACAGAGCAGCAAACTTAAATTACTAGGTAGCAGGTTGTTGGATGTTTAATGTATGTTAAGCACATTATTAAAGAGATAGAATGTTCTTTAACCAAGAGATGTTCGCTTTGATACTGACATAACTACAGCATGACCACAGTTTGGAAAGCAGATTGTGCCCAAGATGAGCAGGGTCCCACACAATCGCTCCATTTCTACTGGGTTTGGTGTAAGTGGACTTTTGTTGTGGGAAGAACATTGTGGCTGCAGGTTTTTGTTCTAACCAGCTTCTGCTTTTATTTGGACTCCTGGGCTAATTAAGTGATGTGTTATTTCTCAAGTTCTGTGTTTTGGGAACAATAATGAAATTAGAAAACTAAGTTTGGTAAAAAAAAATATAGCTAGATAGATAGATAGATAGATAGATAGATAGATAGATATGAAAGGCAATATATGATAGATAGATAGATAGATAGATAGATAGATAGATAGATAGATAGATAGATAGATAGATAGATATTAAAATGTACCAAGCAGTTATATGGGAATAATGTATTTTTTTCTTTTTAACAATATTTTCATCTTGATTTTTATTCTACTTTTCTAGGTGTTGTAATTGTTTAATTAATCCATTATTTACTAATTTGTGAGTCTGATGCTAAAGTAGTTGTAGCCTTTGATTATTCAGTGTGTTGTTTGCCAGCGAGAGTCTATAGCAAAAGCAGAAATATTTCTAAATGTCTTCTAAATGTAAAAATCATGCTGGTGTGCTTTTCTGAATGTAGAATAAAAGAAAAATAATACCCGCTAATTAAATGAGATCAGTGCTATCAGGTGTTGTCAGTGATTAGGAATCTCGTTGGAACAAAATACCTGCAGCCACAGTGTGCCCCCGGGACTAAGGTTGGGAAACACTGCTCTACTAATTATCTATCCTCTTTTATTTGAACCCTTGTACTGCTCATCTCAGTATTCTGTCCTCCTTTTCATTTCTTAGTTTGATTTACCAACTTTCTGATTGTATAACATGTCCTGCTCACGATTATTTAGTAAAAATAGGTAAGGGTGGTTTCCAGTTGCCTTCCTCACCAATTGTGATCGCAGATTTCCTTCTCCTAGATGGACTACCCTCCCAGTTTTCCTTCTCCTAGGTATATTTTGGTTCATAGTGCCTTATTCTATATTATTTGGTGCTCTGGTTTAGGAGGGTCTACCTCATCCACTACTACTTCTATGCCATCATACATCAGTGAGAAGAAGTCCCGAACAGGAATGATTTATTGTGTTAGGAATGCAATGTAGTGGTCTATCCCACATGTCCACAGACATCACAGTAGGCTTGAGGCCCAACTCCCATACCAAAAGGCCAGTCAACTCCCATGTAGGCTACAAACCACAGTGCAAGGTAGGGGCCACTGTCAGTATGATGTCACCACTTATCAGGGTTTGGTAACCTCTAATGTTTAAATCATTCAGTAATCTGTTATGTTTCAGGAAATCCTAAACCAACTGTGGCATCTTACTAACACAGAGATGAACATCATCATTCTAAACAAAGTTTCTTCATCCACTGAACAGGATCATCTCCAGTCAGAGGAGCAGCTTCAGCGACAGACTGCTGTCACCATCCTGCTCCACTGACAGACTGAGGAGATCACTCCTCAGCCACACTATGTGACTCTTCAATTCCACCCGGGGGGGCAAACGTTAACATTATATAAAGTTATTGTCAGTTTTATCTGCATTTTTATGACTCTTTAATTTAGTATTGTTTTTTATCAGTATCCTGCTGCTGGAGTATGTGAATTTCCCTTTGGGATTAATAAAATATCTATCTATCTATCTATCTATCTATCTATCTATCTATCTATCTATCTATCTATCTATCTTTCTATCTATCTAATATTATGGCCCGGCAAGGCCCTGTCTTTGTTAAACACTGACCCCCTCAACCCCCCAACCTCACAAACTATTGCCAGCACTTTTGGATCTTGAATAGCCCACACTGTTAATGTTAAACATTTTGTATAGAAGAGTTTTAAGGTCATACTGTGAAAGTTGTATTCTTCTCCCGAGATTCCCTGTTAAGTTTCCAAGAGATGTGAGAAGTTTTGTTTTTCTGTCTGGCTTTCAACTAAAAAATCTAATAATCAGATGTGCAATCAAAAACTTCTTCCCCAGGTTGGCTGACACTTTCTGTCTAAAAATACCTGTGCAGAATACACAGTGAGAAAAAGTGACGCAAGCTGAGAAATACATAGAAAAGTTAAAAGGTAATAGATAATGAAAAGGTTATTTTTTAACACTTCAGAGATTTTAAAAATGTGACAATTACATGGCAAGTGGCATATTTATGTTAAAATATGTTTTGTGACTAATAACATCCTCCTCAGAAGAATTGACAAGACACATTTTTTTCATTATGATGGCATATGTGACATTGTAGCACAATATATAGTGGAAAATATACCATAAGCAACAAATTCATATTAAACAAGTTTGAGAAATTTGGGCAAGGTGATGGATTGATTATCTTTGGTACCAGTATTCTGGGTTCATGTCTTGTGCCCATTTATTGTCTTTAAGGAAGGGGCACATTCTTGCCGAATGTGTATTGGTTTCCTCCAGGTACTTCAGTCTTCTTCCACATCAGTAACACAGTATTTATTTATATATCACATTTTCATACCGTACATGAAAATAGCTCAACGTACTTTGAAATAATAATGGCTAAACTGAGTTACAAAACAACTGAACAGTAGAAAAGTTCTGACAGGAACAGCCATTCAGCCCAACAAACTCTTCCACCCAAAATAACATCATGTTGAGGTCTGATGGTCCTTAAAGTCCTGCTCTCCACCAAACTACCTGGCAATTGATTCCACATGTTTATAGTTCTCCGTGTAAAGAAAAACTTCCCGATGTTTGTACAATATTCCATCCTTAACAAGTTTCCAATCCTGTTCCCGTTAAACTCATTTTAAAGTCACAGTCTTGATCCACAGACTAATTTCTTTCATAATTTTAAACACTGCAATCATGTCTCTTCTTAATCTCTTTTTACAGGTAGTCCCCGAGTTATGTACATCCGACATACGACTTACTAACGGGGCCGCAGTTGCTTCTTCATCTGTCTGGGGGGACACCACGCAGGCTCCTCAGTAACTGACGCTCCATCATCTCCGGCCAGGGGGTGCTGCAAGCGGTGGCTGGAGGGGGAGGTTTCACTGCTCGTGCAGTGTAGGGTCCCTCGGGCGGCTGTTGTGGCCATACCCCATTCATTCTCAGTGGGCGGCTGGGTGCACGTCAAGCACTTGTGTGCAGGATGGAGGCTTAATAAGGGAAGAGGGGGGAGGTTCGCTGCCCACACACCACACACTGCTCCTGACTGGACGGAGGCTGGATTTCACTTCACATTGTTACATCGCATCACATTGTTACATTGTGATCGCATTTCACTTCCTGCCCACCACACAGCCTTGCAGTGTCCCTCGAATGGCTGTCCTGTTTGTTCTCGGTGGGCGGCTGGTGATGCTGCAAGTGGTGACCTGGTTGTGGCTCAACGGAGGCCATTGAGGGTGAATGGGGTGGTGGGGGGCAGCATTGTAGTGTGCCTCATGTGGCTGCCTGTTGAATGGGTGGGGAATTCACTACCCGCCTTTGGCCACACCCTGTTCGCTCTCGGTGGGCTGATGCTGCAGGCAGCATACTGTATGCAAGTGGAGGTGACTGTGTGAAACACAAATCTAATGGAAGTGCTGGTGATACAGTAAAGAATAGAAAACCCATCACCATGGAAAATAAAGTAGAAATAATAAAAGGTTCAGAGAGAGGTGAAACTCCATCATTCATTGGCAGAGCACTTGGTTACTGTCAGTCAACAATAGCATTTATTAAAATAATGTACCTGTTCCAACTTATATACAAATTCAACTTAAGAACAAACCTACAGTCCCTATCTTGTATGTAACCTGGGGACTGCCTGGACTTAAACTGAAAAGGCTCAGCTCCTCTCCATATAGCTCAAACCTCTCAGTCGTAATCCTCTAAGCCGATCTTCTCTGGACTTTCTCTACTGCTGCTATGTCTTTTTTTGTAATATGGAGTTCAAAACTGAACACAGTACTTTGGGGGCCAGATTTACGAAACTTGTGTAGGCACAAAAAGAGACCCAAAACGTGTGTACGTAACTGTCCACACAAAAGAAAACTTGACAGAAGAACTTGTGTATATTTGCAGTAATTCTGATCCATCTGTGCACTACATTTCTGGGAATTGGGAAATGACGACACCCATGATCAAATAAGGAAATACAGCCAAACAGGCTAAATGACGACTCACGTGTGTGCTAATTCATGTCACCCATTTATTATTATAATGTGCATTGATATGATAAACATATTAAAACTTAAAAGTGATGAATATGATATGATGTACAGGCTTTTAACAGGGCCAGTTCGACATATTTGTACTTGTTACACATGCGTATTAGAGTAAGCGATCAGAATACTACCCCATGTTGATAGGCTAACATTCTTTTCTCTTCTGGAAAGACACCCACTGTGGGAAACTGAGTGAGCCCCTAATGGCCCGAGGACTATGAAAGAACATATGCACAGGACAATTGTGTCTCAGATCGGACCTGCATTGTGATTACCATGGAGCTCCTGAAGACGACCTGACTGATTTTTATTAAGCGAAGACTAAGATCTTTTTAAGTTTACCCCATTTTCTCACTGTTATAAATGCCATTGAGTGTTCTTTTTGTTTATCTTTATTTTCATGGATTCAAAGGGGTGACCCAGCTGGCACCCCAACACAGAGATGATGAGTGTCAGTCTTATCATCCAAAGTTTTTTGGTTATTCTTTAGTTTATATTGGCTGCTTGTTAGCACTTCTTAGGGAACTGGCCGAGAGGTCAAAATATTTCAGCCAAGCTTAAGTCTATTATACCCATGGTTTCTGCATGGTGTGGGTGCACATACATAAAACAACTAACTTAATCGGATCGGTTTACTGATCTTATGTTGCAATAAACGTATCTAGTGAGAATGATGCTGCTTTTGTTAACTGTAAGTAGTGACATTCTATTAACACACAAATTATCTGTGATGCCAAGATGAGACTGACAAATGCCGTGGCTCAATGGTCTGCGTCAACCCATGATTCATTTGTTTTGAGGCAAAGTAGCTTTGCCAGGCAGACATAATGGTACTGTAGGGGGTGGCTGGCTTGTTGGTAAGGTACTGGTTGAAAAAAAGATTTTCATATGGCTATTCAATGTAACAGCAATCATGACATTATATGTGCCAGAAGAGAGTGGGCACCTGCTCAGATACTGGCACCTTATGCCTTTCCCTGACACCCAGAAAACAGAAAAGAGAGGCCTTAAAGTGCTACACATTCGCTTGTACATTCATTTGCAGAGCACAACATAGGAACTGATGCCTCAGGATGGAGGCTGCTCTACCAGTCAATGAATATTTGCTGCATCATGATTGCATATGCCATCCATTTTCCAACCCGCTGAATCTGAACACAGGGTCACGGGGGTCTGCTGGAGCCAATCCCAGCCAACACAGGGCACAAGGCAGGAGCCAATCCCGGGCAGGGTGCCAACCCACCGCAGAACACACACACACACACCAAGCACGCACTAGGGACAATTTAGAATCACCAATGCACCTAACCTGCATGTCTTTGGACTGTGGGAGGAAACCGGAGCGCCCAGAGGAAACCTACGCAGACACGGGGTGAACATGCAAACTCCACGCATGGAGGACCCGGGAAGCGAACCTAGGTCTCCTAACTGCGAGGCAGCAGCGCTACCACTGCGCCACCATGCCGCCCATTTGATTGCATATGTTTGATGCTAATTAGCATACTCCATATATGGTTGTTTCAGGGACGGCAACCAGGCAGAGTTCGAAGGGTGTTCAAGCATTCACATATACAAGATGACTGCAATCTATAAAGGTAAATTGTATGTAAATGTGTGTACACTAGACTTTATATATTTTTTTGGATTACACTTTTTCCTGTTTTTTGCCATTTGCATATTTTCATGTTGAAGTCCATGCAATATTTTATAAATGAGACTCTAAGTACTGTAAGTACTCACTAGTGAGTTACAGTATGTACAGTAATTTAGGCATAACCTCCCTTGACTTGTACTCCACAACACATGATATAAAACAGGGGTGTCCAGCTCCAGTCCTGGTGGGGCGCAGTGGCAGCAGGTTTTCATTCTAACCATTCAAACATTTAACGTGTTTTATCTTAGTTTTAATTGACGTTACTCAGACCCCTTAGTTGTTTCTTTTTTCCTTGATGTGCAGCCAAACAATAATGAGACACAAAACAAGCCACCACATGAAATTAATAAAGGTGAAGGTCTCAGTAAAGTTGCTCTGCTCAGGTCACCAAATCATCTTGAAGATGGTCTTAAAAAAACTGAAAAATCAACAGTCTGCTGTGGCAGAATGAGAGCAGCAACAAGTCATGATATTCAATATTGGCTTTAATTAACAGCAAGAATTGGTTTCTCATTAAGAAACTGGTTGAGGCTAAAATGACTGGAGTTTGATGTTCCAATTTAGAGGGTCATCTGTTGGCTCGTTTCATGTCTCATTTCTGTTTGGCTGCCATTTAATGAAGAAACGAATCAACTCAGAGGACTGAATCCTTAAAAGCAGGACTATGAAAATGAAGGGAGAAGGAGTTAATTAGCAGAGAAAACTGCTCACTAATTAAGAAAAGGATTAGAATGAAAACCTGTAGCCACTGCGGCCCACTAGGACAGGAGTTGGACACCCCTGATATAAAACTTAAAACCCTACTGACCTCCTTAATGGATTCTGTCCACTGTCTAGATGTCAATAGTGATGAGTCCACTGTGACTCTCAAGTCCTTCTCATAAGGTGTATTTTCAAGCTTCACACTTCCCACTGTGTGTTCAAACCTAACATTTTTACTTTGTAGTAAAAAGTTCATTATAACAGAGGAATATCATAATGTCACGCTTTATATCAAAAGCTTTGGACAGATGGCCAGAGATGAGAGAAAAATAAAAACTCCAGTTGATGGGATGTTGGAGAAAACAAACCTATAGGGTTTCCAGTATCAAAAGTCCACCAAGTCCCCTCTGGGCATATGACCTTTGAATGTGTCACCGTTAACAGGGTACTCTTTTGGAGCTCTTTTCATCTTCCCCATCATCACAGATGGCTGCCGTGTCATTAGACCATAGAACAACACTGATGACAGGAAAAATGAAAGCATGCAAAAGTAGTGATTGTTGACTAGTCTATAAAACAACAAACAAAACTGTACTTTATGAAAAGAGTCCTTGAAGACATGTAGGTGAAGTTAATTGAAAATTCTTAACTGGCCCAGTGTGAGTGTGTGCATGTGTGGTCCTTGTGATGGACTGGCATCTCATCCAATGTTACTTTGGCTTTGATGACTGACTTTCTGACAGTTCTTTTGATTTCTGATTCCTTCCTGTCTGCTCCTTTTTCATAATTCCGCATCTCTGGTTGCACTTAGACACATCTTCTTGTAGGTGCTGTCTTTCAGCCATTTTATTAGCACAGAAGAAGTCTTCCAACAAGACTTTAGAAACTGTGCTTTCTGTCCCATATTGATTTCATTTCCTGATTGCTACATTTGGCTTGATTTTAATCAATCAATCAACATTTATTTATATAGCACATATTCATACAAAAAAAATTTAGCTCAAAGTGCTTTACAAAATAAATAGAAAAATAGAAGACACAATAAAAAATAGTCAACATTAATTAACATAGAATAAGAGTAAGGTCCGATGGCCAGGGTGGACAGAAAAAACAAAAAAAAAACTCCAAAGGCTGGAGAAAAAAATAATATAAAATCTGTAGGGGGATTTTACAAAGATCATAACATATGTGGGCTTTTTCTAGATACATTTTTTCCTGAAATACAAATTGTACGTTTTAGGCAGATTGTAGTTCAATGTGAGTACGTGATTCGCTCAGTCTAGTGTGGGTTCCAGACTTACATCCATTCCCTGCAACTATGTGTACACAAAATAAATCTATGAGTGAAGGAATTAAAACAATGTCTAGTCTGTTATCAAGGACCAGCTCTCGTTCATACCTGGCAACCAACCACTCTTTCAAGAGGACCCTTTACAGCATAAGAAAAGAGGAGGTGCCATTCAGTCCATCATGTCTAACAGCTAAATTGTCCTAATATTTTGGAGAGACACTTTATTGTTATGAAGTTGTCAAGGCTTTAGCTTCGATTGTAGACATTGGACTTCAAACTCAGGCTGTGGGTCACTTTTTCTACCTGCCTGTGGAAAAACTAAACAAATCTGTCTAAATATATCTCAAATGTTGTAAGACACCTTGCATATTTGTCTTCTAAAATAAGTGAATGTAGATGTACATGTTGTCACACATGTCTGCATGGGAGGCAGCTAAAGGGCTTAAAAGAAAGTAATTTCACATCAGGCCAGGGGGTGGCAGAGTTCACCAATCCTTTCTCTTGTATCCTTGCAGACCAAAAATGTGAAATTCTGCCTGGAACCAAGGACACCACTTCCAACTCAGATGACATCACTTCCGGTCCTAGGGCATGATGACATCACTTCTGGTTCTGAACCCAATGACATCACTTCCAGTTTCAGGCCCGACAACATTACTTCCCCTGACTGACCTTAAAAACTGCCATTTTTTCTCCCGTTTGGCAGTTCTGTACTGGACTCTTGCCTGTAAAAACTTTAAAAGCCTACTTTACCATTTTTTTCAGCCATATTTCTAGTATACGGTGTCAAGGTGTTTAATTTCACAATGTATACGTCGGAAGTTTGGTCCAGATTCCCATCAAATTATTGTTGAGTGAAATTATTGAATTCAAAACAAAGTGTTTCACCTTGCAAATAAAAATTGTAAAACACATTATGTTTCACTTCACATTGACACATTTATGGCTCTTTTGAAGTGAAATATATTAATTGTCTCTGCTCCTTCTTAGAAAACTTAGAAAGTTAAAGCTTTATGTTAACTTTTATTAGTGTTTGCTTAAGCAGAATAGAATACAATTTTCATTCATAGCTATAGAGTATGGTATAGTCTTTACCCCCTGTAGTTAATATGAAATAGAAATTTCTTAGCTCTATTTGTGAAACAGGGTGCTAATTAAGTCAGTGTGTGTTTAGAATTGGCTCATAGCCAGCATGGACTCAAACACCCATTTGCAGTTTTTAAATGGGATAGGCATACAGTTTTCTGACTGTTTAGAAATGGTTCAACTGTATGAGCATGAAACAAGAATGAAATAAGATTTATGATAATAAATAAATAAATTTGTTTCTCCCTAAATAATAAAAACCATCATTTAAAAACTGCATTTTGTGTTTACTTGTGTTATATTTGACTAATGGTTAAATGTGTTTGATGATCAGAAACATTTTGTGTGACAAACATGCAAAAGAATAAGAAATCAGGAAGGGGGCAAATAGTTTTTCACACCACTGTAGATAGACAGATAGACAGATAGATATTAAAGGCACTATATACTAGATAGATAGATAGATAGATAGATAGATAGATAGATAGATAGATAGATAGATAGATAGATAGATAGATAGATAGATAGATAGATAGATAGATAGATAGATAGATAGATACTTTATTAATCCCAAGGGGGAATTCACATTTAAACAGAACTTTTCTTAAACAAGAACATTTCTTTTCTTTGCTATATCAATTTTTTCTTTATTTTTCTGTGAATTGTTTTACCTTGAATTTTTACAAAAGCTTTAAAAAGAAGATATTTTGTCTGTGCAATTATTTCAACACATTAAGCTATTTCCAGAATCCCATGAAACATTATTGTGTTTTGCCTGTAATTTAGTAATTAAATAAAGATCTCAATAGAGAAAAATCCTGTCCTGTATAACTGTGTACACAGACGTGTATGCTCCCCACTTTGACAATTGAGATCATAATCCTCCTTGATTCCTCGAAAGGCGGTAGAGGACAAGGACTCTTCAAGTTTCATGAAGCTTCATGTTTCTTTTCTGTCTCTGATGCATCTTCAGGATTGCAATGGCCAAGACAGTCATCACAATATTTTACAGTTCCTTACAGATTCTTGAACACACATGTATCTTCTGTTCTTGTAGTCACTCACATTTCCTTTTTCTTCAACAGGCAATGCGGTTAGCTGGAACTAAAAAAAAAAAGATGGACTCTGTCTATGCTATGGTCCCGCAGATGCTCTTTGGAAACACATAAATCCAATATGCATTGCCAATTTTTGGTCTGTCCTAATGAAATCTAACAATTTGGCCCTTGAACTATTTGTCATTTATGCGTAATATTGTTCTGACTGGGAGCCCGTAAGCCCCAAAAGCACTTCCAAAAATACCCACTAGAGGGGGAAATCACATCAAAAATCCCAGCTAGATACAAGATAGGTTAAGTAGAATCTTTATAAAATAAAAGCTCCATAGAGCACACAAGACAAAAAGGAGTTGACTGCAAGGGCAATCCAAAGTGAACAAATCTCAATACACAATCGAAAGTGAAGTAAAAAAAAGCAGAGCAAAATGGTCAAAACTCCAATGAAGTAAAGTAGCAAAACCACAGCAAAAAACACAAGTAACACTCAACAAATCCCTAGCACATTCAAAATGAATTGCCAGGAACTGTGGCTTTACAAGGCAGAGGGCAGTTCCTGGTGGTGATTGGCAGGTGGGCACACTACTTGAAGGACCACCCACAAAGCACAAGGAACATTACACAGGCATAGAAAACAAAGCAGACAATAAACAAAAAGAACATTAGCATGCATCTACGACTTAAAATTGAATGCAAAAGGTATAAGACAGTGGAGGAACCCTAGCTGAGATACAGTATAATAACTTCTGTTGTATATGGCAAGGAGGTATTCTCATTTAATCAAACAAAAAAAATTATAAAACATATAATTCTTTACATTTACATAGTGCTACTCAAAGCTCTTTTCTTAGTGAGCGGGGAGCTACTTCAGCCACCACTAATGTATAGCATCCATGATGTGACAACAGCATTTTTGTACCAGTACCCTCACCACATATTAACTATTAGGTGGTGAAATGGTGAGAGAGATGGCTAATTAGGGACAGGAGATGATTAGGGGGCTAGAATGATTAGGCCATGAAGGGCAATTTAGTATTGACATGGGAATACACCCTGCTCTTTACAAACAATGCCCAGGGATCTTTTATGACCACAGAGAGTCAGGACCTCATTTTTATGGCTCATCTGAAGGACTGATGGATCATGCTCCCTCACCTGGCCATAGGAAAGGAAGGCCAGCTGGGGAGCGGTGATATTCCCCTTCCATGCCAGGCAATGGACACAGAAAGACAGGGTTGGCGTCTCAGAAGCCACAGAGGGTAACTCTGGATGGGCTCGGATACCTGAAATGTCAGGAGAGTGGGTGACTGATTGGTATGGACAGAGCATCCCACCATACACTGGGTGGCAGCATCCCATCTATCGAGTCCCAGTATGGATTTCCTGTATGATAACATGGGAGATGTGGTTCCAGGGGCCTGCCCTGACAGGTTCTGTGGGAGCTGCCAGGGGGAGCTGTCGGATACTGATGACACAAGGATTATTGCCTGGCCCAGAAGTGTTTCCCAGCTGCAATAGATTAAGCTCCAGAAATAGTACGGTACTGAGTGTAAAGAAAGCCCTCCACTTGGCCCAGGAAGCTGGAGATGGGAGGTGGCGCACAAGGCTTGTTGAGAAGAGTGGAAGAAAAAGGAAAAATACACATGGAAGAGAAATGTTGGTACATGGACTATTCTATTGTATATTGCAAAGAGAAGCTTATTGAGGGGCATTTCCATATTAGTAAATTATTTTTTGCACCTAAGACTAGCTGTCTGGGGTTTGCGGTGCTGCTACTCCCCCACTGGCCACACTTTTCAGATTTGATTTTATCTAATTATTGTCTATTTATGGTTAGTTTAATATTTTGTTCTCTAGTGGTGGTTGTGAGCATAACCAACATGTGAAACTATGTACTGTCGATGTCACGTGGGCTGAGTGGGCATCCCAGCCAGGGGAGAAAAACGTTCCAGAGCTGGAAGCGATGGCCAGAGTGGATGGACAGACAGCCCACTGGATGAAGATGTCTCAGGGGACTCTTTATTCCCCCAGGATGTTAGATGGCAGTGGCCCTGGGTATCACTTCCAGGTCTCTCCGTCCATCCACCCCAGCTATCACTTCCAGGTCTGGAACATTTTTCTCCCCTGGCCAGGATGCCCATACAGCCCAGGTGGCATCTACAGTATCTTCATAGTAGACCATGGTGCTCTCCCATGCCAGTTTTCATTCAAGTTGTACCAAAGATTCCAAGAGTATTTTATTTGTTAATGTGCATAATTAATATTTTGTTTCAAATTGTTCTCAATTAAGACTGAATTGGGAGGCAAGAATACTCTCTGCTTGTAAGAGATGCTGGCAGACTCTGTGATTTGGTAGCTAAAGCACAGAATCTCCTTCATGTAACTCATGATGGCACTCAAGTAAGCTGACCATCCTGTGTTCCAAATGTGGGAAAAAAAATTATTGATACACCAATAGTTCTGTGCTTGTAAATCTCTTTTGAATAGTGTTCACTATAGAAAAGTGGTATAAAAAATTAAAGGCTGGTACTTGCTATCTTAAGAGCATTATGTAAATTTGAAATACTCACAAGGCAGAAGTGTCTGTGTAAAGCCTTCCATAGATAAATCCAGATATAAAGAATAATGGAGAGATGTAAAGTGAAGCACTGCCTGTTTTAACTTATCATTTACTTGTAGCCATGTGCCCAGCTCAGCACGTCCACCAAAACTGAGAGAAGTGCTACTGGAAACTGTCACGGTACAACATATTTTATTTAGAGGTGCACTTATGGAAATTCTCTGTGACGTTACACTTTCCTTATGGTTATATGTAGCTGTCATTCCACTTCGACAAAAGTGTCAATCACTGTTTCAAAACCCACAACTGTTTCCAAATGACATCTTGAAAGATCTACATTTTAAGAGAAAAAAAGATATCTCTTTACCCTTCAATGATCTCAGTGTGCCTCTATGGCTCTCAAGTGTTTAATCATTTAGGCCAGGTGGGGAGTGAAGGTAAGTGTCAGAACTGACAGGCACTCACTTTTTAAACCAGTTTCAAGGAAACCCTAAGGGGGCCTCTCATTATTCTGCAGATTTTGCTCAATTATGCCAATCTGCTTTTCTTTCCTTTAAAATTTCTTATACTTAAGAAATTTTGAACTGAAAAAAAAGCCTATAATCTCTTTTTACTGGCAAACAGTTGTGGGAAGCCATCAAAATATTTCAGATGCAAGTGGGTTTAGTGGTGATGCCTTTCTATGGTGCTTGAAAAAGGGATGTTTACTATCCTTCCTGCACAGTGGGGCATACAGATGACGGAATTGTCCCCCTTTTGATTTTCAGTGAATCAATTCATATTAACCCCCAACTGCCCAATTGGTTTACTGTGCTTTACGGAAAGTACACACCAACTTGGAAGTTTGCATATTTTATTTTTTTGAAGCTGATCAAAAGAAAGTCTTGTTAATGTCAAAGCTAAAACATTTGCTGGACTTCTATTAGGAAGTGAAAAAAGCGTGAATAATACAATACAATAAGATACAATACAATTACAGTGGGTGTAAAAAAAAAAAGGGTAAATACAATACAATACACAGAACAGAACACAAGTAATGCTCAGTACAATATACCGTATTTACGCATGTACCACGCGCACATGTTTTCCCGAAAATTTGCATTACAAAATCAGGTGTGCGTCATACACGAGGAAATGTAATCTGTAATGTTTACTTCTTCTGCTTGGGCTCGCTCGCTCGCTCTCTCTCTCGCTCGATTGCTTGTGCTCTCTGCTCGCGCTTTCTCTCTCTCGCTCACTCGCTCGTGCTCTATCTCTTTCTCTCGCTCGCTTTCTCTCTCGCTCTTGCTTTTGAATCAGTTTGGCGTCGTCATTCAGCATGGATAGTAGCAAGCATTTACGCTCCTTCACAGCGGGAGAGAAACTAAAAGTGATTTTGGAAGCAGAGAAGATAGGAAGTTGGGCAGCAGGTCGCAAGTACGGTGTTCCAGAGTCATGTGTTCGAGATTGGCGATGGAAGAAAGAAAAACTTTCGTCATGCAACAAAAACAGAAGGGCATTTCACGGAAAACGTGCCCTAAACGCTTCCTACACAATCACAACGCGCGTAGTATATGGGGCAAAACGATATTCGTGATTTTCTTTGTAAAAATTAGGGTGCGCGTCTTACATGACACGTGGTACACGAGTAAAAACGGTAATATAATATAATACAATATAATTGTGCAACAGAAATATTACAAGTACAGAGCCAAATTCAACAGTAGATGATATCACATAGGTGGCGCAGTGGGTAGCGCTGCTGCCTCACAGTTAGGAGACCTGGGTTCGCTTCCCGGGTCCTCCCTGCGTGGAGTTTGCATGTTCTCCCCGTGTCTGTGTGGGTTTCCTCCGGGTGCTCCAGTTTCCTCCCACAGTCCAAAGACATGCAGGTTAGGTGCATTGGCGTTTCTAAATTGTCCCTAGTGTGTGCTTGATGTGTATGTGTGTGTGTGTGTACGTGCCCTGCGGTGGGCTGGCACTCTGCCCAGGGTTTGTTTCCTGCCTTGTACCCTGTGTTGGCTGGGATTGGCTCCAGTAGACCCCCCTGTAGTTAGGATATAGTGGGTTGGATAATAGATGGATGATATCACATAATACAATTTGGATTTGTTTAGAGTCTTGTAAACATCAGCCATCAAACTGCCTCCCCCTATTGGTCATTCCAAGCTGAGTCAGCTCTGGGCCAGCCAATAAGATTGGTGCATATTGTGATGTCCTTTGCCCTCCACCCAGCACGATTCCCCTTGGGCTTCTAATAGTTCATGTGCCCAGTGCCAGTGGTAGAGACCTAAAAAATATAAACGTGAAAACCAGTGATTCACTATTTGCAGTGGTAAAATAACAAAACTGTAATCAAAAGTCGATGTAAGTGCTGTATTATCAGTAAAAATAATCAATGACATCTTAGAAGAATCAAACATGTCAGGTTATTTTCTAACCCGCTTAGTCCAGACCAATCAATCAATTGCAACTTGTGCAGAATGCAGCTGCTAGAATCTTAACTAGGAAAAGAAAATCCGAGCACATCACTCCAGTTTTGATGTCACTACACTGGTTACCCATGCCATTCAGAGCTGAATTTTAAATACTGCTAATGGTTTACAAAGCCTTAAATAATCTGTTCCATCCTACATTTCAGAATGCCTTTCACCTTACACTCCAAATCGTAACCTTAGATCTTCTAATGAGTGTCTGCTTAGAATTCCTAAACTTATAAGAAGCGGTGAGGCCTTCTTCTGCTGTTATGCAGCAAAAATCTGGGATGGCCTACCAATAGAAACTCACCAGGCTAATACGGTGGATCACTTTAAAAAAACTGCTAAAAACACATCACTTTAACAAGGCTTTCTCATAGCTTCATTTTAGGTTAACCCTGATATTCTGTACATGCATTGAATAATCAACATTCATGATGGCTCCACAATCCGTACTAACCCCTACTTTCTCTGTTGTTCTTTTTGTGGTTTTCTGTGGAGATGATCTGCGTCACCACCACCTGATCAGGGCACCGTGCAGTCCCTAAATCGATGGATTGAAGGACAGATGTCCATATGACCATCATTGTCTAATTCTTCCATGTGAAGCCTGTAAACCATGAGGACTGACTGAGGTCATTGATGTTAGGTAGAATGCCTAGAGGGGGCTGGGTGATCTCATGGCCTCGTAAACCCTGCAGATTTTGTTTTTTTCTCCAGCCATCTGGAGTTTTTAAAATTTTTTCTGTCCTCCCTGGTCATCGGACCTTACTTTTATTCTATGTTAATTAGTATTGCCTCATTTTATTTTTATATTTTTCTTTTTTCTCTTTCTTCATCCTATAAAGCACTTTGAGCTACTTCATTTGTATGAAGACGTGCCATAGACATAAATGTTGTTGTTGCTGTTGTTGTGTGGAGGGCTGGAGTCTATCCCAGCTAGCATAAG
The DNA here is from genome assembly GCF_016835505.1 of Polypterus senegalus. Lineage (NCBI taxonomy): Eukaryota > Metazoa > Chordata > Cladistia > Polypteriformes > Polypteridae > Polypterus > Polypterus senegalus. Next base: position 24,269,960 of record NC_053155.1, on the reverse strand, counting down.
GTACCACAAAGGAACAAACCCTGAAATGGGCACCATGAAATGGGTGAACACACACACATGCACACCAGGGCCAATTTAACAACACTACATGTCTTTGGACACTGGAAGGAAACTGGACCACCTGGAGGAAACCCAGAAACAAGGAGAACATCAAAACTCCACACAGGGAGGACCTGGGAAACAAACTCTGGTCTCCTTACTGCAAGGTAGCAGCACTACTATTGTGCCTACCAGTGAACAGTGAACAGAACAAGCAACAAGAAAGCAAATCCATTCTTTTTCCCTTTCTTTCCAGTAAAAATCAAGAAAAGAAAAAAGACTAAAAATATTTACAAAAAGACTCAATCCCACAGCTCATCATGTCAGCCTTTCTCCTATGCTCTAGGGCCATCTCCAAGTTCATGCATTGTTCATTTTCTAATGCTGAGAAACTTGTCCATGCTTTTATCACATCCCACATCAATTATTGTAACTCCAGGGGCAGGAGCCCCTTCAGATTTTATATCACACTTCCAGTTAATTCAAAATTCTGCTGCAAGAGTACTTATGTGAACCAGCAACAGTGAGAACCTAAGACCCATCCTGCTTTGCTTTCATTGGCTCCCTATGTCTTAAGGATTGAATTTAAAATTCTATTAATAACCTACAAAGCTTTAAATGGCCTTGCACCAGACTACATCAGTGTCATCTACTCTTATACTTTTATATCAGGTATCTATATTTCCAAACGATCTTTCATTGTACTGTACAGTGACAATAAAGGTATCTTGCTCTTGCTCTTACCTTCTGCTCTTGTTCACCCCAAGGTCCTCTGATTCTGGCCATCTTGTTGTGCCCCACACTGACCTGCACTCTGTGGGTGACAGCAGAGCCTTCAGCTTTCAAATGACCACCTGAAATTAAAGAGATCAGCCGACTCCATTCATTCTGTTAAAAAACAACTGAAAACTCATCTGTTCAGGAAGTCATTGAACTTAACGTAATAATCTGACATTTCTTTCAGTTTACCTCTCTGTCCCGATGCCCTGGATAATCTGTGTCTGTGTGTGTTATATCACAAATGATGTTATTTGTTTAGGCTTTCTTTGAATATTGAATTTAGTATTTTACTCTGTATTCTATTTGTTGCATTGTATATCCTGTATTTGTTTTTGTCGTGGCCCTGAAGTGCACTGCAGAAAAAGAAATTAAATCATGCAAAAACAGATCAGAAAACGCAAAAACAAATTGGAAACACAAGACGTACAGTGTAAATCAGAAAATGCACAATGTAATTTTTCTTGCGCATTGCATTTCAGGGCCACCGTATAATGCTGAGAGCGTGATGTCAAGTAAATGTTTATACGACACCAGAGTGTCGCTGGACACACATAGCCAACCAAAAAGCTATCATCTGTGACACATGCGATACTTGATTTTTTTTTTGTTAACACAATTTTTTTATTTGGCTGATTTTTGACCAAAATATATCTGATAACAAGGCATCAAGTTGATTCTGTTGTGCTTGCAGTGTGTGTCAGATCTCTACTGGATACTAGCCCATCTACTGGTGAAACCCCAGTCGGCTCTGCCACTGCTTTGACGGAGAGAGTGCTCAAAGTTACAAAAACGTTATCTTTTCTGCCAAAGTATATACAAACTAAAAAACGATAAGAGATCTTTTTACCTTTCAGTGTTCTTGCTTCCACCACACCACTCATTGAAAAGTTGGGATACTCTTTCTATTTCTTCGTGATTGATTTTTTGTCTATCCCTTGACTTGTGCTTTTCATGGCATTCCTTGGAGTGTCCTTTCGTCTTCATTTTGTAGGTTAGTCCACCATACTGACTCACCACAAGCCTGCCTTTCCACATAATAATAATAATAATAATAATAATAATAACCACTTCAAACACCACCAATGTGTAGCACCCACCTGGATGATGTGATAGCCGCCATTATTGCACGAGTACACTCACCACACATTAGCTATTAGGAAGTGAAGAGGTGAGAGATAGTTAGCCAATTGGAGAAAGGGGATGATTAGGGGGCCAAAATGGACAGGACCATGATGGGCAATTTATCCAGGATATCAGGATAAACGCTACTCTTCATGAAAGATGCCCAGGGATCTTCAATGACCACACAGAGAGTCAGGACCTCAGGTTTATAGCATGGCTCTATATTTACAGCACAGTGTCCCCATCACTGCACTGGGGCACTGGGGTCCACACTCAGACCACAGGATAAGAGTCTCCTGCTGGCCTCACCAAGACTTCTTCCAGCAGCAACCTAAGCCTTTCCTAGATGGTTTCCTGGCTTGCTTAGCTTCAGGTGGATGACCTCATCTGAAGTACAGGTGGTCTGGATCATTTAGCTACAATCAATGGAAACCCCAACAAGTGATCTCTATTAAACTAATGATGAGATTTCTCAAATGAACAGGCTGCACCAGTGGTGATGTAGAGGTGTCATATTAACCCTTTAAACTCAGTTCCATTGTTTTGGACCTGCCGGTGAGAATAAACATTGATGCAAAATGTTTTAAGAACTCCATAAAATAATTAATTTCTTCACTGCAATAATTGCCACTAAAATTCTGTATTGAATACTCTAATACCAGGTTAAAATATTTTTCTTTTTCCTCTCAAACATGGCAGAATTGATGTATCAAAGCAACATTTGAACCCAACTTCCTCCAATGGCTTCCTTGAATGTCCTGATTCAATTGTGTACAATCTGGAGGAATTTCAGTGTGTAAAGGGTAAGGACACAAGCCTAAGCTGATCACCCGTGATCTTCGATCCCTCAGACAGCAGGCACTGCATCAGGAACCGTCACTCATCAATGCCTGATATCACCACTTAGGCCAGGCCTGATTACTTTAGCAAACCTTTGTCAACTCTACAACACGGAGTTACATTCACAAATGCCACTTAAAACTTTACTGTTCTTAAAAGAAGCCTTTCATTAGCCATATCCAGAAGTGCTGTCGACTACTCTGTGCTTGGAAGCATCTGGGATGGACCATCACACAGCAGAAATGTGTATTGTGGTCAGACGAATTAGTATTCCACGTCTTTTCTGGAAGAAATGGACACCATGTGCTCCGAACCAAAGACGAAAAGGACCATCCACTGTTATCAGCAACATGTCCAAAAGCCATGGGCTGTCATGCTCTGGGGTTGTGTCAGTGCCCTTGGCAAACGTCATTTATACTTCTCCGATGGCAGCATTAATGTAGAAAACTATATTGAGATTTTAGAGCAACATAAGCTGCTGTCAAGATGACATAATTTCCAGGGATGTCCATGCTGTTTTCAACGAGACAATGCAAAACTACATTCTGCACACTTTACAAAAGCATGGCTGTGAAAGAAGAGGGTAAGGTTACTGAAATGGGCTGCTTATGGACCTGACCTGTCCCCAATAGACAATGTGTGGAGAATTTTGAAATGAAAAATTCGAAGATCGTCCTGTACTGTTGCACAACTTATGACGTGTTTACAGGGAGAATGGAACAAAATAACACCTGAAATGCTTCATCGCTTGGTATCCTGAATGCCAAAATGTCTTTTAAGTGTTGTGAGAATGAATGACGACATTACAAAATGCTGAATGCTTTACCATCACAGCTGTTTTTTTGGAATGTGTTGCAGGCCTGAAATGCAGGAATGGATGAATATTAACAAATGAAATGAAGTTGACCAGACATAACATTAAATATCTTGTCTTCGTACTGTCTGCAATGAAATAAAAGTCAAAGGAAATTTAATTTTTGTTTTTTTTATTTGCATTTTCCATATTGTCTCAACTTTTTCTAATTTGGGGTATTTATATGCAAGATTGCGTTGGTTTGGACATGTGCAGAGGAGAGATGCTGGGTATATTGGGAGAAGGATGTTAAAGATAGAGCTGCCAGGGAAGAGGAGAAGAGGAAGGCCTAAGTGGAGGTTTATGGATGTGGTGAGAGAGGACATGCAGGTGATGGGGGTGACAGAGCAAGATGAAAAGGACAGGAAGATATGGAAGAAGATGATGTGCTGTGGCAACCCCTAATGAGCACAGCCAAAAGAAGAAGAAGATACAAAATAACTAATTCTTGAGAAATCAAATGTCTGCCCTTTATTTTGAGGTGTAGAACATGAATATTGAGTGAAGGATGAAGTTATAGCCAGTTAAATCAAAGAAGCAGAAAATTGACCAAAATAAGTTTAAAGGGTACAAAGCAGTGAATACTTATGATATCAATTACGTTGTGTTTTATATTTGTCATTAATTTGACAAAATCTGTTTTCACTTTAACATTAAAGGGTCTTTCCCTGCTGATCAGTGTCAAAAAGCCAAATCAAATTCACTTTTATTCATTGTTGTATAACAATAACATTTAAAAACGTCCAAGAGAGTGAATCATTTGTATAGGTACAGAATGTCTATATGAATTTGTATATTTAATTCAATGTTCTGCATTTTATCAGTAATGAGTTTGACAGCCTTCATAACTAGAATATATTAAGTTTGATTATGTAAAATGTCAAAGGGTATCCTGTTATTCCTTATATGATAAAGAGTATGGTTATGTGCAGGGCCTTATTAAGGTGGGTGCTATTTGATGCTGCAGCATTAGGCCCATTCCTGAAATAGGCCCAGATGAAAACAGACAAGAATTTTCCGGAAGCTGAACAGTTTTCCTTTGCTATGTTAACCTCAAAATAATTCTTAGAATGAAATTTGGAGTCCGACTTTCGGACGCCTAGACACAGCGTCACTTATTACACAGTTACTATTGTTCTTTGCACTGTGACGTCGTTGTGTTTATTATTAACCGAAGATTTCAAGTTAATGCTATCAATTTTACGTTAAAACAGTTTACTTAGTAATTTAGCTGCGTTTTTTGCAATATCTTGGGGATTCTTGCCACTTTATTATTGTTCGGTAAATGCCACGTAGTAAATTTTTCACCTTGAAATTTAGTTGCATAGCAAAAATCGATGGCAATTTAAATGGTTATCTGTAAAGGTAAAACTAAAAGCCAGCCCGTGGGCCCAACATGGATGTTTAGAATTATTAAAATCCTTGACTGGATTCTGGTCTATTATGAAATTTAAATCGTGGACAAATTTTTACCCTCAAGTGCCTGAACCGAGTCACTTTGACTCACTTTGACCCAATGTCTCTGCAAATTAATTTTTTCTCACTCTGTTTCATAAGAGAATTGTGACATTTTGTGTATTTCATTGTTAAGTTTTCTGCATTAAGTGCACTTTTCAGACAATTGCTATTGAATGTTGATGTTACATAGTTTGATGTTAATCTCGAGTTGTTACGATCCTACGTCGTTATTATTATTCATGTTCAATAAAGGCTGGCTGGTTGCATTGCAAGCAATTAAGGCTCCTTGGTTGGTCTGAGTGTGCATGTATGGTGAGTGTCTAACGCACAGGCACTAATGCCAAGAAAAAATAGGCCTTTTTTGCGCTGCAGCATCAGGCCCAATTTCGTCTTAATCCGGCCCTGGTTATGTGTTCCTATCTTGGAACTGATCTTACTTGATCTTACAACCTCATTCAAGTCAATTCCAAGTGTTCATTCTACAGTATATACTATAATATTCTATGCATTGCTTATGGTGTATTTTTCTCCATATCCTTCTTTATGTGGGTTTTTCCCCCTGGCCTTCCAGTTTTCCTCTTACATCCTGAAGTTGTACAAGTTAGATTAATTAAAGCTTTCAAGCTCTTCAGATGTGGCCAGTGTGGATATATACTGTAAATTAAGGTGCCTTGCAGTGGATGAGCACTGGATGATTTTTCTTTTTGTATGATACTGTTGGGATAATTTGATATCCTGTGATATCCTGTGATCATGTATTAGAGCAATCAGGCTTGAAAACAGAATAAATGAATGATTCTTAAAGTCTTGAAATGTTCTTATTAAGTTCCGTTACAAAAAAACTCTAACATAACTCCATTACTTTACCTTCAGAGAGCGCCCTAAGAAATCCAAGGGCATTGATTTAATTGAAAAATGAATGTAAATGAATGAGATGTACTGCTATTCAAAATGATGAGGAAATAAAGTTGTACAATATTAGTCAATTAAATAAATACAGGCAGTAAAAGCGGAGTCATTAGTCATTCTGTCAGAATGCAAGCTCAGGTGTGTGGTTTCCAGATGAAGCATCTTAAAGCAAAGCAGATGACCGCCACAGGGGAATCAATTCCCAATTAACTGGGCTAAAGAATCCCATTTAAATGGAGTCTTTTTATCCCATATTATAGATAAAAAAGTTGCCTTTTAAGATATGGCAAAAGGGATTGCTCTCTGAGAAAGTGCGGAAATGATACAGTCAGTGCAGGACAAGGCTTTTTAAAGGGCAGAGTTTATTAGTAAGTGAAATAGCCTATTAGGTTAGAGCATGTTATATTTGTGCTCGGGCGTTGTTTGCTGATGAGTCTAATGTGATGGAGCCACTTGCAATTTCCTTACAAGTCTGCCCAAAGTCTAGATTAATGTATTCCTGTCTACTGAGAGCTGACATGTGAGGCTCCTTCCCTTTTTGGCATTCTCATAACCTTCACCACTTTAGAAGGACCTTGATGTCTTTTAGCAATATGTGACTAAGGCTTAGAGTAGACTAAAATGTATACACTACAGCATATTCTGAATTTTATGACAGTATCTTTAATCATCAATTAGTGCATGCTGCTTTTTGATTTAATTTTATTTTGACTGATGTAATGTTCTCTGTAAAGCATTTCTATTCACTTGCAATACAGTTGTGTCGCATAATGCATAGGATGTAATATTACATGATTAGACAGATATTGTTCAAGTGCTCTTTTCTCATGTTTTATGCTACAACAGCTAATGTTTAAACACCTGTTTTCCTGGTTCTCTGGTGCAGCGAGGGTGAAACTTTATGTTACAGTGCCCTTCATTATTGGTATGTATTAAGCTTGATTACGTAAAATGTTAAGGGATATCCTGTGATTCCTTATACGGTAAAGGGTATGGTTATGTGTGCAAACAGTGAGCAAACAGTGTGCATGGAACAAGCGATAAGGAGACAAGTGTGTGAGAAAGACATATAAGCGTTTATAGTTATTTCAGATTTGTTAAATAAAGTTTTCTTGCAGTTCATCACCCTGTCGGATTGGTTGTATTTAAAAGTAAGTAAGAAGATGTAACAAATTGGGCAATGAGACGTGTTCAGTGCACTTAACGCAAAAGTAATAATGACTCAAATAGAAAAAAATGTCAGAATACGAAGAATCCAAGAATGACTTCAGTTCTTACCTGGAATGGTTGGAGCTCTGGATGATAGCAAACGACATGCCGAAAGATAAGAAGGCCTTTGCTTTGCTGTCTATGCACAAACAAGCACTGTCATAACGTGGGGAGTGTGAACGTAACTGAGATAATAAAACTGAATAATAATAAAAAAACAATGCTAACTTTTACAAGTACCATAAATTTACATCGGCTATTAGAGAGTCAAATCAAATGTATTTTTTAGTCTATAATAGTAAGAATAAGAGCAGCTCACTACTCAATGCAGAGACACCCGGATTTGAAACGGAGACGTCTTGATTACAAGTCAGCAGTTCTTACCACTGCACCACCCAAGTGATCGCATCAATATGGTGTCAATGTCATACCTTAACTTAAGTTCTTTTGCTACAGTTATATTCTTGAATAAAAGCGCACTTGTTTTGTTATACACGTAACTTTTATGAAAGTGTCCATTTGATATTTGGACTTCAATCTTCACACATTATACAATTCATGTCTACATTTTGTCAATTATTACTAAAATATGAAAAACTTTTCTGTTCTAGCTATGTGTTCGACATTTCTTGCATTTCTTTCATTTCCTGTCATCCTAAATTTACATAGATCGTTGTAAACACAGAACACACATGAGATGCATGTGTTCCAAATATGATATACTGTATTAATTACCCTATACAGCTCCAGGTACCTCACAACCAAATAAACAAGACTTGACCTGGGAGAACTTTTTGCCCTTTCTTCGGAGATAGGGGGATGGGATTGCAGGCTGTTTGCTGCTTGTGCTGATCGACTTATTTGCAAAACAAAAGACGCTGATGGATAGGTGCGCAGGAATTTATGAGTTCTTTCATTGGCTTCAGGGATTCTAGAGTTAAAAAATTTAGTCATTCCAGCTACTCTAAGTACAACAACATATGCAGAGCTGAAAGAATCGCGGTTAGTACTTTACAAACCACAGCCTTTCATTATAGTGGAGCGGGTCCATTTTTATAAATACAACCAGTGTGATCAGAAAAGTACCATTCAATATGCCGTGGCTTTGAAACAGCTGGCAGCAAACTGTAATTTTGGGACTTTTCTGGAAGAAGTGCGAAGTCAAACAAAATGACACCTTTTATTGGCTAACAAGAAAGATTACATTATGCAATCATTCAAGGAAACTCAGGCCCCTTCTTCAGGCAAGATGTAATACAGAAACCACGACACCAACACAGATACAGCATTGGAAAACATTTAAGTGAGACATCTTAGATCAGGGGTGTCGAACTCCATGCCTGAAGGGCCACAGTGGCTGCAGGTTCTCATTCTAACCCTTTTTCCTAATCAGTGCCCAGTTTTCACTGCTAATTAACTCCTTTCATTTTAATAGCCCTGTTTCTAAGGATTCAGCCCTCTGAATTGATTCTGTCCTTCATTAAATGGCAGCCAAATAGAAATGAGATGTGAAACGAGCCAACAGATGACCAGCTAAATTGGGGTTACAAACTCCAACCAATTTCACTCCAACCAGTTTCTTAATAAGAAGCAAATTTTTGCTGTTAATTAAACCCATTATTTAATTCCATGGCTTGTTGCTGCTGTCATTCTGCCACAGCAGAAGTGTTGAGCAGGGTTGTGGTGGCTGTGTGGCATTTGTTGATGAAGAGAGATTCACTGATCTTGACTTTGCCGACAATGCTGTGATCTTTGCTATGTCAATGGGGGCTCTGATCAGGGCTCTCGAGAGACTGAGAGAGGAGTCTGAGTGTCTGGGCTTGCAAGTGTCCTGGATGAAAACCAAGATCCAGGCCTTTAATGACCTGATAGGCACAGCCATCAGCAGTGTGTCTGCCTGCGGGGAGAGTGTCAACCTTGTCGAGAGGTTTACTTACCTCAGCAGTGACATTCATACCTCTGGTCATTCTTCCAATGAAGTCATTAGATGGATGGAAAGAGCATGGGTGGTCATGAGGTCTGTGTCTCTTCTGAGAATCCTTGGGTACTGCTGGTTTGACTTTGTGTTGCTCATGGAGTCCCGAATGAGGCCCATTTACCAGCATTTTGAGGGAGCATCAGTTACGGCACTATAGCCATGTGGCTCAATTCCCAGAGAGTGATCTGGCTGACAGGATCCTCATTGTCGAGGACGGACCCGGCCATGGGGATGCCCACATAACACCTGCCTGCGGCATGTAGAGGGTATCACCAGGAAGTAGGATTGGATGGCGTGTCTGCCCTGGGGCATTGCCAACCAGGATCCCAAGCTGTTTCTTCGTATGGTGGGTGTGGCAACACGCTGTACCAGTGCATGCTCCCCAATGGGTTGGTGATTTTGGATTCCATTCATTGTTGTTACATCATTTTCTTCTCAATGAATTATACACTGTTACCCAGTAAAGATTTTCCATTTCGAATATTTCATTCATCGAGATCTGAAACACCTGGAGCACAAGATAAGTGACTTGTGAAGGGTCTCCACACTGCCAGAGATGTACACCAAGATAGTTGGTTCTTATTGTGTGTCCATTGATTGTATATTAGATTTTGGCTCCCTTCAACCTTCTATTGGTGAGCAGAGTTCATTATAATGAATAAATGGATGAATATCTTGCAACAAAGAAAATGCTTCATTTATTTAAAATTTCAATTGTTTGCTTCTTTTTTTCTATTTGGTTTTTTTTTTATTAAGTTTTCAGTATAAACATTTACTTTTTTGTTTGAATATAAAGGTGCACATTCTCTAGATGGTCTCACTGCCTGTCACTTTTTTGAATGAAACCTCTATAAAATAAACCCTAACAAGACACAGTCATTTCTTATGTGGTCTATTGATAGATAAACTTGGAAGAGTTCAGAAAATATTATTATATAAAAATACACAATTAATTGTAAATATTTTGAATAAGTGGCCTAGAAGTGAGGCAAAATGGCACCCTATGAACTTTAAAGGGTGACCCGCTTGCTGTTGTACAGTACCAGCTGAATAGAAGTTGATGAGCTATGCTGGATATAAATAAATAATGTTAAGAAATAAAAAAAAAGTTATTGTATGCTGTAGGAAAAGGAAATAAAAGCTTTTAATGGTTTCTTAGTAACAAGCTTTGGTAACAAAGAGACTAAACTTTATACAGTCAAAAAGCAATAATAAAATATAAATGGAAAGCACCAGTCTGCAGCTCAGGATGACAAGGCAATACTAGGTAGAAACTATTGGTAATTCTGACATGTACCAAATGTCATGTCAGTTTATTTTGTATAGAACCATTCAAAGAGTAACACAACTATAATAAAACAGTAGCAGGTAAAAGACATTAAAAATTGAAGAATTAAATACATGAATGCCAGTTTAAACATGGAAAGGTTTATTACCTATCATCTTATTTTCTAAATACCTTTTTCATTAGCTTGTCGATGACAGCCAAAGCATATCCCATCAGCAAATAACACTAGATGGGATCTCAGTCCATCATAGCACACACTAACACACTCACTCTCTCTCAATCATTTATCCATCGGATTTTGTAAACTTAATTCTTTGGGTTGTGAGAGGAAATATATCCAAAGAAAACTCAAATAAACATGAAGAAACTCAGAACATACAGAGATTGGACTAGTATTCAATTCCTACTTCCTTGGGGTTGTGGGATAAGAGTAATAATCGATGTATCACAATGCCCAGACTGGCACATTCACCCAATCCCGAACCTGATTATTCACATTTCAGGATCACATGGAACCAGGGTCTATTGTGAGAATATGACGGGCAAGGCAAGAACCAAACCTGGACATAACAACTTTCCACTGCCAGGTGCACAGTCCCAATTACTTAAACGCCGGTGCCCCTTTCTGCCACTCCTCCCTGCTTACAATATTTCACTTTCTTTACTATATTTTGTTTTATTGTTCATTCAAGACCACAACTTCATATTTTCTTTCCTGTACTTGGATTCTGTTTTGATTTTTGATTCAGTTGTAATCTGGAGTGGTGCTGCACTAACAACTGCTGTGGATTGTGTTAATTATGCAGTAGCCCATAATCCACAGAAATGGACAAAAGACGCATATGCAGCAAGAGACCTTTTACAATCACGACTTATTGGTATTTCACAAATCTGTTGCCCTCTATCCAGGGTTATTCACTGTATGGAGCATGTTGCAGTTGTAAATAAATGAAGGTTCTTTCTGGAACCATCATGTGGATGGGTCTTTTGGGAATTAAAAATGGTTCCCCGATGGCATCGCTCTGAAGAACCATTCTGGCACAATTTTAAGAGTGTACCTGTCAGTTAAGAACAAGATGATGAGGCAACAGTGTATACATAATTATAAAAATTGAATGACTGAAGATGGTAGAACTGTTTCCTGGTTGCCTTGCCCTGATCTTGATTTCTACTGCAACAAGGAGATGGGGAAGTCAGAAATTAACATAAACAACTTGAACACTTGTACCTATTCTGCCCTGATGCAATGGTATAGTTTGGGGTGGTAGCATAATGATGTGCGGAATGTGTTCTTGAATGCCACCGAGTACCTTAGCATGCTTTCTATCCAAATTAATTCTCTTTTGATTGCAGTCTATCCTTTTTCAAGGGATAATTCACCACGTTACACAGCACATAACTTGTCACGATGGTATCCATGAACATGATGGTTTCCAGTCCCAATCCTCAATCCAACTCAGTGACGTTGGGATGAGGAGGTGTGGGAGGTTAACAACGTGAGTATGTGGTCGGAAAATGTATGTGATGCACTATGTACAGCATTAAAGAATGACATGTTGAGTTCCTCAAAGAATTCAGGCTCGAGCACAACTACAGTCGTGACTCGGTTAACAACGTCTCGACTAATGACATTGTGCTTTAAAGACAAAGCGTCCATAGAGATGCAATAAATTAAATCAAATAGCATTGAAATGCTGTTGTAGCAAGTCATATTACAATATTAATTTTTTTATTAGTGTATTATTATTACTGTATTTCAATGATTGTTATTAATTTATGTGATGTATGTATGATGATAATGTTAGGTTAGGTTAAGTTAGGGTGGGTTCTGTCATGTCATTGATGAAAATGACACAGAGGAACATGCCTACATGTTAGTGGCACTCAGCTAAGCATTCAGTGATTCAGACATGGCACCTTGTATCCAAAGTCAGACTGGCAAAAATTATATCAGACACAGAGGCATACCCCCACTCCTTTAATATACATCAACATGCTTAAAAACAGAATTGACTAACAACATACTGGTTGGAATCATATGCTGTCATTAAGCCAAAGACAACTGTAAGGCCTGCCATAGTCACTATATTAGTATGTAGGTTGCAGTGACAGCTTAAAATCAGCAGCTGGAAAGGGTAGGTGGCAAGGGACATTTGAAAGATTAGATGGGAAGCAACTGTAAACTGTCATCTTCAGTCCTCTGCAAAGATGGCCTATGGGATTGAAGTCTGTGATTTGGCTCAGCCACTAAAGGACAATCAGAGACGTGTCCTAAAGCCACTCCAGTGTTGTCTTGGCTGTATGCTTTGGGTTGTTGCCATGCTGAATTTTGAACTTTCACCCCAGTCTGAAGTTGTGTGCACTCTGGAGCTGGTTTTCTTTAAGAACTTCTCTGTATTTGCCTGCATTTATCCTTCCTTCAGTTTTGACCAGTTTGCCTACTTGCTGCTGAGAAGCACTCCATAGCATGATGCCACCACCACACTTCACTGTAGTGATAGAATTAGGCAAGGGATGAGCAGTGCTTGGTCTTTTCCAGAAATAATAATAATAATAATAATAATAATAATTATTGTATTAGCCTGCATTTATCCTTCCTTCATTTCTGACCAGTTTGCTTACTTGCTTCTGAGAAGCACTCCATAGCATGATGCCACCACCACACTTCACTGTAGTGATAGAATTAGGCAAGGGATGAGCAGTGCTTGGTCTTTTCCAGAAATAATAATAATAATAATAATAATAATAATAATAATTCTTGTATTAGCCTGCATTTATCCTTCCTTCAGTTCTGACCAGTTTGCCTGCTTGCTGCTGAGAAGCACTCCATAGCATGATGCCACCACCACCATGCTTCACTGTAGTGATAGAATTAGGCAAGGGATGAGCAGTGCTTGTTCTTTTCCAGACATAGTAATAATGATGATGATTATTATTATTCATTTTATTTAAAGGCATCTTTCATGGCACTCAAAGACACCTTACAATAAGTAAAAGAAAAATTCTTACTAAAAACAATTAAAATGAAATAATATTATGAAAATATGGTCATAAATTTAAAACAAACCATGTAGTCAAAAAACAAAATTAACTTTGAAAAGATAAGTTTTAAGTCTAGATTTGAATTTGGGGAGTGAATCAATGCTTTGGATATCTTAAAGGAAAGACTTCCAAAGACAAGGAGCAATGAAACTCAAAGATTTGTACCCCATGGTAGATAAACAAGCTTAAGGCATAATATTGAGATTTGAATAAGAAGATCTATAGGTCCAAGCGGGCATATAAATGTGTGACACATCTGAGAGATAGAGAGGTGCCAGATTATGAAGAGAGTTGAATGTTAATAAAAAAATCTTGAAATCAATCGAAGCCAGTGGAGTTTACAAAGAACTGGAGTAATGTGTTCAATGGAGGTGGTGCTGATAAGAACATGAGCAGCAGAACAAGCTTGCAAGGAAGACCAACCAGTAAAGAATTATAATAATCAATGTGAAATATTACCAAAACATGTACAACGATAGCAGTAATATTAGGGTGTAAGAAATGGACGAAGACAGTTTATATTACAAAGGTGAAAATATGCAGACCAGGTAATATTATTAATGTGAGCTTTGTGTCATTTTGCTCGACTTCTTAATGTGCGCTTTGAAAGACAAAGTGCTGTCAATTATGGCATCCAAGCTCTTACCCTTAGAATAAGAAGAAACTACAGGACCATCATTTGTCAAGGAAAAGCTGTCAAGATTGGCAAGAGTAGATTTAGTACCAATGAGGAGAAGTTTTATCATTATTAAGGTTGAGAAATTTAGAGGAGAACCAGTCTTTTATTTCAGCAAAAACAATCAAAGAGAACGAAAGGAGGAAGGGTAGAATTCAACTTGGTAGACAAATATAGTTGAATGTCATCAGCGCAGCAGTGAAACTGAATACCAAATCTCTGAAAACTATTGCCAAGTGATAGAAGGTAGTGTGATAGTCGGCCAGGAACTACCTGTTCTACCGGGATGCCTGGAGGAAGGAGGGATCGGGAGAATGGCACTTCTTTTCCCTGGGCACCCGTACGTTCCTTGATCCCTGGAGGACAGCGCTTCCGGGACACTAGGAAGTGCTGACAGACCAGGGATGGTCCCCAGGGGCAGCACTTCTGCCACACTGGGGAGTGCTGCTGGAAGTTCATCGTTAGGCACCCAAAGGACATTGGGGCAAGATAAATGGGGCCGCCAGTGTCGGGTGGAAGAGGATGAAGCTCGGAGCAGAGGAGCGGAGGCGGCAAAGAGAGGACAGAATTGTTGAGAGGCCTGGACGGAGGGTGCTTGGTGCAGGGGCACTGGGTTGTGTGTGGGACACTTGTAAATAGGAATTGTAAATAAAATGTGTGTGGTGCTTACACCATTGGTGTCTGCCTGTCTGTATCGCGGCAGATCTTCCACAGTAGATAATAAATAAAAGAGGGTCCAAAAAAGAGCCAGGGGAATGCCACTGGTGACTGGGGTTGGCTGCAATCTAAAATTCCCAAACAGAACAAACTGTGTACGACTATAGAGATATGAAGCAAATCAAGTGTAGGAAATACCACTGATTCCAACAGGGGCTAATCTTTCTACCACAATGCTAGGAGAGACTGTATCAAATGCTGCACTCAGGTCAATCAACACCAGAATGGTCAATAACCCAGAATCAGCAGCCATTAGCAGATCATTAGTGATTTTAACTAAAGCTGTCTCTGTACTATGTAAAGAACGGAAACCAGACTGAAACTGATCAAAAAGATCACTATAAGTAAGATACACATGCACCTGTGCAGCTGCTGCTTTCTCCAGTATTGTTGAGAGAAATGGCAGGCTTGAATTTGGTCAAAAATTATTCAAATTATCAGGATCAGCACCAGGTTTCTTTAAAATGAGAATTATAGGAGCTGTCTTAAGAGCTGAGGGAACACCACCAGAAGAAAGTGATGAATATATAATGTCAATTATTAATGGGACAATAGAGGGCAGGCACATTTTTACCAAAGAAGTGGGAATTGGATCTAACTGGGAAGTACAAGGTTTAGATTTTTTTAATGAAGTCAGACATTTCAGGAGCAGTAGGGAGTGTAAAGGACAAAAGATGATTTAAGCAAGACCTAGCAGAAGCAGAATTAGAAGAATTGTGTAATATACTTGTCGATAATGTTAGCTACTGATGAATATTGTTAATTTTTGAATTAAAGAATTGCAGGAAAATAACACATTGTTCAGTGGAGTAAAGGTGAGGTGCAAGGTTATTAGGTGGCTGCAGAACCGAATTAACCATAGAAAACGAAGCTCTAGAAGTCCTTTCACCTAACCTAAACTGCTGACACAGCTCAGGGGCAGAACAAATAAAGGAAAGAGACGAAGGTTTTAACTCTTTTAGGGCTGATGTCAACTTTTGTCAAAATTCAGGGGTAGAGGACGGGGATCACGAGTAAACTGCAACAAAAATCACTCTTATGTTTTAGTTCAACTCTCTTTGCTAGAAGGAAAGTTACATAGCTTTGTTAATATAACCTCGATTAAATACGCGTGCATGAGTAGCAAAGAGCAAACAACCTCTAAAATGGCACCGACATCTGGCGAGAGTCCAAAGCGAATGTGCAAAACAAAATACTCCATGGACGTTTTACGCAGTTTCTTTGAATAGAACTCTGAGTTGTCAGACTCAAGAGTTTGATGCAAGTGATCTGGAGATGGTTATCGAAAATGAAAGTGAGGTACCAGCATCATCTGATTGGCCCCCAGCTCATTGTGGGGCTGAACACTTTCATGTAGCTGATGCACCTACAGCAGCGTTCACCTGGGAGGGCCACCACATATCGTGTTACACCGCAACCACCACCACAACCCACCTGCTGTGCGAAGACAGCCAGGCAGCAGACCCACCATGCATTCCTGCTGTCCATCGAGGTGCCACCACACAGCCACTGCCGCCAGAGATGACAAACATAAGCCAACAGCAGCCACGGCACGTAGCAAACAGACGTTTTATGTTGATTTATGTGTGAAATCCATTGCTTTGTGTGCTTTTCAGAAAACTGCGTTTTTTGGAAAAAATATTCAGCCCTCAAAGAGTAAGATTATCAAGTAGACTATGCAATCCATCATTATAATGGGGAACCAGTTCATCAATTGTGAGTAAATAATCTTTACATAGGAGATTAGCAATTCCACTCCACAGAGAAGGCAAGTGAATATTCTTAATGGTGCGAAATGAGATGGAACGATATTAGCTTAGTTTTGGGTAGTGTTAAATTAACATAAATGGATATTAGCGTATGGTGAGATACGGGCAGATCAGATGAAATACAATTAAGAGGAGTTACACCCGTGCAACCAATGCGATCAAGAATATGAACTTTACAATATGTAGAAAAATCAATATACTGCTGTACACCAAAACAGTCAAGGCAAAATATAAAATCCGTCACAATAGAGTTATTAACATTATCCATACGCAAATTAAAGTCGCCCACCAACATAACATGAGACGACATAGCACAGAGAGAAGTTAGAAAAAGACCCTATTAGTTTTAGGTGGTTGGTAAAGAGTGGAAAGTACAGTAGGAATGGGCCTACTGATTTTTAGAACAATGGACTCAACTAAGGTGTATACAGGCAAAACTACTGAAGATAATTTCCACCTAACCTTATAAATTATCACGAGTCCACCCCTCTACCAGAATCCCAAGGCTGCCTGATATAAGCAAACCCATGGGGGATAGCGTGATTCTGGTGTAAAACTCATTAACCTGCTTCCAGGTTTCCACAAGACATATGAAATCGTACTTACAATCTTTCAAAAGATCACAAACTAATGGACTCTTATTTGAAAGTGAACAGATGATAAACGTCCAGTAGCGATGCTGCTTACATCAGGCCTACCATTAACCGATCTAACCAGCTTAGCTAGCACACTATAGTTGGCAGCCGGGCCAGATTTCCTTGAGTGTCGACTGGTTGGAAGACCAAAAGGTTGGTGTCATTTCCAACAAGTCCCATGGTGGATGGATCTCCAACAGACATGTCAAATAATTTCCAAGTGATCGTGCAATTCTGGGGTGGCTAAATGGAATGAAAGCATAACCACAAAAGTTCACCTGCCATGTACTGGAGTAAGGGTGTAACAGAATGGAGTAGCAGAGAAATAATTATCCAAGAAATAATAATCCAAGGACATAGGATATTGAAGAGCAATGTTGCCATGAAGAAAAGCAGAATCCAGGAATGTTCAAAGGTAGTCGACAAGTAGTCCAGGTGGTGATCCAAACCAAGTATATCAGAAGTAGCATTTTAATCGTAGTGTATTCATTTGAAAGTGATCTACAGTTTGTTTTCCAGAGATGGAAATAAAATACCAAAGAAAATTTCAGATAACACCGGAGAGCAGTGGCAGCCAGTCACAACAGCGTTCACTCATCTGTGACGTCAGCGTCTAAATGTCATAGTGCTTAAAGTTCAGCAGAAAAGTTCAATTTTTCTCTCATCGGGAAAGACAATCTTTGTTGTTATGCTCTCACAGTTTTTTAAGTGGTGTTTGTCAAGCTTCAAGCGGTTGTTATGTGTCTTTTTCTTAAGAGTGGCTTCCATCTGATTGATGTAGTTCTGATTAGAATGTAATCCTAATGACAGGTTTTTCCCATCTTAGCAGAGGACTTCTAATGCTCTGTTAGAGTGACCATTGGAATCCTGGTCTCCTCCCTGACCAAGGTCTTTCTTGCCTGGTTACACAGTTCACCCAGATGGCCACCTCTAAGAAGGGTCCTGGTGGTTCCAAACACCCATTTCACCATTATAGAGGCCACAGTACTCCTGAGAACACTAAAAGCTTTAGAAATGTTTTTATCCCATTGTCCTGATCTATGTCTCACGACAATTTGATCACAGAGGTCTACACTAAGTTCCTTAGGCGTCATGTATTGGTTTTTGTCCTGACATGCAGCGTGAACTGTGGACCTTATATATACCATTTTGTGCCCTCGACAATGACCAATCAAATCAGTTTGCCTCAGGTGGACTCCAATCAAGATCTCAACACATCTCAAGAAGAATTAGAGCAGACAGGATGCACCTGAGCACAATGTGGAGTGCCACAGCGAAGGGTCTGAATACGTCTATAAATGAAATATTTCAGTTTTTAATGTTTGTTAAATTATCAAACCTTTCTGAGAACATGTTTTCACCTTGTCATTGTGGATTAATGAGTGCAGACTCTGCCATCGCAGTTGCGTAAATTCAGCTTTACTGTGTGGTTCATAAGATATAAAAGGGGCATTGAATTAATTTATTTCTATGACCAAATTTTCATAAAGCAGTCATTCTAAATTCCATGGAAGCCTTCATTTCTCTGGAGGTGCCTGTGAAGAGTCGATGTAAGGAGCTCTTCTATGTTAACACTGCAGATTACTTTTTCACTTGTAATTGACAAAGTAAAGATGGATAGGAGAAGATGGCAACAGCACACCTGTGGGACACATGCACACTTCTGATATTCTTCTTTCAATCTGTTAAAGCCACACAAAATCAAGTAGAGAGAATAGATTTTTCATTATAATTGGAAAAGTGAAAACTTTGTCTTTTTTTACCTTCACATGTGTTTGCCAATTTTCTACTACTCAAACATTTTCAATTTGTTACTTTTTTGGTGTTGTTATTAGTATTGTGAAGAAAGGGTTAACTGGTGTTTATATACTGTATATTGCAAATAAATCAAATAAATGTAGATAAAGAGTTGGGGCACCCTCAGACAATACCTGTATATTATAAGGTCAAAATAACAAACACAAGTTAACATGTCATGAATGCAACATTTTTCCAAATGTGTTCTTCCAATCAGACTAAAGAAATATGGCAGTGGTGCCAGTTAGGAAGTGAATTAGGCAGATAAGGGTGGATACAGATGCCCACGAACAAGAAGTAATGTCAGGAGCTGGTAAGATACTGGTTTCTGGATCAACAGGGCGAAGGAGAGGTGCTAAAAGACAGCGCCAACCCTTGGCTTGGCACAGAATTGCAAGTTGACAAGCCATGAAGTTGTCTCCCAGGCACGCGTGTGTGACTATATTTATTGTCATTGCATGTGTGCTTGGGAGACAGCTTAAGGTCTTGGGTAATGGTAGTTACCCACTAGACCAAGGGTTGGCATTGTTAGTGAATTCCTTCTCTCTAACTCCCTCTGCAGAACAGGAGATTGACAGGTGCTCGTCCTATGATGTCACTTTGTTTGTCCGCCCTCCTGGACCCACCCCCTCCTGCATGAAAGTCACATAGGCAGCAGTTTTCCATCTTAGGGGAGTTCAATCAGGAACCATGTCTGAAAAGACCTCTCTGTATTTATTGTGTGTTTTCTTTAATTTTCTTTTTTGCATACGATCATATAGAGTCACCTGGTGGGGCCCCAAACTTATAATTACATTGTCACTTTCTGGGTTCCGGGTTGCACAAATCCACAAAAGACTCTTAAAGAGTTGCACTACTGGAGGGGGATGAGGAAACTGTGTTTGAGACAGAACTGAAAGACAGAATGAGCCCCATTGGGGAATGGCTGTTTTCATCAGAGAAATAAGCACCTTTACTGATTACCACAAGACATACAAATTGCTTGTTAAGGCAACAGACATGCACTGGATCGTGCATCTTTCTTACTAGTTTTTGTATGAAAAGTGTGTTTTCTTTGCAACAAAACTATATAGCTATATCTTGAAGGAGAGAGAACAGCCATTTCTTCCATATATGACACAAGTGCTGATACAGTGGGAGCCATGTCAAACAGCTGCCTGGAGCATGACAGGTCCATGACAGGACCATGACAGGACCATGCACGATCCGTGCACGGAATGTGATCCCCCGCGATGACGCAGTTAACGATGCCCCGCCCCATAAACGCCCCCATGCGCTTTCTAAAAAGATGGTTGCAATGCTGTATAATCCCGCCAGATGGAGCATTGACTGCTTCAGTTAACTGCAGTGTCCAGGAAGCCCTATACCGTATCTTTAATATACTGTATAGGCAGTTCTTGTATTGTCAACATAGTTTCATAAATAGATGATGTGGTAAAAAACAACAACAAACCGATTAATAAAACAGATTTGTTAAATCACTCAATACACAACCCATGATGATTATGCTATTTACTATTAAATAATGAATTAATAAAACTAGTTAGTAAAATATTTTTATTCTAGACTATAAGTGAAGAAAAAATAAAGCAAGTTACAGTAGGCGGTTGATACGACAGCTTGCGTGCTGCAATGCTAAGAACTACTGATTTCCGATCCGTGCTATATAAAATCATCACATTCAAATATTAACAATTCCCACACACCCTTCCTACATTCACGACATGTGTACTTGTTGCAGTGTACACATCTCTCTGTGCTATGGTTCCTATTACACTGAATGAGCACCTGACATTGTACTTTCTTCCCTATATAAATAACATTCGAGTATAGCGTCTCCAAATAAATCACATTCGAGCTATAGCGCGTCTCCAAATAAATCACATTCGAGCTATAGCGCGTCTCCAAATAAATCACATTTGAGTTATAGCGCTTTTATGTGAAAACAGCATTGTCAGATTTGGGGGGGTGGGTCGTGAACGCGACTGAGAGAATGGAACTGAATTTAAAAAAAAAAAGCTAACCTTTACAATTATCATGCATTTACATATTCGTTTTCAAACAATATTGCATTATTATATAGGAGCTTCCCTGTCTGCCTATCATATAGTGCCTTTCCTTCCTACCTATCTATATATCTATCCCCTTAGCTGTTTTTTATATATCTATTATACAGTGCCTTCCCTGTTTATTTATATATCTAGTGCCTTCTCTGCCTGTCTGTCTTTCTGTCTGATTGCATATAGCGCTGAACTCACTGCTCTGTACTATTCTGTCCCCTGCATGTCCTGGAGTATAAAAGAAACAGCACCATACAGCAACATGTGTGAACTGGCAAGATCGGGGAAAAAACACGCGGTCACTGATTACAAACCGCAAGATGAATGAAAGAGACAATATATGTAAAAACATCATCGCACTAATGCAATATTATTTGAAAACGAATAGCGTCAGATCGGGGTTTGAATATGCCCGATCTGACGCTGTTCGTTTTCAAATAATATTGCATGTACTGTGCGTTGAAACTGCTTCACTGAATAAGATGACTCCTTCTGTAACAGCATCAGCGTGTATTCAAACCCGATCTGACACTGTTCGTTTTCAAATAATATTGCATGTACTTAACTATTTTAGAATAAAACATACATTTGATTTCAGTCAGTCTGTAAGAGCCAGTGTACATTACGGAAGCGTATTAGGGCCACGGTGAAAAAAAAAATACGGACACAGTGAAGAAAAAAATCTAAATGTCGAGATTAAAGTCGACATGTTGACTTTATTCTCGACATTTCCACTTTATTGTCGCCAATTATGTCGAGATTAAAGTCGACATTTCCACTTTATTCTAATAGTTTATTTTGTCAGTAGAATGTCGCAAACTAAACTAAATCTTAAAATGAATGTTTAATTTACTAGATTTTCTCAAACCCGTCATTAATTAATGTAGCACATTAAATGCTTTATATTAAGTGTTCCCGACCCAGTTAAGTTGTGTTTACACGGATTACTGTAGAAACGGAACACACGTGAAATGCGTGTATTCCAAATAATGATCTATTCTTTCCACTCTAAAACTCCACTTCACTCCCAGATAATCAATCAAGGCATGAGCTGGGAGAAGTTTGTGCACGTTTAAGTCGTTGGGGGGATGGAATAGCCGACTCGGAACCAGTGGTGCGCTGTCAGATCCGGAAATCTCTGCATGACAGTCTCGTGCACCTTCTCTTTTAAATTCTTGGGCAATTTGGCTTTGCCGTTTGTCCCACTCCAGTTCAATGTAACCCATGGGTCTCAATCACAAAATCAGCCAACACTGTAAACAGATGACACAACAAATTATATACTCTGAAACGTTCATTTGAACATTTAAAAATACAGTATATACAAAAACATAAATATAAAACAATCAACTATTATTGTTAAAGTCAGTCTGCTGTTCAGGATCAAGTTTACGGGCTTCGTTTAACGTTGAAGCACTAACTGCCAAAGTGCCACCGTGTGTGTGTGTGTGTGTGCGCTCCGGCATTCGTCAGGTTTGTCTGAGCTGGCTTTAACACAAACACATTTGCGCCAGCAGGACGAAAAAACATTTTAGCACCATCTAACAGTCAGTAATAAGGAGAAGTCAGTACATTCTCCGTTGAGATTTCTCACATTCCACTCCTCCTAAGTTTGTCTTTTAATGAAGTTCTAAGAAAACTAAGAAAAATATTTTGGGTCACTTAAGCACGAAATAGCACGGACGCAAATGATCAAGATTTTAATTGTTGTTGTCATTTTCTCAAACATGATTTTCCAACTTGGCGTTTATAAAGATTTAGACAGACTGAATTTAAGAATGCACCCCTAGTAACCTAAAAAACACACACACACACGAAGAGCAAAGCGGAGCTGCGATTCACACCTCAGACCGTCTTTTGTCTTGTAAATGAGGTATCCTAATTCACCTTCCAATCCCCACCAGCACACACACTCTTTGTCTGTACTGTACACTGTTGCTGTTTGTTAGGGCACTTGGTTATACAGAGTACTTTAATGTATAAAACACTTACTTCCTGGTTTGTTTTATTTTAAATATAGCTTATTACCTTATTCAGCAAAATAAACAATGTTATCTTTGTGTTAATTATTAACGTATTGATGTCTTTTAATTAAGGACAAAAATAGACCATGCGCTTGTGTTTAGGACTGCTGAACAGCTGTGTTCATAGGTTTAATCAACGATTTACAAGACAACAGTTAAAGCATTTGTGGATGAGAGGTGTGTGTGTGTGCGCTCCTGCATTTCTCCGTTGGCTTTAACACAAACACATTTTGCAGACAGGTCTAAAGAACCCCCCCCGCCAAAAAAACACACACAGAGCAATTAGCGCCATGTCATAGTCAGGATTCTCCACTGAGGTTTCTCACCTTCTAAGTTTGTGTTTGCTCTTTTGATGGAGTTCTTAAAACCCAAAAATTATTTATACTGAGAAAAATTATTATGGGTCACATAATCACAAACACAAACTAGCACAGATACATATGATCAAGTGTTTAACTATTGTTTTCATTTGTTTCTATGACCAGTAATAATATTAATAATAATTATTATTGTTAGCCCAACTCTTTGACTATTTAAAACAAAGCGTCTCCCATTTTTGCCCATTTACTGTAAGTAGTTGGTTCAAGTAAATGTTTTTTTTAAATACCCAAACAATCCCCCAACAATTAAAACACGCACACACGACTTTAGAAATAAAATGTATTCTTCCAAAACTAGTCAATCGCTTCTTAAAACCGTTCTCACCTCTCCGCCAGTGTCTTTTGTTAATCTAAATGTGCTGATAAAAGAAAAGCTGCAAGTAGCCGGCTATTCCATCCCCCGAACGACTTAGAACGTGCACAAACTTCTCCCAGCTCATGCCTTGATTGATTATCTGGGAGTGAAGTGGAGTTTTAGAGAGGAAATAATAGATCATTATTTGGAATACACGCTTTTCACGTGTGTTCCGTTTCTACAGTAATCCGTGTAAACACATTTTAAAACAGAAACGTATTTCATATTGTAGTAGTAAATGACAAAATGTAAGCATAAACTATATAATGTATGAAGCCTGAAGTCCAAATATCAAACACTTTCACAAAAGGAACAAATATAACAGAACAAGTATGCTTTTATTCAAAAATATAACTGCAGAAAAAAACCGCCTTAACATGCGACATTGACACTTGTTTATCGCGACTGCCTCCGTAGCGCAATTGAATCAGCTCCGACTGCGAGTCAGAAGACCGTGAGTTCGATCCTGCACCACTTTGTTTTGAGAAGTAAACTGCTCTTAGTCTTACTATTTTAGAATAAAAACATGCATTTGATTTCAGTGTGTAACAGTGTAATTTATGATACTTGTAAAGGTTATTTTTTTTATTCACTTTTCATTCTCTCAGTCGTGTTCAGGATCCTTCCCTACCCCCCATCTGAGAATGCTGTTTTCACATAAAGATGCGCTGTAGCTCTGCAGTGTACTTGTGACTGCATTCTCGTACCAATGCTTGCGAACTGAAGTGCCTGCATGCAGTTTTCGTGGCATTACACGTCTATTTTTGAGCATGCCCATGTGCTCAAACACAGGAACATATGTTGGTGTACAAGAATAAAAAACAAGTGCACTTTTATTCTAGACTATAAGTGAAGAAAAAATAAAGCAAGTTACAGTAGGCGGTTGATACGACAGCTTGCGTGGTGCAATGCTAAGAATTGCTGATTTCCGATCCGTGCTATATAAAATCATCACATTCAAATATTAACAATTCCCACACCCTTCCTACATTCACGACATGTGTACTTGTTGCAGTGTACACATCTCTCTGTGCTATGGTTCCTATTACACTGAATGAGCACCTGACATTGTACTTTCTTCCCTGTTTAAATAACATTCGAGTATAGCGCGTCTCCAAATAAATCACATTCGAGTATAGCGCGTCTCCAAATAAATCACATTTGAGTTATAGCGCGTCTCCAAATAAATCACATTCGAGCTATAGCGTCTCCAAATAAATCACATTTGAGTTATAGCGCGTCTTTATGTGAAAACAGCATTGTCAGATTGGGGGGGGTGATCGTGAACGCGACTGAGAGAATGGAACTGAATTTAAAAAAAGCTAACCTTTACAATTATCATGCATTTACACTGGCGCTTACAGACTGACTGAAATCAAATGTATGTTTTTATTCTAAAATAGTTAAGTACATGCAATATTAGCGTCAGATCGGGTTTGAATACACGCTCTTACAGAAGGAGTCAGCTTATTCAGTGCAGCACTTTCAACGCACAGTACATGCAATATTATTTGAAAACGAACAGCGTCAGATCTATTGAGGAATATTTCGGACAAAATGAAATAAATAAATAAATGCGTAAATAAATAAAAGTACTGTGAAATGTGAGCATAAATAAATAAATGTGTCATGAAATGAGAGCCTTAATAAATAAATATGTCATGAAATGAGAGCATAAATAAATAAATGTGTCACGAAATATGTTTTTCGTTGCTTATTTATTTATTTCATTTTGTCCGTAACATTCCTGCAAACCGTCATGAAATACGGCTTGAAATAAAACTGTCACTTTCACTCGTCAAAGTTGAGAGGGTGGGCTCTAACACGCCCTCTAGTTACTGATTGGTGAATCGATAGCACAAGAATGAATTAGAAAAATGCTTACTACTGCCGATGAAATGGATTCTGCTGAAGATATTACGTATTTCAGAGAGAGAATTGAAGATTTATCGGAAGAAATGACAATGTTGGCGGCCCTTTTAGACTCCGATATAGATTAAATTATTTTTGAAATTATCAAAGAACAGGTGGAACGGACTCTACTACACTCCAGTTCAGGTGACTCAGTTCCCTGCTCTGGACGTCCATCCTTTGACATTCCAGCAGAGTCAATAGAACACCTTCTGTTATGTGGTTTAAAAGTACGACAAATTGCAGATCTATATGGTGTATCGGAGAAGACGATCACAAGGCGAATGAGCCAGTTTGATATACGGTAAGCTGCAACGGCTGTATTAGTTTAGGTACTTTGACATGGAATGCTCAAAGCAGCTCCAACTAATATTTATTGACTCAGCTGGAATGTCAAAGGATGGACATTAATCTGGTCAGTTAAGTAGCAGAGGGGGTTGTTAATCAGTTTCAGCTGCTGTGGTGTTAATGAAATTAACAACAGATGCACTAGAGGGGCAACAATGAGATGACCCCCAAAACAGGAATGGTTTAACAGGTGGAGACCACTGACATTTTTCCCTCCTCATCTTTTCTGACTGTTTCTTCACTAGTTTTGCATTTGGCTACAGTCAGTGTCACTACTGGTAGCATGAGGCGATACCTGGACCCTACAGAGATTGCACAGGTAGTCCAACTTCTCCAGGATGGCACATCAATACGTATCATTGCCAGAAGGTTTGCTGTGTTTCCCTGCAAAGTCTCAAGGGCATGGAGGAGATTCTAGGAGACAAGCAGTTACTCTAGGAGAGCTGGAGAGGGCCATAGAAGGTCCATAACCCATCAGCAGGACCGGTATCTGCTCCTTTGGGCAAGAAGGAACAGGATGAGCACTGCCAGAGCCCTACAAAATGACCTCCAGCAGGCCACTGGTGTGAATGTCTCTGACCAAACAATCAGAAACAGACTTCATGAGGGTTGCCTGAGGTACCAAATGTCTACTGCGCCCTGTGCTCACTGCACAGCACCGGGATGCTCAATTGGCATTTGCCATAGAATACCAGAATTGGCAGGTCCACCACTGGCGTCCTGTGCTTTTCACAGATGAGAGCAGGTTCAACCTGAGTATATGTGAAAGACGTGAAAGGGTCAGGAGAAGCCGTGGAGAATATTATGCTGCCTGTAACATCGTTTAGCATGACTGGTTTGGTGGTGGGTCAGTGATGATCTTGGAGGCATATCCATGGAGCGACTCACAGACCTCTACAGGCTAGACAACGGCATCTTGACTGCCATTAGGTATCAGGATAAAATCCTTGGACCCATTTTCAGACCCTACGCTGGTGCAGTAGGTCCTGGTTTCCTCCTAATGCACGACAATGACCGGCCTCATGTGGCAAGAGTATGCAGGTAGTACCTGGAGGATGAAGGAATTGAAACAATTGAATGGCCTTCACGATCCCCTGACTTAAACCCAATAGAACATCTGTGGGACATTATGTTTCGATCCATTAGGCGCCGCCAGGTTGCTCCTCAGACTGTATAACAGCTCAGGGATGCCCTCATACAGATCTGGGAGGAAATGCCACAAGACACCATCCGTCGTCTCATTAGGAGCATGCCCCAACGTTGTCAAGCATGCATACAAGCTCGTGGGGGCCACACAAGATACTGAAAAGCATTTTGAGTAGCAGAAATTAAGTTTTTGAAAAAATGGACTAGCCTGCCACATCTTCATTTCACTTTTAGGGTGTCTACACAATTGAGCCCTCTGTAGGCAGAAAACTTTTATTTCCATTAAAAGACTTGGCATCCTTTTGTTCCTAAGACATGTCCTGTCGTTATTTGTATAGATATCCAACTTCATATTGAGATCTGATGTATCTAATGTGTTTCTTTAAAGTGTTCCTTTAATTTTTGTGAGCAGTGTATATATATATATATATATATATATATATATATATATAGAACCCCGCAAAGTTGCAATTCAGAGTTCGCGACCTTAGTTGTTCGCGGATTTTTCCTTAGAACCTAACTAATAATTGTGAGCGGAAACTGCAAATATTCTCTGCAATTTTTTATGGCTTTTTCGTGGCAATGCTGTACTGTAAAGAGAACACAAAGCAACTGTAGAGAAAAATGCGGCTTGGGATGGTGAAAGTAGCCAATCCAAGAGCGTTATTCATTTCTCCTAACTGCTGATTGGCTGCTGCCTTGTGATGAATCTCCGGCAGATGCAGTCCAGCATTCTGGCATCATAACAGTTTACTGCGTGTAGCTATCGTGAGTGTTTTGCTGAGTGTTCTCGTGTTTTTCGTTTTGATCTTCTTATACCCTAAGACGACGCCCAAACACCCTGCACCTTTGCTGTGCAATCATTATCTTCATTACATACCTTCATCATACTGCACAGCTAATTTCATCATCATCATCATCATCATCTTCAATCAAAATCATTCATTATTGTTGAGTACCCCTACATTTTACTATATTTTTATTAAATTAAATTAAATTATTACATATTTACCCTACTTATATAAAAGAAAACAACAGCGCATACCAAAGAAAACACGCAGTACATCAGTACATTTACATTCTAGCACTGTGGGAGACATAACAGTACAGTACTGTACAGTATACAGGTTTACCTTTACATTCTTTTTTTTAGGGTAATGTATTAAGCTGAGTTTGAAATGAAATGAAAGTGTTTTGGGGATATATTTAGTGTTTAAACTATAAAAATAAACATGCATAGGCATTTTTTGACCACATCCAAAAGTTTTTCATAATTCAAGGGTGCTCTAGGAACGTAACCCTGCGTATATATATATATATATATATATATATATATATATATATATCTTATATATAAACGTCTACGCATGGAAGTGTATGTGTCTATCTGTCCGGCCCTGAAGTGCGAGGCTACAGCATGAAGCTCAAGGAGCCGGCAAGGTGGCCCCAAGTTAACGAGTCAGAAGAAGAAAGAAGTACGAGGCTACAGCATGAAGCTGAAAGAAAGTGACTCTGTCGCCAAAGTGAAACCAAACTTGCCACTAATACACAAGCGAGGCGAGCACATCGGCAAAAGAAAGCCTTAGAGGAGAAAGAAACACACTTAGCCACTGATAGACAAGGGGGGCGAGTATGTCCGCAAATCGAATCTACAGATTTTTTTTCTGCCGATTTCAATAGTTTCTAAGAGCCCAGGTTTTTACAGCACAGGCTTAAACAGCTAGTATATATATATACTCCACGCTACTACTCCGCGCTCATAGTAGTAGAACAGGACAAGAATTTATATTGATAGCTTTCATATTCGAGGGCCTCTTTATATACAAAAGTTTTGGCTTTGCTATCAGGGGTGAGAATGTAGCTGTGATGTCTTTGCCAAAAATGTTAAAAGTTGAAAAGTTGGCAAGGTGTCTCTGTCCAAATGGAATTTTAGGTACGTTCCAATGTCAGATGTTGCCACTGTATCTGATCATGTTCAGCTCTGACAGGAGAGTGGCCCCCACCTGGGGAGAACAGCGCGTGGCCACGATACCTCTGCCAATGAGCAGGTACTCTTTAAAACACACGTAGCTGTGATCTCTCTCTCAAAAACGTCAAACGTTACATGTTAACAATCTCCAGATGATAATGTCTGCTGAACAAACAGGTATCACTAGCTAAGCAGAGGCAAGGCACTCGAGAGGTAGAGCAAGTTGAACGGAGGCTAGTGCGTGAATGAGGAGGGCCTCAGCCCACTCCCCTTGGCCCATAGCCTGTCTCGCGATTAAGTCAGTGTCGCAACCAAACTATGATACTTAACACGATGAGAGAAGTTGCAAAATCAATTGGAATGTTTAAGCAAAATCTAGAATAAAACCCAATCTAAATCTGTTTAGCAGTTCTCTCGTGAAAAGTAGACAGAATTACACAGAGACATGTTGGATTTTATATGTTTATGTTCACTAAACAAATTATTAGCAACACCTGTATGCATGCTTATCTGTGCAATTATTTAATCAGCCAATCAGGTGGCAGCAGTGCAATGCTCAACAATCTCGTAGATACTTGCCAGGAGCTTCAGTTAATGTTCACGTTAAATGCCAGAATGAGAGGAAAATGTGATCTGAGTGATTTAGGCCATGGTATGATTTTTGGTGCCTGACACGCTGATTTGCATATATCTGTACGTGCTGAGGTCCAAACTGCTAAATTTTCATACACATTTACATACAAATACAAATTTACATACAGTCTTAAGTTTACTCAGAATAGTCCAAAAAACAGAAACAATCAAGTGAGTGCCAGTTCTGTGGATGGAAATGCCTTGTTGATGAGAGGGGAAAAAGAAACAGAACAAAGTAAAGAAATATTGTTAATAAAAACATGCTCCTAAGCACAAAGCAGAGATAACACTGCAGTGGCTTAGGGTCTGCTCTAGGAATGTCCTGTAGTGGCCCAGCCACAGCACAGACTTGAACCCAATCAAACATTTTGGGAGAGATGTATATAATAGCTGATGGTCTCCAGTTTAAGAGGATCTGCAGAGAAGAATGGCAGAAAATCACCAAATGTAGGTGTGTGAAGCTTGTCATGTCAAACCCAAGAAGACTCCAAGCTGGAATTGCATCCAAAAGGGCTACACCTAAGTATTGGGTGAAGGGTCTGAATACTTGTGTCAATGGGATAGGACAGTATTTTTTATTTGTAGTAGATTTGCAAAACTTCTTCAAATTTTTACTTTGTTGTTCTGTGATATTTAGTTTTGCTTGATGAAGCAAAAAATTAATTTAAATGAGTTTATCACAAGGCTGCAACTCAGTAAATTATGAAAAAAGACAAAGGGTCAGAACACTTTCTGAATTCACTGTGTAAAGTATTTCAAGGGGGTATCCTCCATGAAATGCATTATATTGGTTTGTTTATGAGTCACTGAATCTTTATTTCTTTTCCCTACGGACCACCATATTAATTCATTAATAAGCCAAAACCTTCTGTAACACCTTTTTGCCTTTAATTTTTAGGTACTGTAGAGCACTTTCTGTCTTTCTTTATCCACACATAATCTGAAGCAAAATATTCAGATATTGTAAGTGGGTGGAATATTTCCAGAGAAAAGAAGCAGCAATACTAGAAGTTTTATTCTCAATGCAGATTGTGCAGTGTGCAATACAATGATATATAAAGCAACTGTCATAATCACAATAATAAGAATTGTCAGTGTGCTTCTGAAA
Source organism: Polypterus senegalus (assembly GCF_016835505.1). Lineage (NCBI taxonomy): Eukaryota > Metazoa > Chordata > Cladistia > Polypteriformes > Polypteridae > Polypterus > Polypterus senegalus. Next base: position 24,238,914 of record NC_053155.1, on the reverse strand, counting down.
TTAAACAGTAACACACACGCAGTGCCATTCAATTAGAATAAACTTTAATGAAATGCAAGACAACAGGTTAAAATTCAAGGACTTTTGAGAAAGTGTTAAAATATTGGATAGAAAATGATTCAGCGATACAAAATCAAAAGTTACACACACACACACACACACACAAATGAATATTAGTTTAATGATAAAGAAAACTAGGCAAATAACACAATTCATATATATTAAAAAAAAGAAAAAACGTCTAAAGTTCCAGGAAAAGAGTAAAGGGTTTATTCCTAAGGAAAGTTGTATGCTCTGTGAGGGTGATGAGAAGAATGCAGTCTCTGCAGAATGTGATGGATAATATATAGAAAAGAAGAACATTTATATTTTTGTTCTGTTGAAACCGCCGTAAAAATAACTTACGTAAATCTCCTTTCTGCATGTCACATGAATACATAAAGAAGAAGGATTATTTTACCTTTATTATTGTCGTCAAATGCATTCTATTCCCCATTTTGTGGAAAGCTGTTCTTAAAAATCTTTCCCTGTCTTCTAAAAACCTCAGCATCCTCAATTTAGGAACCAGCATTCTCAATTTAATTTTATATATCGTATGTCCTTCACCCTTCGTAAATTTTATGCTATGGTTTTGGCTGTTCTGTCACTTGTGTTTTTTAAATTTCCCTGGCACTTTTATTCATATGTATTGGGGCTGTCCTCAATTTTCTGCATGTTGGATGCATATTTAATAGTTTCTGTTTTGATATTCCCCATGCACCTAATATCGCCTTGGTGTCATCCTAGCCGCTCCTCTCTGGACCTTTTCTAGCGCTGCTATGTCCTTTTGGAGACCCAAGCTGCACCCAGTACTCCAGATTAGGCCTCACCAGTGTGTTATAAAGCTTGAGCAGGACCTCCTGTGAATTGTACTCCACACATCAGGGCGCTATATAACCTGACATTCTGTTAGCCTTCTTGGCAGTTGACAGTGTTGAGTTCACTCCGACTCCTATATCCTTCTCATTAGGTGTACTTTCAATTTTCAGAAGTGTCAAGCTGTTGTGCATTGGGTTCATTGTAGATTATTTTAAGAGTCCATACAATGCCACTAATCTTAATCTGAAATCTACCCTTTTTTTATTCATCTATTGTCTCTGGTGCTCACTGCATCCACCTGGCCTCTCTCACTGGTCTACACAGGTGTCAGTAAATTTTAATCCTACATGTTTGAAGTGATTCACTCTCTTCACTCTCTACACCTTTGACTATAAATATAACACCAGGTCATGTCACTTGCAGAAATCATCAAATGACTCTGCATTAATGGGGTGTACCAATAAGAGGGATAAGACAGATGATAGGAGTCAGGTGGAGAACATTTTAAAGACAGGATTGTGTTAACACAAATCTGCATAATACTACAAAAATTTTTGTTTTAGAGTGTTTTAAGAATCACTTCAAACACAATCGGCAAAACTAATTTCAGCTGCAAAAGAAAATGTGTTCGTTTTCAATCTAGGATGTCTTTTGTGTGAAGACCAGATCACTTGATTTGTGTTTGATAAAACTACTCAATAAAAGAAAACACAATACAAATCAATTCATTTGCATTTAAACTCAATCCAAGGCTAACAATGCTTCAGAACTGTCTGGGTCGTAGACTATTACTTGTTTCTTTCATAGGTATTGTGTTTTTGAAGTGACCCCTCTGAGGAGCTACACAGGTGTCAGTAAATTTTAATCCTACATGGACCCGTTTTACAGGGTGGGGAGGATTATTGTTGCCTATTATTATTACAATTTATTTTCTATAATTTCTTTTTTTTGCTTTTTGAACTGAAAATAAAAAACTCTGATCTCAAGAAAATACATTCTAGTAATATTGCACTGTGTAACCTAATAGTCATTGTCATGGAAGGCAGCAAAAGAGCCTGAATGACAGTAATTTCATGCCAGATCAAGGCACTTCTCTGCAGACCAGTTATGGGAAATTCCACCTGGCCCCGATAAATTAACTTCCGGTTCCGGCCTTGATGGTGTTACTTCCGGTTATGGTCCTACTTATGACATCACTTCCGCACCCGAGCCCAATGACATCACTTCCGGTTTCTGGCCATATTGATGACAGCACTTCCGGTCCCAGGCCCAATGACACCACTTCTGGTTCTGACCCCAATGATGACGTCACCTCCTCCACTCTCCCTTAAAGCCACCATTTTTGTGCCAGCAAATCAGCTCAGTTGTGAACTCCAATCTTTACCTAATTATTTATTTGCAGACAGGGTGGCTGCCCAAGACCTCTTCTTTGTGATTCCTTTGTTGTGCTTATGACATCATCAATACACAAAGTGGAGTGCCCTCTGTGTGTCACTGATGTGCATGTGAGCAACAGTGGAGCACCACAAGGAACAGGCCTGTCTCTTCTTCTCTTCACTCTGTAAACCTTTGACTCTAAATATAACACCAGGTCATGTCACTTGCAGAAATCATCAGATGAACCTGCAATAATGGGGTGTACCAATTTTTGCAGCATTCAAGGTTCCCAAGAACTATAATTATTCAATGGAAGAAATTTGGAACAACCATATCTCTTCCTATAGCTGTATGCATGGCCAAACTAAGCAATCAAGAGAGAAGAGCCTTGGTAAGAGAGGTTATCAAGAACCAAATGGTCACACTGGCTGAGCTCCAGGGAACCCGGGCAGAGATGGAGGTATTTTCCAGAAGGACTACCTAAATTACAATACTCCACTATTCAGGGGTTTATGACAGAGTGGCCAGATGACACACAAAAACATGCCTGGGGTTTGCAGACAGGCACTTTCAGGATTCATATTATTCTGGTCTGAGTGTGCCGTTTGGCTTCAATTATAAGCATAATGTCTGGAGGAAACCAGACAGGTGATGCCATTACAACAGTGAAGGATGTTGGTAGACACAGCGTCATGATGTGGGACACTAGGAGAATAGAAAGGGTTAAGAGAAAACCGAAAGGAGCAAAGTTCCAAGGTATCCTTAATGAAATTCTGCTTCAGAACGCTCTCTACTTCAGACTTAAGCACAAAACAGAGACAACACTGAAGTGGCTTAGGGTCGACTCTAGGGATGTTCTTCAGTGGCTCAGCAGGAGCCTAGAGTTGAAACCCAATCAAGCATCTCTTGAGAGACCTGAAATTGCTGTCCACCAATGGTCTCCATCCAACCTGACAGCGCTTAGGGCTGGTTTAACCACTAAGCAAAATATGCAAGTGCTTAAGGCATCAAGGGAAGGGGGGCACCACTTAAATTTTCCATTGCTGGATTTACCAGGGAACTAATGGTGCAAAACTACAAACAGTACAGCTGAACCAGGTTCCACAAAAGGGGGCTCCCACATGAAATGAAAAAAAATACATTGTGATGGGCGGCCACGTCTATTACCTGGCTGGGAGACCAGCTGGATGGAAGGACTGGGGCAGAGACGCAAGAGGGCAGCCCTCCTGGGTGGCTGTGGCACCATGGATTCCCAAAGGACATGCTGGGAATTGGAGTTTGGTACAGCACTGTTGAGGTCCACGGGGGCCACTAGGGGGAGCTGCAGAGCCCTACGTTGGGCTTTCACCACACCTGGGGGTGATTCCAGGTCCAATTAATGCCCAGAGTCAGAAAGTTGAAGCCTGTGAGGAGGAGTGGAGGCAAAAAATGAACTGGAGGAGAAAGGACTGTGCTCTGCTTTGGTTCTGTGTTTGTGCTGTATGAGTGGCAAACAGGGGAAAGCGTTTCCCACGTGGTAGAGAAAATAAACTTGTGTTGTGTCCTGGACTTGTGTCTCCACCTGTCTGTGTTGGGGTTAGGGCAGCTGGACCATCACGACATGTATATATATATACAATAATAAAAATAAAAATAAATTAGTAATAATAGAGGTTAAATATATATATATCAATCTTGGGAAAACAACAAAATTAGAATCTGGTAACCGCCACACGTCACCCGAGGCTCACGTGATCGTTCTTGTCTTAGTCATATCTCTTGTCCCGTTCAGTTGTCCACTGAGAGTGAATGCAGCTCATACTGTAATATATATGGGGGCGCCAAAATTATTTAAGTGCTTAGGGCCTCTGGAGGTTTTAATCCGGGCCTGACAGACCTTGAGAGGATCTGCAGAGATGAATGGCAGAAAATCCCCAAATTCAGGTTAGTGTAACTTGTCGTGTCAAACCCAAGAAGACTCTAAGCTGGAATCACTGCCAGAGAGGTATCAAGTACTGAGTAAAGGATATTGTGTCAATGGGATAGCCCTATTTTTATTTTTAATAAATATATAAAAAATTCTAAAGCTCTCTTTCCGCTTTATTACTCTGAGGTATTAAATGTTGCTTGATGCAGAAAAAAAATGTAAATGATTTTAGTGTGAAAATTGAAAGGGTCTGAATACTTTGTGAAGTGACTGTATATAAACATAATGTATATGCATGACACATAAAATAAACACTTTTTTTTAATGACTAATGCGTTGTCTTGAATTTTTATATATCACCTTTTTTGTTTTAGAGTGTTTTAAGAATCACTTCAAACACAATCGACAAAACTAATTTCAGCTGCAAAAGAAAATGGGTTTTGTTTTCCATCTAGGATGTCTTTTGTGTGAAGACCAGATCACTTGATTTGTGTTTGATAAAACTACTCAATAAAAGAAAACAATAAAACATGTGGTCACACAATACAAATCAATTCATTTGCATTTAAACTCAATCCAAGGCTAACAATGCTTCAGAACTGTCTGGGTCGAAGACTATTACTTGTTTCTCTCATAGGTACTGTGTTATTGAAGTCACCCCTCTGAGGAGCTGATGGCTCTTTTGTAATTAATGAGCGAGAGGCTGTGTGTGACTAACTTATAGAGATAGTAACATTGTCAGTAATCCATGGCCTGCCACTCATCACCCTGTCATGACTACAACCATAGCCTGGTGAAAGCTCAATAATTTACAATGTGTCCATCCTGCAGCTGCTCAAGCTGGGCTGGGATCCACATCCCCAGTATTATTAGGTCTTGCACTAACAGACGCAGAACGCCTTACTGCTGGAACTTCTCTAAGCATCTCCTTACATTCATGCTGTATTTAACCATGCAGTAATGTGAACTGGTGCTGCAGGGATTTCCACCTCTGCTCCGGCTGTTTTTTCCTTCCTGTGCCTGGAGAAATTGCTGTAACTTCCTGTCCAACTCCTTGACTCCAGCGGCTGCTCTATCCAGTTATCCTGGGGACTGAGTTGGGAGCTCAACATCCTCCAAAGGAGCTGGAACAGTTGGTGCCTTCTTTAATGCAATAATTGCCTTTACTCTGGTCTTCCAAGTTGCTCTGGTCTATCCCACCGCTGCCACCAAAATGTCACAGGCCACCTCCAGAGGCAAATGCCCCACTAGTAGTCGAGACCAAACAAGACCAAAGGTGGAAAATGAAGATAATGAAATAATTGGCAGTTGTACAAAAAAAAAGGATGTTTTTCATTTAACAGTAACATTTAAAAGAAAAACACAGCCTGGGGGTGCAAATATACACAGTAAAGGAAAAACAAAGGTGTCAAAACCAAAGAAAAAACAATAGAGAAGGCTCTTACCACACTAAATAACACTCATGCAGCCTGCCAAGTACAATAAAATTGACTCTGCTACAATCACAAAAATACAAAATAAGGACTCTAATCTCAAAAAAAATCTAGAGATCTACTTGGCCTAATAAAAGCCTCAATCACTCCTAGTCCTCAGCCCACTGCTGTACCACCCAGCCGCTTTCCTCAGTGGAGCACACACTGCAAATTATCTCTCTGTGTCTCTATTTGTCTTTATCACAATCACCAATCCATTCTTGAGCTACGACCACCCCATCCTTATGAAACCCAGTCCATCATCCAGTCAGCATACCCTTGCCAAGGGAGTGACACATTTTAGCCAGTGGGATGACTGGTCTGGCTCACTAAATCAATCCCTTAACCCAGGTCCTTTTCTTATTGACTGCCCAACAAATAATACACAAGAAATACAATTCTAAATCAAATTTAAATGCTAACAAAACCAAAGTTAAATCCAAACTAAACAGTCAAAAAGTGAGTAACCTACTGAAAGCCCAATGACATGTGCCTGCGCCACGTCAAAGCACAGCATTTGAGAGTATGGCTTGCAGAGCCCGCAAGATAGTCCTAATATAAACAGCTAATAAACTGAGATGGATTGTCCTGGCATCATTTAATGGTAAGTTTCCTCTTAATACCTATTGACATTAATTAAAGAAAAAATAATTACAGAGAAGGAAAAATGAAACTCTGCACTAACTCTGTGCCCTGGAGCTGCCATTCTTAAAGATTAAACCTGAACAGTATGTCTCAAAATGCATCTAGATGAGGCCTCAGCGTCACACACTGTCATTAATACATTTCAAAAGATGAATATAATTGGTCTTTGTAATTACTTGGGTTTTTGCCCTAATGACTCATAACAAATGTGGTGTGATCTTCAAACAAATCATAATAACAGCAACACACAATGTGCTCAAACTAATAACAATGATAACTACCTCTTTATGTCAGTACTGAGTCCATCAACAGTCCAAGCTGAGGAAGTCTGTGTGACTCTGTAGGCTAACAACATGTCCAAAAGCTGATTGGAGTCAGTGGTTCCAATCAATAAGTTAAGACTGGAGGTGTGACATTTGAAAATCGGGAGTCGTCTCCTCTCGACTTTTTCGTATACTCAGATATGAGAATGGATATTTGAGGAGTAAACCACAAGACAATGATTATATTTTTATATTGTATACATTAAAGAATCATCTACAACAAATCAAATCACACTAATAATATATTAAATAATTATTATCAGTAAATTTTAATAAGTCAGACTCAGCTTCTGCATGAATAAAAGGTAAAGTACAAATTCCAGTTAGAAGAAATAGCCCAAAAGTTGCTAGAAATCTACATTTTGTTCCTAATACTTGTATGCAAAATTTAGTTGACCTAAGTGAAAGCGTACACATACACACACACACACCCACACAAGGAGATTTAAAACACAGAGATTCATTAAAATCTCGAAATGGAATTTTTAGAAAATTCCAATACTTTCCCAATACTTTGTATATAAGACAGTCAGGGAGGTCTAAAACATCGAGATTCATTAAAATCTTGAAATCATATTTTTGAAAAATTACAATACTTCCCTCATACTTCATATACGAGAAAGTTAAAAAGGCAAACAAGCTTACTGAGAGAGTCTGCTCTTCGCAAAGAAGAGATCTGTTCATGTGAACCATGACATAAATCAAATGACCTGAGAAAAACTGTAGAGTTTCATGAAATTGCAAAAGGTTACTAAAGCATTTCTAAAGCCCTGTGTGTTAATCAATCCACCATAAGACAAAGTGTCTACAAATGGAGGAAACTCATCCTGTTGCTGCCTGCCACTAAATGCAATATGAACAGCCTGAAATGATTATGACACAAGTGTAACATGGAATGGTGAAAAAAGTGAGAATAAACCATAGAGTAACAGGAAAAGACCTGCAGAAATCTCTTTAACTTCCCCAGCCTCTGTTATGTGTTCAATATAAGCAAACATAGTGGTGGTGTTCATGGAAGGAACTATGGAAGATAAAAGTGTATATATTAGCATAAATAGCATATTAGCATAAATAGCCATAAAAGTAATTAACAGCTTTTGAAACATTAGATTTAGCATAAATTAGAATGTCTAGCAAATAAGATATGTCAAGTCAATAGCTAAATCTGTACTAATAAAAGGCAAAGCCCTCATTGACTGACTGACTGGCTGACTCACTCACTCACTCACTCACTCACTCATCACTAATTCTCCAACTTCACGTGTAGGTAGAAGGCTGAAATTTGGCAGGCTTATTCCTTACAGCTTACTTACAAAAGTTAAGCATGTTTTATTTCGAAATTCTACGTGTAACGGTCATAACGGTCAATAACGGTCGACAACGTCCACCATGATGAACTTTCTTATTTATGGCCCCATCTTCACGAAATTTGGTAGGCGGCTTCCTTGCGCTAACCAAAACCAATGTACGTACTTATTTCAGTACGTACGGTTTCAGCCGCCATATTGAATTTTCCAAACGTCACTAATTCTCCAACTTCCTGTGTAGGTAGAAGGCTGAAATTTCGCTGGCTCATTCCTTACAGCTTACTTACAAAAGTTAAGCAGGTTTATTTTCGAAATTCTACGTATAACGGTCATAACGGTCAACAACTTTCGCCATGTTGAACTTTCTTATTCATGGCCCAATTTTCATGAAATTTGGTATGCGGATTCCCTGTGGTAACCGAAACCGATGTACATACTTATTTCGATGATATGACGCCACTGTCGGCCGCCATATTGAACTTTCCAAACGTCACTAATTCTCCAACTTCCTGTGTGGGTAAAATTTTGAAATTTCGCAGGCTCATTCCTTACAACTTACTTACAAAAGTTAAGCAGGTTTAATTTCAAAATTCTACGCATAACGGTCATAACGGTCAACAACGTCCACCATGTTGAACTTTCTTATTTATGGCCCCATCTTCACGAAATTTGGTAGGCAGCTTCCTTGCGCTAACCAAAACCAATGTACGTACTTATTTCAGTGGTATGACGCCACTGTCAGCCGCCATATTGAATTTTCCAACGTCACTAATTCTCCAACTTCCTGTGTAGGTAGAAGGCTGAAATTTCGCAGGCTTATTCCTTACAGATTACTTACAAAAGTTAAGCAGGTTTCATTTCGAAATTCTCTGTATAACGGTCATAATGGTCAACAACGTCCGCCATGTTGAACTTTCTTATTCATGGCCCCATTTTCATGAAATTTGGTATGCGGATTCCCTGTGCTAACCGAAACCAATGTACATACTTATTTCGATGGTATGACGCCACTGTCAGCCACCATATTTAACTTCCCAACGTCACTAATTTTCCAACTTCCCGTGTAGGTAGAAGGCTGACCCCAGGAGGACCAGAGGAGGGCTGGTGCCTCCTCCAGACCGCGAGGGGGCGTCCGTCCTGGTTATGTTGGGGACCTCAGGTAAAGGGTTTGGAAGCCCAGCCCTGTAGGGACCCGTGGCCACTGCCAGGCGGCGCCGATGCCGGTATATCCCGTGTGGTCCCCGGCCGGGGCTGGAGCCCGGCGGGGACACCCAGGAGGACCAGAGGAGGGCTTGTGCCTCCTCCAGACCGAGAGGGGGCATCCGTCCTGGTTATGCTGGAGGCCTCAGGTAGAGGGCTTGAAAGCCCAGCCCTGTAGGGACCCGTGGCCACCGCCAGGCGCCGCCCCAGTGCCTGATTATCCCGGGAGCCCGGCACTTCCGCCACACCAGGAAGTGCCGGGGAGAAGATGACAGGGGACACCCGGACAGCTTCTGGGTGCGCGGCCGACACTTACGCCACACTTGGGGTGTGTCCGCGGGAGATTGCTGGGAAGCAGCTGGAGACCATCCGGGTTCCTATAAAAGGGGCCGCCTCCCTCCAGTCATGAGCGGAAGTCAGGTGGAAGAGGACGGAGCTGGAGTGAGGACTGGAGGGGGCCAAGAGAAAGAGAAGCACAGGACTGGCCTGGACATTGGGGGAATCGGTGCTGGAGGCACTGGGGTTTGTGAGTGCACTAGTTGTAAATATTGTGAAAATAAACATGTGTTGGGTGGAACTATGTTGTCCGTCTGTGTGTGTCCGGGCCAGCGTTCACAATATATATATATATATATATATATGACAGCAACACTGTCAAAACAATTCAAAAATAACAGTGACAAAACAATTACATTGACAATCATGTTATGTTATTTTCAAAATGTTTCCTTTAATTTTTCATTACTTCTTTAACACACTACTTCTCCGCTGCAAAGCGCGGGTATTTTGCTAGTAAAAGATATTAGTTATATTACATTATTTTTAAGCTTGAAGCAAAATTACCAATATTGGAAAAGGAAGGACAGAAGAGAAAGAGAATGATGCACAGAAACTATTGAGGACAGAAGAAGGGGGAACATAAACACCTGTTGTTCGAAGGTTAGGAAACTGAGGAACGATACCAATGACATGATAAAGAAAAATGGTCCTGGTAGGTACGTGAGAAGCCAGCTGAAATAGGGAATCAGCAGAAACAGCAAAAGGCATTGCTACTAAAAAGGTCAAGATGATGTAATGTATGGAAAATAAAAATAGTGTATGTATTAGCATAAATGAATATAGAAATATATTAGCACTAACCTTAGTGCAGAAATTAATGTAAGTCAGGCATGCCAAGCAAATGATTAAATAAAGGTACATGCCATATTTCTTTTTAATTGAAGCTTAGCTTCAGGCATGACATAAAAAATAGCTTGAAGGCCAAGGGAAAGGAAATGATAAGAGAATACCCAAAAATGGAAGAAGGGAACATCTGCTCAACCTAGGCCAATCATAATAAGCAAAACAGAAAATAAAGATGGACAATAGACAGTAAAAATACCGGAGGACAGCTGCAGAAGGAAGTCAGGAGATAATAATGGTTCCCATGAGAACTTAAAGTATCGGCTGGACAGGTGCAGAGGAGAGTCAGAGAGAGCAGCGAATGAGCTAATTTGAGCGAGGTTGAAGTGATAAGAAATATATCCTAATAAAACGCAAAGCCCTCACTGACTCACTCACTCACTGACTCATCACTAATTCTCCAACTTCCCGTGTAGTAGAAGGCTGAAATTTGGCAGGCTCATTCCTTACAGCTTACTTACAAAAATTGGGCAGGTTTCATTTCGAAATTCTACACGTAATGGTCATAACTGGAACCTATTTTTTCATCCATATACTATAATAGACTTCTGCCGTCCGCCAGCGGCAATCCAATAGAAACACTGCCACTAAATATTCACGGGTGAAGGACTGTGCTTTTGCAGAGGAAGATTAGATGGTCAGGGTAGTGTTTGGTACAAACTCAGCGAAACTGTGAGAGAAACTATTAAGTGCTGGGTCTTAGCTAACATTAAATACAGCCGTGGACATCGCACGAGCACAGCTGAGATGCTTCGATGCATCCGAGCGGCTCACATGAAATGACGCAGTGCACAGACAAAAAGCAATAGTTCCAAAGAGTGCTGAACAAAAACCGAATTACACAATTGAGAAGGCAGCAAAAAAATATGAAGCGTGTAATACATACATGCATATTCATAAGTGCAGCTACTGCAGAAACAAAGCACACGGTGGAAAAAGTCAATGTCCCGCTAAAGAAATACAGTGTAAAAAAAAACAAGTGCATGCAGTGTGTCACGTCTCAGATAAAGAGGAAGACGAGCTGTTTATTGATGCAGTAAGAAACGAATCGATGAATGAAACCTGTTATCTTTACAACGATTGACAAACACGGAATGTAACTTGAACACAGCACATCCTACAAATACGAACCTGATTGAAAGAAATAATGATAATCAAATCCTTGATGACAGCAACACTCATAACACAAAACAATTACTGTATATTGACACTCATGTTACGTTATTTTTAAAATGTTCCCTTTTCTTTTTCATAACTTCTTTAACACACTACTTTTCCGCTGTGAAGCGCGGGTATATATATATATATATATATATATATATATGTATATATATACCCGATCTACATACTCTCAAATAGACAAACCACACGCCGTGGCGCAATGGTAGAGGCTTCGCCTCTAGCGCCGCCGTCCGAGGTTTGATTCCCGACAGGGTGTGCACAGAGTATGTAGGCACTGTGGTCCCTGGCAGGGACGCCCAGGAGGACGAGAGGAGGGCTTGTGCCTCCTCCAGACCGTGAGGGGGCGTCCGTCCTGGTTATGTTGGGGGCCTCGGGTAGGGGGCTTGGAAGCCCAGCCCTGTAGGGACCCTTGGCCACCGCCAGGCGGCGCCCCAGTGCCTATTTATCCCGGGAGCTCGGCACTTCCACCACACCAGGAAGCGCCGGGGGGAAGACGACAGGGGACAGCCGGACGGCTTCCGGGTGCGCAGCCGGCACTTCTGCCACACAGGGGTGTGGCCAAGACGAATTGCCAGGAAGCAGCTGGAGCCCATCCGGGTTCCTATAAGAGGGGCCGCCTCCCTCCAGTCATGGATGGATATCGGGAGGTAGCGAGACAGAGCTGGGGAGAGGATTGGAGGCGGCCAGGAAGAGAAGGCACAGTGACTGTGAGCCCTGGACTTTGGGGGAATCGGTGCAAGAGGCACTGGGGTTGATACACGAACTTGTAAATATTGTAAATAAACAGTGTGTTGGGTGAACTTATGATGTCCGTCTGTGTGTGTCCGGGCCAGCTTTCACAGCGCGCTTCCCGATTCATTTTACCCTCGCATCTCCATGGTTTGAGACGTATGAAAAAATATGTGGTTAACGCAGAAAGACAGATCACCAATTGAAGCTTTATGAATAATGGATACAAAGCGCGTTCCTAAAAATTCATTTCAAAAGACTACCCGACGGAAGCCTTGATAAAAGCGTGGTTTTGTGCAAACTGTCCAAATACGAACCTGATTGAAAGAAATTATAATCAAATCCTTGATGACAGCAACACTCATAATGTCACAAAACTATTACATTCGCAATTATGTTACGTTATTTTTAAAATGTTTCCTTTTCTTAGCACAAGCACAGCTGAGAAGCTTCGATGCATGTACTCCATAACGTGTTAAAAAACAATAACGCATTTAATCACACTTTCAATTCCAAGCAAAGGGGAACTTTTGTCAATGCATGATTTCCTGGTATTTCGATTACACTGATGCACACATCACAGCTACAAAAATGTTAGAGTCGGAATAAAGCGCGTTCCTATGACTGATCGGAGCAAAATTTCATTTCAAAAGAATACCCGAGCGAAGCCTTGATAAAAGCATGGTTTTGTGCACACTGAAAAGCAAGCAAAATTAGATGCATTACAGAAAGCAGACTTTGTGGCTCTTACTGGGAATCATTGGACTTCCGTGACCGCTAGTAATTCTAATTACATCTAATTAAAAAATGTTCAATGATCACACTGTTTTAGCCTAATGTACAAAATAATTTTGGCTAAGGTTACTCAGAGTTTAAAGATGAAGCTGGTCAAATTACCTTTTATGTTTCTGACTTACTTTTTTAAGAAGAAAAACTGCACTTTATGTTGAAATTTTAGGTTATTATTATTTAAAGACAATACCATTCTGAAAATGTACTTAAAGTACTTAAACTACCACTTTAATTTTAAATCTGCCCAATTTTAGCCAGGGATGATATTTTTGTTTCTGTTTTGAATTGAAATGCAGTTTAAAAAGCATTTTTTTTTTAGAAATTAAAAGAGCTTCAGTTTACAATATTCCTGTCCATGTCTATTATTTGATTCTGTCGCCCACTAAAACCCTTTTAAATAAAAAAAAAACCATTTGCGATTTCGGGCAATTTTTCATGTGTGTTTACATACGATTAATCAAGATTAATTATTACACAGCCTCTAATTAATTAGATTAATTTTTTTAATCGAGTCCCACCCGTAATATATATGTAGATATATATATATATAGATTTGTATATATATATGTGTATATACAGTATATATGTAGATATGTATATGTATATATATGTGTGTGTGTGTATATATGTGTATATATATATATGTATATGTATATATATATGTATATATATATATATATATATATGCCAGCAACACTCATGACAATGACAACACAATTACATTGTCAATCATGTTACGTTATTATTAAAATGTTTCCTTTTCTTTTTCATTACTTCTTTAACACACTACTTCTCCGCTGCGAAGCGCGGGTATTTTGCTAGTTATTATATAAACATTGATTTCTGAATTGTTCAGGGCTCATCCTGATTTGGCCGAATTGGGTTGAGTCCGTGTTATTGTTTTATTACAATAAAGCTATAAATTCTGTTTGCCTATCCTCTGAGTTCCTAATAGCCTTCATTTCAGGTAAAAGCTCTTTGGTGACAATTTTTCGCCATGACAGATTCAGGGCTCCGTAGTAGAAAAACTGATGCAAGTTTCAGGTCTGAGAACATCTGGGAATTTTTGAGTGATTTTGGAAAAATGATCTATGAATGAATGTGATAAAACTCTTTTACAGAAATGTGCAATGTTATGTGTTTTACCTTGGAGTTAGCAGAACTCACCAAATTCATTTTGGGTTGGCCTGTTCTGACACCCTAACCTTAACACACACACATAGATCCTACTCACTTAAGCACTACTTTTCAGAGATGTTTGCAAAGCCTATCACTCCACAGTACTCCACATACAGACTCAGTGGCTTTAGCAACACACAGATGTCCCAGACTATTATAAAGAGGACTTGAGTTTGAGCTGCTAATGGTAGAATATAGCAAATGCAAGCAGGGAAACCGACATGATGAATTTCATTATTTAAGCATTATTAAAATAGCTAGTGCCATAAATAAAAAAGAGTGTGGTAATCCATACCATACAACCTGGATGTTGTCATTGCTCCACAATGTTACTGTTACACAAAGCTTTGATGGTGACTCAACACCTTCTCAGGTTGACATCAAAGACCACAAGTTCTCTGTGATCAACTCTTTGGTAACACTTTACTTTAGGTACATTGTTCATTTACTCTGGTTTTGGTCTTCATACCACTTATAAAACATCAGTAAATAGAGTATTCATCTCTGTGCAGTGCGGAATATTGGCTTGATGGTAAAATGACTTGTTATAATGAAGGATTCTCTGGTATTATGCTAAATATGTAATATCGAGAGAAATGTGTCTCAGTTAAGCCACCTCAGACCACTCCAAAGTGAAGTTTTGTTAGCAGGTCACATTGCAAAGATGAATAAACACTTTGTATTTTGATGAAGACCAAAAAAAGTGTATGTTAAAGTCTTGTTATGTAATAGTAAAAGAGTAACAGATTCATGTTTGCAGTACCCAAAACTTTTACCAACTCTTTCACTGGCTTTGCAAAGCTAATCTAAGTGTGGTGAGGTCATCAGGCCTTCAAGACAACTTTTACCTTCTTGTTTCCAAATTCAGTCGCTTTTGGAGCTCACATTTCTAAGATTTCATGCTTGTGTAAGTTTGAAATGAGTTTGTGAAACCATTAACTGGGGAAACAGCTCTGCTTATTCATTTGATTTAAACTGCTTCCTATCTCTTATCAGCAAACAAAATGTGCAGCCAAGTAACAGAGTAGCATTCCTAGAACTCTAGACTTAAAATACTGCAGAGTTTTAACACATTATACTTTAAATTATCAACCTATTCAGAGAATTTTCATCTAAATACCTAAGCATTAACACATAGTAGCCAATTAACATAACAAGCTGTTTTAGCACAGAAAAGGATTGCATGGCGATGTAAAACTCCATTTTTTTAAATGTTACAAGAAAAGTTTTACTATTTTACCCTGCATCCTGATTGCACACCAAACCAAAAATCACATTCCAACCTTGAAACAGGGTGGAGAAGGAATCATGGCTTGATGTTTGTCTGCTACCAAAAAAGAAAGTGTGAACGTAAAATTGCATTGAGATGTTTGACAGGAGACTGGCAGGGTAGCAGATGGGTGACGTAACAAGACAATGAGCCAGAACACAGCAGTATATTTATAACAGAATGGTATAAACTGAAGAATGGCATAAACTGTTCTGAGATGGCCAGATGTGAACATTATGGAGAAATATCTCACATGGGATTCTAGGATTATCAAAGAACTGAAACAGTTTGGTAAGAAGAAAATGGTCTACATGTCCTCCTAACCATCAGACAAATCTAAAAAGAAGGTAAAGAAAGTGTTTTGTGTATGTAACTGAAGCTAAAGGAATTTAAACTAGATACTAAATATAAGGATTCACATACTATTTTGACCTGAATTTAGAAAATTTGAACAATGTGTTTAGTACTACAGAAGAGCAGGTCCAGTTGTTAGTGTGTTATTAGTTCAGCACAATTGTGTTTGTTTATTATTTTCTCTTAGTTGAAAACCAGACCACTTTTTTATATTGGGTGGTGCTGGAAAACGGAAAATTTTGGAACTAAGTGTTGGTGACCCTGGGATGTTGGCAATTGTTTGGGAATGATGCAACCTCGTTTAGAACCCCTTGCCATTAGTTATAATAGAGCAGTGGAGTGGTGTGCAATGAGCGTTCACTGTGAAAGCCTTTTATAAGAATGGTGATAGTGTGACTGCTGCCCAGTTGGGACGTCATGATCGTGCCCCGTCAGCTCATGCAATTACAACATGGGTGCATAATTTCAAAGAAACAGGTTGAGCCTTAAAAAAGAAGTCCCCAGGTGGAGCCACTTCACATACTTCCCTACAATCGATGGCAGCTATTCGACAATTGTTTGGAAAGGGCGTCATTTCACACAACGGTGACATTCTATGGCTTCTTAGATCCCCAGATCTCACTGTTTGTGATTTTTTTTTTCTGTGGGGACATCTTAAAAGCCAAGTGTAGCACACATGTCCTGCAACCATTGCTCAACTAAAAAGGAGGACTGAAGAGGAAATTGCCGGCATTCCTCTTGATACGTTGAGCAATGCAGAATTTCCACCACGGGCTGTCAGAATGTGTATGGAGAAATGGACAACAACTTCATGTTGTTTTCTTCAAAAAATAAAATGAATATTGATTGCATCAATTGCATATCCTGTACAATACATCCATCCATCCATTTCCCAACCCGTTGAATCCGAACACAGGGTAACGGGGGTCTGCTGGAGCCAATCCCAGCCAACACAGGGCGCAAGGCAGGAACCAATCCCGGGCAGGGAGCCAACCCACCGCAGCTGTACAATACATTTCATCATTAAATGTATTTTGTAACACATTTATTCATCGATTGAAAATTTCCCATTTCCCTGCACCACCCTGTATGTAGTTAATGAGAGATTGCATAAAGTTCAGCATTTGCACTTCCTGGTCATCCAAAATTGCCAATTTTAACTAAAGTCTTTGCAAGTGTGTTTTGATTATTGATTTTGTAAAGAAAATTGGAAAATGACTGAGAAATCCAAGTAATTCCAATGGGTTTACTAATGTTATTCTCTAATTGTGTATATATTGTATATGGGCACTGTTATTTATAGATATACATGTATACAATATGACCTGCAGGGGGCACCACTGAGCCCTAAACCCCAGACATAACTCCACAGACACAAGTTCTGGGTTCAAATAATAATGCATTTGACCAAAAACTTTCAACAGATTTCCAGAAGTCATGCCATACACAACTCTTCCTTTTTCGTCTCTCTGTTTTCTTGTCCTCCTCTATTCCTCCCAAGCAAGCTTTGTTCATCCTCCACACCTGACTCACCTGGGTGAGGCAGAGAGTATTCTTTAATCTCAGGCCTGGGAGTACTTTCCCGTTCCAGAGCATTACCCATAGGAAGAACTTCCGGTTCATACAGATGTTTCACAATGTAGTGATCACATATTTTTAAAGAACCCCCTTGTGGCACTCACAGAACCCAGCAGGGCTGCTTCATAGGACTACAGCTCCCAGCAAGCCTTGGGGGTGCCCATACAGGTACTACAGCCCAGGGATGCTGCCACCTAGAGCATAGGAGGAGCCACTGGTACAAATAAGTCGTCACCCACTATCCCTCCATTATACTGGCTTACCAGCTGGGATGCCACTGTACCAAACTTCCAAGTTGGCATCTGCCAATCTTCTAACTAAGGTAAGGAATGCCCTGCTATTCAGTATGGTGTCTTCCTGACAAGTTAAGGGATCATGCACTATCCCAGTCAGGATGCCAGTCCCTGCCTACCACTCATCACGGCAAATATACAACAGCAATACCACCCGCACTTCAGAAAAGGTTACCCCCCCTGAAGCTAAGCATGCTCAGGCCTGGCCTGTACTTGGATGGGAGACCAACCAAGAAAATTTTGGGATGCTGCTGGAAGAAGTGTTACTGAGGCCATCAGCATGCATTTACAGTACCCTGTGGTCTGAATGTGAATCCAAATGCCCCAGTGCAGTGACCGAGGACACTGTGCTGTAAAAATAATGCTGTCCTTCAGAATGAAATGTAAGGCAAGGTGCTGACTCTCTGTGGTCATAAAAGACCCCCTGGTATTTTTCAAAAAGGGTACAGTATTTTTGTGAGGTCTTGGCTAAACTGCTCACCACAGCCTGGTCATTCTGACCACCTGTCCTTTATTGGTTAACTACCCCTTTCACACCTTCATAATCTAATAGCCAATGTGTAGTGGATGTACTGGTGCAAAAGTGGCTGCCGTGGCATCATCCAGGTGATGCTAAATATTTACATATTTGCAGTCCATATTTTACTGATAAAAACATATTTCTGTAAGAAAAGTTATGTGCTGGACACAGCAATTTTTTTTCCTTTTTCAGCAAGCTACCTGTACAGGTATAAACACCGCCATATGCAGAGTCAGGGGCTTGTACATGCTCTATATATTTTTGCTGTTTAGCGTTCTTTTTCAGATTAATGATCGGGCTCAACATTTGCATTTTTGCTGGCCTGTCACAGTAAGCAGCTCAAAGGCTCAGATGGATGCATTGGCCTTGTAAATAACTATTTTTTTTTTTGTGCTACTGTTGATATATGACAGCCAATATGCTACAACAAGATCAACAGCAGACCTCTTGTGTCTGTACAACCAAATGTCTCCCCTTTTTAAGAAGAGCAATGTGAATGTTACCTCATTTCCTCCAGTTATTTTTTTTTTTTCGCTCCACTCTTTCCAGGACATTCTCGTGTTTTTAATATACAATGCCCACAAATACTATTTGCCCTTTTGAAAGTTTTTACATTTTATTGCTATTGATCATTGAACCACAGTGAACCTCATTTGACTTTTTTGTAATTGATTAACAGAAAATAGAGTCTTTAATGTCAAAGTTAACACAGATCTCTACAAAGTGGTCTATATTAATTACAAATAAACAACACAAAAAAATATAAATGATAGCACCACCTTCAAGTCAGTATTTAGCAGATGGCAGCCATGAGAGCCTTGAGTCTATGTACACAGGTCAGCTCTGCCATTTTTATCCATTCTTATTTACAGAACTGCTCAGCTCTGCCCTGATGTATAGGGATTGTGAGTGAACAGCCTTTGTCATGTCCTCCATTGGATTGAAATCAGGGGCCTCATGCATAACGCCTTGCGTAGAATTCACACTATAACATAACATAAGCACAAAAGCCGAAATATGCTTACGCACAAAAAAATCCAGATACATAAATCTGTGCGTTCGCCAACTTCCACGTTCTTCCGCTATATAAATCCCGGTCAGTGTGAAAATTAAAGCACGTGCACGCGCCGGCTGCCCCACCCCAACTACTCCCTGAATTACACATCTTTGAATAAGCAAATCAATATAAATAGCCCTTAAGCTAAGTTTTCTGTGAAAAGGCAATGGCAAAAGCACGAGGGAAAATAGAATTTCGGCGAATACCAAGTGGAGGCAAAGGAAAACCCATTTGTTGGTTTAAACAGTGGTATAACAAAAGGACAAACAAAAGGAAGTTGATTGAGTGACATAGCGTGTCGGAGAAACTTGAAAGCTCAAGTCGCACAGTGCCCGAAGTAAAAAAGAAGTTGTCAGATATCAAAGTCGCCGTGAAAAGGCGAGTTGTAGCCCACCACTTGAGTGTCATATGAAAGCTTATTAGGGTACAGTGTTAAAAAAGTATGAAAATTCAACTTTAATCTCAAAATTTCCACTTTAATCACATAGTTTATTTTGTCATTAAAGTAGAACATCATACACTTCATCTTAAAATTGTTTTATTAGTTTCTCAAATCCCATCGTAACTAAAGTAGCATGTTAAATGCTTTGTTTTGTATTTGATCTTCTATGTGCTCTATGTGTGTGAATCACTACATGCTTCTTAAACGGGCTTTCTCTTCCTCCGACAGGACACAGAATCCATTACATTCGTGATATTACAGCTCTCTGAATAATTAAAATACTGAGATGTATATGTGATATCATTTTCATAATGATAGGAGTTAAAGCATGTTATTAAACATGGGAACACGGTGGCGCAGTGATTGTTCATGTCTCATGCAAGTTGCTTGCTGTGCCATGCGTGACCTTCGATGAAATTATTTTTTGCAGCAGTACTGTCTCTTTCTAACGTACTAACTTCCAATTCCTGTCCTTACTTTTCTTTCTCCAAATACTCAATCGCCATACAATCAGCTCTGTAATAGACAATAAGCCATCTGTAAGCTTAGAACGCCGATTCTTCAAACCTTTTAAGGAACATTGAAATATCTTCATAGTACGTGTTTAATTATTCTATCCATCTATCCATCCAGTGCTGCGCCAGCCCCAGCAAATATATAGCGTGAGGCAGGAACAATCTGTGAACGGATGCTGCAGTAGCTAGTCCTCATATATCTAATTATTAACAATATTTATTATTTAAATGAAGTTAGTTTTATCTGTATAATATAATAAACATATTTTGCTGCATTTCATCTTAAAAATGATATTGTCATCATATGTAAATACACACTTTATAAAGTGGCTCAGGTTGTGCAATATTATAACTGTATCTCAAGTTTACAGTGAGGTAATTGTACTTATAAGTACAAACAGTTCTACAAGGAGCACTTGATATACTAATTGAGTGCATTTAGAGTCCTTGGGATGAAACAGTTTCTGAACCGCAAGGAAAGACTCTGAAGCATAGACAGCATGGCTGAGGCAGCCTGTTCTTGATGCTGTATACTGATAATTCTCTTTCCGATCAGCTGTTGTACAGCTGTGATTCACACTCAGATACAGTGACATAAATACTCTGAGTGGTGCAGTGAGAGTAATATGGAAAAAGATGATCCGATGTGGCAACCCCTAACGGGAGCAGCTGAAAGAAGAAGAAAAAGGTGCAGTGAGAGTAACAACACTAAAGCAGCTATGGTATTTAGAATAGTTTGACCATTCTGTGGACCATTATATTGTTAAGGTTAATTACAATCAGATGCATTAAACTAATAAACAATATGCGGTTAATTTCAGTGTATTTATAAAGTCACGTCAGGGATGTGGATATAAAAAAGAAAGGAAAACCACATAGGAAGAATAGCACTGCTTTGATGTTGGGTGCCACCAGTCTGCAAAACCGAGCGCAGAACTTGCATATGACAGGGTATGAACTACCATGGAAATGTGCGTGACTTTACGCCAAGTTTAGGTTTTATACATCGCGATTTGAACGTGGCAACATTTTTGTGCGAATGCACCGTTTATACATGAGGCCCCTGGACTCTGTCTCCACACTTTTGTTATTTTATAAACTATTCCTGTGCGACTTTCGCTTTATTCTTGTCAACACTATCTTGCTGATAACACACCTCCATTTTTTAAAACATTACAAGAAAAGTTTTACGACTTTATCCTACATCTCTATTGCACACCAAACCAAAAATCACATTCCAACCTTAAAACATGGTGGAGAAGGAATCACAGTTTGATGTTCCTGCTACCAAAGAAGAAAGTGTGAATGTAAAAGCTTTGTTGTTTAATAATCTATTCCTGTGAACTTTGGCATTATTCTTGTCATTATTGTCTTGCTGATAACAGATCTTCTCTCAAGGCTCAGGTTTCTTTCAGGCTCTTATCAGATTTTCCCTCCAGGATTTCCCCGTATTTTGCTTCATTCACTTTCCCTTGATAAGGCCACTAAGGCCTCCTGCAAAGAAGCATCCCCATAGCATTACGCTGACACCACCAGGCTTTACAGTGGGGATGGTGTGTTTTAGGTAATGTGAAGTGATTGGCATATGTCAAACATAGCATTTATTTTAATGGCCATAAAGCCCAGTTTTGGTGTCATCAGACCTTAAAACCTTATTCCAGCTGACTATTCCTTCTTGCAGTTTCTACCTAAGATGTCATAAACACCCTGGGTCCTCTCTGTGTGGAGTTTGCGTCTTCTCTTCGTGTTTGTGTGGGTTTCCTCCTGGTGCTGCGGTTTCTTCCCACAGTCCAAAGACATGCAGGTTAGGTGCATTGGCGATCCTAAATTGTCCCTAGTGTGTGCTTGGTGTGTGTGTGTGCCCTGTCTTGCACCTTGTGCTGGCTGGGATTGGCTCCAGAAGACCTCCATGACCCTGTGTTAGGATATAGCGGGTTGGACAATGACTGACATGTCATACACGCTTTTTTAACAGTTGCTTTCTCTTTGTCACTCTTCCTTTAGACTGTAACTAGTGTTGTCTGCATAGTCTCTCCAATCTCAGACACTGTAGCTTCTCTTGATGGCCTCCCTCATTAGTCTTCTTCTTGCACCTTCACTCAGTTTTTGCCCGCTCTAGGCAGATTTACTGTTCTTGTGCCATACTCTTTTCATATCTTCCTCGTACTCATACTCTTCCACACTCGTGCGAGTAGGAGGCAGCTAAATGGATTGAGTTATTGTAATTCTACACCAAACCAGGGGGTGGCGAGGTGCACTGACTGTATCTCTCAGTTCCCTGCAGACCTTTCTCGGGAAATCCCACCGGTTTCCGGCACCTCTGAAGACGTCACTTCCACCTCCAACGCCTCTGAAGATGTCATTTCCAGCCCTTATGATGACGTAATTTCCGGTCACGCCCCTTATGATGATGATGATGATGATGATGTCACTTCTGGTCTTGAAGACGTTACTTCCTCCACTGTCCTTTAAAGGTGCCATCTTTTCTCATAATGATCAGTTCTGTTTTGGACTATGTTCTATGAACACCTTCTTATTAAATTCTAAGCAACTTTGTAGCCAGGAAACAATATATGGATGGCTGCCCCAAACCTTTGTGATATCTGTGACTGTTCTTGTGACTCTGGATATTCAATGACTTAGAGATTTTCTTGTCTCTATCTCCTGATGTGTGTTTTTCCATCCCCTTTTCACAAAGTTCCTTAGAGTGTTCTTTTGTCTTCATTGTGTATGTTAGCGTGGGGTGGGTTTAAGGTATCTCTCATACAGTTTACTGTTATCATGCTTACATAGTTCTTTTTTTCTTCACTTATACACAATTACTGTATTTATGCCATTCTGTCAGTATTATTAAGGACAAATTTAAAAAAAAGCACTATGCTATGACCCCATTCTGTCTCTAACTGTATTTATTGCCTTCCAATTTTTCTATTAATGGTATAGAATGTATGTTGTGCAAAACTAACATTTATATAAGCACTTTCATTTGTAAAACTAACATTTATTACCAGGACGCTGCAATATAGACCTATGCAAAAATGATAAACTAGTTGTCCCCAGCTCTGCCCATGCAGTAGTGAAACAGGAAAAATTTTGAAAATCAATAAAAAAAAAAAAAAATTTAATTCTGGCCAAGCAGAAGGTAGGTACAATCCAAACATCAAACGTTGCCACTATATCTGATCGTGATCAGCACTGACGGGAAAGCGTCCTCCACATGAGGAGAAAAGCACGTGGCCATTATATCTCTACCAATCAGCAGCTACCCTCTAAAACACATGTAGCTCTGATATCTCTTAAAAACGTCAAATGTTACTCCTTAACAATCTCTAGATGATAATGTCTGCTGAACAAACATGTATCACTAGCTAACCAGAGGCAAGGTACACTCCAACACGTGACCAACTCGAATGAAGGCTGGAGCATGAGTGAAGAGGGCCCCACACCCCCTCCATTGAACCCGCAGCATCTCTCTCGGATTCACGCAAATAAATTGCTCTTGCAAGTGAACTATAATACTATACTATAATGAGAGAAGTCGCAAAATCAATCGGAATGTTCAAGCAAATTATAGAAACAAATCCAATCTAAATCCGTTAAGTAGTTCTCTCTTGAAAAGCTGACAAACATGCAGACAGACAGATGATGGATTATATATATATATATATATATATATATATATATATATATATATACATATATATATATATATATATATATATATATACTGTATATATATAGATATAGATATGCTAAATATAACATAAACTCAGCAAACCTAATTAAAAAGTAAAGAAATTAATTACTATGAAACAGTTTTTTTTTTTTTTTATCAACAGCAACTTTGTTAAAAATGTAAAGAAACTGTTAATTACTTTATTTTGACCAGCAACATGACTACAACTCTACAATATAATAAGAGTCCTAGAAGCATGGCATCTTGAAGAGTGCAGGCTTGGAAGCACATGTGTTGTTAATCCAGCACATTTTTTTGTGCTGCCCACGCTTGTTGCACACAACACTCTTAGTAGCTGTTGACTGTTTGCACACAGTGGGTGTCAGAATGTCCATGTAGTTGTGACAAGTCAGATGCCTTATGATGAAGAAATGTTTTCGGTGCAGCCATCCGCATCAGTACCAGAGCCTACAGGGTCCTCACCACCCAAATGATTGTCTTGATCACTGTAATTATCATCAAAATGTTCATCTTGCCACAAATCTGGCTGTTTCAAAACATCAGCAGCTTTATACTTTTGTCGTTACGACATAACTACAGACTATTAATAGCACTGCTTTCCGCAAGCTGTTGCTACCAAAAAAAAATTCTACAACTACCCACTAGATGGCAGCACTGTAGCAGATAGCTGTGATGTAACAGCAAACCTTACCAATAATCTGGTTGTGTCTATAATAGCTGTGTATACTGACATATGAGTTCTCTCGTATGTCGCACCCTGACTGACTCAATAAGATACGACTTAACTCCTACCTCGTGTTCAAAGTGTTAATCATTTACATCATTTACATTATCAGACATTTACACAAGATGGCTTGTACAATAAATAGGTAAATATGTTCTTGCTGTTGGAGTTTTTTCTGTTTAGTTTCCAAAAGCATTGACCTCAAAATTCTGCAGTCACTAAATGGATCATAAAAATGCTTGAATGTCTTCTAATGAAAGCAGGTGCATTGGTGAACTGCATTCTAATTAAAGGGTAATTGATTTTGCAGGTCATCTGAATTTATGTCTTTTCCAAGTGGGTTGTACTTGTATGACCAACAATGTAATTCATCTAAAATGGATAAATGGACTAGCTAATTGATGCAAAATGATTCTCATCTAAAACATTATTTCAAGGTTGTTGCCCTGATAAAAAAATAGGACTTACAACAATAGACGACTCAAAAAAAAAAGAACATGAACATGAAATTACAGCTTTTGGCTTTCAACAGGTTTGAATTTTTCCTAAAACTTTAGAAAAAGGGGAACTTTATTTCTTCTCCTTGTCTGCAAAGTAACATGTCATCAGGACTTTGAAACAGTTAAAGCCGTGGCCCATGTACCATACTAATTTTTGTTGCTTTGCACTTACACTTGTGACAAATGAGAATTTTTCAGGATTGTAAAGTAGAACAAATAGAACTGTTTACTGAACATAGTATACATACAAGGCGTGCTGATTCATAGCAACTGATATTTACAATATGGCAACATACTGCTCTCTTAACACCAGTGACATTGATCAAGTAGATCTAGTCAAATTCTTTCAGCTGAATGGTGAATCACATATGTGAGGACACTGGTGTAAATTAAGAAAGAGTGTATTTATGACTGAAGCCAGACAAATACTTCTTATTGCATCTGTTTTTTTAACTTTTCACAACACTGATAGTGGATTAGTTAAGATTGTAAATGATCTTCTCATGTTTGCAGATTTAGAGGTCCCAAGCCTTCTTATTTTGCTAGATCTAACTACTGGTTTTGATACTGTAGATCGTAGTGTTTTGCTTGATCGTTTGAATGACATAGGAGTCTCTGTTACTGCTTTGAGGTGGTTCCATATTTACCTTACAGGTTGAAAGGAGTTTGTTGCTCTCGGGAAACATCAATCAAAAACTAGTTGTGTTTAATCTGCAGTTCACCAGAGGTCTGTACTTGGCCCTATTTTATTTTTTTATTACTAGGGGGCTCTGATTCCTGCTCACTGACCCCCAGGCGACCCCCCCGAAGGACATCAGGACAACCCTCCATTAGAGAAAGCAATTGTATTTAAAGACTTAGTATATAGAAGTCTCTGGTGACTCTTCCTGTGAAGTCAGTGGACGGATTGGGAGAGCATGTGGGGTCATGAGGTCACTGGAAAGGGGTGTGCGGCGCTCCCCATATCTATGCAAAAGGACGAAGGTCCAAGTCTTTAGAGTCCTGGTGCTTCCTGCCTTGCTATATGGTTGCGAGACATGGATGCTATCCAGTGATCTGAGATGAAGACTGGACTCCTTTGGTACTGTGTCTCTCCGTAAAATCCTTGGGTACCATTGGTTTGACTTTGTGTCGAATGAGCGTTTGCTCATGGAGTCCCAAATTAGGCACATTACCTGCATTGTGAGGGAGCATCAGCTACAGCACTACGACCATGTGGCGCTTTTCCCCAAGTGTGATCCGGCTCGTAAGATCCCCTTTGTTGGGGACCCGAGTGGCTGGACCAGGCCAAGGGGTCGCCCACGTAACACCTGGCTGCGGCAGATAGAGGGTCATTTCTGGAGGCGGGGACTGGACTGCGTGTCTGCCTGGGGAGTTGCAAACCGGGATCCTGAGTTGTTTCACCGTGTAGTGGGTGCGGCAACGCATTGTACCAGTGCAGGCTCCCCAACCTGACTTGACTTGTATATAGAAGAGTGCCCAGGATGTGGGAGGAAGACAGTTTGGTCCATAGTTATCCTTAAGTATTTCACTACAACTGTCTATTTTCAAAACCAATGAATATTAAAACATAGGTAAAAGTACGAATAAATAAGTAGAAGTAAAAAAGTAAAATGTAATAAAAAGTAAAAAATATAAATAAATTACATTAATACATGGTCAAAAACAATATTATGAATTACTTTATTCTATAACTTACATTCTATAAATGTTGCTTTTTTTGCATTTCTGTTCACATATTCTCGTTTATTGGATGATTCCCTTTATTCTTGATTTTTATTTTATGCAGCCCTTTTCTGTACATTTTTTTTCTTTGACGTTCATTATCAAGTCTTGTTGTGGTTTTTCTATTGCAATCTAAAATTTGATGTTCTTGAATTGATAATCTCCTTTTCTGCCTTGCCATTATAACTGACTGTGTTGAAGGGAGAGTCACCAGCACTGAGAGTGTCACAGGATGGGATGGAGAGAGGATATGCGCAGTGGGAGTAACGACTGGGCGAGTGGTGTGGAGGGGAGTAGTCAAGGCTGAATAATGCGGACATGACAAAAATCTTAATTTAATATAATAGAGGGATTTTTCATTTGTTTGCCACCTTTAGGTTCAATCTTACATTAGCATAACATGTCTTGTCACTGCTATACTGATGATACTCAGATTTATCTCCATACCATTCCTGATGGCCATTTTCAACAAACACAAGGCACTCGCTGTCTTAGTGATATTCAGAATTAGATGAATAATAATTACTTACAGTTAAATAGTAGTAAGTTCAGTGGTTATACTTGTGGGCATTCCTTGTCAGGTAAAAAAAAGTCCAACATGAAACATATCAGTATTGATGGTCACTTAATTCCAGTTTTTTCACTGATTACAAATATTGGGGTTATGATTGGATTCTATGAGTACACTTTCATTTCAAAGTCACATTATGTCCTTGTCCAGAACCTCAGCAAGAATTACATCTCTATTGTAAATAAATGATGCAGAGAAGTTAGTGCATGCTTTCGTAACATCTCATCTTGGCTACTGTAATTCCCTGTTTGTTGGTCTTCTTAGAAAGACCATTCAGAGGTTACCGGATGTCTAAAACAATGCGGCACATATTTTAACCAAAACACATCAATTCATTTACATAACCCGAAATTGTATCATCCCTGCACTGCTAACTATTAAAAAGAGGATCCATTTGAAGACCTTAATCTTAGTTTACAAATGTCTTGCTTGTACTGCCCCTGCCTATCTTCAGGACCTACTTATCACATATGCACCTGTTCATTCTTTGCACTCAAGGTCTTCTAACCTCTTGGCTGTTCCCAAGACTGGGCCCAATGAGCAATCAAGCCTTCTGTTCTATTGGACTTCCGTTTGTCCGGTTTTTAAGTTTTAGTTTAAGAAGAATTTAGACAATGTTCTTTAATAATCCATGAAAGGAATATTAACTTCTATTTTATCCTGTTACATAATATTATTATTTAGTTATTGGATTATTTATTCTTGATTTATAAAGTCCCTAGTGATGACTATATTACTTTTTTGTGCTATATAAAGAAAATGTAATATTATTATGGAGAATTAACCAAGTCATGTACTTTAAGCAAAAACCTGGACAACCTTTAAGAATGATCTGGATGAGATATGTAACCTCCTCTGGGCTTTGTAGCTCATTTGTTGAGCTTAATTATTAGCTAAACAAATGAGTTTGATGGACTAACCGAATAGTCTCCTCTTACTTGTCAAAATTCTTATGGATGTTCCTGTGACGATTGCAGTGTAAGGAAAATTAGGCCATTTTATAGGTCCAGGTGCACTCTACACTGTTAAAAATAATTATTATTATACACTGACAAGCCAAAAAGTTATGACCACTCCTGCATGTTGTGAATGACATTGAATATCTCTTATTAACAGCTCATGTCAAGGTTAGAGATTTATTAGATGGTAGGCTGACATTAGATACTCATAGTTAACATGTTGAATTTAGAAGACATGTGCATGCTGTATATATTAAGACCTGAGAAACTTTGATAAGGGCAAATTCATTATGGCCAATTGACTAGATCAGAGCATTTCTGAAATAACAAGACTTGTTTAGTGCTCACAGATGAGTTCCTATTGAAAGTGTCCCACCATGGGAAAAATCACAAACCAAAGACAAGGTGCTGGTAAGCCAACAGGCCTACGAAGGCTATACAAACTTGAATGAACCAACAGGCCCCCTACTGTAGCATGAATCTGATCATTTTAATGATGGTTTTGGGAGTTATGTGTCACAACAACAGTCCATCAAACCTACTGTGTTACCACAGGCCACTCGAAGTGCCCATGCTAACCCTGTCCAATGTCAACAACACCTACAATGGGTACGTGAACGCTGGAACTGAACCTTGGATCAATGAAAGAAGTCAGTCTGGTCCAGGGATCCTCAATCCCAGTCCTGGAGAGCCGCAGTGGCTGCAGGTTTTTGTTCTGACCTGGTTGCTTAATTAGAAAGCAATTCTTGCCAATAAAGCACTAACAAGCTATGAAATTAAATTAACTCTGCTATGTCAGGTCATTCTCATATCCTAGATTTTCTTTCCCTTTCTATCATGCAAATGATTTGAAGGCTAAAATGGACGAGTAATTCTCAGTCCTTCACTTTTTTCTCTTCACTTTTCTTCTAAGTATTTAATTAAACCCAATAGTGCAGATAAATACACACAGGTGTAAATGTAAATAAGCTAAATGGAGAAATGCTGCTCTCTCTTGTCATTTGCATGTTATTGATAATAAGGAGCAATTAAAATAGCTGTTTAAGACAAAATTAAGCAATAAGGGCTCAAAATCACTAAAGTGAAGCAGAAGTGTTACTTTAGCAATAAGTGCTTTTTATTAAGCAACTGGGTTGGAGCAAAAACCTGCAGCCACTGCGGCTCTCCAGGACCGGGATTGAGGACCCCTGGTCTGGTCCAATGAATCCTATTTCAGTTGCATCATGTAGATAGCCAGGTACATGTGTGTCAACTATTATAAGAAGAGATGGTACCATGATGCACTGTGGGAAGAAGATAAGCCAGAGGAGGGAGTGTAATGCTTTCTTAACATACATTACAGGAAAATTAAGGATGGAAAGAAGAAGACTGAGCAGCACAGTTTTATGGAACAGTCAGCATGGGTTCAGAAGATGCTGGAATTCTATGAGATAGCAACAAAAGAATATGATCAGATTGGTGTATAAGATATGATCTATCTTGACTTTCAAAAAACATTTGATATGGTGCTACAAGAGAGGCTGGGCATCAACCTAAAAGAAGTGGGAGTTCAGGGGGTTGTGTGTATATAGGTACAAAATTGTCTCAAACACGGGGAGGAGAGGGTTTTGGGGTGAGGATCCTCATCGGAATTGGCTGATGTTAAGAGTGTTGTCCTTTGGAGGTCAGTGCTAGAGCCATTGCTATTTTTAATATATACAGTTAAATGAAAATGTTTGGGGACGCCTCTCAGCCTGCATAATAATTGACTCTACTTTCAACAAAAAAAGGTAGCAGTGGTATGTCTTTTCTAGGAATATTTGAGTACTGGGGTATCTTCTGAACAAAGATTTTTAGTGAAGCAGTATTTAGTTGTATGAAATTAAATCAAATATGAAAAACTGGCTGTGCAAAAATGTGGGTCCCCTTCTCATTGTGCTGATTTGAATGCCTGTCACTGCTCAATGATGATTACTTGCACCACCAAATTGGTTGGATTAGCCTGTTAAGCCTTGAACTTCATAGACAGGTGTGTCCAATCATGAGAAGGTATTTAAGGTGGTCAATTGAAAGTTGTGCTTTCCTTTGACACTCCTCTGAAGATTGACAGCATAGCATCCTCAAAGCAACTCTTAAAAGATCTGAAAACAAAGATTGTTCAGTCTCATAGTTTAGGGGAAGGCTTTAAAAAGCTGTCTCAGAGGCTTAAACTGTCAGTTTCAGCTGTAAGGAATGTAATCAGAAAATGGAAGGCCACAGGCACAGTTGCTGTTAAACCTCAGGTCTAGCAGGCCAAGAAAAATACAGAAGCGGTATATGCGCAGGATTGTGAGAATGGTTACAGACAACCCACAGACTCCAAAGACCTGCAAAAACAACTTGCTGCAGATGTTGTATCTGTACATCGTTCTACAATTCTGCACAATTTGCAAAAAGAACATCTGTATGGCAGGGTGATGAGAAAGAAGCCCTTTCTGCACTCACGCCACAAACAGAGTCGCTTGTTGCATGCAAATGCTCATTTAGACAAGCCAGATTCATTTTGGAACAAAGCGCTTTGGACTGATGAGGCAAAAATGGAGTTATTTGGTCAGAACAAAAAGTGCTTTGCATAGCGGAAGAAGAACACAGCATTCTAACCAAAACACCTGCTTCATACTGTCAAATTTGGTGGAGGTTCCATCATGCTGTGGGGCTGTGTGGCTAGTTCAGGGACTGGGGCCCTTGTTAAAGTCGAAGGTCGGATGAATTCAACCCAGTATCAACAAATTCTTCAGGATAATAATGTTCAAGCATCAGTCACAAAGTTGAAGTTATGCAGGGGTTGGATATTCCAACAAGACAATGACCCAAAACACAGTTCAAAATCTACAAAGGCATTCATTCAAAGGGAGAAGTACAATGTTCTGGAATGGCCACCACAGTCCCCTAACTTGAATATCATCGAAAATCTATGGAATGATTTGAAGCAGTCTGTCCATGCCATCAAATATAACTGAACTGGAGAGATTTTGTATGGAAGAATGGTCAAAAATACCTCCATCCAGAATCCAGACACTCATCAAAGTCTATAGGAGGATTCTAGAGGCTGTTAGATTTACAAAAGGAGGCTCAACTAAGTATTGATGTCATATCTCTGTTGGGGTGCCCAAATTTATGAACCTGTCCAATTTTGTTATGATGCATATTGCATATTTTCTGTTAATCCAGTAAACTTAATGTCACTGCTGAAATACTACTGTTTCCATAAGGCAAGTTATATATTAAAAGGAAGTTGCTACTTTGAAAGCTCAGCCAATGATAAACAAAAATCCAAAGAATTAAGAGGGGTTACCAAACTTTTTCATTTCACTGTATATATAAATTAACTGGATTGGAATATAAACAACAAGCTGGTTAAGTTTGCAGATAATACCAAGCTTGAAGTATTGAATCATTGAGGGATTTGGACAGCATACATGCTTGGGCAGATTTATAGCAGATGAAATTTATTGTAAGTAAATGTAAGGTGTTACATGAAGGATGTAAACATGAGATTTGAATACACAATGGAAGGTATGAAAATTGAAAGTACCACTTATTAGAAGGACCTAGGAGTCATACTTTAGTTGACTATTCACTATCAGCTGTCAGAGAGCGTTCAGAAGCCATTAAGAAGGTTAACAGAATGTCAGGTTATAAAGCGCCTTGATGTGTGGAGTACAAGTCACAGGAGGTTCTGCTCAACCTTTATAACACACTGGTGAGACCTCATCTGGAGTACTGGGTGCAGTTTTGGTCTCCAAGCTACAAAAAGGACATAGCAGTACCAGAGAAAGTCCAGAGAAGAGCGACTAGACTGATTCAAGGCCTGCAAGGTATGAAATATGAGGAAAGACTGAAAGAGTTGAAGCTTTTCAGTTTAAACAAGTGGAGATTATGAGGAGACATGATTGAAGTGTTTCAAATTATGAAGTGAAATAGACCAGTGGATCGAGACCGTGACTTTAAAATGAGTTCTTCAAGAACACAGGGACACAGTCGGAAACTTGTTAAGGGTAAATTTTGTACAAAGTTCAGGAAGAACTATAGACACATGGAATAAGCTACAAAGTAGTATGACAGACAGCAGGATTGTAGGGACATTCAAATTTTGGTTTCATGTTGTTTTGGAGTAATTAAGTGGAATGGATTGGATTGGTGAGCTTCTTCTGGGCTGAATGGTCTTTTCTCGTCAAAAGCAATGATATTATCCTGTGGAAGTAGAATGTTTCAGCAGGATGATATTCCCTGAGGAACATACTGAAGAGTTCAAGGATTATATATATCTTTCTTATGTAAGTACACATTATTTATTTATCTTTTGTATATTATTTATTATTTGTATCTAAAATTAATTTGTTTTTCTTTGCATGTAACTACTTCTTTGACATGTTGTAAAGCACTTTGAGCTACATATCTTGTATGAAAATGTACTATAGAAATAGATGTTGCCATGTTTGTGGTGCTCTGGCCTGTAAATTCCCCAGATCTCAATCCAGCTGAAGATCTGTGGGATGTGTTGGGACAACAAGTCTGATCCACAGCAGCTCTCCTGTGCTGTTTACAGGTGTTAAAGGATCAGCTGCTAATGCTCTGGTGGTGCCAGATACCACGAGACATCTCCATAGGTCTTGCAGAGTCCAAGCCCCAGCAGATCACAGCTGTTTTAGCAGCATACACAGGAGCAACAGCATATTAGGCAGGTCTAATATTAGCGTCTAGTTAAGTATTTCCATTGCTTTTTCACTCCTTGTAGATGGCAATAGTTTTGTGCTCCTATACTGTGTAAAGCAACCATTGCTGTTGTATTTTTTCTCAAAAGTTCTTGTTTTTTTCTCCTTTTATTGTGCAGTTCACAGCTTTGACGTCTTTGTATTTTTTCTGGTGTACTGACAAAGTTTCATCATTTTATATGAGCAACTTCATGTCATTTGAGCTCCCAGATTCTGTTGGGTGGTTAATGCAACTGAAGTTCCATACTCTGGGAAAAAATAAAACATGCAGCACTGAGCCATGTTGATATTCAGGTCCCCAAACTGCTTAATTGTAAGTCGATGCTTTGTACTTAGACATAGTTTGCACCGTAGTGCATTGTCGGCCTGTTAGTGAGCTGAAAGCTGAAGGATTTACTTCATTTTCTGCAATACAGAATGAGCTCACAGGTGTATGAATAGCATCTGAATGTTCATCCCTGTCAGCTGCCTAGTTAAAGAAGGATTTGGTGGCATCAGATATGCGGGTGAATAATGTGGTTCATGAATCAGGAGTCGTACACGAGAGGTGGCATAGCATGCCTAATTAAGAGAAGAGAACAGAACTGCTTTTATTTTGCAAGAAAAGCTTTCACTGTCAAGCAACCCGGGTAAACATCTTTTCACGTTCCAAAAAAATATTCTTGTGCTAATTATGGCAGGTGGAATAAATAAAGGAGAGAAAGAGAGAGAGTTATCAATATTCAAAAAAGTAATTATAAGCTTAGTTAAAAAATACCTGGAAATTTGCCACTAGAGCCGAATGTACCGTAAATCACAATGTTTTCACCCTGATGCTAGTTGTCATCTTTATTACAGAGAAGAGCTATCTTTACACTTAATGTTACGTATTTGACAGATTTCTAGACCAGTGAGTTTTGCCATGCTAAAATTAACTCAATTCACAAAACTTTACATTAAACAGATGTGTGGATAACTGTTGAGTAGTAAAGAACATTTCCTTCATTTTTATTCCATTAGTCGAAAAAAAAAAAAAACAGCAGTAGATTTTGCAGCTGGGGGTCTGTTGTGACTCTGACTTCTTTTTCAGTATAACAATGCAGTCGGTTTGCCAGTTACTTAAGTTAAAAAACAACCAGTCTGTCATTTTCCAACCCACTTAGTCCTGATCAAGGTTGCAGGGTTCTGCTCTAGCCTATCACAGCCTACATAAAGTACCAATTTAGTATTGCCAGTCCACCAAACGCAAGTGCTTTTGGACTGTGGGAAGAAATCAGACCACCTGGAGGAGACCCACGTGTATACAGCAGGGGGCATTAGCTCCTTTGTTGGAATGAGTTCTTTTGTAATTGTGGTGTGTTACATAAACCAAATCTATATAGCTATGATAATAAAAGGCAATATCCCTCCCTAAATAATACGGCGGTAAGAAATCACATAGCAGAAATAACTTAGCTTTCTTTAATGGCGGCTTACACTGCATAACAGACGAAGGAAGCCAACGGCAAGAACCCAGTTCGGGAGTGGGGCCCGATGTGTAGAGTCTGCCATTTTTGCCGCTGCATTGGAAGGATTTTCAGGATCGGATGACGTTATCTTCCATCTGTCCGTCGACTTCAAAGGTGTGCCGGGCAATGTTTCAAGGCTTTATACTATTTCTTCACGTAAAGGCCCCCACTTTGGTGAATCATACCATTCCAAACAATGCAACGGAGGAAATAATTTCATGCTGACTTTAATACACAAAAATAGTATACAATGGTCATCAGTCTGACTGCCCATTTCACAGATGTCCCTAACTGTCTTGTCTTATAATGCTTGCCTAGCTATTCTTATATGGTGAACTCCTGTGCTAAATCTGGCTCTGTGTCAACTGTGCATGTGAGCAAAAAAGGCAGATTAATAAAATATATTTGCACAGAGCACAATGACACATTTAACTTATACACTTATTACACCATGCAGACATTTTGAGAACATGTAAACTCTGAACCCTGGTCTCCTTACTGTGAGGCAACAACACTATAACTGTGCCACCCAGTTAAAAAAACATCCATTCTGATATAGAACTTCTGCACATTCAGAATTAAGTAAAAGCAACGGTTTTGTTTTGTTTAAGCAAAATAATTGTATTCAGAAGCAATGGTCCAGTTTTCATGAGAATCAGAACTGCAGCTCCTATATAAATTATTCACCACTTGGAAGTTTTCATATTTTATTATTATACAACATTGAATATTTGTGACAACCTGGGCCATTGCTGGGCATAGGCGGTCTAGGCAAGCGTCTAATGGTCAGGACACATTACTGCACCCCCATGTAGAGATTCTTATCTTTATTTTGTTTAGAATTTGTCCGGTTCGAACAGGAACACAAAGAAATGTTTATGTTGTGCGCCTCAGCAGAGCCTGCACTGTCTGCACTATGCACCGCACAATCTGTTGTCCAGAAACGGTCCTGGACAATGCAACATTTTTTTTTAAACAATGCAGACCTACAAACACTCAGCCTCAAAGCCAATGTCCGAATACATTGTTCTATATTATCTTCGCATACTAGCGGTGTTTAGTCTTAATATCTGACATACACAGTCCAACAATAACACGTACAACAATAATGATGATGCCAATAATAATAATCTTCAAACTGTAGCATAGAAGAGAAACACATGGCAAAATAAAATGAAACAATCAAAACGGCAACAGGACTGTAACTCTTGAGTGAATTGCTAAAAGTTGATTCAAACCAAAGTATCCCCTTGAGGTTAGGAGCATGCACTGATACAGTGAAATGGACACACAACTACTAAAACAATTGAATTAAACAATTAAAACTTATGTTAAAACTTAGCAAATATCATCCTCTGTTGCTCACCACCATTTGTGAGATTTGCTCTGGGCATGCTAAGGTAGTTGTGCTTTCTTGTGGTTCAGTTAGATTGAATGATTTGCATACACATGCAAATGATAAACAGGAATTGTGGGTATAAAGACTCCTATTTAAAGATAATCATTATATTTTAGCGTCCCAGCCAGGTTAAAGCCTGGTTGGGGATTGAGGGGCAGGGATTAATGGGTCGGCGCTGGGCTATGGTGGGTAAAGAATGGCATGCAGCAATAATATTGGGAATATGATTGACAGTAAATGGAGGAATAGGGGATGCACCCTGGATGGAGGGGTGGGAAACAGAGGCAAGAATTTTTCTAGGTGGTTTGAGGAAGAGCTGGGGGGTCGTGAGGTGGGTTATCAGCTGTTTGTTTTGTTTTTTTGTCCATTGACAGTGTCTCTCAGGGCTAAAACAATGAGAGATATAGACTATTGTAAACAGTTCAAGTTCAAAGTCATTTGTTTTTATTTTGTGTATTTTTTTCTTTCACTGTTCCAGTAAATTGTTCTGCAATGCCTTCTTTGTTCTTCTGTGTTTCTTCCTTTTCAAACCTGAAACACTGAGGTCAATACAATATTCACAATTTCACTGAATATTGTCATTATGCTAAGTTATGCTATGTAGAATATCACCAATATCAAAAGGAACATGTTTAGCTGGTGGTTTAAATAGATAACTATAGAAACTACACCATAGCTTTAGTAATAACTTAAGTGTGTCTTTCTAAACTTCTTTACAGAATCATTTGAAGCAATAAACAAAGACTACTAATACAGCCTGATCCCTACTGATCTTCTGAAATTGCTCTCCTTAAGAGCATATTTTTCTGATACAGTCTTGTAAACAGATTTTTCTATAACTCAACATTCTCAAATTTTGAATTTGAGGTCCCAAATACTTTGCTGTCCCCAGTCTTGTCTCAATGTACAGGTCTGGCAGTGCTGTAATGGGGAGCCATTTACAAAAACCCTTGAACTGGCTCTGGTGACAATAGAAAAAGCGTGAAAATAGATCTCTGAAAAGTGGTCTAATTACAAATATAAAATACAAAATAAATAACCTCATAAGTACAGTATTTACCCCCTTTAAGTCAGTATTTAATAGTCAAGTATGGGTGCTCAAGTCTCCTTTGCACATCTGCTCTCTGTCCTTTTTCTTCATTCCCTTTGTAAAACTGCTGAGGCGCTGTTGGGTGTCTTTGTAAAAATGAAGGAACAGCCTTTTTCAAATCCAACCACAAATTCTTAATTGGTTGGAGATCTGGACCCTGATTTGACCACTGCAGGACATTCACATTGTTGGTTTGAAGCAATTCATGTGTTGCTTTGGCTTTAAGCTTGCGATTGTTGTCTTGTTGGAAAACAAATCTCTCAAGGTGCAGGGTTCCTTCAGACTACATCAGATTTCTCTAAAGAATTTCCTTTGTATTTTGTGGTATTCATTTTCCCCCCACAAGCCTTGCAAGGCCTTCTGCAGTGAAGAATCCTGATGCTTCTTCATGACTGGGTAGGATGGTGCATTTTTGATAATGTGCAGTGTTCAAACATTACGTTCAGTCTTGGCTGAAATGCTCAATTTTCGACTCATCAGACCATACAGCCTTCTTCCAGCTGACTTTAGAGTCTCCCATGTGCTTCTGGCAAACTCTGAGCTGCATTTTTTCACTTTGCCAATCTCTGATGAAGCTGCTGCTCATGAAGTTCCTGTGCAACAGCTGTTATCTGCATAATCTCTCCAATATCAACCATTGTGGTTTGCAAAACTTTCAGGAGTTTTCCAAGATTTCCTGATGGCCTCCCTCACTTGTCTTTCTGCACAATTGTAACCCCCTTGCACGGCCTTTCCTTCTCAAGGAGTTCTTTAGTTTGGAGTCGCCACCCAATAGTTAAATTTACTTTCAACTATTTAGCTCATTTGGCTTGTAACAAATTACACCTTTCACTCAGTTTAAAGAACAGAAAACGTTCTCTTTACTTGAAACCAAGAAACAGACAACCAAACATTTGCATATTATAACTATTGACAGCATGAAAAATAACATGTTATTTACAAAACTATACGCTGTCCTTTCAACACTACTTGTGAACTCATCGTTAGTGCCTATACCCTTTTACAGCAATTAGTCACTTCGCTGGGTGCCCCAAACGTAGCTCGGGTGCTTAGTGGCCAACAAACAAAACAGCACTGGCCCCTTCACTTGAGCTTTACCTCAAGCCACATAAATCAAAACAAATAATAATAAAAAACACACACAGACTTTGGGTGGATGAACTCCTTGTGTCTCTCCTTTCGTCTCACCCCTTTCTGGTATCTGGAAAAATGCACCAGTGGGTTGCACTCATTTACCCCTGCTGGACACCTTCTATCCAATAGTGCCTGTTTGGGAATGGCGTTCGCTTTCATCCCAATGAATCATTTAACAACTTCGCCCCCCGCACACCAGTGTTCTGCTGTACGTTTCTTTTTCTTCCTTTTTCTTTTCTAGATTTCAATATATTATAGTTTTATCATCCTCGTCAGCATTATGTTACCTCTTAACTTTACTAGTTTGGTGTTTTGCTAAAGCTGTCTTCTTATAGCTGTGTCACACTTCAGCATTCCGCTAAAGTTATCCTTTCTCTCTTAACGCCGTTCAGCTCTACCCCACGTGTATTCCCCTCTACCCTCTTTTACTTCCGTGTTCCTCCAGTCCTCTCTTTTTCCTCCAACCCCATCCCTGTATCTACTTGACACAACCTGAGGAGGGACCAGTGAGGGAGCACTAACAGGTGTTAAGCTAGGCTTTATGTCCCTGCTCTGTTCTGGGTTACAATTTGCAACCACACTTATTTTAATTATGACATTAACTTTATTAACAAAATGCATTCTGCAAAATCTACCCTGGTTACACAATCATTAAGCTTTTTGAGAATGGCTACATATTCTCTTTCTGATACACTAACACTGAGGACTTTCAGCCCAACAAATTATTCAGCAGAAGTGTGTCAAGAAACATGACTGGGATTCCAACAGCAAAACGCCCGCATTGTCCCTCACTGGGATGGACTGCGGCAGCCAAGCCATACATTTTTATTTCTTTTTAATTTTCTTCTTTTATAGTCATTCTGGTGTGTGCTCAGACCAAAATGTGTGTGTATATTTATTTATTTTGTAGTATTATTTATTTACTTATCTACCTATTTATGTATTTATTAATTTTAAGAGCTTCTGTATAAAGCAAAATTTACCTTTGGGGACAAATAAAATTCCATCTATCTATTGAAGCATCCTCCCCCAGTATAATAGATGGCAATGCTCAGCTGGCGTGGACCCAGTAGGGATGCACGCAGGGGGATATGGGAGTCATAATCTTATGGGTCCTTGGGTGCCATCAGAGGGTGCCTAAGGGAGAGGGACTCTCAGTTTCAGGAGGCTTTCAATGGGCTATGCCTGCCCCAGTACTGGAAGTACTCCCGGGTCTGACATAAAAGTGAGCTGTCCAGCCTCCACAACTGAAACAAAGTTGGGATGCAGAAGGCAAAGCTCACCTGAAGGAGGAAAAGGGAGAAGTAGTTTATTGAAAAGCTTTTGACTGGCCTATGTATAAGGTATTTTGTGCAATAAAAACCTTTGTTTTGAGCCTGGAACTCTTTAGTGTGGTGTGTCTGGGGTCTTGTGGCTCTGTGATGCCCCCTGTCTTGTACACTATCTATCTATCTATCTATCTATCTATCTATCTATGTAAATATACAGCTGTACCATGTTCTATTTCTTCATGATTGATTTAACTGGATATTTAGTGACTTGGTTATTTTCTCATCTCCATCCTCTGACTCGGAGTTGCTTGAAGTGTTCCTTTATCTTCATTGTGTAAGTTAGTCCACCATAATGACTCACCACAAGTTGCTCCTTCCACATTCAAGTAAATCAACTGAAACCCCAGGCAGTTGGTTTCTTCTGAGCTGATTACAAGACATTTAAATCCAGCTGGCAGCATCAGTGAAGATTGGCATGTTTCATATTAGAGGAATAGAATACGTATGAGATCAATTTATTTGTGTTTTATTTTTATAATTAGGGTGTCGCAGTGATAGCACCGTAGTTTTTCAATAAGGATACCAGGGTACACATCCCATGCCCTCCCTGTGTGGGATCTGTATGTGCCCCCCATGTCTATGGAGGTTTCCTCCCACAGTCTAAATACATGCAGGTTTGGGTGGATTGGCGATGTTTAGTTGGCCCAAATGTATGTGTGTGTGTTCACCCTGCAATATCCAGGAATTGTTTTTGCTATGCTTGCTGGGAAAGGCTGCAGCCACCCACGGCCCTGCTTATAATTAAGCACACGTAGAAAATGGCATGGTATATTTGTAAATAATTTAGACCATTTTGCGGAGACCTGTTTTCACTTTGTCATTAAAGAGTCTTTTTCTGTGTCAAAAAAAAAAAAAGCAAACAAATTAAATCCACTGGGATTTAGTGTTAAAATT
Source organism: Polypterus senegalus (assembly GCF_016835505.1). NCBI lineage: Eukaryota > Metazoa > Chordata > Cladistia > Polypteriformes > Polypteridae > Polypterus > Polypterus senegalus. The sequence goes on along the minus strand of NC_053155.1, from coordinate 24,198,489 downwards.
TGTAAGGGTGAACGTGCTTTATTGGTACTGTACATCTGTATGAATTTCATATATAATTTGAAGTGATTTGCACTTTATATGTGAGTATTTGCTCCTTTCTATACCTGATCTTCCAACGTCATTCAAGTCAATTCTAAATGCATTGTATTGATTGCTTATTTCAGGTTAGTAAGCCATGCTTTAGCTAGAAGAGAAACTCTTGGCCATGTGAGTGCGCAGTATAAAAGACACAATAAAAAACAAAGGATTAAATTAAACTAAATGGCATTTAACCTGACAAACTTTTACAAAACGCTGTGTTTTCCTTCTCTGGTGCAGGTTTAGCCACAACAAAAGAACACTTTGAAACAGCAATCAGTTACAAAACATATACACTCTCAAATAACTTTTCATTTACCAGTGCGGGATCAGCAGAGGAGGGTGGCTGTGATGAATGGTCCGTGATGAAGTGCGATTTTAAATGAATGGTCTGTGGTAAAGTGAGGTCCGCGGTTGACTGGCATTTTAAATAAATATTCGCTGCAATCTCGTCTTTTTGTGGGAGAATGTGGTGAGAGTGGTTCCCGTGTGCGATGCAGGAGTAGACAGCCTTGCACTTAATGCACAGGTACAGGATTGTCCGCCGGGAGCTGCCGATTGCCGCATCTGTGCCTCGTCCCCACGTATGAAAAGGGAAGCACGAGTGTGAGAGAGGAGGGAAAAGGAACAAACTAAAGAAAAGAGAGCAGAGGTTAAAGGGAAAAGAACAGAGGCAGGAATGTGACAGTGAGGCGGTACAAGGAAAGGAGGCAGACGGATGGGTTTGGAGCCCCAGGGAGAAGCGTGTGTGGTGAGCACTGAGGAGGGAGCTGAATGGTCAAACTCTACCTTTCAGTAATTTAGTTTAGTTTTTCTATCCTGTTTTGTTCAGTTTGAGGTGTTCCACACTTGTTTCCAGGCCCCAGGCTTGCGTGCAAATGTATTTCTCAGCTAGTAAATGAACAATGTTTGTATTGACTTAACTGTTGGCAAATTGAGTCAATTATTCTTTTAAATGAAGAAACAGACAACGACTGAGGAGGGGAAAACACACACATCTAGGATCGACAGAAAGCTGCTTTTGGTTCACCCCATTCACTGGCTTGATGAGGAGAAAGATGACAGAAGAGGAAGAGAAAGCAAAATGCAAGGAACCAACTCCAGTAACTGCAAAGAAAAATCTTCCTAAACCCAGACCCCAAGGGGCAAAGCAACTCTGGAAAGTCTCCTGCAGTGTTATTAGACATCTAACTTTTGCAATGTTCCTGAAATGGGAAAATGCAGTGCCAGTAATCTAGTTAATATGCTATTTAAAGTTTAGGTTTGAGTGTCTAATTATACCAAAATATTTTACTTTCGCCTTGACTTTAAATTCTAAGGGATCAAGTATGTTTCTAATAGCTCATTATTTCCATGTTTACGAACAACTAAGATTTCAGTCCCCTCTACTACTGAAGCACCTCTCCCATGATTGCTCAGTTTCTCTTGCCAATTGTTCCAGACTTAGTCCATTTATGAGTTATGGAGTCCACTGTGCTCTTGGGAACCCTCAATGTTGCAGAATAGTTTTTGTATCCTTCCCCAGATCTGCTCCTCGGCACAATCCCCTCTCTAACCTCTACAGGTAATTCCTTCAACCTCATGGCTTAGTTTTTGCACTGATACACATTGTCAGCTGCGGGACCTTCTAAGGACAGGGTGTGTCTTTCCTAATCACGTCCAGTCAAGTGAATTGACCACTGCTGGACACCAAACAAGGTGAAGAAACATCTCAGGGGTGAACCATAGAATGGGGTGCATCTGAGCCAGACATCAATGGTCATAGCAAAGGATCTGAGGACTTGTGTCAATAAGATAAGAAGCACTTACCTATGAAATGGATATTTTCAAAGGCAGGTTAATATATTTTTAAAATGTATTGCAATACCCAAAAAAGACATATTTTGAAACATACATATTGGAATAGTTTTCTAAAATATATCTTACTGTATATATTTCTGATTATTTTAAAATATATTAATGAAGATTTGAATATTTTGAAAATATATGCAGTATACAAAAACAACAAAATGTACTGCAAACATTTTGCAAAAATATTACAATATGTTTATCCTTAAAGAATTGTATAACTTACTTTAAAATGTATTTATTTTTGTAGTGATATATATTTTTTAAAATATATTTTCCATGTGCTTCATTTTTCTAAGGGAAATAACCTATGCAACAATAAATAATAACTAATTGCTCAAAAATGGAATTTGGAAAAAGAGTCTATTTTTTTTAAACATAATTAAGACAGCTGATGATTACAATGTTCTTTGGGCGTCTTTCAATGCAGAGGACGAGATGTGACATCACATGCCAGCTCACATGAATACACCAACCACATTAACCTGTTGGTGCCATCTTGTTTTTCAGAATTAAGTGAATAAACACTATGAGAAACAGCCTTGATGAGCACAGACACCAAGACAGCTTATGTCCAGAATACACGTTTTTTTTTTTCCAAAACAAGTACAGTGCACTAATCACTCACAGTCCTTTGCTCTTTTAGTCTTTTTTTGCCGCCTCCACTTCTCTTTCGTAAGCTTTGTTCCGCTCCCTCCTAACTCCAGCTCCTCTTCTGGAGTGAGGTGGCCCCTTTTATGTAGTACCCGGGTGTGCTCCATGTGCTTCTTGACTATCTTCCTGCAGCACTTCCGGGTGTGGTGGAAGTGCTGCCTGAGCACCCGGAAGCACACCAGGTGTATTTGCCTCCTGGCCTTCCCAGCTCCAAACGTGTGGCTCACCTGCGAACCAGGGCGGTTGCCCTGTCGTGTCCTGGGGAAGGTATTGGCCCTCTCCCGGTCCTTCCACCTCCCAGGCATCCCGGCTGTGCAGACACCCCAGCTGTCTGTCACAACACTCATCAGGCAAATCAGAAAGAAAGAAAGAAAGAAAGAAAGAAAGAAAGAAAGAAAGAAAGAAAGAAAGAAAGAAAGAAAGAAAGAAAGGTCTCAGAAACAAAGACATTTAGCCAAGTGTAAAATCTGAAAATCAGCATATTAAGAAATCCAGCCTTGGTTTTAGCAGCAGTAAGCATTGCCAGGTGTACATTTTGTTTAATTTTGTTATTTCTTTTAACTGTATACTTGCTAGAGAGAAGACATACCATATTCATTGAAACAGTGTATTTCATTTGTGGAGATGGATGTTCATACAGGCTGCTTCAAGTTGTCACGTGAGGTATATATAGAACAATATTCCATTTTAAGTGCTATGGAGGAAAACACAACTCAGCAGTGGGTGACAAACTGGAGTAGTACTGGTTCTGCGAGCAATGTACTAAAACCAATACATTTTTCCCTTCATACTCCAGCGGAGGTTGCAAATATTGTATATCACACGAAAAGAAGTCCTCATAAGTTGAAATGATTATATTAACAGACCCGTGTGTCATAAATGTTATGTCAATGTGAAAGTCACCATTTATAGACTACGTTTTCATGCACCACCCAGTAGATCTGTAATTCTTCCCTTCTTTCCTTTCCTTCACAACTTTTTGATGGGTGCTCAGCAAAAAAAAAGTTGTTTCTTACATTTAGTGCTTATCTATAAAGCAGTTTATGGTAATGAAAATATATTTCGCCAGATAGTCACCACTTAGAGTGGGGCTACAACAGGAAGTGACTTTGGCATTTAGCAGGTGATTACAACATTCTTCTGGCTTCTTTCTATGATGAGGACAATATGCGACATCACATGCCATGCTGCTCTTGTTGCGCTTTTCATTGAGACAGCAGTTAGACTTGAGGATTGTCTCCTTTTAGACTCATAAAACACACAAACCTAAACAGTGTACTAATATTCTTTTAACTGTAGGTTAGTAATAAAATGGCTACAGCTAACTGATATCCCTCCATACCATCAAATCCAAAGAGTCAGTTGAAGTCTGCTATATGCTCAGGATGATCCTGGATGATCTTAGTATGTATTTATGGTAAAGCGTCTAACTTTTGGGTTTAGTGCTGTTGCTTTGTGCTCCAGAACTGCAGACTAGCAGCGAACTAAGACAAACATGAAGTGCAGTTACAGTGTGCTTCTGGGAGTTGAAGGGGAGCAGAGTTAAGCACTAACCTTAGACCATCTCTTCAGCAGGTTTAATGGACACAGTATAGTGCGTAACGTGACAAAACATATTTCACACATATCAGACAGACTGTTACGGACATGAAAAAACACTTATATGCCATTCAGAAATATGGAAACTATGTTATAATTTGTATTTATATTTGGACTGAAGTATGTAGTGATGCTAAATCAAATATATTCAACTCAATACTATAGAAAAAGACAAGTGATGAATGGAAATATTTATATTACGGAATGTAAGAAGCTGAAAAAATCCTGATCAACATACATTTAACCAAATCAAATTTTAGTTGTTACTCAACACATACTGCAGATTGTAGTGAAAGTCTTACATGCAGAAGCTCAAGAAAAATATAAATATTACAAAGAAACAACAGTCCATCAAACGCACATTAGAATTTCTAGCTTTGTGGGTGTCCTTCAGATCTCCCTCATTATGTATTATATAGGGTTTACACTCTAATGTCAAGTTTGTGCTGCGATGACACCTTCTTTATGAACATTGTCCAGCCTCTGAATAGGTATGGATTAATTCAGATATTAGGAAAAGTTGGGCACATAATGAATGACAAGTATTAGCTCTTCTATATTATGTGCCTAATTGTTAAAGAGGTTACAGAGAGACGATTATGCTTCAGATACAATTCTCCAAATGTGTAGATCTTGTCGTCATGATTTACTATTTACTTAGGGTCTTTTTATATGCCAAAGTGAATAATGACAGCCATACTCATTTCGATCCAGTATACCTCAGCAACTACAATTTTTTTATTATGTTTATAGGTAAATGAGGATGTACTTTCTGACTATGCACTGCCCTTTAAATTGAGACGAATGTGTAATTGTACATCATTAATTGAGAGAAGTCCAAGAAGTAATAGGAAGAGTTATAATGACAAAAATACAGATACATAATAAATAAAATAATAACACAATCAATCAATAAATAAATACATCTAAAGAGACATTACAAATAAAAAAAATAAGACAAAAGAAATAACTTACTATTAACTATGCACAGTAATTATTATGATAAACATCAGAATCCAATGCTATGGTCAGAGGGAATATGTAAAACAAAAACTATGGCCGACAAAATTAATCTGCAGGGGTTTCAAGACCAAAAAAAACACCAGCCCCTGAACATTCTGCAATACATAACTGTAATACAATTATGCATCATCATTATGAAACACTTTAATAGTTAATAATTGTGGCATCCCCATCCATCCCAACATTAAAGGCTACCCCAGAAAAACAGGAAAACAAACCTCATTCATTGGTCAAGAGTCTTGTCTTCAGTTCCAAAATACAGTCCCTTGTAGCTTGAGTTTCCTGTTTATGATGTGCACTGATTTTTCCTGGAAGTATTATTTAACAGTTTTAAATGTTATGAGCATATGGATGGATATGTATCATGTGAATTATGTGACACAAGTAGTGTGGGATTTTATTTATTTATTTATTTTTTGGTCCAGGGAAGTGTATCACATTGTCTACCATTGTCCAGCATTGCCTACAATTGGCTTGTATTATATCAAAAACTTTTATTATCATCATTCCGCATGAAAACATGACATTAAAAAAATTGAATTGGCCTTCTCTACAAACTATATTGGGTAACTAATATATACATTTTTTTTATTTTTGACATGGAGTATTCTTTTAAAACAGTACATCAATGACTACTGTCACAATAATAGTCCACAGACATCAAAAAGGTTTGGGGCAGCCGCCCATATACTGTATTATCCCTTGGCTGTAAATTAGTTATTTTTGTTGAGTTGTTTACAGGTTGGAGTCCAAAACAAAACTGATTTACGAGCACAAATATGGTGGACTGGGACCAGAAGTGACGTCCTTGGAACGGGATGTGACGTCCTCAGTAGTGCCAGGAGCGGAAGTGATTTCCTGTGGATGGTCTGCAGAGGATTGAGAGAGAAAGTCAGTGCAGCTCGTCACCCCCTGGTCTGGCATGGTACTATTATTATTCAGGCCCTTTTGCTGCCTCCCAATCGCATGTGTGTGACACTACCAAAAAATGTCTATGGTATCAATAAACAATGGTTGAATACTACACTTACGACCTTAAGGAAAAGTAAAGAACAGTAAGGAAAAGCTAGCAAAAGGACAAGACAGAAATCATGGTGATCAACCAGAGACAGAGTCAAAGCATGAACAAGTAGTAAATGAATCCAGTTGGCTGAGTGAAGAAGATGTCCAAGGAGTCAAAACAAGTGTTAATGCTGAAAGTCGTTGTACATAAGTCATGTGTGCTACTAGAAACCAAACGTAAGATGGTGTCATTAGAAAGAATCACAGGCTAAAGGCATTGGTAGCTTGACAATGCAAATGACTCTAAGGAAATGCATGGAAACTTGGGATCATTGTTAAGATATAGGGGTTTACTACATAATAATGAAATGTAATTCACATCACTGCATATTACTTTAATCTGACCTGAGCACCCTGAAATGGTGTATGCATGTGTAAAATAAAGAGAACTTAAACATTAAAAATGTATTCTTTCTTATTTCTAAAGTTTCTGCACTGGAATATAGAGTTGTGTTAATTTTTAAGATTTAACAAGTAATTACTTAATAAGTAATTTATTCTTAATCTTTGCTTTCAAGGCATTTTTGTATTAAGGCTCTTTATCATTGCCTGCTCAGCATGCAAATTACCACTGCATTTGTATTACAGAGTCATTTGTAAGAAATGACTGCTTTGTCACTTCACGTTTGTCTCACCACTGTGAGAGACAAGCACTGGGCAGTGAATTCTTTAAGCAAATACATTTTCAGCTAGATAGAAACTCTTGGGAAAACATCAGTGTCTATTCTTAGAATATTAAACTTTAATATTTGGAAGAAAGAAAGAAAGATGCTCTCAAACATATTGGTACATTTAATATCAGAAATTGTTTAAGCACAGAACTAAAATGCATGCACCTCTTATAATTAGTTTGTAATAAACTCTAACCTGAATTTATAATGAAAAAAAGACTTCAGTCAGCAAGAGACAATAGGTTGATAGGTACTGGCATTCTTATGCTAATTATTGTATCTGGGAAACAAAAATTCTATTATTATAGGGTTTTGCTGTAATACAGCTCCCAGCCCTGGAGGAAATTTACAGCACACACTGTCTCAGGAAAGCCACCAGCATCAGCACTGATCCCACTCACCCATGCTACAGTCTATTTGAATTTTCCCCATCCAACTATAAAGCCTTTCATGCGCAGGCCTTGAGGCTCAGAGACGGTTCTATCACAAGAGCTATAAACACACTCAATCAGTACATCAAGAACTGCTTGTATTTACAACAACCTCCCTGTAAACTTGCACTACAACCATAACACTGCATAATCTGAGCCATTTTATGAACCATTTGCACTATTTACACTATATGTATATTGTACTTATTTTTTTATAGTGTATATTTTTATTGTTTTATTGTATTGTTTTTATAATTTAATAGGATGATTATTTCATGGAGGAGTTGAAACATTGAATCTCAATTTACGGGGCAAAATGACAGTAAAGGAATTCAATTCAATAAATCTATACCAGACTGAATAAAAATAATAGTTAATCACTTCCATAAAGTGTAATGAATTTGAAATCCTCATTTCATACAGTACCTTTGGTGTCACATTACATATTAGAAGACAATACAGGCCTAATTTTGCCATGGTGCCTGATGTGAACTGCTAGTATGGAGCAGAACCCAACCAGGTAATCCTGTGGTCAACCTGATTGGCCAATTTTGGAGCTCAATAATCTAATCAGCAATCGGCTGAAGTGAAACCGATCAGGTGCCAGCGTTTTGAGTGGCAGAGTTCATCAAAACCTTTGGTGCACACGTAAAAGGCGTGATCCAAAAGGTAGAGGTAAGTACACTTGAGAAAGCTCCTGATTTTATAAAGTAGCTAAGCATTTTTTGTTCTTAGGGAATAATATTTGGGGCAAAGACACATTTTTCCTTAATGCACCCCTCTGTTCCACCGCTCAAAATTACAAATCAAACAATTAAGATGGGATTAAAGTGAGCCTGTACTGACAGACTCCAAAGGAAGTCTTTGGGTCGAAGCAAGTCTTGGTATCTTATGGCAGGACTAATGAAGCAATGAAACACCCCTGAAGAATCAAATACACCTGTGATGTCAATTGTCCCAAACATTATGGTACCTTGAAATGAGGGAACCATGTAGAAAAACTGTTGGCATTTCTACACAGTGCGAGCAAAATGTATGCAAATTCCTTTAAATCAAAGTCTGCAATGTGCACTTTAATCCGTCTGATTTGTAATTTTAAAATATGAAACAGAGACATACATCAAGGAAAAATGAGTCTTTGTCCCAAACCTTATGGAGGGCACTGCATATACATTATGTACATTGTGGGATTGTCTGTGTAAGAAAAGTAACATGATTATGGAGAAAAGTGGGACAAATGTGCAAATGTGAAACTGTTCCTGATTGTTCCTGATTGCTTAAACACAGCACTCTTTACTTTATTCACCCTCACCCTGCACCTTGTCCTGCCCTCTGCTCCCCTATTTACATTTCTGAACATTCCTGTTTGGGCCAGGGATTCCCAAACTGGGGTGCTCGCAAGATGGCATTTTGGGGTGGGGTGTCACCACAATGATGAATTGTGCAAAATTAAGTGAGGTGTGTTGTCCGACTAAGAAAAGACGTCAGACAAATATGTCTTAATTTTATTGCCATTTTATATACTTTTATTTTTATTTTTAATGCTCTATATTCTTTTCTGTTCAATTTTGGATACTGAATGACTTCTTGGAGAATCTTTATACTGATGCAAATGGTAATGTAATATGTGATGTTGACCTGGTGCATCATGGGACACTCTCCAAGGTGATGGGCAACACATATTCCACAAAATTGCGAAGTCTATCACTAAAACAAAATGGCATCAATAAAGATGGTAAACAAATAAGAACTTAAAAATGAAAGCTCTGATTAAAATTCCAATTACAGAAAAATATATATTTTTTAGCTTCTGAAAAGTCGGGGAAATATTTAATGAGATCAACATTATAACAGTTTGTTATCTCTGTTATACAAGAAAACCTAAAATGAAAATGTCTTCTGGGTCATCACTAAAAACCACATGAGGTAAATAATATATTAAAAAGTATCTCTGGGTGCAGTATTCCTTTAACGTGCATATGTCATTGAACAACGACAGTCGGCAGTAATTCTGACTGTTACGTCACAATGGGGCCAAGTCCAAGGTAGAGGACAGGAGGAAATGTGTTATACAGGCAAGTAGGCTAATTTCTTTTCACTTGATTCACAGAATACTTCTCCACCGTGTACACCCTAAATGGGATAGATGGGTGTTTGTTATTTGCTGTTGACCCTCACATTTTGTAATAAAGTCAATCAAGCCCTTATGGTTGGTATTTTGATCCATTGTGTCACCAGTGTACACTGATTGTCATAATATTGAAATCTGTACTAATTCTTTTTATTGGGAATATAAAGGGATGTATTTATTCATTTATTTGTTCGTTTTTTGTTTGTTGGCTCAATCCTTGCCCATCTTTGCTGGTCATTATTAGGTGTTATTTCCAACAGCTCAGCCTATGTAGGTTGCAAATCTGGGAAAACTGAAATAAGAAGTGAACTTGTGATGGTTCGTATACTCCTTTTACTGTGGCATTTCATCTCAAACCATTAGCACAGGGATCACCAGCAGCAGATAGTCCTGTCTGATTGAGGGGCTTATTATTTCAGTAACTCAATCAGTGGGATCCGGAGACAAGGAGGAGTAATTACATCCAACATCCCTGTAACTCAGCATGTCTGTCAAACACAGATAATTACATAGCAGGGAACTCACACTGGCAGCAACACTCTGCTGTAAGCACATTAACCTCTCTGTGTAGCTGAAATAATCACCAATTATGCCTTATTTACCTTGTTAGTGTTCTAGAAAACCAATTTACTATTCATACCATGTGAATACGTATTAATGCATTAAATTGTTGCACATTAGATATTTGTTTAGAAATGGAATATTTTACCTGCAACAAAACATAATGGCATTTAATGAAGAAGGTTTCAGAGATGCCTTTTTGATAGAGCACAAGGGGAACATGAGTATATTTTAAACTATTCCTGATGCAGGGAATACAATGACAAGATGAGCAGGCATCTAAGAGCATATTATCAAACTACCAAGAAAGTATTTAGAATAAATATGAATTTTTAACCAACTTTTTTCATGGTCACTGAAAGACGACAACTACCCAAGTATTAACAAGCATATGGAAGGAACAGGACATTCCTGTGTCTTAAATGGGTGTCCATTCTATTACAGGACAAACTAACACAGAGATTCATAAGTCAAGCAAAAGTAATGTCAAAAATGAACTTAACTGCACATATTTAGAAATCAAGACATTCCAGAGGAAAGACAAAGAGAGAAAGTACAAAGTCCACAAAGATGGCACCTCAAGTGGGGCTCTGACTGTTCTGGTGAGGAAGCAGTGTTATTTTCGGTGCCTCCTTGCAGTCTTTAGTAGTGTTGCATTTATTCTTTTGGAAGAAAAGAATAATTGTGAAAGTCCTTAAAACATAAGTTGATAATTGGTTATTAGGTTCTAAAGAATATGGAGGGTTGGCCTGATGTACAGTTGGGGTTCAGGTCATGGTTGTCTTAAGTAACAGCATATCTATACATACGAATAAGCACATAAAACCCTTAAAATTTCTTGTCAGTTTTCATCTAGCAACTTCTGCTTTTTTAGTTACAAATGAAAAATCTAGTTTTGAGGCAGATGAAAATGTGGCAACTATCACTGCCATTCCGGAATAATACTGCATGCTACAAACTTGGTGACCATTTTATATCATTTTGTGTTTTAGTGCACACATGTCACTGACTGTATCGACAGCACACACGGTAAACTTAGTGACAGGTTAGTGGCTTGAGTGGCTTCAGTCCGTTTAGCTAAGAAGTGGTGCAAACAGCAGTTTGTGATTCTCAGCCTGCTAAGTATGCTTTGGAGCCGTGCTATCAGAGGGAGTACAGCCGCTACGAGGAGGATGTGACATTCTGAGTGACCCCTCAGCAAAGACAGCAAATCTTTGCTGAGGGATCACTCGCCAGTTTGAGGTTTGTTTTGCCTTTTCCAACTCCACAAGGAACTGTATATACTTACATATATGTGGTACATTTTAAATGTTTTTCTGTTTTGTGATTTAAAGTACAGTCAGATTTCTTCACTATCATTCTATTGATAAGTTTGAAATGTTTCTCTGTAAAATAACAAGTAAAGCATTCTGCAATTTAGCCAATATTTCCATTAACAGATATCTACAGTACAAGTTCCTACTTGGGTATAAAATCAGAGAGGAACAGAACTCATTAACCCGAGCAATACCTTTGACATTTCAGAGAAATAACAGTAAGTATTATGCTGGTTTGCAACAAAATCTTCCCACCCTATAATATTGGTGTACTTTATAGAGTTATGTGTTCTGAGACTGGAATTTCTCTACAACAAACCATGTCTGAAAGAAACGTAATTTAATTTTTAAGTAAGTCATTTTTATGTCATAATTTATCATGTTCGGGATATTATTTAAAATATATTTTGACATGAAAAATGCCTTTCTTCCTCATTCTTAATATCGAGTGTGTGTGGAGATAACCCAAATTCATTTATTTGCTTCACATTTTTTGCTCTCAGTCATTATTTTTTCCCTCCCTTCTTATTACTCCTAAAGAGATAGGAAATTATCTTTAGAAGCTTAGAATGACGTCTTTCCATTGCCCAGAAGAGAGAAAGCTATTGTTTAAATAATTTAAATGGTTTGAACATGGAGAGAGCTTCCACCAGGACATCACTCAAATAGTGGAAAGTGGAGTGAGTCTACTTTAGCAGACTTCTGTTGGTCATCTTACCATGAAAACACCTTCAGAGGATTATAAACGAGAGTAAAAACTACCAAGCTACTTTTTGTAGGTAATAATTGCATATATAAAATACTTATATGTGCAACCTTCATCTACCAAAAACTGGATATGTCATGGCAATTCTGTTGTCAAATCTATAAAGAACATCTAAAATATTTTGCAGACTGTCATTATCAATGAAAATAATAACCCAAACGATATTATACTACATTTGGAACAGAAAAAGAAAGTATGGAGTGTAAAGACATTTTCGGGGTCAAATGGGCTCCAAGTTTTCAAATGTTCATCTGCAGAGCAATTCTGGATCTAAGCGTAACGGATATTTTCAAGTATGAAGCCAAACAACCATTTTAACCTGTAAAATAAAATGCTGTGCCAAAGAAGCTTAACATTTTAAGAGTTTTTGACCTTCCTGTATTTATAATGGAGAAATACACATATACTGTAGTAGCAGTAGTAACATTGTCAAAAGTATAATTAAATTCTTTCTTGCATGCAGTATATCACCACTCTAGTGTGTCATGATAATCAAGAATGTATTAAAACACATACAGTACCTTCATTTTATTGAATGGAAGCCCCTCTGAAGTACTCCTTTTCCAGATTTTCATTATTGTCTCAATAATGACATTGTCATTGTTTATAAGTTTTTAAACTGTTCTGTTTGCAACATTCCTATTTTACAGGAAAATTATGCAATTGTTCCTTCCTTGCTATCCTGCACAAATCAAGGCCATCCTAATAACTCTTTATTTCTGAAAGTCTCACTATTAAAATTGACTTGTTGGCTTATTAAGAGGCATTTGTGAACACATGAAAGGCAGAAAAAGCTTTTTTTTTAATTTAATATTGAGTTATGTTTTGTACATCTCCCTTCTTCATATATAGTTGTGATAAACTAGAAGAATGCCTGTGGCCCAGCTTTCCGCACCTTGGTAACTCCAACACTTTTATTCCCCCAATGCCCAAACAACAATTTGAATATTGTGTTCATAAAACCACTTTTCAAATCTCTTCTGTTTTTAGCCAATGGTATGAGAAAAGCCTCACATATGATATACCATTCGACTTGTCTTAACACCTACTTATGCTTACGTTGCTTTTTGGGGTTTTCCCTTTTTTTGGCCCTCTAAACTTGTAAAACCCTCATTGTTAGGCCATTTTTTGACCATATTTTGTGTAGAAAATCACACCCTTATGATAAAGAGTAAACCCATCACTGTCTTTAGCAAAAATTAATCAGAAGGACATCAAGCTGTACATGAAACATCAACTTGACCCCAGGGGTTCAATCCCTAATTTGATTCAAACAGTCAAATTCTGAAAAAATAAAAATTGTTAATATAAACATGTGGAGTGTCATTTTATGTATTTCAAATGTACTAATCATAAATCTAAAATATTTGAGTTTTGATTTTTATCAGTGGTCCAACCCAGAAGGTTAAAAATGATAAATGTTAAACACAACCATGTGGGATATCATTTTAGACTATTTCAAGGTCAGTGATTACTAATATGATGTTATTTTTGTTTTTTAGCCGTTTATTAGGGGTCTAACCCTCTATGGACAACTATCAGATGGTGACAAATGACAAATTTCTATTACAATTGAGAATATTTGGATGTTAAACAATTAAATTGAAGTACAAATGCTAATATTTTAGATACATGATGCAACTAAACTGCTCAAAAAAGTTAAAGGAACACTTTGAAAACACATCAGATCTCAATGGGAAAAAGAAATCCTCCTGGATATCTATACTGATATAGACTGGGTAATGTGTTAGGAACGAAAGGATGCCACATCGTTTGATGGAAATGAAAATGATCAACCTACAGAGCCCTGAATTCAAAGACGCCCCAAAAATCAGAGTGAAAAAATGATGTGGCAGGCTAGTCCATTTTGCCAACATTTAATTGCAGCAACTCAAAATTGTACGCAGCACTTTGTATGGCCCCTGTGTTCTTGTATACATGCCTGACAACATCGGTGCATGCTTCTAATGAGATGACAGATGGTGTTGTGGGGGATCTCCTCCCAGATCTGGACCAGGGCATCACTGAGCTCCTGGACAGTCTGAGGTGCAACCTGGTGGCATTGGATGGACCAAAACATAATGTCCCAGAGGTGTTCTATTGGATTTAGGTCAGGAAAGTGTGGTGGCCAGTCAATGGTATCAATTCCTTCATCCTCCAGGAACTGCCTGCATACTCTCACCACATGAGGCCAGGAATTGTCGTGCACCAGGAGCCACTGTACCAGCATAGGGTCTGACAGTGGGTCCAAGGATTTCATCCTGATACCTAATGGCAGCCAAGGTGCCTTTGTCAAGTCTGTAGCGGTCTGTGTGACCCTCCATGGATATGCCTCCCCAGACAATCATTAACCCACCACCAAACTGCTCATGCTGTATGATGTTACAGGCAGCATAATGTTCTCCATGGCTTCTCCAGACCCTTTCACTTCTGTCACATGCTCAGGGTGAACCTGCTCTCATCTGTAAAAAGCATAGGGCACCAGTGGTGCATCTGCCAATTCTGGTATTCTTTGGCGAATGCCAATCGAGCTGCATGCTGCTGGGCATTGAGCTCAGGACCCATTAGAGGACATGGGGCCCTTGGGTCACCCTCATGAAGTCTTTCTGGTTGTTTGGTCAGAGACATTCACACCACTGGCCTGCTGGAGGTCATTTTGTAGGGCTCTGGCAGTGCTCATCCTGTTCCTCCTTGCCCAAAGGAGCAGATACCGGTCCTGCTGATGGGTTATGGACCTTCTATGGCCCTCTCCAGCTCTCCTAGAGTAACTGCTTGTCTCCTAGAATCTCCTCCATGCCCTTGAGACTGTGCAGGGAGACACAGCAAACTTTCTGGCAATGACACGTATTGATGTGCCATCCTGGAGAAGTTGGACTACCTGTGCAACCTCTGTAGGGTCCAGGTATCGCCTCATGCTACCAGTAGTGACACTGACTGTAGCCAAATGCAAAACTAGTGAAGAAACAGTCAGAAAAGATGAGGAGGGAAAAATGTCAGTGGCCTCCACCTGTTAAACCATTCCTGTTTTGGGGGTCATCTCATTGTTGCCCCTCTAGTGCATCTGTTGTTAATTTCATTAACACCACAGCAGCTGAAACTGATTAACAACCCCCTCTGCTACTTAACTGACCAGATTAATATCCCATAAGTTTCATTGACTTTATGCTATACTCTGATTAAAAAGTGTTCCTTTAATTCTTTCGAGCAGTATATTTTTGTTGATTATGTAAGTCTACCTGACAAAGTAAATCATTCTATTTCTTATGAATACCCCAAATTAGGGCAACTTTTGCTATTTCTGACTATTTGGGTTTTGGAAATGAGCATCAGGGGGAAAGCAGAATGTCTTGATGACTATGACTTTTTTTTTTTTTTTCTTTACCTAGTGACATCTTGGAACTCCAAAATTTCTTAAATTACTGTAAAGAAACTTGTTGACTGATCATTTTGATTCATAATCTACTTATAAGTCAGGAAATAAATTTAGCAGGGGGTAACTGAAAGTACAGAAGATTTTGATTAAATTTATGCAATGTGTTGGTTGTTTTGCAGACAAAACAGAATTACACAGAGTAGCAAATATTATAGGGTTGGTTGAGCTCCTAAAAATGCCCTTTTTCTCCTTACACATACTGTAGAACAATCCAAAGCATCTTATATAGTGGAAATTCATATACTGTATGGTGACATTTTCTTAGACAACCCGTTACTTTACCTTTGAATTAACAGTGAACATAATTAAACCTGCACTCAGCCATATGTACATTTATATACAGCACATCGATATGTACCACAGCAATATAACAGATCAGTGTAGAGTTGGGTTATTTTGCAGGAGATTCGGGCTCCATGTGTTACATTACATTTGATGTGCATGCTACTCCACCTGGTTTTGATTCAAAACACTTTTTCATGAAATTGATACTTAGCCGATTGACTTCAACACTTGAGGAGATACATGCAGCGAGTAAGACAGAGAAATGATATGCAGTGTGTGGTGTGAGACTGATGAGAACATGGCAGAATAGTGTGAAAAGGACGAGACTACAGCTGGCACATCTGTAACTAAAAGTTCAGCCTCCCACTGTGATTTTATTAATACTGGGAATCATAAGCAGGCTGGCATCTTCAGATCTTAATGTGCACTCTGCTTTGTAAGTAATGATAAGTTCAGATAAGTAAGCAGGACCTTGACCATTTACGGCTTTATATGTTAAAAGGAGGATTTTGAAATCAGCCCTAAACTTAAACAGGATCCAGGGTAAGGACTTGAGTACTGGCATTATGTGTTTGTACTTTCTAGTTCTTGTAGTAATTCTTGCAGCAGCATTTTGAATTAACAGAAACCTGCATAAAGGATGATTTGAACGTCCAGTGAACACCGCATTGCAGTAGTTAATCCTACTAGAAATAAATACATGAATCAATAATTTCAGTATCTTGCATATTTAGAAAATTTCTTAAACTTCCAACATTTTTAAGATGGAAAAAACATGTTTTGGACTTCATTGCATCATTGTTTCTCATATTTATTCATTCGAACTACTGGCTTTTACCTGTTTGCTGTGGGACATTTGTTGGTGAAGAAAGATTCACTGATCTTGACTTTGCTGATGATGCTGTGATCTTCACAGAGTCAATAGAAGCTTTGATTGGGGCTCTCAAGAGACTGATTGAGGAGTCTGAGTGTCTGGGTTTGCGAGTGTCCAGATAAAACCAAGATCCAGGGCCTTTAATGACCTCTTAGGCACAGCCATCAGCAGTGTGTCTGTCTGTGGAGAGAGTGTCAATCATGTTGAGAGGTTTACTTACCTTGGCAGTGACATTCACGTCTCTGGTGACTCCCTCAATGAATTCAATAGATAGATTGGGAGAGCATGGGGGGGTCATGAAGTCGCTGGAAAGGGGTGTGTGATGTTCCAAATATCTCTGCAAAAGGATTAAGGTCCAAATCTTTGGAGTCCTGGTGCTTAAAGTCTTGTTAGATGGTTTCAAGATATGGATGCTATCCAGTGACCCGAGATGAAGACTGGTCTTCTTTTGTACTGTGTCTCTCAGGAAAATCCTTGGATACCGTTGGTTTGACTTTGTGTTGCTCATAGAGTCGTGAATGAGGCACATTATCTGCATTGTGAGGGAGCGTCACTTATGCACTACAGCCATGTGGCTCGATTCTTTGAGGGTGATCCGGCTCTTAAGATCCTCATTGTTGTGGACTCTAGTGGCTGGACCAGGTCAAGGGGTCGCCCATGTAACACCTGGCTGTGGCAGATAGAGGGTCATTTCTGGAGGGTGGGACTGGACCGCGTGTCTGCCTGGGGGTTTTCCAACCGGGATCCCGAGCTGTATTGTTGTGTAGTGGGTGTGGCAACACACTGTACCAGTGCATGCTCCACTACTTGACTTGGATTTAATGATTAGAAAATTGCTTAATAGAAAACTTTATTATGCAGAAGTGCATTGTATATTTTTTTCATTACATGGCTAACAACAAAAGATGCTGTATATCGTAAAGGTTGGTTAAATCATTTCTGCACTGCGTCAAAGTACTTATCAGTGCTGCTATTGTCTTTCAGGTTGTATTTTGGGCTGCCTGACCTGTGTTATTTCTTTTCTTTTCATATAAAGTTTGATGAATCCCCACTGAAATTATTTTCAAAAGAAAATGCAAGTATTATTAAATAAGGCCTGTTTACAGGTCACATCAGCTAATTTCGGGTCACGTATCTGTTTATGTGATAGAACTGCTAGTCACGTACTAGGAAAAATATTGGACTTTTTCAGATTATCAGCTCAGCTCAGCAAATAACCTCACGCTGAACAAGTATAAAAATACATTATTTCAATGTAAAAAAAGTGGTATAATGGGATGTGAGCGCAGATCCTAATGTATGAACATGAAGTCTGAGTCACACAAGTCAATTTCAGCATAGCACCTACAGTTGTGATCTTATTCACCAGACAAAACCTGTCTAAATTTATAAGCAATCATTTCTCTAGACCAGGCTTTACAGCCAAGAAACACATCGGATCTATTCATTGCTTTGCTGTTTCAAATAATTTTTAGTAATGATATCCTGCCTGCCAAAGTTTTTCTTACATCTTTGGTTCTATTGACAAGATATTCCCCCTAAAATTAGTGAAAGGTCTATTGTATCTCTCCTCCATACTCATACAGCCCCCTAACACAATGAAGCTATTAATGTTTCAGTGTCTATTCGAATATAGTTAACGGTTCACTGCTGGACTTTTACTCATTTTAGTTTAGTTTCTTTTTTCTTGCCATGTGTCACAATGACAGCAGAATTCTTATACGTGGTTGCCTTATATAAAACAAGAAAATACTTAATAAATATTACAGCTTCCACAACATATGCTTCAGAACCAAAAATATAAATGAATCAGTACAGTAAATAATAAAATGTATTTTTGTTAGGAATTTTTATATTTATTCTTTATAAACATTACTCTTTTTTTTGGTAAAATCTTTGCTTCAGCATTTCATAAATTAGTCATTTCATGGGTGCTGTCAATAAGTATGTTTAGTCAGGGGCAGCTCTAGCATTTTTGCTACTCTAAGTTGTAGCGGACAGAAGCCGCTAAGATTCACACCGTCGTGAGTGACAGTGATTTATTTATTTTATACAAGGATTACCAGGGACAACCCCAGCCTTGGCACGACACACACACACTACAGAGACAACAAAGAAAACACACTGGGAACTTAAACGATAAAAAAAGTATAATGAATTTAAATTAACTAAATGAAAACAATAATACCACCCCTGATCCCTTCAACGATATTACATTTAACAGATAAACACGACAAACACGCAGTAAAGTCCATGTATGAAATGATCAGCGGTGAAGTTATGTCCAGCGATTTGTATGAAGCGAGGGAAATGGAAAAACACAGTCCTACCGGTAATTGCTGAAGTATGAAGACAGATGAATGGTTCAGGAGCGCTCCTTCTTCCGTGAAAGCCAATGAATCCAGACAACGTCCTCAGTAACAGTAAACAGGTAGACAAATGATTCCAGACCACAACAAAACAATACAATCCAGGACATGAAGATGTAAAGCAGGTAAACGACAGGCAGTTCAACAGATAAATACAATCAGCAAACAAACAAACAAAACTTTTTTTTTTTTCTACGTCCCCTGCCCTCCTTTTAAACCCCTCTGGCCACCTTTGAACCCAACAGTCCCTGCAAGTACTGCTGGGAGATGCAGTTCTAAGTAATGGTAGCACTGCTACAAAGTGATGCTGTACTAGTCAAACGAAAACCTTACATCCCCCATAATAAATGAACAAGTGTCGGTGTTTCTGTGTATCTGTTTTTTGTCCATTTGCTATGCCTCTGTGTCACAAACATTAACACTGCTTTTACAAATTCCACACCAAATGGCATATAACATGTACTCCAAACAAAGTCTTGTTTGATCAAATCCACTGTCCAAACTTATCATAATACTGGGTTATTTGCATGAATGTACCTCTAGCAATTTGGATCATCTTGACTTAAGAAGGTCAACTTATGTTCCTGCAGTAAACATTTTTGTACACATAAGACTTTGGCAATTAGTTGATTGTTTAGTTTAATTTTCATTCACATAATAATCACACAAAATATAAAGACACTATGTTGCTGAGTTATTTAGTCATTGTGCAGAATGCCCTGAAAGGCCTTTTTTGCATACCTGAAATAAGAAAGATAGTAAATCAAGGAGCCTCAAAACCTGCAAGATGTGAGTGGCTGACTAAATAAAAAAGCTCCTTATGAGCTTAGAGATAACACCACAGTTCTGTAAAAATTAAATAGCCAGTCGAGAAGTAAATAAATATAATCAAATGGGTACAAAGCTCTCAACATAGTAACTCAAAGAGAAAACACAATAACTTAATTGGAAGAGAAACGTCAAAGCGAAGAAAAGCCAATTCTGAAACAGTCTTTTCTAAGGCAAAATTCAGAATAGATCCCATTTTTTCAGGTGTTTGTAATTCGTTTGCTCATGTCCTTTCATTTATCCATCTCCCTAACCCGCTTACCCAGCACAGGGTCGCAGGTGGAGTCTATCCCAGCAATCATCAGGTACAAGGCAGGAATAACCCCAGACAGGGCTTGGATGGTATTTTTCTGGGACATGCTGTGCATTGGTAGTACATAACTGCTTCCAGTCTGAGTTTTTTGCACTCGTTTAATAATCTCTTGGAACAAAAAGAGAGCACAACAATTAAGAGATGGGGTGCCAGCCCAGCCACCTGGCATAATTGGTTTCAGCAAAATCATAACAAAATTCAGAATTATTGTGAAGTCATCTTTGCAGATGTGAGGTCAAAACAGAACTCTCCCAAATGTGGGGCCTCCAGTTATGGGTCCTTCTGGCAGAAAGAGGAGAGTCCAGCTGGACAGACACAGGAA
Organism: Polypterus senegalus; assembly: GCF_016835505.1. Classification (NCBI taxonomy): domain Eukaryota; kingdom Metazoa; phylum Chordata; class Cladistia; order Polypteriformes; family Polypteridae; genus Polypterus; species Polypterus senegalus. The sequence goes on along the minus strand of NC_053155.1, from coordinate 24,177,925 downwards.
GTGGCTTCAGAGGTGGTCTAGCCATCGACCAGCTGGTCTGCAGAGGGAGAGAAAAGGCATTAGGACACTGCGCCAACCCTTGGAGTGGCGGTAAAATTGTAGTTATTAGAGCCCTTCATCTGCCCCATATGTGTGTGCACAACACTCTATATATGTAAGGAAGGGGTGAGAGACTGAGAAAAATAAGGAATTTTTAAAATTTTAATTTATGTATCTGTTTTTTTATAGTTAGACTTTTAAAACCCTAAATGTAATACAAATAAATGGTAATGTATAAATTGTTACCAATAGGGTTGCTCGAAATCAAAATAATTCCATAATGATCAATGAAATATTAAAATAAAATAAACAAGGAAAGGCTTTTACAAAGGATACAAGATAAAAAAGGAAAACAAGTAACCGTTGTCTCTCTGCACCTGCCTAAACAGAATCGTTAACCCTGTTTTCTAGAATGGATGCCTGGTACAAACAGCAAGAGCTTCTTATCCTCACCTTTACTCCAGTGACATCCCTGGCCTTTCTTCATTAAACAATTTGAACACAAAAATAAAACAATTGTGACGAGAACAGGGCATTAAGCCCAACAGGCTTGTCAATCCTAGTCATCAAGATTCTCCAAAATAAGCTCAAATCGAGATTTAAAGGATCCTAATCTCATATTCTTTATCACGTAGTGCCACTTTACAAGTTACTAATTTATAACATGTGATTGTGGTTCTGTGTAGAAAAATGTCCTATTGGTTGAGTTCTTGCCTCTCCCTTTCTTTATAGTAAAATAACCGCTACAAGTTTGACCAAAATTACATTTTGGGCTCTGTTTTGTAACTTTTTACAAATTCACTAACCTCCATCTTAATGTGTTTCTAATGGCAATCTGGGCCCTTTAGTGCAGAATCCTAGTCCATACTTAGAAAGCCATGCACCTCACAGACACCCATCCAAATGGGTAGCATTGTCATGCATGTGGGTATGACGTTGGCTGATAACATGGGGAAGAAAATAGAAGTAACACTGCTATTAATGCAATTTCTGTTTGCTTTAAAAAGAAGGAGAACTATCCAGAGGAGCAATGACCTTACATTGTCTGACCAGGAAGCCAGTGGCAATGCCCCTTCCTCTTCCACTACCTATATAAGCCACATGAGCCAGAATTCCCTTGTCATTTTAGCCATAACTTCTAACCAGAATGGAACTCTGTAAAGAGCTAATCACCTCAACATAGGCACATCCTTTTTTGGCATTCTTTTTTTTCAATAGTTTTGACATTAAACAGGGTCACCCCTTCTTTTTTTCTGTTCTTTGATTCCGCAGTATATAACATTCCTTGGTACTTCCACATTTTTGAATGGGGCTCTTTATTTCTCCCAATCTCCTCCTCTAACCCTGCAGCTTCCATTTCTTCCATCTGGCTTCCCAGGTGTATGTACAGTTCTACTAACAGGATGCATACCTTTCTTACTTTTATGGGTAGCTAATGGACTTTACTCCTCCTTCCTGATGGAAGCCAAGCCCCCTCTGCAGAAAGACACAGGTTGTTTTTTCATAAGGAACTCCCTAACAGGGCATCTTACGACTTGACTCCTGTCCCAAACTGCACACATCAAACTGCAACCTCAGTCCCTACTGGTACCGATCCCTCTCCCACCTGGACAGAGGCAGTGGTGCTGTAAGAATTATGTTTTTGGACTTCTCTAGTGCCTTCAACACCATCCAACCTCTGCTCCTTAGAGACAAGCTGACTGAGATGGGAGTAGACTCACACCTGGTGGCATGGATTGTGGACTACCTTACAGACAGACCTCAATATGTGCGTCTTGGGAACTGCAGGTCTGACATTGTGTGCAGCAATACAGGGGCACCGCAGGGGACTGTACTTTCTCCGGTCCTGTTCAATCTATATACATCAGACTTCCAATACGACTAGGAGTCCTGTCACGTGCAAAAGTTCGCTGATGACACTGCTATTGTGGGCTGCATCAGGAGCAGACAGGAGGAGCAGTACAGAAAGTTAATCAAAGACTTTGTTAAATGCTGCAACTCAAACCACTTACACCTTAACACCAGCAAGACCAAGGAGCTGGTGGTGGATTTTAGGAGGCCCAGGCCCCTCATGGACCCTGTGATCATCAGAGGTGACTGTGTGCAGAGGGTGCAGACCTTTAAATATCTGGGAGTGCAGTTGGATGACAAATTGGACTGGACTGCCAATACTGATGCTCTATGTAAGAAAGGTCAGAGCAGACTATACTTTCTGAGAAGGTTGGCATCCTTCAACATCTGCAGTAAGATGCTGCAGATGTTCTACCAGACGGTTGTGGCGAGTGCCCTCTTCTACGCGGTGGTGTGCTGGGGTGGCAGCATAAAGATGAAAGACGCCTCACGCCTGGACAAACTTGTTAAGAAGGCAGGCTCTATTGTAGGATTAAAGTTGGACAGTTTAACATCTGTGGCAGAGCGACGGGCATTAAGCAAATTCCTGTCAATCATGAAGAATCCACTGCATCCACTGAACAGTGTCATCTCCAGGCAGAGGAGTAGCTTCAGTGACAGACTGAGGAGATCGTTCCTCCCCCACACTATGCGACTCTTCAACTCCACCCGGGGGAGTAAATGCTAACATTAATTTTATTTTAATTTTTTTTTTCATTTTTATTACTATTTAATTTAATATTGTTTCTTTGTATCAGTATACTGCTGCTGGATTATGTGAATTTCCCCTTGGGATTAATAAAGTATCTATCTATCTATCTATCTATCTATCTATCTATCTATCTATCTATCTATCTATCTATCTATCTATCTATCTATCTATCTATCTATCTAGCTCACCTTATGTTAAAACAAGTGAGCACTGGAGCAAAAGAAGACAAACCTCCATGGTATACAGAGTGCCGATGGTCCTTAGTAAAACTAGAATTCAGTTAATCTGACCCTGGTCAATTGGCAGCTCAGTCCCTACTTAAGCTTTCCGCAGTGATAGGAACTGTTCAGGCTCAGGTCTTAAGGAGTCATACTCTTTTTTTAATAGCAAGGATTCTGAGCAGCATCCATCATAAGAAAGAGCAAGTGCCATACACTCTTCTATAAGAAGCAGGGTTTTTCACCTAATATAAATGAAATAACTGCTTGCTCACCCAATACTGCAAGTCTAATTCTTAAGCAATATATTACTATATCAATCACTTAGTAAATTAATCAAAAATCATTTGCTTTACAGAAAGACATTCCCAAACTGCTTATGACTTTAGGCTTTATGCAATTAAAGTGTAATTATCAGTGAGCTGAGATGTGAAGTCTTTTGAGAAGTTAGAAGTGCCAGTCATGTCTGCAAGACAAAATAATTAACAGAGGTACATTCTTCTTACCAGAAATCAAGACACTAATGTATTGACATTTATCTTTCAAACAATAAGAAATATTAATTAAAAGATAGAAAGGCCTATTGTTGCTGTGATTACAACCGTTATGTGATAATGAATAGCTACAGAGTTTTTTTATGGTATAATACAAAAAAACATTTCATTATACAGTAAAATATTGTTTTGCTACCCAGTCACAGATAAAGAGCCCCTAGCAGATGCAGGTTTTCTTCCGGCTTTGATCTTCCCAGTGTGAAAACTGTCCCACATTTTCCCATTTTTCAGAACATTCTACTTCATTTAATAGTCACTTTAGCTCCTTCAGCCTTCATAGCACCCTTTCTTCATTCTGGATGTATCAATATTACATGCTTGCTTTCACTGTTAATGCAGCTTTATCTGCTTTAGCCGTTATAGATCATGTAAATATGAATGTTATCCACTCTAGGGGTTCACTGTGCCATGTTTGCACACCTGGTGTGTTAGATGTTTCTGTCTTAGGCGGGCAGAAAAAGCCCTCTGAGACTGGAAAAACTCAGCAGAAAACTTTAATGACTGATAGCAGAGACAGAGACAGAGAGAGACAACAGCAAGGGAGCTCAAAGACAAGGGGTTCACCTGTCTAGGCGAATGTCTCACTCTCTCATTGAAGCTGAACAACTACAGTCTTTTCATACCATTAAAGTCACAAGGGTTTGTCAATCAAACCTTTCCAGTACAGGTATTTGGAATCCTGTTGACCTATGGGAAATCTGACTCCTTTATCCTAAGAGTTTATAGTTTGTTGTCCATCCATTATCCAACCCGCTATATCCTAAGTGCAGGATCACAGGGGTCTGCTGAAGCCAATCCCAGCCAATACAGGGTGCAAGGCAGGAAACAAACCGCGGGCAGGGCGCCAGCCCAGCGCAGTATACTTTTTTTATGTTTAATAAATATATGTTGAAGACTCATCACAAATGATTGGCTTATACATACATATTTAATTTAGCTTATTAGCTCACACTCATATATTTATTTATACATTTCTAATAAGAACCTTCTAAAAATGTAATTGTTTGTGTGTTTGTGTATATATATTGTGATGTGTGAGTCCCTGTCTTGGACCCCAAAACACGAGGCTGAGTCTCAGTACTTTAGCAAATCAGCTTTATTCTGCTTGAAACAGAAACAGCAGGGTTATTTATTGTAGTGGGATCTACCACTCTCCTATACCCACACACAGTGGTCAGGCAGGGTTATGGCCAGGTTAGTGACCAAGTAATACTGTTCCCTTGCATCACCCACCGATGACAGGCGTTTATAGCGCAACTGCGGTCGGTTCGGACTTGCTTTCGCAGCAAGCTTGGTATCTTTCACACTTGGTACTTCAGGACGCTTTTCAGCATGTCGTCCCATTGGAGAGAGTCCCAAAACAGTTTAGAAACCTATATATATACTGATATATATATATATATATATATATATATATATGTGTGTGTGTGTGTAGTAGAGGGTGGAGACAGTAAGGACCAGAAGAACCGAAGAATATTTGTGGTGCCAATTGGGCTACCCTGTTTACTGCAGTCATCCAAAGAAGCAGAACAAAACTGAGCATGTGGTGTCACAACAGAAACCAGGTACAATAAATGCCTCTTTATCCTTAATGGTTTTTCTAAGCCATCAGCTCTCTCAAGCAGGTTTGTTGCAGGAGGCTCGTGCATGTGTGATGAAGATCCGTATACTGAGACGCCAGCCTCCATTAGCCTTGGATTTATACCGTCCTGACCAGAAGGGGTGTGGCTTACTTGAGTGGAGGGTGTGTCTAAATTGCCCTACATGGATGCCATCTCTAAACTAGAGAAAAGAAATGAGCAGATATGGTTAGATTAGACTTGGTGCCCCCTCTTGTCCTGGTTGGTTATTGCATACCTTAATGGAGCCTGGAAGGTGATGTCCAGGTGCCTGTGTGTGAAAAGTTTCACTCTTGAACATGTTGTCAATATTGTTATTGTGGATGTGAAATTGTGTTTAACACTTGTCCAACCATTCTTAATCCATCCATAAACATGGTAAAACACTGCCTGCCTATGGTGCACCTTTCACCTGAAAAAGAAAGGTTCACTGCTCACTGTTCTTCTTCATTGCAAATGGAGAAGAGAGCAGCAATGTTTGCTACTTAAGTGAAACTTAACGATGAAAGCTGAAACTTTACCACTGTGAACACATTCGTGCAGAGGCAGCCATAGAAGCCAACCCAAACAAAAATGTCAATAATGATTGACTCACTGTAATCAGTATATATAGCAGGCAGGCAGGAGCTGGCCTTCCGTTCAAAATGGTTAGTATTTCATTACCTGGCCAGGATGCCAATATAATGGACTAAAATAGAAAGACTGCCACTTGGAGCCACATGTTTCTCCAGAATGCTGGATGGCAGCATCTTTCTGGTGGAGCTCCTGCATTCCACGAACTCCTGGAACATTACACTTTACAAGCCCAGGAAGGCTGAAGAAGATGGGTGGAAACTTCTGGGGCATTGCATAACTAAAGCCTCACAGAAGGTAAGGGGAGGTCATAGACATGACTCTAGAAGATGATCAGCAATACTGGAAGAGCGAACGCATCTTCAGAAACAGCATTAGTTTTAGAAACTGTTATTTCAGGAGGCATTTTCCATGGCCATAACAGCAGAAAAATGGTTCTTCTAATTCACTTGTTATTTTGCATTAACTCTCTCTCGCTGTGTGTCTCGGTCATTCAATCTCGGTACTTGTTACAGCAATCCCACCTAATTGGTATTTCTGACACTCACACAATGCCTTTCCCATTTGAATGAGATGCACTGAGGGTAGGCCCGTTTAAAGAGAGGACTCGATCAGAGCTCTCACTACACAGATACAGGGAACAGACTATTGTGGTCCTCCTAACAAGCAATCTTACTTGATGAAGTGATAGTGATGGAGGCTTGAAATTTTCTTTTCCCCAGGATCATCGAAAGAAGAAAACTACTGGATTATGGTTAAAGGGGAAAATTTTGAAACTAAATTTTAATGGTTTTCAGAAACGAGGAGTATGGTGCAGTACCTCGCAGCCAAAGTGTGGGCCTCACCATACAAAATCTATGGTTAGCTGTTTGACAGGTGTCAGGTCAAACTTACAGGTAATCTAACTTAGACACCATTTAAATATCCGACTACGCCACCCAGTTTATTAATAGACTGGGAACTCCTGAAATTTACCAATAATAGCACACAGTGTTCTTTAAATTGGGTGGTGAGTAAACACACAATGAAAGACACAACAGTAATATCAGGAAAAGCAACTGTAACTTCTGTTACACTAGACAATAATAAGTACGTGAAAAAGATAAATGAACATAAACAAAATCTAACAATATCAAAAATGAATTTCCTTTTTCTAAAAGGAAAACACACAGTCCACACTCTAAAAGTCCGTCAAAAACAGAATTGGAGGATACAACCTTTAGTGGTGCAGAGTCCAGTTTGTTCTCTGTGTTACCCCAAAACTTAATTGTTCAACGGTCCATGGATGCACTCTGTTTCCTGGACACTCGATCCCCTACAGAAGTTGTGTCAAATTGTTGAATCCCTGTCAGCGTCTCTTCGTTGTTCCTTTTTCTTTCACTCTGGGCTCCTTGTGTGGCTGGGAGCTAGGCACGCCTCATTTCTCGTCTGTCAGCTTCACTTGGTCCTTTCATGCGGATTCCCTCTTTCGCTGAACCCACATCCGGCGTCTCTTTGTGGAACTGTCTCTTCCTCCCTGGAAGTGTTGCCGTTCTTGTGCCTCACGTCATGCCAGCCAGGTACCTTTGTCTGCCTGTAAGTCCCTGTGCTCTGTCCGAGTGCCTTGGCAGTGTTTTCTGTGGACTGTCCCCCTCTGACAGCTGTTCGAACTAAAATACTCTACTGTTAATAAGCAAGATGTCACTGAGGATACGTAGACCTTGGGTTTTTTAGCCAGACACCTGGATTAGAGAACAGAATATCCTCATTCCTCAATGAAAAGAAGAAAAAACAATTCAAACTATATTACAGTGCCTAGTTTGCAAGGCGATTGCTCACAATGATTTGTAATAAGATGTTTTTCAATAATTCATAAAAAAACGTCTCATTCAGTTTCACTTAAGCCCTATTAATGCAATATGCCAGAAGAGAAATAGAACAGTGTATCACCTTTCTCCTGATTTTTATCATCATAACTAGCCCTGTTGCCTCCTTCAGTGTGTATGCTGAGGAAGACATGCTAAATAAAACATGCTTACCATTTGGATGGGGACAATAAAGACTGAAAATTGCATTCCTGTAATTCCAGATTTCATTTCAGAAAGTAAATTCTGTGGAATCCCAAGGGCCTCTGCTCTCAGTCTACGTTTGATAATTGGTTTAAGTTTGGAAAATTTCCCCATCCAGGTGCAATTTCTAAAACCTGATAACACTTTCAAACTGTAAAGCAGACTAAAGGCTATATTTAAGGTTGCATTATAAATTTAATTCAGTTTTATTCCAAATAAAATTGCTAAAGTTTGAGTTTATTGCCTCAGGTGTTTGAAAGAATATGCCTGTTTTTTTGTAACCTTAAATACCGAGATATGAAAATGTGTTATAAAAATATTGAGATTGGTAATCACCAACTGTAATTTACAAAATGGACTATTCAAATATGACTGTATGTATATATTTCATAACACCGTTACATATGTTCACCAGAATTTTGCTTAGTTCTTATTCCTAGGTGCATTTGTTCATCAGATTTCCTAATGACTATCTTTACACAACAATCACAAATACTAATAAAATTTAAATATTGCCTTAAATATTAATAACTTCACTCTGTGATCTTTGTCAGAAACTAATCTTCCCACAATTTTTGAACTGAATGAGCAAATTTACAAATTACACTTGCATGTAGTTAACCCCAAGGGTTTTTCAGGCTCTGAATTTTGTCTAAATACAGTTAAGCCTGAGTGTCTCTTGGGTTAGGTTCTACTGTTTACATGTACAGTATTAAGCCCAAAGAGCATGATGGAGAGTATTCTGATGCATCTAGGGAATAAAATGACATCATCCTGCAAAACAATCATAAATATTTCTATGCATTTTGCCACTCTTTAGTAGCTCCTCAGTATTCATGAATGGAGTGGAGCCTTCAACCAGACACACAAGGGTGTGTAAATGAAAAGCTGTAAAGCCAGTTTTAGAACAAACTGAAATTGACCCATTAGTTGAGTCAATTCACAGGGATGACATGACGTGAATTGGTCATCAGTCATTGACCCGGATAGTAAAACTGATGCGTACAGCACTGTACGTATGGCACTGTATGACTGAATCACCATGATATGCTTGATGAATTTGGTCACGTGAAGCTTCAGCATGCCAAAAAAGTAAAAAAAATTGCAATCATGGGAAACGACAAGAAAGATGTTAGGCCCTTAAGCACATTCACAATGCAGTAGATGTCAATATTTGTGTCAGGGGAAATGTGGAAGTCACTAAACCTTGTGCTGTGGTAGACTACAATAACAGAATTTGTACATTGGTCAGGCACTGACATTCTACTGCCTCCTTTCCACATGAAGCCTGAAAACCATGAGGACTGATCGAGATCATTTATGTTAGGTAGAATGCGTAGAGGGGGCTGGGCAGTTTCGTGGCCTGGAACCCCTGCAGATTTTTATTTTTTTTTTCTTTCTCTAGCCGTCTGGAGGTTTGTTTTTTTTTCTGTCCTCCCTGGCCATCAGGCCTTACTTTTATTCTATGTTAATTAGTATTGCCTAATTTTATTTTCTTCATCCTGAAAAGCACTTTGAGCTACATCATTTGTATGAAAATGTGCCATATAAATAAATATCGTTGTTGTTGTCATGCTCAAGCAACAGAAAAAATATTATTAGAAGTCTGTGGAAAGAAATAAGTTTCTACTGCCCCACCTGACATTGGGCTGGGCATTGATTACTGTTACAAACCTAATCACAAGATGGACATATACTGCATCTGCTTCAGTAGAGCAGTGGACACTAAATGTACATTTCCTGATGTATTTATGATTGCATTTTGGCATTTAAATGTTTCTGATACACTTTATAACATTTTCTCTTGTTGAAACAATTCAATGTTCTTGTCTCGTTGTTCATAACGCTAAGGAGGCTACAACAGGTACCAGCTGTTCTGTGATGGACTGAATTGCCTCTCATTTGGCAAATGTCTTCTGGACTATTTTGTTTTATAATTCTGAACATCTCAATCATGTCTCATTTGGCCTAAACTGAAAAGGCTCAACTCTTGCGATCTTTTCTCATAATCCAACCCCTGTAGCCCTGGAATCAGCCTAGTTGCTCTTCTCTGGACTTTCTCTAGTGCTGCTATGTCCTTTTTATAGCAAAGAGACCAGAAATGCACCCAATACTCCAAACAAGGCCTCACCAGTGTGTTATAAAGCTTCAGTATAACCTCCTTGGACTTGTACTCCACACATCATGGCGCTACATAAACTGACATTCTGTTAGCCTCCTTAGTCGCTTTTGAACACTGAAGCTGATAGTATCTTGAAGTTGATAGTGAAAAGTCCTCTATGACTCCTAGATTCCTTTCATAAGGTGTACTTTCAAATTTCAGACCTCCTGTTGTGTATTCAAACCTAACATTTTTAACTCTATATGTAATACTTTTTATATTAAATTTCATTTGCCACAAATCTGCCCAAATCAGGCAGTCCTTGAATATTTTCAGGATCCTCACTTTCGCTACATGGCCCAATATTTGGTTAGAAATTAAAGCAACACATTTTCTGAAGAAGCCTTTCCAGTTAGAATGAACTCTTTACTTTCCAGTTGTATCCTTTAGAGTAGCGTAAAGTTCCTCTAACATTCTCATATTTGCTACATCAGTTGTAGGGATGCAGGATGAAAAGCAGGAAACCAGTCCTGGAGAAGCAGCCAGTCCATTACAGGACCCATTTATGCACAGTCCTGTACTCACATACAGACAAGAACCAACGTAGAATCACCAAAGAATCTAATGTGTGTCTTTGGAATGTGGAAAGAAAACCGCAATACCTGGCAGGAAAACCACTGTCAATGTAGCAAAGTGTAGTCTGTCTTTTGTAATTTTTGTAGCTACAGTATTAGTTATGTACTTCTTCAAAAATCAATTGCTCCTGTATATAGTTAGTATCATAATGATTGTATGTCATAGTAAAAACATAGATAAAACTAGACACTCCACCAGGGGCATCTGTAATAGAAATTTAATTCAAATTAAAACAAAAAATATATCAGCAGTTCAGAAAGAACCATGCAGTTTTAAATGCTGTTTATTGAACATTCGCTCTCTTGGCACTAAAGCTGTTTTGGTAAATGATATCATATTAAGTTCAAAATCTGATCTGTGTCTTCTTACTGAAACCTGGCTTAGTAAATGTGACACTGTTCCCTAGCTGAGGCGTCACCAGATGGATACTCGTTCCTTCATAAGTCTAGAGATTCTGGTCGAGGAGGAGGCCTTGGAATAATTCATTGTAACAAAATGCAAATCACTCCTAAAAATTTAGGCAACTTTACATCCTTTGAGGCATTCATTTTAAATATTAAAACAGATTCCAACACAATAATAGTGCTAGTCTACAGACCACCAGGGCCATATTCATTGTTCATGACTGAATTTAGCAACCTTCTGTCTGATTTGGCTATAAATTATGATCACGTAGTTCTGATGGGGGATTTTAATGTACACATCGATGTGGAAACTGACACTTTTAGCAAATGTTTTACTTATTTGTTAAATTCAGTAGGATTTTGTCAGATTGTCAAAGGTCCAACTCATAATCATAACCATACATTAGATTTAATTATAACTTACAAAGTTGAAATTCAAAATTTAAATATTACTCCATTAAATGTAGTTATTTCCGATCACTTCTTAATTACGTTTGATTTAGTTCTGCCCATGCCAGCACTCGCAGATTAAAACAAAGACAGTGCGACATCTAGATTGTAATTCTGCTTCAAAATTTATAGATACCTTGAGTAAGTCGAGTGTAATTGTGGAAAACCATTTAGATCAGTTAACATCAAATGTAAACGTGGAAAACAATTTAGATCAGCTAACATCACATTATAATGTGACCTTGAGAGATGCTCTGGACACAGTGGCTCCCCTAAAACAAAAGTGATCAAAGCACATAGAAACTCTCCCTGGTTTAATGAAAACACTCGAGCTCTTAAATTAGAGTGTCGAAAACTGGAGCAGATGGAGAACAACAAAGCTACATGTCTTTCAAATTGCATGGACAGAGAGTGTTAATAAATATAAAAGGCCCTCTTTAAAGCTCGCTCAGAATACTATTCTACATTAATAGATAGCAATAATAAAAATCCTAGGGTACTTTTTAGAGCAGTGGCTAAATTAACAAATGGGAATTCAGATCAACAGTGCAAAATACCAACAGATATTAGCAGTACAGACTTTATGAACTTCTTCAATGAGAAAATTAAAAATATAAGATCCCAGATCTCAGCATCACAGTACAAACCAAATACTAGCTTAGCAGACCCTGTCTCACATTGCATTCAGCACTTTAATAATTTTAATCCTGTAACTGAGCAGGAAGTCTTAACTTTAATTCTAAAATGAAGCCCACTACTTGTTCCCTAGATCCAGTGCCAACAAAACTAGTAAAAGTGCAATGGATGTTCTTGTAGCACCTATTCTAACATTATCAATAGTTCATTATTGCATGGCACAGTACCTGATGCACTAAAAGTGTCAGTCATTAAACCTTTACTTAAAAAGTCAGACCTAGACCCACACATACTAAATAACTATAGGCCTATTTCAAATTTACCATTTCTCTCTAAAATACTAGAGAAAGTAGTCGCCAGTCAGCTTCAGTCACACCTTACGCATTACAATTTATTTGAGAAATTCCAGTCTGGCTTTCGCACTGGTCATAGTACAGAAACGGCACTAACACGGGTTGTAAATGACATTCTGATATCCTCTGATGAAGGAAATTCCACTGTAATTATGTTGTTGGACTTAAGTGCAGCATTTGACACCATTGACCATTCTATTTTACTGCACAGGCTAGAAAACGATGTTGGGCTTACAGGCCCGTGCTCGCTTGGTTCAGTTCTTATTTATCAAATCGATTCCAGTATGTACAGAAATGTGCTGACAGTACTCCATCATTATACACAGAAGTTCAATATGGTGTCCGCAGGGCTCAGTACTGGGACCTTTACTGTTTTCACTTTACATGCTTCCACTGGGATCTCTCATTAGGAAACATAATGTTAATTTTCACTCGTATGCAGATGACACCCAGTTATACCTTTCATTTAAATCAAATGAAGTTTCTCCGATGTTGTCTTTAATTAGTTGTGTTAGTGAATTAAAGGAATGGATGAATGAGAACTACTTGTCTTTAAATACAGATAAAACAGAGATGTTAATTGTTGGAGGGAATGACGCTGATCACAGCAATATTTTGTCGTCATTTAACTCAGTTGGAATCCCAATTAATTTTACTGAATCAGCCCGCAATCTAGGAGTTATCTTTGACTCTAGCATGTCATTTAAAGCATATTACAAAGTCGTCCAAAACATGTTTTTCCATCTTAAAAATATTAGGAAATTAAGGCGCTTTCTAAATAAACAGGATTGTGAGAAATTAATTCATGCATTTATCTCTAGTAGGATTGACTACTGCAATGCGGTGTTCACTGGCTGCTCAAACTGTTCTCTATACAGCCTCCAGTTAATCCAAAATGCGCTGCAAGAATTATTACAAGAACAAGAAAATATGAACACATAACCCCAGTTCTTAAATCTTTACACTGGCTCCCAGTTAAATTTAGGGCAGATTTCAAAATCCTCCTTTTAACATATAAAGCATTAAATGGCCAAGGTCCGCTTACTTGTCTGAACTTATCATGACTTACAAACCTGAGCGCACATTAAGATCTCAAGATGCCGGTCTGCTTAGGATTCCAAGGATTAATAAAATAACAGTGGGAGGTCGAGCTTTTAGTTACAGGGCCCCTAAACTGTGGAATGGTCTTCCTGCTTCCATAAGAGATGCCCCCTCGGTCTCAGCCTTTAAATCCCGGCTGAAGACTCACTACTTCAGTTTAGCATATCCTGACTAGAGCTGCTGATTAACTGTACAGACTGCATCTCTGTTGTTAGTCATTAGCACTAAAACATAAGTAACATGATAATTATATTTGAATACTAACCCTCACCTATTCTGTTTCTTTTCTCGGTACCCAAATGTGGCCATTGGTGCCACGGCCCACCTGCCAAGTTGTTTGCCTGCCTATGGTAAAGTCATCCCTGATGGAGGATCACAGGAATCATGGGAAAGAGGGGTCCTTTCATCGGAGCAATGTTTCAGCCGTGGCATGGCCAAATGGAGATGCAGCTAGATGGATGAGGTCTCCAGGACTCTAAAAATATCGAAACCTAATTATGTCATATCATCTACTGTTAAACCGTAATTCTAAAATTTTTATTATGCTGTCTTAAGGAATTGTTCTGTTGTGTATATTGTATTGTATTGACCCCCTACTTTTGACACCTACTGCACGCCCAACCTACCTGGAAAGGGGTCTCTCTTTGAACTGCCTTTCCGAGGTTTCTTCCATTTTTTCCTACAAGGTTTTTATTGGGAGTTTTTCCTTGTCTTCTCAGAGAGTCAAGGCTGGGGGGCTGTCAAAAGGCAGGGCCTGTTAAAGCCCATTGCGGCACATCCTGTGTGAATTTGGGCTATACAAAAATAAACTGTATTGTATTGTATTGTACTTATGCTAATTAATGCTACACTAAACCCCTTTGTTAAACCGACAGACACGGTGGATGCGTATTATGTGATATCATCTACTGTTCAGTTGTGCTCTGTATTTGTAATATTTCTATTGTACTGTTATATCGTTTTGAGGATTACTTGTGTTCTGTTCTGTGTATTGTGTAGTATTGATTTTCTTCTTTTTGACACCCACTGCACGCCCGACCTACCTGGAAAGGGGTCTCTCTTTGAACCGCCTTTCCCAAGGTTTCTTCCATTTTTTTCCTACAGGGGTTTTTTTTGGGAGATTTTCCTTGTCATGGCTGGGGGGCTGTCAAAAGGCAGGGCCTGTTAAAGCCCATTATGGCACTTCTTATTTGATTTTGGGTTATATAAAAATAAATTGTATTGTATTGTAGGGGTAAGTCATATTTTCAGCTCTACCCAAGACATTTTTAATTTTATTTTATTTGACATGTATATTATTATTATTCTGCAGTGGGTTGGCACCCTGCCCGGGATTGGTTCCTGCCTTGTGCCCAGTGTTGGCTGGGGTTGGCTCCAGCAGACCCCCGTGACCCTGTTTTCGGATTCAGCGGGTTGGAAAATGGATGGATGGATGTATATTATTTGGAAACTCTCAAGTTTGTCATAAGTCATTTTTTTTTCAAGTTCTTACTTGTGGTTTTTCTGTGTTTAATATATAAAAAAAAAGTTTGTGTTTATTCTTGTACCTCAGTGCCAGGCTGTTTTAATGTATGAAGTGTGAGCAAAACATACGGTGAATGTTTTAATAAAAAAACGCTTATTGCAGTAAAAGAGTTCCAACTACTAGTCCCCCTCAAAATACTCTCCTCCACTTTGAATGCACTTATCCCAATGCTCCTGCCACTTTGCAAAGCAGTTTTCTTTCAAGCGTGTCTTTAGTTGGGCTGTCATAGCTGCATGGATGTCCTCAATGGATTGAAATCGTTTCCCTTTCGTGATCATTTTCAATTTAGGGAACAGCCAGCAGTCACACGGCGCCAGATCCAGAATCAAGTGGATGCGGACACAGCATAATTATACAACAGAAATTTTTGTACTAGAAAGGATGTGTGACAAGAAGCATTGTCATGATGAACAATGAAACTGTTTCACCGTTTTCCTCAGTTATTGATGTTGAAGGACATCCTGATCTCTTCCTGTCTTCAACCGAGTCAGATCCATTACGAAATGGATCAAACTATTTGTAAAGAGTATTAATTGTCGGTGCAGTGTCACCATAAACTGATTTCAACATCTGATAGGTTTCCTGAGCTTTTTGCAGTTTGAAACTAAATTTCATGTTAATGTGTTGCTTGATATCCATTATTAACTACATACTTGAAAAACACTCTTCAACTCAACAGTGGCTCACAAACGACTGAAAGTATCAAATAAATTGAAACTTGTCACAAACTCGGCTCTAGGATGGACATATCAGAACCTGCATTGAACTGTTTACTGTTGCTCTGCATCAACATTCACGGTACTTTTTGATCACACCTTGTAATTTGCAGTGGTGTACAACATGGCCACGTGAATATTTTGGGCTAATTTTATTTTATTTATTTTGTCTTAATAGTTCATGTTAATAATAATTAGTAATCAATTTGATTTATTATTGAATAGGAACTGACAAGAAGCTGTTTGTATAATTGGAAAGATATGCTATTTTATGTTTTCTTGAGAATATATACAATTATAAAGTTGGAATATTGTTACTGTGCTAGGGTAGGTAAATTGTTTTTTCCTGGTGGTGTGTATGATGTATTGTAAATAGTTCTATATGTAATATGCACAGTTTATTATGTTATGAAAAAAGGCCAGATGCATGGCAAATAGTGTAAAGTTATTGACGAGAAGCTGATTGCACGATGCTCTGTTCCTTTTTTACTTCCTAGGAATAAAAGAGAAAAGGAAATTAACTTCTGTTTTGCCTCTACAGTATGTGTCTCTTATTTGACTTCCTTCCGACACAATACGGAGTAGGACAGATTCCAGTCGGATTATATAAACACAGGGAATACATGCAAAAAATAGATTGCAGCTGCTTTAACAATTTCAGCACTCTACCATGTATGCTGAAACAGTCAGGTCAGGTCAGGGAACATGCACTGATACAGCTTGTTGCTTCACCCCCCCATATAACAAAACAGCTTGGGATACTGGTTGGCAACCCCCCAGGCAGGCGCGCTATCTATCTATCTATCTAGTCCCACCCCCCAGTGTTAGGTGGGCTTCCCTTGGCCTGGTCCAGCCACTTGGGTCTCAACAATGAGCTGGATCACCTTTGGGGATTCGCACAAAATGGCCATAGTGCCGTAACTGACTCTTACTGAAACAGTGCTTTAATAAATTGAGGAAATGTATCATTCAAAAGAGGCATGATGTCACAGACAACATCATTTTCATCCATGTCCTGCTGAAAACCATTCTTTGTAACTAGTGATGAATGAAACAGACAGATTTCGATACTCATACAGTTTCATGAAACTGACACAAAAAATGTACTATTCTAAGTGTTTTCACAAATACAAAAATCACTGAAAGGAGGTTTCTGGAGGTTCTGAAAGTGGTCAGAAGGGCAGATACACGGACTCTGATTGTCTACACAGAAGGAAGTTGTTTTTAAAGATCTCAGTCAGCAATAGACGCCGGAAACAGAAGTGAAGTCATCGAAGGCGCTGGAACCCTGCAGGATTTCCCAAGAATGGTCTGCAAGGGATCAATGCAGAATTACTATTATTCAAGCCCTATAGGTGTCTCCTACTCCCCCAATTTCTTTCACACGTGTGACAGTATATATACTGTATATATATATATATATATATATATATATATATATATATATATATATATATATATATATATATATATATATATAGTAAAAGATTGAGGAGGAGACAGCAAAAAGGTTTGGGGTTTTCCGGCCCCGTATATTGTCAACAATCCACAATAAAAAACTGGTCAAAATTCTAAACAAAGAACTGTTCATAAGTGCGACGGCGAATCATGGCGTCGGCGGCCATTTTATGGAGGATTCGCCGGAAGTGGAGGAATGCTGGGAAGGAACCATGAGGGAGGATGAGATCGATGACATGAGGAAGGAGGAGGAAGGCCGGAAGTAAGCGTAGTGCGGGCAAACCCGGCTTATGGTGGTGGAGCGTCTTTTTTCCTGTAAGGAAGCATAGGGAGAAAGTTATTACCCCGCCATTCCCTGCCGGCGAATGTCTTCCCAGGTGTGTCAAGATCCTTCCGCTGTCTCCCACTCGCGCGTGCGTGACACGATCCCCCCCTTAGCCCAAGACCGTCAGGTCGAAGGACCTAACCGAGAGGTCGTGGATATGGGAGAGCGCATCGGCGTTGGCCTGAAGGTTGTCCCGACGATAAGTGACGGTGAATTTATAGGGTTGTAAATCCAGAAACCACCTGGTGACTTGCGGATTCAACTCTTTATGTAGGGACATCCACTGAAGTGCAGCGTGATCAGTCACCAGAGTGAATTCGTGTCTCAGCAGGTAATAACGGAAATGGGTCACCGCCCACTATGGCCAAGGCCTCCCTCTCCACCGCCACATACCGGGTTTCCCGGTCCGTCAGTTTCTGGCTCAAGTACATTACGGGATGCTCGACACCGTCGACGCTTTGGCTCAACACGGCGCCCAGGTCTGTGTCCGAAGCGTCGGTCTGGAGAATAAAAGGGAGCCCAAAATCGGATGTCCTCAATACAGGTGCCAACATTAGGGCCTTCTTTAGCTCACTGAATGCGTGTTCCGCCTTGTCGTTCCACACCACGTATAAGGGAGCACCCTTCTTTGTCAAAATGGTCAAGGGTGCTGCTCTTTCGGAGAAACGGGGCACGAACCGGCGGTAGTACCCCGCTAACCCCAAGAAAGCCTGCACCTGCCCCTTGGTATTCGGATGGGGCCATTCTTTGATTTTTGAACACTGTGGTGTCACCTGTCCCCGTCCCACGAGGTAGCCTAAATACTTGGCCTCCTTTAAGCCAAAAAAACACTTTTGAGGGTTTAAGTGGAGGCCGGCTTTAGCTAGTGTTGTGAGGACAGCAGAGACCCGCAATAGATGTTCCTCCCAGGTGCCGGAATAGATGACGACGTCATCCAGGTAGGCGGCACTATAGAACTGGTGGGGCTTCAGCACTCTGTCCACCAGACGTTGAAAGGTCGCTGGGGCCCCGTGCAGCCCAAATGGGAGGACCTTGTATTGCCAGTACCCGCGAGGGGTGCTAAAGGCTGTTTTTTCTTTTGCGGATGCCGTTAAGGGAATTTGCCAATACCCTTTCGTCATGTCAAGAGTAGTCAAGTATCAAGCCGTACTCAGCCGCTCAAGCAGGTCGTCAATGCGGGGCATCAGGTAGGCATCGAATTTGGAGACTTGATTCAGACATCTAAAGCCGTTACAAAATCTCCAGGAGCCGTCTGGCTTGGAGACGAGGACGATAGGGCTGGACCAGGGGCTATGGCTCTCCTCAATGATGTCCATGTCCAACATTCGTTGCACCTCTAATTCCACTTCTGCGTGTTTTTCCTCCGGGAGTCTATGGAGGAGGAAGGGCGGAAGTAAGCGTAGTGCAGGCAAACCCGGCTTATGGTGGTTGAGCATCTTTTTTCCTGTAAGGAAGCATAGGGAGAAAGTTAGTACCCCGCCATTACCTGCCGGCGTATGTCTTCCTTGGTGTGTCAAGATCCTTCCGCGGTCTCCCACTCGCGCGTGTGTGACTATATATATATATACACAGTATATAGTAATCCCTCCTTAATCGCGGGGGTTGCGTTCCAGAACACCCCGTAATAGGTG
Organism: Polypterus senegalus; assembly: GCF_016835505.1. Classification (NCBI taxonomy): domain Eukaryota; kingdom Metazoa; phylum Chordata; class Cladistia; order Polypteriformes; family Polypteridae; genus Polypterus; species Polypterus senegalus. The sequence goes on along the minus strand of NC_053155.1, from coordinate 24,158,936 downwards.
AAAATCCGCGAAGTAGAAACCATATGTTTGTATGGTTATTTTTATATATTTTAAGCCCTTATAAACTCTCACACACTGTTAACATTATTAGAGCCCTCTAGACATGAAATAACACCCTTTAGTCAAAAGTTTAAACTGTGCTCCATGACAAGACAGAGATGACAGTTCTTTCTCACAATTAAAAGAATGCAAACATATCTTCCTCTTCAAAGGAATGCGTCTCAGGAGAAGAGAATGTCAGAGAGAGAGCGAGAGAAAAGCAAACAATCAAAAAATCAATATGTGCTGTTGGGCTTTTAAGTATGCGCACAGCGATAAAGCGGCGCAAAGAAGGGATCAATGTGAAGGTAGTCTTTCAGAATTTTTTACAGGAGCGTCCGTATCCTCTAGGCAAACAGCCTCTGTGCAAACTGCCCCTCTGCTCACACCCCCTCCGTCAGACGCAGAGAATGTCAGAGAGAGTGAGAGAGACAGAGAAAAGCAAACAATCAAGCACCGAGTGGGAAGCATATCTTATATCATTGAGGAGTTTTAGTTAATATGTAATACATGCTCTGATTGGGTAGCTTCTAAGCCATCCGCCAATAGCGTCCCTTGTATGAAATCAACTGGGCAAACAAACTGAGGAAGCGTGTAGCATAAATTAAAAGACCCATTGTCTGGAGTAATCCACAAACCATCAAGGGATCACTGTATATTATATATATATATATATATATATATATATATATATATATATATATATATATATATATATATATATATACACACACACACAGTATATACAAAATCAGAAAAAATAATGCTGTTTGAAAATAGCATATAGAAGAGAAATAAAACCTGGAGTTTTCACAGTATTCTGTCTGTGCTCCCAAGACTGACACATATTATATTTTAATAATCTTTTTTCTAGATTTTAATAAGTATAATTAATCATTTTTTTATTTTCTCATTAAATATTTTTCCTTGCAAATAAATACTAATGAAAATCAATTTGCATACATTTCAGACATTATATCTACACTTAAAATTTATTTTGTAAAACCATAGAGATTTGTCATTTTAACTGCATTTGTAGTTTCAAGGACATGAGATGAAGGAGCTAGCTGTTTCGTTTCTTTTTTTTTTCCCTGGTACAGCCGTTTTTCATTTTTGAAAAGGTCACCAAATTATATATTTTTATAAGTCAGCTATGTGAAAATTCAAATGTTAATCTTTTAAAGAATTAACTTTAGCTTGCCCTCAGTGGGAAGGTAAATTTTATTTTAAATGCCAATTGAACAGAAATGATCTGCACACTTGTGATGTAACTTAAACATCAAGTGATATCAGCCCATTAGTATCATTAAAAGCCGCCAGGCTTGAGCTCCATGTCCATATCTATGATATTTTATAATAAAACCCCATTTCCAAAATGGTTTCAATGTTGTGTAAAACGTTAACAAAAACAATGTGATGAGTTAGATATTTAAACCCATATTTCTTTGAAAACAGAAGAAAGATAACACATGCTGAATGCTGAAACTGCAAAATGTTATTGTTTTATGAAAAATATATGCTCATTTTGAATTTGGTGCCAGCAACACATTTCAAAAAATTTTGGATGGGTTAACAAAAGACTGGAAAAAACAAAAACTGGTGGAACATCTCACAACTTATTAGGCTGTTGGAATCAGATCAGTATCATGATGGGATATGAAAAGAGCATCCCAGAGAGGTGGAGTCACTCCCAAGTAAAGATGAGGAAGAATTCACCAATTGATTAAAAATTTTTCAGGTACATCATTTCATTAAAAGATGCAGAGAATCTGGAGAAATCTCTGTACACAAGGGACAAGGCCAAAACCAATATTGGATAGCCATGATCTTTGTCATCTCAGGTGGCACTTCTGTTCTCTTTCTCCGATGTAGAACCCTCATCCTCAACTGAGTTCACCACTGTTGTGAACACTGCATGTCTTTATAGCAGTGCCAGATCAGGGGAACCGTGAACACAACTGAGAGAATGAATCCATCCATCCATCTATTTTCCAACCCGCTGAATCTGAACACAGGGTCACGGGGTCTGCTGGAGCCAACACAGGGCATAAGGCAGGAACCAATCCTGGGCAGGGTGCCAACCCATCGCAGGAGAATGAATCTGAATAATAAAAAAAAAAAAATACAAACTTTTATAAGTACCATAAATTTACACCAGCTGTTATAGTCTCAAATAGATCAAATGTATGTTTTTATTCTATAATAGTAACAATAACATCAGCTCACTACTCAAAACGGTAAATCTAGGAAGGGCCCGGAATCAAACCTACAACCTCTTGATTATGAGTCAGCAGTTCTCACTTCTACACCAGCCAAGCAGTCATGTCAGCATTGTACCCTAACCCAATTTCTTTTTCTTCGGTTATTTTCTTGAATAAAAACACACTTGTTATGTCACACAGTACTTGTACCTTTTGCGTTTATTTGATATTTGGACTTCAGTCTTCACACATTGTGCACTTTATGTCTTCATTTTGTCATTAGTACTATAACATGAAAAAAGTTTCTGTTTTAACTATGTGTTCAACATTTCTTGCCTCGCATTTCCTGTCATCCTACACTTACCCAGATCGTGGAACACACATGAAATGCATGTGTTTCAAATAACAATATATTATTTACACTCTACAATTCCAGACACCTCACACCCAGGTAAACAGACCTGAGTTCTGAGAATCTTGTGTGCGACTTGAGCTGCATCAGTGTGGGGATGGGATAGCAGACTGTTTGCTTCCTGTGCTGATTGACACCTTTACAAAACAAAAAATACTGATGGAGAGGTGCGAAGGAATTTAAGGTGGCCCGGGAATGCGTTTTTTCGTAGGTTTCAAGGATTCTAGTGTTAAACTTTTCAAGTGACAGCTTTCAGGTGAACGGCCGAGGCCTGAAAGTATTGTCAGGCTGGACAGGAGTGAAGTGGATTCTGTGAAAGCTGACAGGTAGAGAGCAGGACCTTAGAATGTTGTGTATAGCCGGTCTGTTTGCAGCTTAGTGCCGCTTTTAATGTTTGTGATGCGCCAATACAATGTATTTTATTACTACAAATGTTTGTGATGCACCTCTGTTGGAATGACAGAGCCAATGCAACCGTATGGATATACAGACACTTTTATTAAGGAGGATAACTGAGGAACTGGACCTTCTGGGAAATGTCGTCTGGCATTAAATGAAGACTGCATGAACCTACCCAATTGTGGCACCCCAGGCGATGGCACCTTTGCACAGTTTCAGACTCCAGGCACCTGGAGTGGTAACTGAGAAACTGGGGAATGGGAGAATTGAGACACAGACAAAAATAACTATTCAAAAACAGAATTCCTGGTTTATTCCAGATGTGCCAAAACATTGAGGGACAGTAAAACTAAAATTAGAAAATAGAACTAACCTTAACAAAACTGATAATGTCATTACTCAATGTAGTCTCCACCCTTCTCGTTGCACTTGTGACACTTGCCCGGAAGTGCCTGGATTCTAGCAGAATAAAAGGTTTTGTCTCGTCCTCACAACCCCTCGTGCACCAGAATTATTGTAGAACACTACATGCCGAGGTTTAATACAGTCACTAGTGTAAGTTACTGTGACATGCTGGAGACCAATGTGAAGCTTGCTATTTGATCAAAGCAGCCAGGACTGCTGTCTCAAGGAGTCCTTTTGCTACCAGACAATGACACACACATTGCTAAGAACACCAAGGCTTGTCTGGACAAACTGAAGTTTGAGGTAGTGTCACATCCTCCTTATTAGCCAGATTTGGCACTGTGTGATTTCCACCTTTTTGGACTGCTAAGAAAACATGTGGGTGGTCATTGATTCAAGTCAGATGACAAAGCCAATAACTTGTGCACGAGGGGTTGCGAGGACAAGACAAAACCTTTTATTCTACTAGAATCCTGGCGCTTCCAGGCAGGTGGTGTAAGTGCATCAGGAAGGGTTGAGACTCCATTTAGAAATGACATGAACATTTTTGTTAAGGTTCATTTACATTTTCTAATAAATTCCATTTACAAACTTCAGCTTGTCTCCCTCTCATATTTACAAAATAATGACTTGAAAATCTGTATAGAGTTCACTGCTAGAACATTGACAAAAACAAAAAAATATATAACTATAATTACATTGGCTTCATGATGAGAAAAATAGCAAAAAAATGTTTTCTTTTCCTCCTTTTCCTTCTTCTACTCAGACAGTTCACAAAGGACTGACAGAAAATAATCAAATTCAAAACCTGAAACCAAGCAAAACGAAAATAGTGAAAAAGGAACACTCACAGCCACAGGTTACCACAGCATGTCAAATATATACCAATACTGTATTAACAAAATCAATCACTTATCTTTATGGCTACACTAAGTCGCTCAAAACCACAGATGTGTTTAGTAGCCCCAAGACTGATTTAAAGACAACCCCTGGTGGTTTGGTCAACAGTTTTTTACAGTAACCCCAGTGGTTCTCAACCTGTGGGGCAGACCCCCCTAGGGGGGCACGATGTAACAAAAAGAGGGGTGCAAAGAAAATATAAAAAAAAATCTGTTGAAACCAAAACAAATTAACTTAAACTACATTCTGATACTAGAACAATAAATATAGAGTTAGATAAATGTCGTTAAGTAGGTATAATAAAATATGCATGTACATTTCAAAAAAATGTTAGTGGGGGCGATTAAAACTGTTATGAAAACTCGGGTCGCAAATACTTAAAGGTTGAGAAACGCTGAGTAACCCCTTTCATTTAGCCAATCCTCATGCACGCCTTCTTGGGTTATCTAATCAAGAATGACATTAAGATGTACAACCTCTGCTCAAGAAGACTTCCTCTATGTCAGCCTTCAAACTCTACATGCGGAAGTGTGTTTACAACCACAACGCTGCTATTGTTTATTATATTAAAAAAAACTACAGACTACAGTTCCCATGGAACCATGCAGGTGTTTAAGCTGGAATCATGCTAAAGGAGAACTGCCCCCTACTGTATGGAGGTAAGAACTGCTCCAATCATTCAGATTCTCTTGAACTATCCCTTATTCTTCCACCCTGGCTGGAATAGGAATTGAAAGCCAGCCCCACTTATGAAGTCCATCCATTACAGTGTCCCGGCCGGGAAAGTCATCAATCTCCATTCCAGTCCATCCATTAAGCAATTAATGCTGGTTTTCACATTTCTACCTATGCCCCATTAAGAAAAGAGCCTAAGGGGTTATATTGGTAGGTTTCGTGTTAGATGCATGTTACAGGTAACATGAAAAAACATTCTTCAAAACATTTTGTTTATTTAATCATATTTTCATCTCTAACCATACAGCGTAAATTTCGAGAATCTCTGATTCACCGTGCTTGTAATGTTTTCCCTGAGATTGCCAGGCAGGGCCCTTTATCCTCTGGAATGATCATAATTTATGAATTTGGACATAATTTGCAAGGCTGTCTGGTACGTTACGGACTTTTGACAAGGGAACTGAGAGGTAAGTTTGGCTCGCTTCTTCTGAAGGCCGTATAATAAAGGCACTTAAACAAACTGCAAACATATCAATATATTCAGTTTTTTTACGAAAAGTATCTTTATTTTTTTGTAAAGATGATGAATTGACATCAAAGTACAGAACATACTGTAACTTGTGAATTAATTAACACACAGCAAAACAAAAATAATCTTTTTTTAAGATAAATGCCTAACATTCTTTTCATAATGTGATCGTAGGGCCAAAATGTTTTAACTTCTTTTGTTGATTTTTCAGATCTTGAATTTCAATTTTAACAGCCTCTTTTCATAACCTTTCAAAACTTTTCAAATATTTCACTTCTTATTTTGCTACTTCATAAAGTGGTTCAATTTCTGCATGAGGAAAACTTGCTCGGTGTTGGAGTATTCATGAGTGGGGTCTGTGATGAACCGACCCATCCATCCATCCATCCATTTTCCAACCCGCTGAATCCAAATACAGGGTCATGGGGGTCTGCTGGAGCCAATCCCAGCCAACACAGGGCACAAGGCAGGAACCAATCCTGAGCTGGGTGCCAACCCACCGCAGGACACACACAAACACCAAGCACACACTAGGGCCAATTCAGAATCGGCAATCCACCTAACCTGCATGTCTTTGGACTGTGGGAGGAAACCCACGCAGACATGGGGAGAACATGCAAACTCCACGCAGGGAGGACCCGGGAAGCGAACCCAGGTCTCCTAACTGCGAGGCAGCAGCGCTACCACCGCGCCACTGTGCCGTCCTGAACCGACCCATCCTGAATTAATTCCTGCCTTTCACCCAATGCACTCGGCATAGACAAGGCAGCCTCAGACGCTTGCATAGCTTAAGTGCTTTAAGATTGTTTAATTCTGAATGGGTTTGGGTGTGTTAAGGAGCACAAGAAGATTGTGATTCACCTCGGAGTGTTAGTAATAACACTTCATAGATGTCAAGTGTCATTGTCACTTCAGTTGACTTACCAGTGCGGCTATTGCAGCATGACTTTTAATAATTCAAAGAGCTCTTCATGCAGTATAAATTCAATAAATGAAATAAGCACACAATGCTGAACAATTACTGCTAGCAACGATAAACAAGATAATGCTAAGCTCCATGAAACATCAAAAAAGAAGACCTATAGAGCAACAACTTACTTAACTATATCAAACGTTCACAATTGCAATTGCAATTTGCCACTCTCTCTAATTGTCTGACATGCTGTACCCCTTATTCAAAACTGTACACTCCATATTCCAGTGCGGGAAGCTTGTCATTTCACTCTGCTAAAAGAATGGTGTAATGGCCGTTGATCTTTGTTACTTTGTGTCTGAAAAAGTTCCTCTATTGTTTTTACAGTATGAACTTTATTGATTCTGCTGCAATGTTAAGGTACTTCAACAAGTACATTTTTAATCTATCCATCTGCTTTCTGGAACCATTTAAGTTCCCTTAAGGGTACAGGAGGCAAAAGCCTACCCCGGGAGCATCGAGCAGAAAGCAGACTCTATTATATTGTGGGAAACACTTAGCCCTCCTACCCTCACTAACACCCTTATTCACCTACATACATGACTTCCATTGAAACCACAAAGAAGGTCATGAGATGAAATGAAACTTTTTAATATAAGATTCTACAATAACACTATTCAGGGGACACCATGTTATTTTAGTCTATTACCCATTATCATAATATGATGTAAGGGACAGCTGGCATCCTTACAGGGCCAGGATGTCCATGAGGTGGAAGGATGGGGGAGTACAGCTTCTTTAATGCACTGTCTCCCCAGAACAGTAGATGGCAGCCCCCCTGAGTTGCAGCAGTGCCTTGGATTCACACAGAGCATCATGGGACATGAAGCTCCTTGATTCAGCACTGTTGGGATCCATGGGTGCTGTCAGGAGGTGCTTCAGGGACTGGGGAGCCCATCTTCATGGGGCTTCCACCCCACCTGGAAGTGCTTTCAGACCACATGTACAGAACACTGGAAGTACTTCTGGGTGGTAGATAAAAGGATCTGCTTGCCTTAGTTTTGCGAGCCAGAGTTTGGTGGAAGGTGGGCGAAGCTGGTGAGGAAGACTGGTGAAGGCAGTGACCAGTGACAGAGAGGAAAAGATAAGGAGTTGTCCTTGTGTATTGCTCATACTTGTGGCTGAGGTGGGAAACACTTGCTTAAGAAGAGTTTCCTGCAATAAAAGACTCTTTTGGCTTTTACACTTGTGTCCAAGCCGATTGTGATGGCTGTTTGGGGAGCTGAAGCACCCCTGGTGTCTGCAATGACAGCAAAGTTCATAAAATAGAAACAAAAAATGTTTTCAAAATAACCACTTGTGATAAACTTTAGCTGCTCGGGTGCACATTTCCATATTAATATTAATGTTAAGTAGTGTTAAATCAGTGCATTTATTTTGCAATTACAGTAAATGGTGTTCTTACTACTGTACAATACATATTAGAAAATGATAAAAAAAAAAAATGATGTAGTAGCATTTTGTGAAGTACAGAATATACATTTATTTATGAGCTTCTGTAAAATGTCACATTTCCCTTTGGCACAAATAAAGTTTTATCTATCACAGTCTTTTTCAAAAAGTGTGCCTCAGCACAGTAGCACACATAAGTGTGCATTGGCAGTAACAGTGTAGTGCACCTGTGTCTGAACCTGAGAGGGAAAAACTCTTCAGGTGGTTGAGAACTGTCAGATGAAGACATGACTTCTGGAAAAGCTAGCATAACAGCAGCTCCATGGTCGCTATGTTGAAGACATAGCATTTCAGACGCATCTTTAGGCTGCTAGAGTCCATCTTGCTTGGGTGTGTGGTCACCAGTGAGTTTCATAGGGCTGATGGAAAGTGGGCATATGACTTGCCTCTGTGGCAGAGAGAGGTGGTCAAAAGGATGAAGCATCTGGGAGATGCCACCAAAGTGCTCACTAAGTGCCATGTCTGTGAACTCTGATCTTGGAGCTGCTTTTGTATTGGCTTCTCTGGTGGTCCTTCCACTTCAGACAGTTGAGCACTTGTACAATAAATAAAGAATTTGTTATTAGCAGAACAGTGATGAGCCTTAGGATATTTTTGTGCCACCACAGAAAAAAGGTGAAGAAACACCGATCTTTCAAATAAAGTTGGTGCCACTGGATAAAAACATGCTTCAAGAATACAAAAGCATGAAGTGCAACATGTCACCATTAATTAATTTTCTTCATTCACCCCTGGACTTCTTCTCTGCTAATCCTTATGCAGTCAGCACCAAACACGGTGATAGATTTCACAGGGAAATTGCAAAGACAAAAAAACAGTATATGGGTATACTGGAATCCATCAATGTCTGCCGACTATAGTTGGAAACTGAAAGGAGAATCATCAGATGCTTAATGTAAATGAAAATCAGCAGAAAAATGTTTTTAGCTCTATTGAACTAATGCAATGTGTCAGCATCATTAAGTGTTTAAACATACTAAATTAGAAAAAAAAAATCATTTAGCTTGTTGATTTGGTGGGCCTCTCTTAAAGTGATGTATTAGACCAGCACACTGCAGCATAAAATATTGCACTGGAAAGAGTGGTAGAAGATAGGAAGGATGTCACTTCCCACATTAAAGGAACACAGTCTTCTAGAGAAGTAGTGTCAGTTCTGTCCTTTCTAATATTGTTCCTCTATGATACAAGACAAGAGGCCTCGTGCATAACACCGTGCGTAGAATTCGCACTATAACATGACGTAAGCACAAAAGCCAAAATGTGCTTACGCACAGAAAAATCCAGATGCAGGAATCTGTGCGTTTGCCCACTTCCGCGTTCTTCCGCTATATAAATTCCGATCAGCGTGAAAAGTAATGCTCGTGCACGCGCTTGCTGTTCCGCCCTGTCTCCTCCCAGAATTACGCCTCTTTGAATATGCAAATCAATATAAATAGCCCTTAAGCTCAGTGTTCTGTGAAAAGACAATGGAAAAAGCAAGAGGGAAAATGGAAGAATTTCAGCGAATACCAAGTGGAGGCAAGAAAAAATATACTATTTGTTGGTTTAAACAGTGGTATAAACAACAAAAGGAAGTCGATTGAGTGACATGGTGTGTCGGAAAAACTCGAAAGCTCAAGTTCACAAAGTCGCACAGTGCCCAAAATAAAAAAGAAGTTGTCACATATCAAAGTTGCCGTGAAAATGTGAGTTGTAACCCACCATCTGAGTGTCATATGAAAGCTTATTAGGGTACATACAAAAATAATAGGCACACAGTGGGAAAAAAGCAGGAAATGTCAACTTCAATCTTAAAATTTCCACTTTAATTACGTAGTTTATTTTGTCATTAAAGTACAACATCATAAACTTCATCTTAAAATCATTTAATTAACCAGTTTCTCACATCGTAATTAAAGTAGCACGTTAAATGCTTTGTTTTGTATTTGATTTTTTGCTCTATATGTGTGAATCACTATGTGCTTCCACTTTCTCTTTCTCCGACAAGACACAGAATCCATTACATTCATGATATTACAGCTCTCTGAATAATTAAAATACTGAGATGTATACATGATATCTTTTTCATGATATAGGGGTTAAAGCATGCTATTGAACAGGGGAACAAGGTGCGTGATTGTGCGCGACCTTCGATGAAATTATTGTAGCAGTACTGTCTCTTTCAAACGTACTAGCCTCCAATTCCTGTGCTTAATTTTCTTTCTCCAAGTACACAATCACCACATAATCAGCTCTGTAATAGACGTTAAGCCATCTGTAAGCTTACAACAACGATTCTTGAAAACTTTTAAGGAACATTGAAATATCTTTGTAGTACATGTTTAATTATTCTATCCATCTCTCCTTCCAATGTCGCGTCAGCCCCAGTAAGAATAGAGCACAAGGTAGGATCAATCCGTGAACTAGCTAGCGCTGCTGAACCGTGTCCTCTCATGTTTAATTATTAACAATACAGATTATTTAAATGAAGTTAAAGTTTTATATATATAATATAATCAACATATTTTGCTGTATTTTATCTTAAAAATGATATCGTCATCATATGTAAATACGCACTTTATAAATTTGCGCAGGTTGTGCAATATTATAACTGTAGTGCAAGTTTACAGTGAGGTCATTGTACTTATAAGTACAAACAGTTCTACAAGGAGCACTTGATGGACTGATTGAGTGCGTTTATAGTTCTTGGGATGAAACTGTTTCTGAACTGCGAGGTCCGTACAGGAAAGTCTCATAAGCATTTTGTGTGCTTGAAGCTGTATATCGATAATTCTCTTTCCGATCAGCTGCTGCTGTGATTCACACTCAGATACAGTGATATAAATACTACGAGTGGTGCGGTGAGAGTAATATGGAAAAAGATGATCCGCTATGGCAACCCTTAACAGGAGCAGCTGAAAGAAGAAAAAGAAGGTGCAGTGAGAGTAACAACGCTAAAGCAGTTATGGTATTTGGAATACTATGGCTATTCCCTGGACCATTATATTGTTACAAGTTAATTACAATCAGATGCATTACACTAATAAACAATATGTGGTTAGTTTCAGTGTATTTATAAAGCCGCGTCAGGAAAATAAGATGTAACCACACAGGAACAGTAGCACTGCTTTGACGCTGGGTGCCGCCAGTCTGCAAAACCTAGTGGAGAACTTGCGGATGACAGGGTATGAGGTACCATGGAAAACTGTGTGGCTTTACGCCAAGTGTAGGTTTTATACATCGCGATTTGAACGTGGAACCGTTCTTATGCAACATTTCTATGCATACGCACTGTTTATGCATGAGGCCCCAGGTTAATCTGTTACATGATCAGACCAACATGCTATTAATGTGGAGCTACGAGTACTTGTAGGAGTGGACCACCTTTACATCCACTAACTTGAACAGTGACCAGATATAGAAGCTCTTTGGTGCAGTAAAACTCAATAAGCAGTTCCTTGGTTTTATTGATGTTAATCCATCCATCCATCCATTATCCAACCCGCTATATCCTAACTACAGGGTCACGGGGGTCTGCTGGAGCCCATCATTTACTGATGTTAAGCTGCAGACAATTCTCTTTGCACCAAGAAACAAAGTTCTCCACCTGACTCCTCTCCTCTGTCTCATCCCTTTATCAATACACCCCAGAAGTGCAGAATCATCTGAGCATTTCTTGATGTTATATTTATAGTTGGAGATGTACAGAGTGAACAGAAAAGGAGTCAGGACTGTTCCTTTGTTGAAAGAGTTAAATTCTGAGCTGAAGTCTCCAGCTAGACTTGTTGGCTGCAACAGATCAGGATGGATATCAGGTCCTTGTGATGCTTTGCAGATAAATTACAGTGTCAGAGAAATACTGAATAATTACTGTTGTGGTGGACAGCCAGAGCCCTAACCTGGCTGGGATGCCTCAACAATGGAAGGACCAGGAGGGAGAGCTTGGCCAGGACATTACTTCCCCCGTAATGATAGAGGGCAGCCCCCCTAGCTTACAGCAGGGCCACGGGTTTGGAGCACAGAAGCTCAACTTTGCTGGGGCCCGTGTCCACTGCCACGTTGTGCCTGGACATTTACCAAGTCCTATTTGACATCGCTTTTCGCTGCTGGAAGAAAGTCTTTGGACACCTGGAGTCCTTCCGGGTGTCCAATTAAAGAGACCAGCTGCCACTACTCAGAGGCCAGAGTCGGGAGGAAGAAGGATGAAGCTTGTGAGGAGGATTGGAGGTGGAATTAATGGCAAAAGGTAAGAAAGAAAAGGACTGTCTTAGTCTGTTTTGGTGCCGTATTGTGTTGTGCCCTGGGGAGTGAGGAAAAGCGCATGCAGGCTCAAAATAATGAGTGTTGTGTGTTGCACCTGCGTCTCTGCTTGTCTTTGTCGAGGTTGAGGCAGCTGTATGCTCCCCAGGTTTCCACACTGTATAATGTGCAGATAATGTAGCTATGAAGTTATTTTTGGTGTTACATAATGTAAATGCTGAGAACATATTTTATCACTGTATGTACAAGTCGTATGATGTTGTGTTCTTTTTCTACTCATTTCTAGATAATTTCATTGAGTTTTGGCTGTCCCTATTTGTGTTTCTTTTTTATATGATTACAAGGATCGTTTACTTGACCTGGTGTGGGTATGGACAGACAGAGATGTAAGTTTGCCAGTGTTTCACTGTCTTGAATTAGAAATCTGTTTAGTTGATAGGGGAGCTGCTATCATACACATAAAAAAGAGGAAAATGCACAAAATATGCAAGTTGAAATATCTGCTCTCAAGGGAAATTTGAAACAGTAAACTAACCCATAAATGAAGATGCACAGAATGAATTTGAATATTCACCAACACTTTTCTATGGCAATTTTGAAATTTCAAAAATGTGTATATGCCGTTCTGTTTGAGAAATCCCAAAAGAAGATATCCCAAAAATCAGACTTTCCTGATAAAGTTTTTTAAAAAATAAGCATGCAGAATTTCAACGAAACTGGTCCACTGGGCGTTGAGCTGTTTCATATTTACAGACAGAGCTAATAACAGAGTAAGTGTTTTATCACATTAAATTCAAACTGCATGGCATCTATTCTGTTTCTTTTCTCGGTACCCAAATGTGGCCATTGGTGCCACGGCCCACCTGCCAAGTTGTTTGCCTGCCTATGGTAAAGTCATCCCTGATGGAGGATCACAGGAATCATGGGAAAGAGGGGTCCTTTCATCGGAGCAACGTTTCAGCCGTGGCATGGCCAAATGGGGAGGCAGCTTGATGGATGAGGTCTCCAGGACTCTAAAAATATCCAAACCTAATTATGTCATATCATCTACTGTTAAACCGTACTTCTAAAATTTTTATTATTATGCTGTATTAAGGAATTGTTCTGTTCTGTATATTGTATTGTATTGACCCCCTACTTTTGACACCCACTGCACGCCCAACCTACCTGGAAAGGGGTCTCTCTTTGAACTGCCTTTCCCGATGTTTCTTCCATTTTTCCCTACAAGGTTTTTATTGGGAGTTTTTCCTTGTCTTCTCAGAGAGTCAAGGCTGGGGGGCTGTCAAGAGGCAGGGACTGTTAAAGCCCATTGCGGCACTTCCTGTGTGATTTTGGGCTATACAAAAATAAACTGTATTGTATTGTATTGTATTGTATTGTATTGTATCTGTTATAATCACATAGTTTCTTCCTTTTTTGCCTTCTCTATGAGATCTGAATACATGTTTAACTTGGAATGTTAGGTTTTGTATCTAAAAGAATATCGTTTTTGCATCCATTTACTGTTTTATGTATGTAGCTGCGTTTATCTAAAAATTGCCAAAGGTCTGCAGTTTTTAGTTTGCTTCATAGGACGATTCAAACACCAGTGTGACGCGTGATAAAATAATTCCACAGACAAAATTTCTTCATTTTAAATGTTTTAGTAAAATTTCAATGCAAAACATCCATCCATCCATTATCCAACCCGCTATATCCTAACTACAGGGTCACGGGGGTCTGCTGGAGCCAATTCCAGCTAACACAGGGTGCAAGGCAGGAAACCAACCCCGGGCAGGACGCCAGCCCACCGCAGTCAATGCAAAACAGTTCACACAAAAATAGATAAAAATTGATATAGCAAGGAAAGGAAAAGTTCTTTTCAGGCTTATAAATCTTGTTTCATTTCTCTAAGTTTGGTCATACAGTTGTACTTGAGGCACGTTATACAAGATTAATCTCGTAAGCACGGTCAGAAAACTGTATGCCATCTCCTATTTACAAACATATCTAACAGTCCATTCTAGCAGTAAGACTATTTCCCTAACTGGCTTAATTAACACTCTGTGTAGGCCCTCCAAACAGCAGGGAAAAACCTTAGGGTTGGTGGCAGAATTGGCACTCCAGCCACCATAAAAAACCTCCCACTGTTCCACTCCATCTGAAACCTACTGTGGTGCTGAGGTGTCACCCATTGCATGGCTGCACTCGGGTCCTAATCTGGGATCCTGAATTGGTTTGTCATGTGGTGGGTGCAGCAACGTGCTGTATCAGTGCCTGCTCGTAACCTCTCTCTCTCTCCAAATCTCATTAGATATAGCTAAGAAAGTTCTATCTCATGTTAACTTATGGGGAGTAAAGGACTATACCGTATCCTAGAACCTATAAGAATCTGACATTCTATAGAAAGTAAGCAAACAGTAAATGCATTTAACATTAAACATTAGCTTTCTATGACTGGCTCTTACAATGTATTATTTAAAAAGTTTAGCTTTAATAACGACTTACATTATTGTAGCATCAATTTTTTTACGAATTGAGCATCACTATTTTGTTAGCAATTGCCAAAGCTGTCCTTCCTTGGGAGAGCTCTCCTCAGGACTACGTGATGTGTGATTTATTCGAATCGCTAGCATAAAAGTCTCTTCTATTCTGGACCATCAGATATTAGGATACCTGCGTGGTGTGTGTTGCTTTATTCTAATGTGTCTGTTCCCGGTTACGCACAAATATTTTTCTAGTTTTGAAGATTTAGATTTTCGGTTCATGTTTTAAACTTGTTGTTTAACTGTCTATATTTAATTGTTATAACCCTTACCTTTTATTTCCAAATCCTTTTGATTTAAAAAATCTCTACTGTGTCTTTCCTATTTATTTATTTGAGAATGATCGAGGTTAAGGAAAGATTACAAAGTAAAGTATTATAACGCAAATGCATATAATATTGTTTTTCATAGCCTAGTTCAGTGTTTCCCAACCTGTGAGTGTCATTGCAGACAGGCCACAGCTGGCCTGGTAAGAAATCCCATCCACACCTCACCGTTCTGACAATCATGCTTGATTCACAGAGGCAGCATTGCAAGTGGATTATGGCTGATCATGGATGACCTCCCAAACCCCAGCTCTGATTATTGTACTCGATTCACCAAGAAGGAAAAGCAGTAACAATCATACTTGATTCGTCTGGTGATCATGGGGGACCCCTACTCATTTTGAAAATCGTGTTTGATTCACCAAGTAGAAAAAAGCATTGAAGATCATGCTCAATTCACCAAGGATACGACCTCCAAAGCCCACTGCTCAAACGATTATGAAAAATTCCTGGTCCCCCCACCCCAGGTAGGTGGTAAACACCTCACATCTGAAAAATTGTTGAGAAGCACTGACCTAGTTAATAAAGACTAAAGTTTGAAACATGATGTCTTTCCATTTTCTTTACAAATAAATCATATTGTATGACTCACAAAACAAAATGAATGGTGCGCTAATCCAAAATAATCTATATACGGTACTGTATATATAGCACATATCACTTTAGATTTTGTGTTTATAAAGGAAAAAAAAGAGAATCATGTTGTATAAAAACAAACTAACAAGAAAAACAACCTGAAACATCCAGGAACAGCAGTCCTCACATTACCAGATTCTTTCAGATTTCTACTTTAATATAAAATAAGTTTAGTCTCATGTGAATCTTTAATTTCCTTGCATTCAGCAGACTATTTCTCAACAGCTGCAAAATTTCAATCCTTGGCACCCTTTATCTGAGACAAGCAATTGTTGTTTCAAAATGTAATATCAGTAGAACATGTTAGATTTAGTTTAACTTTTCAAACAAAATTGAACTAAAGCCAGAAAATTCCAAGTAACCGTAAATGTGGGCCAGGTGGCTTAAGAAGCATCAATAATTTATTTTGAATATAGTATAGCTCATAAAATTACAAAGTGCTGAAGAAAAATAAAACGCTTTTTGAAATTGCTTTTAACTTCTCAGTGCTGCTAATGGTGTTACACAATATAAAGATGAATTGATAGATCGACTTCTTAGGCTTATCGGGTCAGTGATGTACCCACAGAGTACAGTGAAATTCTTACTTGCTCACACTAAATAACTTGCAGCATGTGTCATGAAGTTTGCATCTTCTTATGGAGGGTATTTGGGTGGGCGCCGTAGTGGGGGGAAAAAGGGCAATGAATACCCAGGACCCGAAGCCTTGAATGAAAAGTTTGTTTTTGACAGAAATGGGCCCACAGAGACTGCTTACGGATAGGGGCCAGAGTTCTGTGTTACACCCCCGGTATATGGATATTTTTCCTAATCCTCTCCCAAAACTTACTTTATATTCTGTTGAATTGGTCTGGTTTGAGTGACTATGGGTGAACATGCCCTGCAATAGACTGATGGCCTGTCTAGGGTTGCCTGCTGATTTCTTTTTATTTCTGCAAGGATAGATTCTAGTTCTCTGCAACCATGATTTGAATTAAAAAGGTTTAGAAAAAGTTTAGATGTGTTTTTGTGATCCCAGTATCAGGGGTTGATGTTCTCACATATCAGGCATCACTAGTTTTGGGATTTAGTTTAGGGTTCTGAGTCATTGTTTTGTTTATTTTTGGCCTTTACTTTGTTTTTTCCTTTATTTCAGTGTTTTTTTATTCCAACTATGGTTCAAACTTTAAACTGCTATTTTGCTAAACAAATGTTTATAACATATGAAATTCAAATAAAATATTACATAGCAGGTGGAATGGTGGCTCAGCTTTGTGTATGCAGCAAACATAGTTTGAACATACCACCTGAACCTCAGAAGAGGTCATCCACCTGAAACTCATCCATACTTGGATGGGAGACCAACCAGGAAAGCTTGGGTTTCTGCTGGAAGAGGTGTTAGTGAGACAAGCTGGGGGTGCTAACCCTGTGGTCTGAATATGGATATGCCCCAGTACAGTGACACTGTGTTGTAAACATGGTGCTATCCTTCAGGTGAGACCTACAACTGAGGTTCTGACTCTCTGTGGTCATAAAACATCCCTGGGCCTCCTTCGTAAAGAGTACGGTGTATCCCAATGTCCTGACTAAATTGTCCACCATGGCCTGGTCATTCTGGCCTCCTAATCATCACCTGTCTCTAAATGGCCATCTCTCTCATCCCTTCACCACCTAATAAGTTAATGTGCGGTGAGCGTACTGGCACAAAGTGGCTGCCTCTGCAACATCCAGGTGGATGCTGCACATTAATGTCCGATGAAGTGGCTCCCCACTCACTATGTAAAGTGCTTTGAGTAGTGAGAAAAGTGTTATATAAATGTAAAGAACTAGTGTTCTTGTGGAATTTATACAGTACATCCCGCCTAAGTCTGTGTGAAAAGAATGGGAATGGAAAAAGATGGAGAAAAATAAGAGAGCAAATAAAAATACAAGAGCAAAAGTGCTGGCACTCGGTGAGATATATATACACACATACACACACACACACATATATATATATATATATATATATATATATATATATATATATATATATATATATATATATATATATATATATATTGTGGCAGTAGGGACGCTAGTGCTCCCTTGAACCCTCAGGTACAACTCCAGACACCGGATAAAAGTCCAAGACTCTTCTTTATTTTTCACAGTGCACCAAGCACCTTCCACACTACTCATAAACTCACAATAAATCACCATAAACTCTCCTCCTCACCCAGACACTTGCTCCTCTACCTCCCAGCTCAGCTCAGTGTCTGGACTGAGCCATCGTCCTTTATAGCCCCTGACCCGGTGTGCCTGTTCCAACAGTCCACAGTTCCTTATTCCTTCTGGGTCAGGGCAATCAGGCCTTTACTTCAACCAGGGAGCACGTTGTTCCTTCCCGTCACATGACCGTGACGTACTCCCGGGTCATAAGGCATAAAAGAGCCCATAAGCCGGCAGTCCTCCACAAATATATATATATATATATATATATATATATATATATATATATATATATATATATATATATATATAGTCACGCTTGGTTCACAGATTTGCACAGAAACACAGGAGACATGAACTTTATGCAAACACTGCAAACAAAGATTTGTCTCTTTTTCAAAAGTTTAAACGTGCTCCATGACATGATAGAGACAACAGTTCTGTCGGGAGCACAGAATGTCAGAGAGAGAGAAAGAAAAGCAAACAATCAATTCCAAACTGACAGGCGCTATACAAGGCTTTGAAATAAGCGGAAGAGGTTTTAACCGTGCAAGAGGTTTATCACGCGTTATAGCGCAAGTAAGAAGGGTAAGGAGCAATGTGAAGGTAGACTGTGTTTCAGGGGTTTTCCCAGGGACGTCTGTGTCCTCTGAGGGTACGATCAGCTCTCCAGCTTACAATATATATATATATATATATATATACATATTCAGTACATACTGTATATATACAGTATATATATATATATATATACATACAGTATATATATATATATACATATACTGTATATATATACATACATATATATATATATATATATATATATATATATATATATACATACATATATATATATATACATACAGTGGAACCTCGGTATACGTCCTTAATTCATTCCAGACCCTTTGACTTATACCAAACAGGACGTATACCAAACAAATTTTTCCCATAAGAAATAATGGGAAAATTATATAATCCATTTCCATGAAAAAAAATTCTGATTGCTATTGGCATATTATACATTGATGGGGTTGTATAAAATAATTTAAACACTGCTTAATACTAAAATACATAAATACAAAAGCAATTAGATGAAATAAATGAAAATTTAACTTCACGTTGCTTTTTAATAACGTCTTTGTTTTTCACAATCGTAGATACAGTCGTTCTCGGCAAACGGTATGCAACAGCCATGTCCCGGATACGCATGTCACCTTCATACTTTTCAACAATCAATTCAAATTTACATGAAAAAAACACAAAATCATGTTGTGACGATGCAGGTTTGCTGTATGCTCCCATCTGCTGCCGGGGAGCCCTTGAACCCTACACCGTCGGTAATGTGCCTCGCTGCTAAGCTCATCGGTAACAACAAAGCAAGGGGATGGTGAAAAAGTGCAAACTGCTTTTATTAAAACAATTAACAAAACAAGGTGTTCAAATTAAAGTGCAGTCTCCAAAGTTTAAATAAATAATCCATAAAATCAGAAGTGAAACGTGGAGGTTAAAAACAATAGAACAAAGTCTTCTTAAAAACAACGAAGTTAAAATAGAGCAGGAAGCATTCTTTAAAAAAAAAAAAAAACAAGAAGAAACCCGGTGCCTTTTTACCTAGCGCCCCCCCTCCATCCCAACAGGGGATTCGCCCTACTTGCAGCTGACGTTAACTCTGCCTACTTCAGCTACTTCGCTCTCTCACTCTCTCTCATTTACTCAACCTCCCGTCCGTTCTTTCTTTTTCCTCCCCTTCTAGCCGACTTGCGCTTCTGTTTATCAAGATAAGCAGCCCCAGGAACAATCATGAATGCAGACGGTCCCTCACAAGTGCACTTTGGTGAGAAACGCCCACATCGCTAATCGATCTGACAACCTTCATCCACATAACCACCACGCCCCCTCACCAAGCTGTGAGCGCGGTGATTATTTATTTTAAAGCTGGACTTTGACAGGAGCTGTGGACCCGCTATATCACACACGTGAAAGTTCACAGAGTGTTATAACGCGGGTTGTTCACTGAATGCTAGCAACTGGCGCACTGAGGCTCGTGGGCAGTCGTGGCTTTGTCTCGAGAGAGGTAAACAAGGTTAGCATGCGAATCGTATTCCAAACAAAGGTCGTATACCAAGCAAAATTTTTCTTGTCCAAACAGGACGTATACCAAGTTGGACTTATTCCAAAGCAGATGTATACCGAGGTACCACTGTATGTATATATATATATATATATATATATATATATGGTTGAAATAGTTTTACTGTCAAATAATGCAAAGAGTATGCGGCATGTGTTTCGCCCTAATTCTGGGCTCATCAGGCGTACACACTCACTGCACCCCCTCTTGGGAATCGAACCTCGGACGTCAGCGCTAGAGGCGAAGCTCCTTGTGTTGCGCCACGGCATGTGGTTCGTTTATTTGACAGTATGTAGATCGGGGTAATTACATTCAAGGCATTCGTAGTCTAAATCACAATCTGATTGTATGGGTGGTTACCTATCAGGTAACTCTTGTGGTTGGTCAGCAAGTCGGCTAACATCCGCCATGGTGCCCTTTTTCAGTTGCGAGAAGCAGATCATAGAATGCATATATGGAAAGAGAGAGTGAGAGATTAGGAGCATGTGCTGATATAGCGCATTGCCACTCCCACCACATGACAAATTAACTCAGGATCTCAGATTAGGACCTGAGCGCAGCCATGCAATGGGTATAGAAGTAGAAACTCCAGAAGGGGAGAAAATAACATTCAGAACAGTGAAGGCTCAAAACAAAGTAACAAAAGATCTTACCCAAATCAAAGAGATAAAGAGTGAATAAGGAATTGTGTTAACTAATATGGATAAAAAGGAAATGGGAAGGAATACTTTAAGAAACTGTTGAATGAGGAAAAAACAAGGTTAGTTTTTGATGATGGAATACCAAATGAAGGTGTAACAACAGGGATAAGCAGGGAAAACATCAAGCAGGCAATGGAAAATATGAAAAACGGAGAAGACAACTGACTTAGATGGGATACCAGCAGAAGCATGAAAAAGTCTAGATGAGAAAAGAAAACATTTGTGATGGAAGCTGATGTCAAAGGTCTATTGTGAAGAGAAAATGCCAGATCAGTGGAGAAGCACTGTGCCTATATATAAGGAGAAGGGAGACGTCCAGGATTGTGGAAATTGTAGGGTTTTAAAGCTGATGTCACACACAATGAAAAAAGGGAAAGGATATTTGATAAAAGACTGACAAAAGAGGCGACAATAGTGATGAACAGTTTGGATTTATGGCAGCAAAACCAATGTGGTTTTCCCCTTGAGACAGACCATGGAAGAATATAAAGAAAAAAAACCTGAAGCACTGCATGTGGTATTTGTAGACTGAGAGAAGCCATTTGTTAGAGTATTCCAGTGAAAGAAATGTGGATGTGTACAACAGAGAAGGCAGTACCAGAGAACCTGGTAAGGATAGTGATGATGCTGGAGTACCAGAAAAGTATTTAAGGGAAGTGCTGACACTTTCAGCCTACCTGGTCATCCTGCGATAAAAGAAATGACAGGACAGAAAGTCGGCGTTCATTCTATGGATCACTGACTGCCAGAACCAGAGCACTCCAACCAAGATCACTGATGATTACTGAATGATTGCTGTCATTTCTTTGCCAATTTTTGAATTTAAAACTAGCATCTCTCCTATTTAATGTGGACATCACTCTGAGGTAACTAATACTGTACTTCATCTCGTTCTGAAGTTTAGCTCTAAATATAAAACAATGCCAAGATTCTTTACTTCTGGCCTTTTTTGTAAAGTCATACGGCAAAGCTTATTTCTAAAGTCCTCACTTTTTTGTTTGCTTCCAGTCATTCAAATTTCTGTTTTCATCCTTGTTTTCTTTGAGAAAATTATTGCTCATCCATTGGTTGATGCTAGTAAAACACTGGGTCATTGGATTTGGAGCTTCAGGGATTTCTGGCCCTTAATACAAATAAATCTTTGTGTCATCTGCATAACTATAACAATTCACTTCCTGTTTTGAAATGATCAGGCCTAATAGGAACATTTAAATCGAGAACAATAAGGGTCCCAAAATAGGTTCTTGTTACACCCCATACATAATATCTTTGATCTCTGTCCATTTAATTGTCGCAACTGACAAAGAATTTTCTTCCTGTGATACAAGAATGAAAAATAAAACACTGATTTACTGATTTCCATCACAAAAAAAAAAAACAGTCAAATTATTTTCTAATAAGCTAAGTCAAAAATAAGTAGAACGTAGGAAGTTTAAGAAATGAGAGGAGACATTTCAGTCCATTAAACTCATTTGGGTTAGTTAACTGGTAAAATGTCTCAAATTTTCATCCAGATACTTTTTAAAGCTGACAAGGTTTATAATTCAACTACATGACTCTGCAGTTTGTTTTGGACTGTGATTGTGTAAAGAAGTTCCCCGGTTTCTATCTTAAATGCACTTCCTTATAATTTTCTTGAGTATGTGATTCACTATTCAATCAAAATTAATTAGAGAATTATAAAGTCCTGCATTAGGTACTAAACACAGCCTTTTATACTCAAAAGCTAAGCCTGTTAGAGTCCTAGGGCCTCATTTATAGTTATCATGCTCAAAAAGACACTTGAAATGTACGTACACAACTTCCCATGCAAGCATGGGGATTTATAAAAGTAATCATGATGGGAGAACATGCATATATTTGCGGCAACTATGAACCATGCATACTCAACATTTTAAAGAAACTGAGAAATTACAACACCCTATTCCCAAGTAGGGAAATAAACGCAAACCAGGTAAATGTCAACTCATATGTATAATAATTAATATCACCAAGCTGTTATTATAATGTGCACAGACATAGCAAACATATTAAAGCTGAAATGTGATGAACATGATGCACAGACTGTATTTTTCTTTCCCTTTTAAGAGGGCCAATGCTGCGCATTTGCACTAAAGAACTTTTTTTGCAGAAAAAAATGGCAAAAATATGCACTCGATCAACTTGTAGCGGTCTAAAACCCAGCTAAGATTCACACCGCCCGAAGATGGTGATTTATTTGTTTTTTCTGTAAGGATCACAGGAACGCACACAGCCTTGGCCCGACTCACACATACTCCCTCACAGAGACAAAAAAATGAATGGAAATAAAGCAGAAATTCACAAATGTATTAAACAATAATAAATGAAATCTAATCACATGAACCAAAATAATCCCACCCCAGTTCCTTTACCAGCGATACACAATAAACACAAATTAAGCAACAACTAACATGAACTACACACGATGAAGTCCATAACACAGTCCATAGGAAACTGCAACCAATATAGTGAAATGACAAAGTTTGAATAATCCAGAGATCAGCACACTGTAAGTAAATGTAAAGAACAGTCCTACCGGTATATCCTGATGATGAAGGGTCGGGAGCGCTCCTTCTCTGAAGATCAACAAACAATCCAATTCAGTCTTCACGCAGCAGGCAGACACCAGACAGTCCATACACATGAACAGGAGATAATCCAGGACAAGAACAATAGTCCACAGGCCAAGAATGGGAAGACAAAAAGTCGGGTAACTCCAAACACAAAACAACTCTCTTCTCTGCATAATCTGGCTCCTTTTTAAAACTCATGCTGGCCTTCTTGTCCCCAGAATCCCCTAAACCTTTAGCAGGTGTCCAATCAGATCAACTGCAAGGACTGCTGGGAGATGAAGTTTTTACTGCCCGGTAGTATTGCTACAAACTCAACATGATACCATCTGGCGAACTTAGTGGGATATTTGATAACTACACCCTACTCCTGTGCTATGAACTGATTCCAACTGATTTTTGGGATTTTTTGCCAAATCCCCATTTATTGTTATAGTTTCCGTAAGTTCATAGACTAAGACAAGCACTTACAAAAATCCTGGTAATGTGACATTCTCTCTTGTTGTGTTTTAATTGTTTATTTTCATACTTACTTTGACTCATCATGAAGGGTTCTGGACCTAGCACCTGGATACTCTTCACTTGTGCTTCTGAAGTGCATCTGGCTTGTGTTTGTTGAACATGTTATTTGCATAAATTAATGAAATATCCTATATTCATTATCTGCTCATTATAGCTCTTCTCCTGTCTTCTTGTCCATATTAAAAGTTCAATGTGAACTACATGTGCCATCTGAAAGGACATTGATCTGCTCTTCACCCTCTTCATTCAGTCTCTGTATTTGTGGCAGCCACTATAACCATTAAGTAGTTGTATAGAATTTCTTGCCCGAAAGTGTGAACAGGCAGTACATAGCTCATTTGTTAGTTTTATTTACCCTTTGTTCCATTTGAATAAAGTCATTGGTGCACCATAGATACCACATTGCTAGGATGAAATTACTGCTGCCATGGGCATCATGGGTCACATTTCTTGCGAAGCACAATGCTAACAGATGTTTGACATTGAAAAATGAAAACATATTATTCCTTAGACAACGCTAAATGACAAACAAGCGAAGAAAGAATTTAGTTTTGTTCGTGGACATACTTCAGAGGGTAAGTAATCTGGGTTTCCAATTACTTTGGGAGCTATTTAAGGTTCAGCTTATTTTTATATAGCACCTTTTACTGAGTGCAGGCACACAGTGTTATGACAAGATCTCCGGTAAAAAGCAAATACAATCTTAACAAATCACTAATTACATAATGAATACACATAAAGACAAATTTGTTTAAACAGGCAGAAAAACAAAGTGGATTCAATACTATCTGTCCATCCATCCATTATCCACTGCTTATCCAAGGTCGGGTTGCGGGGGCAGCAGCCTAAGCAAGGAAACCCAGACCTCCCTGTTCCTGGCCACCTTGTCCAGCTCCTCTGGGAGGACCCCGAGGCGTTCCCAGGCCAGCCATATAATACCTCCAGCGTGTCCAGGGTCTGCCCCATGGCCTTCTCCCAGTGGGGCATGCCCGGAACACCCCCCCAGGGAGGGGTCCAGGGGGCATCCTAACCAGATGCCCGAACCACCTCAACTGACTCCTCTTAATGCGGAGGAGCAGCGACTCGACTCCAAGTCTCTCCTGGATTACTGAACTCCTCACCCTATCTCTAAGAGAAAGTCCAGCCACCCTGCAGAGAAAACTTATTTCGGCTGCTTGTATCCGTGATCTTGCTCTTTCGGTCACTACTCAAAGCTCGTGGCCATAAGTGAGGGTAGGAACGTAGATCGACTGGTAAATTGACAGCCTCGCCTTTTGGCTCAGCTCTCTCTTCACCACCGTTCCAGAGCCTGAATTACTGCAGATGCCGCACTGATCCGTCTGTCAACCTCCGCTCCACTCTTCCCTCACTCACTATCTGAGATGACTTTAACATGGGCAGGAGAATGGCCTGGCAGTAGAGCAGCAGCACCAAGTCCCACATCAAGGTGCCAAGAAGAGAAACAGAACAGAGGAGGATTAGTAACAGGTTATAAATATTGTATTACTTATATTTTTATCTAAATTATTAAAAAACAGAGATAAAAGATGCACAAATGAAGCAACTCTAGTCAGGGTATGCTGGACTAAAGCCATGAGCCGTCTGCCTGGATTTAAATATGGAGACTAAAGAGGCATCTCTTATAATAGGAAGCAGATCACTCTGCAAATTTGGGATCAACTAACTAAAACCTTGACCCACTATATTTTAATAATCATGGGAATCTTTACTAGGCCACCATCTAAGATCTTCATGGTTTCTAAGTAATACGTTCAACAAAAATGTATTTCTTGTATAGGCCAAAATTACACAACGAATGCCCCAATGGTCTTTAGCAGGCTCTACTTTTTGAAAAGCCCCGAATCTCTAGGAAGACAAGAAAAAATTCTGAAAAATGTAGGGAAAGAATGGAAGAAATATTGTGAAGGGCAATTCAGAAAGAGACCCCTTCCAGGTAGGTTTAATATGCAATGGGTGTCATAAAATGGGATAAATACAACACACAAAACAGAACACAAGTAATCCTCTTTACAGAGTTAGATGGCCAATCTGTCATTGCCACCTCATAAATACGGTACAACAGTAAAAAATACAAAAACATATATGGCTATAGATTTGTTAAAAATACACCATAAAAACTAGAAACTAGTTGACATAAATGAAAAACAACACTGTCTGTCCATCAGTCAATTGTAGATCCACAGACAGATTATAGAAAAGGAGTTAGAATCAAGCCAAACACAGACAGAGTCCTGGAGACCTGGGCCAACAAGCCGCTTCCCCTTCTGAGTCAGAGTTGGACCAGCCAATCAAATGAAAAGACCCATTTACCTGATTCCAGTGCTCCTTTATCTGAGTTTTCCATGGGCAAGCAAACAGTTTGGTAGTAGTGCCACATGAGGACACTGAGAAGAGAAGCAGAATAGAGGAGGGTTAGTAACAGTTTATAAATATTGTATTACTTATATTTTAGTAGTAATGACTAACCACAGAGATGTGCAGCTAATGAGCAGCTCTACTCAGGGTAAGCTAAACTCAACTTGTGTGTCTTTAGCCAGGATTTAAAAGCAGAGATTGAAGGGGCACCTCTTATAGTAGCAGGCAAACCATTCCACAGCTTCAGGGCCTTGTAAATAAAAGCTCAACCTCCCACTGTTATTACAACCCCAATTCCAATGAAGTTGGGACATTGTGTAAAACGTAAATAAAAACGGAATACAATGATTTGCAAATCTTTTTCAACCTATATTCAATTGAATACACTACGAAGACAAGACATCGAATGTTCAAACTGATAAACTTTATTGTTGTTTTTCAAATCTTCACTCATTTTGAATTTGATGCCTGCAACACATTCCAAAAAAGCTGGGACAGGGGCAGCAAAAGACTGGGAAAGTTGGGGAATGTTCAAAAAACACCTGTTTTGAACATTCCACAGGTGAACAGGTTAATTGGAAACAGGTGCTTGTCATGATTGGGTATAAAAGGAGCATCCCCAAAAAGGCTCAGATGTTCACAAGCAAGGATGGGGTGAGGTTCACCACTTTGTTAACAACTGCGTGGGTAAATAGTCCAGCAGTTTAAGAACAACGTTTCTCAACATACAATTGCAAGGAATCTAGGGATTTCATCATCTACTGTCCATAATATAATCAAAAGATTCAAAGAATCTGAGGAAATCTCTGCACGTAAGCAGCAAGGCCGAATACCAACACTGGATGCCCGTGACCTTCGATCCCTCAGGCGGCACTGCATTAAAAACCAACATCATTATGTAAAGGATATTACCACATGGGCTAAGGAATACTTCAGAAAACCATTTGTCAGTTAACACAGTTTGTTGCTACATCTACAAGTGCAAGTTAAAACTCTACCATGCAAAGCAAAAGCCATATACAATACAATACAATACAGTTTATTTTTGTATAGCCCAAAATCACACAGGAAGTGCCGCAATGGGCTTTAACAGGCCCTGCCTTTTGACAGCCCCCCAGCCTTGACTCTCTGAGAAGACAAGGAAAAACTCCCAATAAAAACCTTGTAGGGAAAAATGGAAGAAACCTCGGGAAAGGCAGTTCAAAGAGAGACCCCTTTCCAGGTAGGTTGGGCGTGCAGTAGGTGTCAAAAGTAGGGGGTCAATACAATACAATATACACAACAGAACAATTCCTTAAGACAGCATAATAAAAATTTTAGAATTACGGTTTAACAGTAGATGATATGACATAATTAGGTTTCGATATTTTTAGAGTCCTGGAGACCTCATCCATCTAGCTGCATCTCCATTTGGCCATGCCACGGCTGAAACATTGCTCCGATGAAAGGACCTCTCTTTCCCATGATTCCTGTGATCCTCCATCAGGGATGACTTTACCATAGGCAGGCAAACAACTTGGCAGGTGGGCCGTGGCACCAATGGCCACATTTGGGTACCGAGAAAAGAAACAGAATAGGTGAGGGTTAGTATTCAAATATAATTATCATGTTACTTATGTTATAGTGCTAATGACTAACAACAGAGATGCAGTATGTACAGTTAATCAGCAGCTCTAGTCAGGATATGCTAAACTGAAGTAGTGAGTCTTCAGCCGGGATTTAAAGGCTGAGACCAGGGGCATCTCTTATGGAAGCAGGAAGACCATTCCACAGTTTAGGGGCCCTGTAACTAAAAGCTCGACCTCCCACTGTTATTTTATTAATCCTTGGAATCCTAAGCAGACCGGCATCTTGAGATCTTAATGTGCTCAGGTTTGTAAGTCATGATAAGTTCAGACAAGTAAGCGGACCTTGGCCATTTAATGCTTTATATGTTAAAAGGAGGATTTTGAAATCTGCCCTAAATTTAACTGGGAGCCAGTGTAAAGATTTAAGAACTGGGGTTATGTGTTCATATTTTCTTGTTCTTGTAATAATTCTTGCAGCGCATTTTGGATTAACTGGAGGCTGTATAGAGAACAGTTTGAACAGCCAGTGAACACCGCATTGCAGTAGTCAATCCTACTAGAGATAAATGCATGAATTAATTTCTCACAATCCTGTTTATTTAGAAAGCGCCTTAATTTCCTAATATTTTTAAGATGGAAAAACATGTTTTGGACGACTTTGTAATATGCGCTTTAAATGACATGCTAGAGTCAAAGATAACTCCTAGATTGCGGGCTGATTCAGTAAAATTAATTGGGATTCCAACTGAGTTAAATGACGACAAAATATTGCTGTGATCAGCGTCATTCCCTCCAACAATTAACATCTCTGTTTTATCTGTATTTAAAGACAAGTAGTTCTCATTCATCCATTCCTTTAATTCACTAACACAACTAATTAAAGACAACATCGGAGAAACTTCATTTGATTTAAATGAAAGGTATAACTGGGTGTCATCTGCATACGAGTGAAAATTAACATTATGTTTCCTAATGAGAGATCCCAGTGGAAGCATGTAAAGTGAAAACAGTAAAGGTCCCAGTACTGAGCCCTGCGGACACCATATTGAACTTCTGTGTATAATGATGGAGTACTGTCAGCACATTTCTGTACATACTGGAATCGATTTGATAAATAAGAACTGAACCAAGCGAGCACGGGCCTGTAAGCCCAACATCGTTTTCTAGCCTGTGCAGTAAAATAGAATGGTCAATGGTGTCAAATGCTGCACTTAAGTCCAACAACATAATTACAGTGGAATTTCCTTCATCAGAGGATATCAGAATGTCATTTACAACCCGTGTTAGTGCGTTTCTGTACTATGACCAGTGCGAAAGCCAGACTGGAATTTCTCAAATAAATTGTAATGCGTAAGGTGTGACTGAAGCTGACTGGCGACTACTTTTCTAGTATTTTAGAGAGAAATGGTAAATTTGAAATAGGCCTATAGTTATTTAGTATGTGTGGGTCTAGGTCTGACTTTTTAAGTAAAGGTTTAATGACTGACACTTTTAGTGCATCAGGTACTGTGCCATGCAATAATGAACTATTGATAATGTTTAGAATGGTGCTACAAGAACATCCATTGCACTTTTACTAGTTTTGTTGGCACTGGATCTAGGGAACAAGTAGTGGGCTTCATTTTAAATTAAAGTTAAGACTTCCTGCTCAGTTACAGGATTAAAATTATTAAAGTGCTGAATGCAATGTGAGCAGGGTCTGCTAAGCTAGTATTTGGTTTGTACTGTGATGCTGAGATCTGGGATCTTATATTTTTAATTTTCTCATTGAAGAAGTTCATAAAGTCTGTACTGCTAATATCTGTTGGTATTTTGCACTGTTGATCTGAATTCCCATTTGTTAATTTAGCCACTGCTCTAAAAAGTACCCTAGGATTTTTATTATTGCTATCTATTAATGTAGAATAGTATTCTGAGCGAGCTTTAAAGAGGGCCTTTTATATTTATTAACACTCTCTGTCCATGCAATTTGAAAGACATGTAGCTTTGTTGTTCTCCATCTGCGCTCCAGTTTTCGACACTCTAATTTAAGAGCTCGAGTGTTTTCATTAAACCAGGGAGAGTTTCTATGTGCTTTGATTACTTTTGTTTTTAGGGGAGCCACTGTGTCCAGAGCATCTCTCAAGGTCACATTATAATGTGATATTAGCTGATCTAAATTGTTTTCCACGTTTACATTTGATGTTAACTGATCTAAATGGTTTTCCACAATTACACTCGACTTACTCAAGGTATCTATAAATTTTGAAGCAGAATTACAATCTAGATGTCGCACTGTCTTTGTTTTAATCTGCGAGTGCGCTGGCATGGGCAGAACTAAATCAAACGTAATTAAGAAGTGATCGGAAATAACTACATTTAATGGAGTAATATTTAAATTTTGAATTTCAACTTTGTAAGTTATAATTAAATCTAATGTATGGTTATGATTATGAGTTGGACCTTTGACAATCTGACAAAATCCTACTGAATTTAACAAATAAGTAAAACATTTGCTAAAAGTGTCAGTTTCCACATCGATGTGTACATTAAAATCCCCCATCAGAACTACGTGATCATAATTTATTGCCAAATCAGACAGAAGGTTGCTAAATTCAGTCATGAACAATGAATATGGCCCTGGTGGTCTGTAGACTAGCACTATAATTGTGTTGGAATCTGTTTTCATATTTAAAATGAAAACAACATATATCAACAACACCCAGAAACGCCACCGGCCTCTCTGCACCCAAGCTCATCTGAGATGGACTGACGCAAAGGGGAAAAGTGTGCTGTGGTCTGATGAGTCCACATTTCAAATTGTTTTTGGAAATCATGGACGTCATGTCCTCCGGGCCGAAGAGGAAAAGGACCATCCGGATTGTTATCAGTGCAAAGTTCAAAAGCCAGCATCTGTGATGATATGGGGGTGTGTTAGTGCCCATGGCATGGGTGACTTGCACATCTGTAAATTTACCATTAATGCTGAAAGGTACATACAGGTTTTGGAGCAACATATGCTGCCATCCAAGTGACGTCTTTTTCAGGGACGTCCCTGCTTATTTCAGCAGGACAATGCAAAGCCACATTCTGCATGTGTTACAACAGCGTGGCTTCGTAGTAAAAGAGTGCGGGTACTAGACTGGCCTGCCTGCTGTCCAGACCTGTCTCCCATTGAAAATGTGTGGCGCATTATGAAGCACAAAATACGACAATGGAGACCCCGGATTGTTGAGCAACTGAAGTTGTACATCAAGCAAGAATGGGAAATAATTCCACCTACACAGCTTCAACAATTAGTGTCCTCAGTTGCCAAATGCTTATTGAGTGTTGTTAAAAGGAAAGGTGATATAGCACAGTGGTAAACATGCTCCTGGCCCAGCTTTTTTGGAACGTGTTGCAGGCATCAAATTCAAAATGAGTGAAGATTTGCAAAACATGATATAAAGTTTATCGGTTTGAACATTCAATATCTTGTCTTTGTAGTGTATTCAATTGAATATAGGGTGAAAAGGATTTGCAAATCATTGTATTCTGTTTTTATTTATGTTTTACACAACGTCCCAACTTCATTGGAATTGGGGTTGTATATTAATCCTTGGAATCAATAAGCAGGCCATCATTTTGAGATCTTAATGTGCATTCTGGTTTGTAAGCAATGGTAAGTTCACATACGTAAGCAGGGCCTTGGGCATTTAAGACTTTATATGTTAGAAAGAGGATTTTGAAATGAGCCCTAAACTTAACCAAGAGCCAGTGTAAGGACATAAGAGTTAGGTGTTCATATTTTCTTTGTTCTTGTAAAAATGCTTGCAGCAGCATTTTGATTTAACTGAAAGCTGTATAAAGAACAATTAGAACAGCCGGTGGAAACTATATTGCAGTAGTCAATCTTAATAAAAATAAAAGAATCTCAGTATCCTGCATATTTAGAAAACACCTTCATTTTCTAGCATTTTTAGGATGAAAAAACATGTTTTGGATAGCTTTGTAATGTGTGGCTTAAATGACAAAGATAAAATGTAGATTTCGGACTGATTCAATAAAACTAATGGTGATTCCCACTGAGTTAAAAAATAAAGACATTTAAGGGTTTACATATTAGAAGGAGGGTTTGAATTCAGCTCTAAGCTTAAATGGACATCAGTGTAAAGACTTACAAAGAAGAGGTATGTGTTAAGATTGGAGTTTCTACAATGAAGGTACACTCTACCTTGGGGAGTTATGGATTTTAGAACAGAAAGACTTTACTGTTTAATGGGAAAATTATAAAAGAAAACATTTATGTCTAGCTGGAATAAGAAAAGGAAAAGGAGAGTTTGGCTTGGCCTAATAATCAATAGTTATTTTAAGATGTGGGGCTTAATTAAAGGAACATTCAGGAGGCACCCCTGTTATTCAGGGCGAGATTATGGGAGTTTTGTTTCAGACTTCTTTAGTCTGAAAAAAAGAAAGAAAACTTCAAGATTTTATAAACACAATGTGACTTGGAAGATAGAATCAAGCACTACGCACTGAGTTAAAATAATATATGCATATACACGCATATATATGCTTTGTATAAAGAAAAAGAAACACGTTCATTTTCTGTTTTCATATTCTAATTCTGACCTTGGCAGTCCCCTTTTTATGTGTTTTTTGCTCTCTTATAATTTAGATGTCTTGATTAATAGTATTTATTGCTTTGACCTTAACATTGTCTTGATTGAAAATTCTAGTTCTTCACGTACTGAATCATTATGTGGTGTCATTGA
This sequence comes from Polypterus senegalus, assembly GCF_016835505.1. Classification (NCBI taxonomy): domain Eukaryota; kingdom Metazoa; phylum Chordata; class Cladistia; order Polypteriformes; family Polypteridae; genus Polypterus; species Polypterus senegalus. The sequence continues at coordinate 24,126,413 of NC_053155.1, read as the reverse complement.
ACTTACAAAAGGTTGGTTAGCATTACAATTAAGTTTAAAATCTGGTTACTTAACCCCTTTCATTTAAATTAAAATAGATAAGCTACCGAGTAGCCAATAAAACATATATTGCATTTTTTATTTTTCTTGGTGGACTTGATTGTCACAACATGAAATTTGGTGTCTTGCAGCCGGTCATCTGTGGGATCGCTCAGATTTTTGGGATTTTCTCAGCTTCTTTTCACTATCTACAGACTATACAGACTGCATCTCTGTTGTTGGTCATTAGCACTAAAACATAAGTAACATGATAGTTAGAATTTCTTACTGACCCTCACCTATTCTGTTTCTCTTCTCGGTACTCAAATGTGCCAATGCCCACCTGCCAAGTTGTTTTTCCTGCCTAAGGAGAAGTCATCTCTGATGGAGGATCGCAAGAATCGTCGGGTAGAGGGGTCCTTTTATCAGATTGGCAGGCCCAGTGCTGACTCAGCTGTGGAATAGCCAAGAGGGGGAGGCAGCTTGATGGCCAAGGTCTCCAGGACTCTGAACAAATCCAAATCCTATTATGTGATATCATCTACTGTTCAATTCTGCATTGTAATTGTAATATTTTTATTTTACTATTATATTGTATTGAGGATTACTTGTGTTCTGTTCTGTGTATTGTATTGTATTGTATTGACTCCCTTCTTTTTGACACCCACTGCATGCCTGGCCTACCTGGAAAGGGGTCTTTCTTTGAACTGCCTTTCCCAAGGTTACTTCCATTTTTTCCCTACTAGGGTTTTTTTGAAGTCTTCTTAGAGAGTCAAGGCTGGGAGACTGTCAAGAGGCAGGGCCTGTTAAATCCCTTTGTGGCACTTGCGTGATTTTGGGTTATACAAAAATAAATTGTATTGTATTGTATTGTATCTACATGTCACTGGTGAGATTAATCCCCATGTGCCAGTCACTAGCTGATAATTTCTACCTACATTTGAAAATTTTGGATGCATATTAAAGATAGATAGTTCACAAAAGAGCTGAACACTAATAACTAACACTTTCAGTTGTGGGATCTCATGTTTAAGTGAAGAAACAATTTTGGCTCCGGAAATTTTAAATCCAGGTACACCATCCCAAATACAGCATATGTAAGCAACAGCACATCATTAGAACAACACTTTTTATTGTTAATTTTATCTCTAGTTTATATTTTTCTGTTTGTGTATTGTGACAGATAGAGGCTGTATCGCTCCCTTGAAACCTTGTCCATGACTTCAGACACCAGGAAAAAGTCCAAAGGTTGACTTTATTTAAATGCAACAGTGCACAAAGCACCCTCTCCTCCACTATATTCATACAAATAATCACAATAATACAATAACTCTCCACCACTCCCAGACGCGTTGCCACCCTTCCACCCAGCTCAGCTCACCGTCTGGGAGCTCCCACAGTCCTTTTATACACCCTGACCCGGAAGTGTTCCCAATCCCCAGTCCATGTGATTCTTCATCACTTCCGGGTCAGGTATAAGTCCTTTTCTTCACCCTGGAAGCACATCTTTTTTGTTGTCGCTCTTCCTATGACGTACTTGCGGGTTACAGGGCACAAATGATTCTTTGGTCCTCCCTGCAGCTCCCTCGTTGCGGCCCCTGTGGTATCCAGCAGGGTCGTGTATAAAAACTACATAGTCCATGATTCCCTGCTGGTCTTCGGTGCACCTCCATACTGCAGGGAGGGCTCCATCTAGCGGCCTGGGGGTATTGGCCGTGATGACAAGTCGGCCATAGACCACACTATGTATATTTATATATTGTATATGCATAGCTGTATACTGATTTAATTAATATGCATATTAGAGTCTTTCAGAGCCACAGTTGCTGTTATCTTTTTAAAATCTTGTTCTTCAAAGCCATCCTAGAAGCCTCAGTAGATACTGTACTGAGGGTAAGCGTGGAGGATGTGATGGTGCCAATATATACTGTACATGCTGAAGTCCAAAGGCTGCACTGAAGTTTGCACTGAATCTTACAATGAGAAGACTGGTGGTCAGCTTTACTGGTACAAAAGTGTGCAATGCTGAGCTGTAATCTATTAACAGGACCCTGGAGTAACGGTTTTTATTACCCTGATGCACCAGGGCTGTAAGGGTTATGGCGTTATGGTGTGGACCATTTGTGGTGATTTGCAAACTGAAGGTGATCAGGACTAGCAGGAATATTATTTGTAATGTTTTTCCAAAGCACTTTATGATGATTGGAGTGAATGCCATCAGTCATTCAGACAGTCTACTTTTATTTACTTATAATTGCTGTCCTTTTGAAACAATTAGGGACCTCCAGTTCTCAGTGAAATGTTAATGATGCAACTGAAGATGACAGCCAATTTGTTACAGTGGGTTTCTAAAACTGACCCTGAAATTCCATCTGGACCGGATGCCTTGAAAGTCCACAAAATGTCATGTACAGAAACAGAAGGATGAGGCAAGTGGTGCAGCAGGCAAGCTAATGTCAGACTGATTGTGGCTGCAATGAAAACAAACATAGAAAATATTACATTGCTCTGGAATGAAAAATAAAGATGACAGATTAAGTTTTTACTTTGTTTTCCATAATATGGATTTTGGCCCACTGATCACAAAATCACCTTTAAATATTCCAATCATGCACTGTTTTCTTGCAATCGCCTATTTTTATTTGCTTTCATATTACAAATCTTACATATATGTACAGTATTTTCAGTTTGGGTGCTATGCTATGTGGCAGCCTTTTTGCAGAAGCTCTCTATATTCTTTTGTTTATTTAATTTGATAATTTCTTCTTTTTTGTTATTAATTATTAATATTAAGATTTGGTCTCTCGCTTGTTTCTATTACTTCTCTTTTTTTAATGGATTTTTAAATGGAGGATATGCTGCTATCATCGCTAACCTGAGCTTCGGCTCATCTCAGTTGCCTTGCATTTAGCTGCAAACATGAGAGATGTTACATGGTGAATGTAAGAGACTTTCAGTAACATAAAGTGGGATATACGAGAGGCATTCAATAATTTATCTCACCTCAGTAGGAAAGAAAAGAGTTGTTTTATTTTTCAATATAGTCCCCTGATAGCTAAATACACTTCATCCACTTTTCTTGCAATGATTTTAACCCTTTTGAAATAAAATCTTCTCTTTGACCTTCAAACCAGTACATCACAGCTGCCTTGACATCTTCATCATTTGAAAACTGCTGCCCATGATGAGATTTCTTCAAAACTCGGAACAGGAATTAATCTGAGGGAGCCAGGACAGGACAATACGGTGGATAGTTCAACTGCTGGAATCCACATTCTCGGATGGTAGCATGTGATTGACGTGACATGTGAACTGGCGCATTGTCGTGAAGAAGCATACTTGATTCGCACGAGGACTCTCCTGACTCTTGGAATGTTAGACTCGCAGTAAGCCACAACTGTGCATGAGTAACCTTGAGACATGTCACAAAAGGCCCAGACTTGTTTCAACATGCTTGCTGCTTTATTTCATACTCAGGTAGATAAATCATCCATCTATCTATCATCCAACCCACTATATCCTAACTACAGGGTCACGGGGGTCTGCTGGAGCCAATCCCAGTAAACACAGGGCGTAAGGCAGGAAACAAACCCCAGGCAGGGTGCACACACACAGCACACACTAGGGACAATTTAGAATCAGCAATGCACCTAACCTGCATGTCTTTGGACTGTGGGAGGAAACTGGAGTACCTGGAGGAGAACATGCAAACTCCATGCAGGGAGGACCCGGGAAGCGAACCTGGGTCTGCTAACACAGCAGCACTACCCACTGTGCCACTCTGCCACATTAGATAAATTATTATTGTATTAAATATTCCTGTACTCAGATAGTAGCATTGTAATCACTACCACCAAAGGAACTATCTTACTACTGTGAGGCTTCTGAACTCTTTTGAACTCTTTTAGGACCCCCCTCCCCAAACAAGATGGCGTGCTGAAATGTCCCTGCTGTGTCAGTGGGGTACTGCTAGTCTGTTGCTGAGACAACCACAGGTTTGCAGCATAGCAGAAGAGTGCCGCAGAAACAACTACGAGACAATCAAGATCACACTATAAGCACCTGTCGCTGATGGGTGATGCAAGGGACATTATAAAGGCAGGGAACAGTTTAACTTGGCCACGACTATGCAAGTTTGCTGTGTCTGTGTATAGGAGAGCGGCAGATCCCGCTGCAATAAATATCCCTGCTGTTCCTGTTTCAAGTTGAATAAAGCTGGTTTTGTTAAAGTACTCAGCCTTGTGCTTCGGGGTCCAAGACAGGGACTCATGCATCACACTAAGTATTGGAGGAACAGCCCGTCTGAGGATGGCAAGGGCGAAGATATGGAGTGAGGATAAACGTAAAGTGGAAACAATTCAGAGCTGGCCAGCCTTGACCACTTTTTAAAGTGAAAGGACTGTTATACCTCCCTTACCATGAGTTCAGGTATTGTGGTATTTTAGGTACTGCAGAGAACCAATGGATGGGTTACATCTCATATGATCAGACAGAGTGGAAAAAGCAAGCAGAGGTTTGGACAATATGTGAATAAGACATAGTACAAGTGTGAGCACATTACAATTAAAGCTGAAACTGTGTGTTGGCCAGACATTGAAATTCAGTATGAATTCATCCACATTACTAACTAGGCGAGAGTTCTATCATCCTGTGTTACTTTTTATAAACTGCAAGAAAAATTGATTCACTCCGTTGTGAAGACTCTAAAGAAAAGTCATTCTGATTGCTACTGACCAAAGTAACAAACTTCTAAAACAGGATGTTCCTTTAGTGGACACAGCAAACTGGACCTGCTGTATTCAAATGTTAATGTCTTTAAATGTAAACCTGTGGTACATCTGGACAGGCCTCACCATTGTGCTGCCACCTACAAGCCTCTTACTGACTCTTCATTTTCTAGGATAGAAGTTCTTATGTATGTTTGGGGCGGGTTCTTTATTTGCTTATTTTAATATTTAATAACTCCAATGTGAAACATAGGGCATTTGGGAACAGTTAGAGAGGAATATAAGGTAAAAGAGAACCCACAGAGATTCTTTCAGTATTTTAGTACTAGGGTGTTGTACCGTGTTACCCGTTATGAATGTAGTGAGAAGTCAAGCAAAATGACACCTTTAATTGGCTAACTATAAAGTATTTTAGTAGTAAAACAACAGTCAAGGAGGAGGTTAAGTGAATCAGGAATAGTAAAAAGGGAAGTAAAAAATATAGAAGGTGAAATAACGGATGCTCACATGTTTTGAGGTCTTCACAAGTGAGGAAGTGGATAACCTCTCAGTGGTAAAGGGACTGCTAAGGACAAAACTGAGTGATTTGGAAAATGTAGATGGAGAAATGCTGCTCATATTATGCTCAAGAACCCTCGAGTTCTTAAGGAGGTTGGCGATTACAGATATAAACCCTTGACACATAGATTTAGTAAGTGACTCAGCAATAGGGGAAATTCCATTATATAATCCATTATATAAAATGGGAAATCCAAGCAACTATAGGCCAGTAAGCTTAACATGCATCACAGGTAAATTCATTCTTACAGGTTCCTCGCACAATTGACCTCTGCCTTATGTGTTTGAGCCAATTCTGCACCCATCTAAACACATCATCCTGAACTCCCACTTGTTTCAGTTTAATGTCCAACCTCTCATGTGGCACTTTATTTAACGCTTTCTGAAAGTCCACAGAAAAGTCAATCAAAATGACACCTTTATTATTGGCTAACTAAAAAGATTACAATATGCAAGCTTTTGGGGCAACTCAGGTCCCTTCTTCAAGCAAGATGTAATACAGAAACTGGAGTTCCCTGTGTTTATATACACACTAGGACAAGAAACAACATTGTTAAATCTTTAAATGAGAAATCTTAAATGTAAAAAATGAATAGACTCCTTCAGGCCCCTTCTGGACCCTGTGATCATCAGAGGTGACTGTGTGCTGAGAGTGCAGACCTATAAATATCTGGGAGTGCAGCTGGATGACAAATTGGACTGGACTGCCAATACTGATGCTCTATGTAAGAAAGGTCAGAGCCAACTATACTTCCTTAAAAGGTTGGCGTCCTTCAACATCTGCAATATGATGCTGCAGATGTTCTACCAGACAGTTGTTGAAGGTGCCCTCTTCTACACGGTGGTGTGCTGGGGAGGCAGCATAAAGATGAAAGACGCCTCACGCCTGGACAAACTTGTTAAGAAGGCAGGCTCTATTGTAGGAGTAAATCTGGACAGTTTAACATCTGTGGCAGAGCGACGGGCATTAAGCAAACTCCTGTCAATCATGAATAATCCACTGCATCCACTGAACAGTGTCATCTCCAGACAGAGGAGTAGCTTCAGTGACAGACTTTTATCACTGTCTTGCTCCACTGACAGACTGAGGAGATCGTTCCTCCCCCACACTATGCGACTCTTCAGTTCCATCCAGGGGAGTAAATACTAACATTACTCAAAGTTATTGTCTGCTTTTACGTGCATTTTTATTACTATTTAATTTATTATTGTTTTTTGTATCAGTATACTGCTGCTGGATTATGTGAATTTCCCCTTGGGATTAATAAAGTATCTATCTATCTATCTATCTATCTATCTATCTATCTATCTATCTATCTATCTATCTATCTATCTATCTATCTATCTATCTATCTAGGCTAGCGTTCATCTAACAAGAGAGAAGAACAATGTATGGTCAAGATCTTTGGATAAGATAACTGTCCAACAAAGTCTTTTATTGAGTTTTTTTGAGTTTTTCAAAACAATGTGGATCTGTAGACAGGTTGTCTCTGTCAGTCTGAGAAATAGATAGATAGATAGATAGATAGATAGATAGATAGATAGATAGATAGATAGATAGATAGATAGATAGATAGATAGATAGATAGATAGATAGATAGATAGATACTTTATTAATCCCAAGGGGAAATTCACATAATCCAGCAGCAGTATACTGATACAAAAAACAATAATAAATTAAATAGTAATAAAAATGCACGTAAAAGCAGACAATAACTTTGAGTAATGTTAGTATTTACCTGGAGATGATCCTGTTCAGTGGATGCAGTGGATTCTTCATGATTGACAGGAGTTTGCTTAGTGCCTGTCGCTCTGCCACAGATGTTAAACTGTCCAACTTTAATCCTACAATGGAGCCTGCCTTCTTAACAAGTTTGTCCAGGCGTGAGGCGTCTTTCATCTTTATGCTGCCACCCCATGCAAATGCAAACAATCCTCATATCTGGCCATAAGACCCATGTCTTTATTCAAGCCATATTGTAATGTGTTAAATTTTAACTTCCCATCTTTTTCTCTCTTGCTGTGTTCTGAAGTTTCCCATAAGTACTGTGACTTAAAAGTCCTTCTCACAGTGTCCATGGCTGTTGAAGTCAGCCACTACAGGAACATCTGTGTTGACAAGTTTAATGTGGAACCTGTGTAAATTCATTCTCTGGGAGAGTGTTTGTCCAGTTTCTCCCACAAAGAGTGCAGTGCCAGAACATTTTAATGCAGAGAATTAGGTAGACCACATTAGATGATCTGCAGGAAAATGATCCCTTTATGTGATGTTCTAGTCGGCAGTGTGATTTCTCGCTTAAAGATTTACCAGTGTTGTTTCTTTTCCTAGAGTGTATATAAACAAAGGGAACTCCAGCTTCTGTATTACATCTTGCCTGAAGAAGGGGCCTGAGTTGCCTCGAAAGCTTGCATATTGTAATCTTTTTAGTTAGCCAATGAAAGGTGTCATTTTGCTTGACTTTTCTCTACATTCATGATGGCTAACATGGTACAATATCCTAGTACTACAGACATGAAAGACCAGATAAATAATATCATAAGCTCCATTTTGATCATCCCCTTTTTATTTTTTGCTTCCTCATAGAATTCCAGCATGTTAGTAAAACATGACCTCCACCTTCTGACCCATTCTGACCGTTCAGAAAAAATTGCCAGGTGTTGCTCAATCTTACCCTTAATAATTCCTTCCATTAATTTTCCTGTAATGCATGTTAAGCTTACTGGCCTATAGTCGATTGGATCTATCTGATCACCCTTTTTATATAATGGGATAATATTGGCCATTTTCCAGTCTTTCTGAATTTCCCCAGTGTGCAATGACTTCCTAAAACAACAACAACATTTATTTATATACAACATTTTCAAATAAAATATGTAGCTCAAAGTGCTTTACAGGATGAAGAAAGAGAAAAAAAATATATATAAAAATAAAATTATGCAATACTAATTAACATAGAATAAAGTAAGGTCTGATGACCAGGGACAACAAAAAAAAAACTAAACTAAAAAAAACTCCAGACAGCTGGAGAAGAAAACAAAATCTGCAGGGGTTCCAGGCCACAAGACCTCCCAACCCCCTCTGGGCATTCTACCTAACATATAAATATGTGTCAAGGGTTTACAGTAATCCCTCGTTTATTGCGGGAGATAGGTTCCAAGGCCGGCCGCAATAACTGAATTTCCGCGAAGTAGGGACACTATATTTGTTTACTAATTTAACATGTATTTGGACGTTTTTAAACCCTCCCTGTACTGTTTACAACCCACCCTTTACTCTATTAATAACAGGGACAACTGTTAAGCAATATGAAATCGGTAGATAAGTTTACAGTTACTGTATAGCGAAGTACACTTACCTATATATGACGTGATGATGGTGATAAATATGCTGTACAGTAAAAATGATGATGATGATGAAGGTGATGATGACTTTTACTGCGTAGCCGATGACTGTATTTTATGTCTCTTCAGATGCCGGTGCCATTTCCTGGGGCACCTCTTCCATGGTTTCCGAAGGTGTATCCGTAGTAGTAGTAGGAACTGGCTCTTTTTTGCGAGGCTGCAAAAACATTGTGATCGGCAGCTGCTGTTGCTGCTTCTTTTTCCGGTCGGAGAGAAGCTTGTAGGCGGTCATGAGGTCGTCGACCTTGTTGCAAAATTGAACCAATCGAACCATATCGTCGTTCCATTCCTGTGACCACTCTTGCAGATCCTTAGCCAGTCTGCAGCCACAGCCGTGAACGTTCTCCCTTCCTTCAACATATCTAGAAGTTTCACCTTCTCAGCGATCGTCATCATTCTTCGTTGGCGTTTAGGCTCAGCACCAGCCTTGGAAGAAGGAGCACGTTTGGGAGCCATTGCAGGGGGTGAAAATCGAAGCGAAGTTCAACACAAAGAAACCCCAAAAAAAATTACACACACAGTACAGTGTAAAGTAAACCGCTCGGCGAAAGAGCTTGAAGCGAAATGGCCGCGACAGAGAGACAAGGGGAGGTGCTGTGGGATCTGGGCATCAGTTAGAGCACCAATCACGGGCCCGATTAGAAAGCGGGAAGCTGTAATTTGTCGTCTCTCTCCCATGTACCAATCACAGCCCGTGTTACAACGCACTTAGTCACCAAACTTGTTTTGTTGTTCTTAGACTAGGAAATACTACTACTATATTTAAAAACCTGCAAAGTCGTGAATCCGCGAAAAGTGAACCGCAAAGTAGCGAGGGATTACTGTATATCTGTACTCGCTAGCCTCCTTAAGAACTCAAAGGTAAATATTAGCTGGTCCTGGTGATTTGTAAGATTTCAACCTGTTTAATCTGAGCAGCTCTTCTCCCTGTTTAATTTCAAAATCATTCAGTAACTCCTTAGAAGTCCCTTTTACTGCTGGGAGGTTATCCACTTCCTCACACATAAAGACCTCAGGAAAATCCGAGTTTAGAACAATGCTATATAAATAAATACCTATGACCTAGACACGTGCTGCATGATGGAGTTAATAGTGGTTTATTTTTTTTAGTTTATTTAAAACCAAGCAAGCTTGTCACTCGGCTTCCACTGTTATACTCATTCCTATAGATACATTAATGTAAATCGTCATCATCTTGACTTTGAAAATTAATTAAGCTTATCCTTTCAGATCTTGATAACAGTTAGAAAGATTACATAAAAAATAATATTCTCTGACCCCCTTAATCCAATTTATAAATTATAAAGATTCAAATATTGAAAATATACATTAAGCTCACATAACTCAAAAAAACATCTTTTTGGATCAAACCATGGCACCTACAAAAATGATTTTCTGAAAGCAATTTACTTTGCTCTTCTCCTTAATGCAAATAAATCTGTACTGATATACCTGCAGATGTTCTAAATCTGACAAGATTGTTGTTTCTTTTTTGTGCATTAAGTATGAGCAGCAGGCCTTAGAAGGGTTTGTAAATTTATTGAACAAAGGATATCATTTGGCATTACAAGACATATGTTTAAAAATAAATTAAACAATGAAAGAGAACACAAAATGTTATGTATTATAAAGAATGAAGAAGTCATAGGAGAAAGGAAGTACAAGATTGTTATCCTTGTACCCGTATATTTTTACTTAATTCTCGGGATCTCCTTGACACAGAGTCAGTTGTTTTATTTGATTGCACTTGACCCCATGGCAGGCCATTATCTCATCCATGAAAGCGGCAATTCATCTGTTATTTTATTATCTGTCCTTGACTGGAGGTGTGGAGTGCCGTGTGATAGTCCGTTCATCCATTATTCTTAGATTTTAAAGGTTAACTTTTGAATGAGGGCGGCACGGTGGTGCAGTGATAGTGCTGCTGCTTCGCAGTAGGGAGACCTGGGTTTGCTTCCTGGGTCCTCCCTGCGTGGAGTTTGCATGTTCTGCCCGTGTCTGCTTGGGTTTTCTCCCACAGTCCAAAGACATGCAGACTAGGTGCATTGGCAATCCTAAATTGTCTCTAGTGTGTGTGTGTGTGCCCTGCGGTGGGCTGGCACCCTGCCGGGATTTGTTCCTGCCTTGCGCCTGTGTTGGCTGGGATTGGCTCCAGCAGACCCCGTGACCCTGTGTTAGGATATAGCAGGTTAGAAAATGACTGACTGACTGACTTTTGAATGAAATGTAAAGTGCATTGCTTTAACCTTTCGTAAATGATCTTCCAGTGGTTGTGCCAAAATGCCTGCAGCCTACTTATGTACAACATCCCGGCGAACAGTTAATTCAATTAACCATGTAATTAAATTTAAAATGGTTCAATGCTATTAACTTTGTCTAATTGTTGCAGTTTGCACATTCAATTTGAAGTATATTTTAAAGGAGTGGAATAGTGTCAGAGGAAATGGCTGCCTCACCCATTCAACGTCCTGGGTTTGAACCCCATGCCCAGGCGTTATCTCTGTCCAGTGTACCCCTTTGTTCAGGCGTCTCTGTGTTTTTTACCTTCCAGGTACTCCATTGAAATTTCGAAGAAAATTTTGAAACTCACAAGGTTTTTATTATTTGGAACTGAATTATGTTTAAATTTTTTCTGTGCCATTCTGATGATGGTGACGCACCATAATGGGTTTTGCTTCCTTGTTTGCATAGACACATTGAACAAACTGAAACGCTGAACTGGCATTACTGGAATAGCTAAATTTGAATAAGGCTTAACAATTGGACTTTGTTTTAACACTCTTGTTTCATTTGATTCATTTTTGATAATTGATTGTTTGTTTGACAATCAATTCAACAACATATACATTTGAACGGTGTCTTAATTATTTACTAGTTGTTTTTAAAGTTTTAGTTAGACTACAGATAATGAAGAGGCATGGCTGAGCACTCACAAGAGGGGCATACTGTTGCATAATAGACAGAAGATATATAGCAGAAAATAGCCTGGTGAGAAGCTCTTCTTCTTTTGCATATGAGGATAGCATAACCTTACTGTGAATAACTAGAACTCTACTGTAACTGAGAAATGTGCTGCCTGGACATGAGCATAAAGAGCATCTTAAAACTGATGCAGTACTTATTATTAGTATTAATAACAATAATAATAACAAGCAGTGCTGAGTTGCTGCTGCTGCCTTGCAGTAACTAGACCAGGGTTCACATCTCGGGTCCTCTCTGTGTGGAGTTTTTTTCTGGGTGCTCCAGTTTCCTTCCACAGTCCAAAGACATGCAGGTTAGGTGGATTGACAATGTTAGATTGGAACCTAGTGGATGGTTTATGTGTTTGGTGTGTGGGTGTGTGATGGAGTGGCACCCTATCCAGAGTTTGTTCTTGCCTTGCACCCTATGCTCACTGGGATGGGCTCCAGCACCCCTACAGCCCTATTCAGGACTAAGCAGGTTAGAAAAGGAATCAAAAAATTAAGCAATAAAACATTTTATTGGGTGACACCTGTCATGGTCACTTTAGCATAAAATCAACAGCAATATAAAACACAAACATTAAGAATAAAAATAAAATAAATTAATATAATAAAACAGCACTGTAGTTTCAATAAGACAATTCAAAGTCCATGACCTATCTAAGAAATAGGATCTAACAGCAAATTTAAATTTTGTAATAAGAGCCATGTGAGGAACAAGTGAGTTCTCAAATTTGGTCACAGGGTGAGAGAAGGTCGTAATTCCAAAAATACTAAGGATATATTCTGGGATAGAAAGTAAACCTGCTGATGAAGATCATAGAAACTGTGGGGGATTGTAAGTCTGAAGAAGATCGGCAAGATAGGTTGGAGCAAGAAAATGAAGGTCTTTAAATGTTATCAGTAAAATATTAAAGTATATCTGGTAGGACACTCTTCTAGCAGGGGGTGCATGCTCCCTGGGAATATGTTTGTTAGAGATTGCAGCTTTTACTAAACCAAACATTAACTGTATATAATATAATATAATATAATATAATATAATATAATATAATATAATATAATATAATATAATATAATATAATATAATATAATATGAAAATTAGGAGTTGTATATTGAATCTCATTCTACTATATAGTGACAACAAAGGAATTCAATTCAATTCAATAGAAGAGAGCATGTATTTACAGATGATTATGACTGGCTTCTTGGTTGACTTAGATTTCTAAGAGCTATGCTCTTGAAGCTGTGTGCTGTTAGAATACTAGACTGTATACTTGATATCACTTTTACAATGAAATGTATTAAAGTATGTATAGTACATTTTACAGATAATTTATTAATTTCATGTAAATAATATAAACTGTTAATAATTAAACATGTGGGGGCATTGTGAATCCATACCGTAACATGTCGACAGGATCGTGCAGGCAGCGATCACCTCATAGAATACGTTACATTCGTAATATTACAGTTCTCTGAACATTTTAGAATACTAAGATGTATACTTGATATAATTTTCATGATGAAATGCATTAGAGCATGTATTTAACATGTAGGGGAACAGTAGTGCACTGGTAGCAAATATGAAGACGTTTATTGAGTGGCGAATGGTTACGTGGAGAAAGAAAATGGAAGGAAAGGAATTGGTAGTTGGTACATTTGACAGAGACAATACTGCCAAAATAAAGAATAAAGAATAGCTCATCCAGAAGAGCATCTATCCCAGGACACCTTTTCACAATATTTCTAAAAAGTGATTGCAAAAGCAGCTGTACATTCAATGCAGAGAATATTTATGGAAGTTGTGATGAGATTCCAAGAGGCTAGATGTTTGAATGAGTATCCCCATGATTTTAACTGAAATAATGTGTAAATGTTGGGCTCATGAGCTGGTGGTCAGGGACACAAACACAGCGATGAATGTAATGTATTCTGTGTGGCGATCACTGCCTGCACACTCCTGTCTGCATAAGAAAGTGTCAATTTAAGAAACATGCTCAGATTAATGATTGGGTCAGAGAACTCTTAGAATATGAAGCATTTAACGTGCTACTTTAGTTACAATGAGATTTGAAAAACTGTAGTAAATTAAACCTCGATTTTAAGATGAAGGTGTGACAACATTTTCCTTTAATGACAAAATAAACTACGAGATTAAAGTGGACATTTTGAGATTAAAGCCACCAAATAGTATGTTTTTCCTTGCCTATACTTCACTGAGCAGGACCTAAATTTTACATTTGCTTAAGTTCTTTGTTCCACATGCTTTTCCCATTGTCTTTTAACAAAACACTGAACGGAAGTGGCTATTTATATTGATTTACATATTCAAATATGCAAAATTCTGGGAGAAATTTGGGTGGGGCTGTAGGCGCATGCATGTGCATTAAAATTCACGTTCATTGGTATTTATACAGGGAAAATGCATGGAACTTTACTTACACACAGTTTTATGCCACTGAAATTATTTGTGCATACACACATTTTTTGTTTTTGTCCGTACAACATGTTTTAATGTGGATTCTATGCACGGTGTTATACATGAGACACTATCTGTGCCACCTGCTCTTTGCAACTGTGTTTTGTACTTTTTAACAGGCAGGCCCCAGTCAATCAGGCTGGGAAACAAACAGTTCCAAAACATTATCCATAAATACAGGAACACCACAAGGATGTGTTGTGAGTCCCACACTGTACATGCTCTTCACTCATGACATGTGTCACTTCCCATCATATCACCAGCATCATTAAATTTGAGGGCGATACCACCGTCATTGGACTGATTTCTGGGGGTGATGAGTAAGCCTACAGGATGGAGGTGGCTGGCCTTCTGAAGTGGTGTCAGGACAGAAAATCTGTTTCTTAACACCAGTAAAATGAAACAGATAATTATTGACACACAGAGGAAGAGATGACAGCACCCACCACTGTACATTGGAGAGACTGTGGTAGAGAGAGTGGCCACATTTACATTTCCTGATATTAACATCTCTTAGGATCTCAGTTGGACCTACTACGTCACAGACCAGGCATGGAAAACCCGGTAGCATTTGTATTTTTTGAGAAGGCTGAGGAAGCTTGGCATGTCAAGTACTACCCTCAAGAACTTCTACATTGAGAGTATCCTCACCTACTCCATCACAGTCTGGTTTGGGAACAGTATAGGAGGGTTCTGCAAGTCTCTACAGCTGGTGGTAAAATCTGTGCAAAATATCATTGGAACAGCACTCGCTGCACAAGAGGATATCCATAACACCAGAGTTCTCAGGGGGGCCCATAACATTGTTATGGACACAACCCACCCACTACATGAACTATTTATACTTTTACCATCAAGGAGACGCTATAAAAGTACAGCAAGGATGAAAGACAGTTTTCTCCCTTATGTCATCAGCCTTAGAAATAAAACCCATCCACTGCCCACCCCCTCAGCATTGCAGGCTAGCGTGTGTATAGAGGATGAAAGGCCTTCTTGAGACCTTACTGTATACCTGCAGAGCTTACATTGAATCATTTATTTATTTGCACATGCATTCTTACTTCTGTTTGTTTTTGCACTTCTTTTACACCTGAGTACTTTTATTTATTGTTGTGTATTGTTGTTTGTTGCTAGAGGACTTGCAGAATATGATTTTCATTGTGCCTATGACAAAACAGTTAAGTTAAACCAGGGTGTGATCTGGAGATGTTTCACAATGGAAAAAGGCAACATGTGAGCAGTTAAAATGAGACTTGAAAATACGCCTTATAAAAAGGACCTCAGAGTCATAGTGAATACATCATTATCTACATTCAGACTCTATACAAAATCAACTAAGACGGTTAATAGGTTGTTAGGTTTTATATCACATGGTGTCAAAGGAGGTTATGATTAAGTTATATAATGCACTTTGGATGGGGTTGAATCCTATTATGCTTTGTTTTCTCTTTATTTTCTGTTTTTCTATTATTTTCATTGTATTCAATTTAAAGTAAACAGTTGTATCTGGTATGATTACTATTATATGTTTGATTAGCATAATGCTATTGGAATATTCTGGTTTTCAAAAATAAAATATTTGAAAAAAAGGTTATATAACACACTACACTGGAGCACTGTATACAGTTTTGGTCTCCATATTATAAAAAAGATATAGCAGCGCTAGAGAAATCTCAGTGGAGAGCAACTAGACTGATTCCAGAACTAAACTGAATCTTTTCAGCTTAAGCAAACGGAGATTAAGAGGTGACATGAATGCAGTGTGTTTGAAATTCTGAAAGGAATGAGTACAGTACATAGCAGCTGTTAACTTAAACTAAATTCACATTTCCACGGTACCTCATACCCTGTCGTAAGCACATGCTCTCTGCCTTAGCAAACAAAGTGGGTGGTACCATTTCTATTGCTTACTGTCACAGAGTGGTAAATATACCTGTAATTGTGTGAAACACAATACAAGTAGGGATTATGATCCCTAAATCACATTACATATTGTATGTGGACTCATAATAATGCTTACCTTAGGCAGCTTTATTTAACACCTCAGCCCTGGCACTATCCATGCAAAAATACATCTCATCTCAATTAACATCATTAGAACAGGAGGCAGTTTACTACAGGAACAATCTGGATGAGATCTTGGGACGGCTTATCTATTAGCTAAACAAATGGTCTGGATGGACTGAATTCTTTTCTCTCGTTTGTTAAATGTGTTATGTCTAATGTAAGTATAGCTCTCACCCACTTACTATCACTCTTATAATATGAGTATTGCAATAAAAGGCAAATGTTTTAAAAAATGGACTTTTATCAAGTCATCAATACAATTACTAACATTGCTTAAAATTTTTTGGTTGATTAATTTTTTTCCAGAATGCTAAAATATGGTGTATTCTGCTGTTTTCAGCATTTCAGTCCTTACTCGTTAGCACTCCGCTCTTTGTTGTTTCATTTCCAGAGCTCTTATTTTCCCATGAGTCTTGACATTTGTTTCTAAAAAAATAATGGCATTTCTACCATATTTCAAAGCCCTCTCAATGTCCAATAGCTTAAAATATCATGCACATTTTAAAAAGAACGAAAGCCAGAATTACCAGATGGTCCTCTAACAAATCTGGCCAATGGATTTACCACAAAGGCCTAAATGAGGGTGTTTCCTTCAGCATAGGCTTCTGTAGAAATCATTTTTTTCCTATTAAACAGACAGAGCAGGTGTCATGCCTAATTCCAGATTAATTACTACTTTGTGATAGGAAATAGTGGAGGCTGTCCTCCAGTGGGACTGGCATTACCATCTGCTATCTTATCCCTACCCAATGAAACTCATTAGAAGTGTGGCATCATTTCAGATCCAGCCAGTTGGTTAATGTGTCAAATGTAAATCCATAATCATTTTTTTCTTTTACAACTTTCTACTTTATGAAAGAAAAGCTGGAAATTACTTGTTATATTCCAATTTGATTATAGTTACTTTATTTTTTTGGTAGGACTTCAAATCATCTATCTATGAAAACCAACTTCTTTCACTTATTCGGGCAATAGAGCTCAAGGCTACACCATCAGCAACATAAATCAGGTTCTTTTAATGTGAACCAACAGTATAATGTTTAATTTTCCTTTACTATGCTATTTTTCATATCTTCAACACTTACCACCCTTTAGGGGATATACAGTTCATGGCTGCAATGCACTTTCACCCAAGATTCCAGTCCACCACCTTCTGTCAGTGGTTCCTTCGGACTTTACCCTGGCATGACTGTCACTGTTGCCTTCCTAACAGGAATGTGAGAAAATTCTCAGTCATCCAAGTGAAAATATCTGGTAGTTGAGTCATGGCAACTGGACCTCGTTCTTGTTAGGTAGATACATTTCACTACTCATCCAAGCAGCTTCTTCAGTCTGAGGAATGATGTTAGAGACCACAAATGTATCCTCCAGGTTAGTTTCACTTCACACCTGCCCTGAATAGGCTCGTTAAGTAAAAACAAAGGAAGGGGACGGTGTGGGTAGATGTAACAGTCACACCTTTTAACAGCCCTTCCTACCCCCAATTAGATTAATTAGCTCACGACGCAACCCAGCCACAGGGGATGGTACAAACCAGTGTGTTTTTTTGTGCCGGTCCCAAGCCTGGATAAATGGGGAGGTTTACGTCAGGAAGGGCATCCGGTGTAAAATTTAGCCAAATCAAATATGCGGACAACAATACAAATTTCCAAACTGGATTGGTCGAGCCCTGGGTTAGCAATGACAGCCACTAGTACTGTTAGTCAACAGGGTGTTGGCAGAAATTGGGCTACTGTTGGCTGAAGAAGAAAAAGGAGAAGAAAGTGGGGAGATGTGTCCGGAGTCAGGAGGAGAGGAGGAAGGTAAAGAGAGTGGAACTGAGGGTAGGAACTTTGAATGTTGGCAGTATGACTGGTAAGGGGAGAGAGTTGGCAGATATGATGGAGAGAAGGAAGGTTGATATATTGTGCGTGCAAGAGACTAAATGGAAGGGGAATAAGGCCAGGTGGATTCAAATTGTTCTATCATGGTGTGGATAGGAGGAGAAATGGAGTAGGGGTTATTCTGAAGGAACAGTATGTCAAGAGTGTTTTGGAGGTGAAAAGAGTGTCAGGCAGAGTAATGATTATGAAAATGGAAATTGGAGGTGTGATGATGAATGTTGTTAGTGCATATGCACCACAAGTTGGGTGTACAATGGATGAGAAAGAAGATTTCTGGAGTGAGTTGGATGAAGTGATGAACAGTGTACCCAAGGGACAGAAAGGGGTGATTTGATTTCAATGGACATATTGGTGAAGGGAACAGGTGTCAAGAAGAGGAATGAAGAAGGTCAGAATATAGTGGATTTTGCCAAAACGATGGACATGGCTGTGGTGAATACGTATTTTAAGATGAGGGAGGAAGATAGCGTGATGTACAAGAGTGGAGGAAGATGCACACAGGTAGATTACATCCTATGCAGAAGAGTCAATCTGAAGGAGATTGAAGACTGCAAAGAGGTGGCAGGGGAAAGTGTAGTTAAGCAGCACAGGATGGTGGTTTTAGGATGACGTTGGAGATTAAGAAGAGGAAGAGAGTGAGGGTAAAGTCAATGATCAAATGGTGAATGCTGAAAAAGGAAGACTGTAAGGTTGAGTTTAGGGAGAAGGTGAGACAGGCACTGGGTGGTAGTGAAGAATTACCAGACAGTTGTGAAACTACAGCAGATGTAGTAAGGGTGACAGCAAGAAGGGTGCTTGGCATGACATCTGGACAGAGAAAGGAGGAAAAGGAAACCTGGTGGTGGAATAAGGAAATACAGGAGAGTATACAGAGGAAGAGGATGGCAAAGAAGTGAGATAGTCAGAGAGATGCAGAAAGTAGACAACAGTACAAGGAGATAAGGCGCAAAGTAAAAAGAGAGGTGGCAAAGGCTAAAGAAAACGTGTATGATGAGTTGTATGAGAGGTTGGACACTAAGGAGGAAGAAAAGGACCTGTACCGATTGGCTAGACAGAGGGACCGAGCTGGGAAAGATGTGCAGTAGGTTAGAGTAATAAAGGATAAAGCGAGAAGAGTGTGTTGAGCAGATGGAAAGAGTACTTTGAGAGGCTTATGAATGAAGAGAATGAGAGAGAGAAGAGGTTGGATGATGTGGAGATAGTGAATCAGGATGTGCAACGGATTACCAATATGGAATTAAGGACAGCTATGAAGAGGATGAAGAATGGAAAAGCCGTTGGTCCAGATGACATACTTGTAGAAGCATGGAGGTGTTTAGGAGAGATGGCAGTGGAGTTTTAACCAGATTGTTTAATGGAATCTTGGAAAGTGAGAGGATGCCTGAGGAGTGGAGAAGAAGTGTACTG
This sequence comes from Polypterus senegalus, assembly GCF_016835505.1. Taxonomy (NCBI): domain Eukaryota; kingdom Metazoa; phylum Chordata; class Cladistia; order Polypteriformes; family Polypteridae; genus Polypterus; species Polypterus senegalus. Next base: position 24,106,905 of record NC_053155.1, on the reverse strand, counting down.
GTGCCGATCTTTAAGAATAAGGAGGATGTGCAGGACTGTAGTAACTACAGGGGAATAAAATTGATGAGCCACAGCATGAAGTTATGGGAAAGAGTAGTGGAAGGTAGGTTAAAAAGTGAGGTGATGATTATTGAGCAGCAGTATGGTTTCATGCCAAGAAAGAGCACCACAGATGCAATGTTTGCTCTGAGGGTGTTGTAAGAGAAGTTTAGAGAAGGCCAGAAGGAGTTGCATTGCGTCTTTGTGGACCTGGAGAAAGCATATGACAGGGTGCCTCGAGAGGAGTTGTGGTATTGTATGAGGAAGTTGGAGTGGCAGAGAAGTATGTAAGAGTTGTACCGGATATGTACAAGGGAAGCGTGACAGTGATGAGGTCTGCGGAAGGAGTGACGGATGCATTCAAGGTGGAGGTGGGATTACATCAGGGATCGGCTCTGAGCCCTTTCTTATTTGCAGTGGTGATGGACAGGTTGACAGATAAGATTAGACAGGAGTCCCTGGACTATGGACTATGGTCCGTGGACTATGATGTTTGCTGATGACATTGTGATCTGTAGCGATAGTAGGGAGCAGGTTGAGAAGACTCTGGAGAGGTGGAGATCTGCTCTAGAGAGGAGAGGAATGAAGGTCAGTAGGAACAAGACAGAATACATGTGTGTGAATGAGAGGGAGGTCAGTGGAGTGATGAGGATGCAAGGAGTAGAGTTGGCGAAAGTGGATGAGTTTAAATACTTGGGATCAACAGTACAGAGTAATGAGGATTGTGGAAGAGATTTGAAAAAAAATGTGCAGGCAGGGTGGAATGGATGGAGAAGAGTGTCAGGAGTGATTTGTGACAGACGGATATCAGCAAGAGTGAAAGGGAAGGTCTACAGTACAGTAGTGAGATCAGCTATGGTATATGGGCTGGAGACAGTGGCACTGACCAGAAAGCAGAAGACAGAGCTGGAGGTAGCACAGTTAAAGATGCTAAGATTTGCACTGGGTGTGATGAGGATGAACAGGATTAGAAATGAGGACATTAGAAGGTCGGCTCAAGATGGACGGTTGGGAGAGTCAGAGAGGCAAGATTATGTTGGTTTGGACATGTGCAGAGGAGAGATGCTGAGTATATTGGGAGAAGGATGCTAAGGATAGAGCTGCCAGGGAAGAGGAAAAGAAGAAGGCCTAAGAGAAAGTTTATGGATGTGGTGAGAGAGGACATGCAGGTGATCAGTGTAACAGAACAAGATGAAGAGGACAGAAAGATATGGAAGAAGATGATCCGCTGTGGCGACTCCTAATGGGAGCAGCCGAAAGAAGAAGAATTAGCTTATTAAACATTCCATGTAGTTGTACAGTCATGCAATGACTCATAGTGACCATGTTAACCGCTTGTAAAAATTGTTGTGAAATCGCTTCAAACTGCTTCTGCCCTGAATGCAGCCAAGGTGGCATGTGTATCCTACCAATACTGGTTGATGCGTGTTCAATACATACCAAGGATTGTATTGGAAGCACTGGTCATGCCATCTAGCAATCATAGTGAAGGCTACATCCGACTGATGGAAGCAAAGAGTTGGCGTGGCCGTGAACATGGATTTTGGCTGCTAATTTTGAGAAATTGTCCAAATTTGAGATAAACTGTGCTAAGATAAAAATATGTACCAGCTTATTGTCTGATTGTGTGCTATATTCAAATTAACAATCTCCACTTAATTTAGCATCTGCTTAACAGCAAAAACACAAATAATGTATTATTTTATATAATTGTAAATAAATGTAGGCAACAAGGGGTTAAGGCAATGCATACTTTTGGCTGAGGGCCAGGGGGAAACAAAAGGGTAATAATGTTGTAGAAATTGCCAAATCCAGCTGCAGTAATAAATCTTTCATTATTATTATTATTATTTCACAATGTCTAATATGTTTTCTGACTCTCCTTTAAAGGTTTATTTTGATTACTGTCGCCCCATGTGGCTAATACATTCAGCCTGCACCGCCTTCCATTACACCAGTGTTTCTCAACCCCTAAGGTCCCAACTGACCTTGTTTTGCCTTTTTAAATTCATTGATGACATACTAGCAGTGATTACAAATCGCCCCCTTGGTGAAATGAGCATGACCAGGGTTCCCCTTTGGTGAAACAAGATCACTTAGAAACTGGGAAACATATCATGCAGTGCTGCTGCAGTCCTTCTTGCAAACCAATAACGGCAACCTGTGACCCATCAGTGGCAACCTGGGCCCCAACCCAGTGTTAGACAAATACTGGCTTAGGTGGACCATGGCGACCCATTCCTGAACAAAAATTGGCAATAATCAACCTAATGGCACAGAAACACTGTGGACAGCAAGACTCAAAGATCAGTTTGTTTCCATGTGGACAGTTGTAAGTATCTGTACCAATGACCCACAGAGCCTCAATTGCAATGACCTGTACACTTTGTGACTGACATAGAGTCAATATGACATGCGACCAAATGTCTGGTCCCAAATGGAGCCATGACCTAGCGCATGAATGTATTATATTTTTACTGTGCATTTTAAGAAGGACTGCTTGTATCGTAGATAAATATGTATTAACCCTTAAACCGTCGGAACCGGGTATAGTCAGTTCCCAGTGCAATTTGCCAGCACGCCAGGGCTGAGTATATTTGGCGACATACATTCGTTGAATGCAGGAACTGGCTGTAGTCAGTTCCCAGTACAATTTGCCAGCACACCAGAGCTGATCAGTCAGTGCCGTATATTCGTTGAGCAGCCAGCTCATGACCACTGGCACCCCTAGTGAATCAGCATCACTGTCCCTGGGATTCAGCCGATGCACTAGACTGGCCTGCAGGCATCAGCGTTGGCCTCTGTGTGTTCTTGTATGCACCTTATACATATAATAGATTGTTGCAGTAGTTTTTTTTTATAGCTTTTACAGTTCATTGGCAGTTTGTAAAATGATCAGTATTACAGTAATTGTGATGCTATTTGCATGAACAAAATATGTGTTCCATTAAAATTTCACTTTTTCTTGGTGAATTGTGATGTTTCCTTAAAAAGTGCAGCAAACAATATTTGGTGTCCAGGAGTGCATTAACCCCCCAAGTATGTGGCAATTTAAGGGTTAAGGCATATCCTGCTGTGGCGATGTAGGTTCTGGCTCCACACTCCCATCTGATTTTGGGAACCCTTGAACCCAACACCGTCGATAATGTTACCGAGTGAGCTAGTCAGTGAAGGCAATAATTGAGCATCTTAGCAAGGGGAAGGTAAAAAGTTTAAAAGTGCTTTTATTAAAAACAGTCAACAAAACAGGTGTTCAAATAGTGCAGTTTCAAAGTTCTTCATTAAATAAATAATCCATAAAAAGAACGTGGGAGTAAAACCAATAAATAGAAAAAAACAATCCTTAAAACCAGAGGTTAAAATCTTCTCTAGGAAGCAGTCTTAAAACAACAAACAAATCTGGTGCATCGTTTATTAGCATCTCACCTGCTTATCCCGTATGGGCCAAGCAGCAGGCAAGACGCTCTCTGCAGCTGCCCTCCTACAACACACGCATGAGACTGGAGACCTCCCGATCCCTGGCTCCGGTATGGCACTCATCCCAGCCTCGGAGAACTTGGTTTCCACCAACGGCCAGGTCGCCCACGTTGGGGACTCCACCACCAAGCCTCCCGACTTCCGCTGCCTTTCCGCGGCTTCTCTGCGGCCCGTCGCTTTCACCTGATCACTCCCGCTACATGGTCGCTCAGCGGGAGCAACCTCAACTCAAGCGCCTGGGTGTCGGCCTAACACCCAGCTTCCTTGCAGCTGCCCATGAGCGCTCGATCGCGCGCTCACCACACGCACGCTCCACGTGTCTGTCTCTCCTGCACTGCATGCTTCCTCGCTCCCTTTAACCTCCGTCCTCTTTCCTTTCCTTTTTCTCTCCGATCGTTTCTTTTTCACCCCCTTCAACCGACTTGCGCTTCTTTTTTATAACGTGAGGGGCCATCACAGCTGTAGCATTAGCCACGGGAGCAATCACGAATGTGGGCAGTTCCTCACCTGTGCACACGGTGAGAAACGCCCACATCGACGACTGCCCCGCGGCTCGCTACAACAACGCCCCCCTCACAAAGCCGCCTCGGGTGCGGTGATTATTTAAAATGAATGGCCTTTTCTCAACGAGCTGTGGACCCATAACACCACACCTGCCACTAACATAAATTTGTGGGAAACATGCAAGTAACAATTTAATTATATTACGAATGAAAGTTTGGAGAAGGCATTATAATGTAAATATCCTCTCCTTACTGATAAATGGCATAGAAATCTGGATATTGATTCAAGCATAAAGAAAGAAACTAGAGGCAAACCATCAAACTGGTTTGAGAAACATTTAGGCAATATCATGGAAAAGTATGGTGAATGAAATGATTCATGTGAACAACAGTAAAACTCAGTGTTTCAATCAACAATAATTACGTAAAGTAAATTGCGTTTCACTTGCAGCAAAATTCATGCTGGAGTGGATAACAAGGGTAGATTAGCATCCTGGCCAGGATGGACCATGTTCTCTCGCCTGGCTAGGAGGCCAGAGCAGTGATTATTCAGGGGCAGGGTATGTCCTGTTTCAGCCAGAAGGTGGACATGCTGTGCAAACATGAATGAACACATACTAAGACTGCAAGTACCTCCAGTGCGTTGGTTGTCAACATTTCTGAGTTGATGTACACAGATCCACAACCGCAGGGCATACTGGGAATTGTAGTTCCATGGGGCATCCCAGAAGGATTGCAGGAAATGGGTGTCCCTACTTTGTGAGGCTTCCATCTTATTTGGAAGTGCATCCCAGGTGCAATGTGGCAACTCCAGATGTACTCTTGGGTTTGGTATAAAGGAGACCACTCTGCCTCACACAGGCTAGTTGGAGTCATGAGGAAGATGACAAGGCTTGCTCTGGAGGAGAGTGGAAGAGATTTGTTTTTACATTGCGAATACTTGTGGGTGAACAGAAAGAACCTGTGAAAGATACTTTTATATAATAAAACTTCATGTGACTGGATCCAATGACTGTTGTAACAGATAGGGGGCGCTATTGCTCCCTTGAACCCTTCTCCAAGACGCCAGACACCAGGTAAAATTTCAATAATCTTCTTTATTTGCACAAATCCAGTGCACAAGCACCCTCCTATCCATCCACAATACTCATTAAATTAACACAATACACAATCAATAAACTCTCCACCACTCCCAGAGGCGTTGCCACCCTTCCACCCAGCTCAGCTCATTGTCTGGGAGTTCCCACAATCCTTTTATAGTCCGTGACCCAGAAGTGCTTCTGAAACCTCAGTCCATGTGACTTCTTAGCACTTCCTGGTCAGATCAAAAACTCTTCTTTTTCTTAACCCCAGAAGTACGTCATTCCTTTTGTCCATGTGACTCGGACGTACTTCCGGGGCATAGGGCAAATAATATTCTTTGCTCCTCCCTGCAGCTCCATCTAACGGCCCCTGTGGTATCCAGCAGGGCTGTGGATGAAAACTCCATTGTCCAGGATTCCCTGCTGGTCTTCAGGACAACTCCATGCTGCAGGGAGACCTCCATCTGTCGGCCTGGGAGTATTGGCTGGGATGACAAGCTGGCCATAGACCACACTGTGTATGTGCATTTGTGTCTGGTGTCTGTGGCTTTGGAGTGTCCCCTTTTGGTCACAGTGCCACTGACCCTAGAATAGAGGTGTTTAGTCCTGTCCAGAAGCATAAAAGATGCATTAATTCCACATGTGTCTGTCTGGCATTTAGTATTTATAAAAAAAAATTGTCACTTTATAATCTTTTGCATTGGAATCAAGATCTCAGGAGATTGTCAGTCATTTTTAAGAGATGACAGAAAAAATGCAATTACTAGTTAAAGAAGAGAAAAACTACATCCAGAACAATTCTAGAAGTAAATCAATACATGCATTTAATATACAAAGGGTTCATATTGTAAGAGTGGTGTCTTGTTTTTTCTCATTTGTCTAAGCTAAAAGCAATGCAACATGATACGATTTTTTTGGGGGGGTCAGGGCTTTACGTGATTGTGACCATTAAAGCTACAAATGAGGTGATGACCTTGAGATTACCCCTTCTATGCTACTGGGACTTCTTTTTACACTTTATTGACTGTAACGGTTCTACTTATTCCTGAAAAAGACAAAGTAGAAGTGATGGGAGTATTTCAAATTTTGGGACAAGAAGAAAATTTAAGCTCTCAAGATTCCATATGAATGCAGTAACAAACTTTTTTCACACAAGCCTGTAGTGTATCTAACTGAATAAATCTGGAAAGAATAGCCAGGAAAGCCAGCGATTCCCCAAGGGACATCATGGGCTGGGTCTCGAAAAAACACTATGAAGGGCAAAATTATGTTACAAAAAATAAAGGAACAGGATTGAAGGAATCTGTCTGTTAGATTTCTTCAGTCTGCCATGATGCATTGAACAAGGCATGTGGGGTCTCCACCACTTGATGTAAATAAAGGACATTCATATATAACGATGGCTCAGAACTCTTTTATTTACTAAGAATTTTTCACAGCAGTATTCTTTTTTGTGTGTGCGTGTCATTCTGTGGAGTTTCATCATACCTTATCAAACATGGTAATAAACCTGAACTTTAATTGTTGCTACATTTTAAATCCTGTGTTGAACTTGAAAATATGGCAATCGACAATCTTCCTCAAAGCCATCGACAGCAAGTTGTCTCTAGACAGAATGCAACTTCCGGCGCTTTATAAACTCATTCATGGCAGTCCTACTGGAATACATCACTCAGTGCAGCTGAATGTTGAGTCAACACAGAAAGTCTAATACAGATTGAATCAGAGATTACACAGAAACAAACAAGAGCAGTCTACTACATGTAACATATGCTTTATTTGAAATAAAATAATGAAATGGGCTCTGTGCTACTAGGCAGAAACAACTTCTTTTATCAGATATGTGAATGACGTCTTACAAATGACATGTGTAAAAGTAAGCCCCTTCACTGGTAATTTCATAACTTATAACTAGCCAATGATGATAAGTAAAAAGATAAAAACTAAACACCCAATCAATTTTTGTAAAAAAAAAAAAAAAAAGAAGTTTTAAGTGGATATCATTTTTGAATGGCAAGATGATGAAATCAGTCTCAAAATGCCTGACTGACATTTTGTTATTCACTTGAGAAACTTGTTGATTGTCATGACTTTTAAAGGATGTGTGGGAAGTACTTTTACAATGTGAATAAACCAGACAGAACATATTTTTCCAAGAAAAGGAGTATTTCTTATATTGACTATTAAAGGTGGTTCTATATAATTCACAGAAAATGCATGTCTGAGCAAAACAAGTTGATTTATGTTTATGTTGATCTGCACTGACAGGCTTTCTAAAGCAACTTAAGTTAAACTTTTGACAAACAAAAGCAGCAAAGAAGTGATTTGGACATTCCAAACAATTTCTGCAAAGTGCAGTGCAAAGGTTTGTCAATCGCAATTTCAAAGAAAACTAAAGAACTGTAAGTATGTGTATTTGTAATTCAGTCTAGGTAAATGTGTCTGCAAAATAAAGTCAGCAGTATACATTTGAACAATCTAGATAGAGCAGACAATTAAGATCAGCAAAGCTCACCAGTCCCTTCCACCTAATTCTTCTAAAATAACATCAAGTCGAGTTTTGAAAGTCCCTAAAGCAAGGTTATTATAGTTAACGAAAACTAAAATCAAAACCGAAACTATTAGTAAAAAAAAACATTTTTGTAAACTGAAAACTAATAAAGTAGCTGGAAAGACTAACTGAAACAAAATAAATGACTAAAAACATTTTTAGGTTTCATTTCTGAATGAATATTCTTGTCGTTAGTCTTTATCCCTTGTAACTTTTAACTCTAAAACAGAAAGTAATCTTCCACGAGTTGCCCGCATAAATTCATTCAGTAAACGGTGGCTGGTGGCGGAGGGCGGCTGTTCACATAGCATTTAGCATGGTGACACAGCGAGCTGAATATGGGTGTGTAAAGTGTGTGAAATAGAAAGTGATTTACTGTGCCGCTTTTTTTGAGTTTGTTGTATATCAAGATGTAATTCAAGCAGCTGAAATCGGAATGTGCTGGTCAACAAAACCTTTATCGTATGTTAATTTCTTTTTGTTGACAGTAATTCACCTGCCACTTTCCACAGGAAAAATCCTTTTTGAGAATAAAATGGCACTGATTGAGAGATTGATGGTCAACATGCAAGTTCAGTATACTTTTATTGACCAATCACTTTGCTTTAAAAAAAGTCATTTAACAATGAGGCGAGACAAACCTTGTAAAATTCCTGAAATTCTACTGAACCACAGATAGGTAGTTGAAGAGAGTCTGCCAACTGGTGAAAAACTTAAAATACTAATGTGTTTTTATATTTATTCTGTATTTATTTATTTATCTTTTTTTAGATTATATTCAGTTTCTCTCTCTCTCTCTCTCAAAACAGATACTGTTCTGGATAAACGGGTTTAGGGAATGTAAATATTGTTCTTAATCTCAGATGCTGTCTCTGTTATTTTTTGCCTGTCTATATTATCTACTCTTGCCCTGCTCATTATGGGTTTACTGTTCTTATGCTTGGGCTATTCAAGTCTCAGCCCCACTTAACTTGACACTAAATGCTTGTTTTTCTTTGTTTCCCCCAATACATCTAGGTGGGGTCTGTAAACTGATTTAAGTCTAAGAGCCCTGCTCTTCCTAAGCCCCCATGATTTTCACAATCACACCTATCAGAATTTGTTTTCTGATTTTTGATATATTTTCAGGCCTGCAGGTGGAACAGTTCTGTCTATAAATTGTATGTGCCAGAGATGGACTCAGGGATCAAATGTCTGGTAGAAAATAACAAAGCCCAGTATGGGAGATTTTTGAATGCAATATTGAAGGCATTCATTATAAGCACATTGTATTGGATTAGGGAATGTTGTGTGCTGTAGACAGTCAGTCAGTCATTGTCCAACCCACTATATCCTAACACAGAGTCAAAAACCCTCAAACCTTAAAATTCACCTAAATTTCATTACAGATTGGCCCATTCTGGGAAATAAAAAGAAAAGATGAAAACTGTCAAGAGTCAGTGCACATTTGTTCAGCACAAATGACATAGAAAATATTTTAAAAAATTATAAAATTGTTCATATTCAGTATCTGGTTTTTATTATGCTTGTTTTTATCAGACAAGTGTAGTAAGCTTCCACAAATATTAAACTAATATTATATCCAAAACCATTAAGTGTACAGTTCTGTCTGATTGTAACACAAAACTAAACTCCATAGTAACTCTTTAACCGTATCATAATTACTAAATCTAAAACTGAAACTAATACATATAAAAATAAAATAGAAATGTCTTTGTGAAATAAAAACTAAATTAAAACTAAAAATATATGTTGAAGGAAAACTAAAACTAAACTGAATTTCCAAGTAAGGTTAGAAAAAATATAGAAATTAAAGCTAATATAAAAAGGCAAAACTATAATAATCTTGGCCTAAAGTCCTGTCTACAACAGTACTTTGTCTCTTATTCCGTGTGTCTGTGGTTCTTTGTGTAAAGAAAAACTTCCTAATGTTTGTGCGTAATCTTCTTTTTCTTAAAGTGTAAAAAGGTTCAGGTTTTGGTGGACTTTATCCCATTTCAGACAGGATTTTATACCAGGATGCGGAGCAATCTTAGCCCTGTCCAAACTGCTCCTATCAGTTACTTTTTACGGACTGCGCATTCATGTCTGGGTAAAGATTATGGAGCCTTTAACATTCTATAAGGAGACCATAAAAAATAACACAAGGCTGAACTGTCCCATATGTATATCATGTCACTTACATTACATGTAAGCAAAATTCCATCATTTTAGGGATTCAGTTGGGACTAAAGTTATAGGGGCCTTTAGGCAATAATTACTTTACCCCACCTCCTGGTATAAAACTAGTCCATTCCGAATATTTCTTTTATTAACCTAGAGGGAAATTCATTTACTGTAAGAGATATACAAATCTAGAACATTATTCCATTAGCACATTACGTAAGAATTAATAAAAACAGTGGATTCAGAAAAGTATTCAAACCCATTCACTTTCTGCATGTTATTGCATTGTAAATTGAATTTAAAATTTGCCACTTTTGCCCATCAAGCTATCCTCAATAGTGAATAATGGCAAAGTGAAAAAATGTTTTCAGAAAGGTCTGCTAATTCTTCAAAACTGAAATATCTCATTCATAGAAGACCCTTAATTCAGTATTTTATAGAAGTTCTTCTGGCAGTGATTATGATTGAGAGCCAGAGATCGAAAAAAAAAAAAATACAATATTCACAAATCCCACCAAAACCCACCAGAGAACATTCAAAATGAACCACACCAGACTTTAATTCCCAGCCTGCCTTTACAGTCTGGGGGCAACACCTTAATGATGATGGATGGGGGCTCTGCCTCTTGGGGATCCACTCACAGAATGAAAGGGAAATATATGAACTACAAAATATATATATATAAATATATAATTCATAATAACTAAATTGAATACAATTACCAGATGATACATAATGAGACAAATAATAAATAAACAGAACAATATAATAAAAATGGCAAACAATGAGCAATAATGAAAAGTGAACAAAGAGGACAAAAAGGAGCAATTTAAACACAAGCTGTAGGAGGAAACCTGGCTTGAAGAGCAGGTTCTGATCTTTGTTCTTGAAAGTGGTCACTTCAAGTGTGAAAACAAGAAGGGACAGAGGTGTAAAGTGGTTTGTTAAAAGAAAGCACTCAGCAGCAGACTTTATTGTTCTTTGGCACCTCAGTGTATTTCAGTCTTCTTCAATCAAAGCACATGTGCACTTTCTGCTAAACACAGCACCTTCGACTTGTCTCTTTAAAAAACGAAGAACAAATCTTTTCCCTGCATCTTAAAATTCTTCTCCTTGCTTTTAATAATTTTTGTATTTAACATTTTTTTTTTTTTAATTATAAAGGGCAGCACAGTGGTAGAGCTGCCTCATGGACTCGGTGATCTTGGCGAGTTTAAACTCTGTGTCTGGTCATTGTCAATTTGGAATTCCCCTCACATTTATGTAGGTCTTCCTCCCAACAATATGCCTGTTAGGTTAACTGGCAATTTCAGTTTGGCCCACTGAGTTGGACTGACGCCCTGTCCATGACTATTGTTTTTTTTATTATAAGAAGCATTTATAGACCTTCAAAACATATTCATTCTGATATTTTATGCCTGACATTCCAAAAGCTTGAACGTGAAGATTATTATTATGGTCAAGCATGCACATTGTTTAGCATTCATTTCACTTTCTACAATGACGTTATTGGGTATCACACGGTTCCTTTGCTGCTTTGCAAGCAGCTAGTCCTTTAATTGTACCAGACAGAACTGTTCCAAATATATAAACTTACTAAAAAACAAATGACCCCAAAAGAAATAATATATTTTACATGAACGTCTACGAATACTTTATAAACAGTTATGTGTTATCTCATCATCAAGGAGGGTATGGGAACAGGAATTGTTTGGCCCTGATGCCAACCTCAGTCGCACTATATCGCACACAAGAGGGATGGTGTTAGTTCTCCATTTTGCAATATGGTGGACTCCATGGTGACATTTTCAGCCAACAAGAAGAAGAAGGGAAAGGAGATATAAAAATGACTTGTTAACAAAATACAAGAATGAGGTAATTAAAAACTCAAAGCACCAACACACTTGATGCCAATCTGATCTTTTCAATTACAGGTTTTGCACCCTAGTTCACTGCAGTATTAGTGCCAAACATTCCCCTTTTTACTGGACCTCTTACACCTTTTCTGCTGACTCTGGCTTGTCTTACTCCATCTTACTCCATCCTATTAAGATGTATTCATTCTATTAATCTAACACTGGCCCTCTCAATTCCAAGCCAGAAAGCACAATTACATGTTCAGGCCCAGGCTAAAACTATCCTGATAAGCCCCACCTCAACTTTAAGCACAAAAGAAGTGGTGAGGCAGCCTGTGCTGCTATGTAGTAAAAATCTGGAATGGTTTACCAAAAGAGATAAGCTAGGCTAACACTGTGAATCATTTAAAAAAAAACTCCTAAAACCCATTTTGTTAATTTGGCCTTCCCATGACTACAGTTTAGTTGTATCCTTAATGAATTAGATATGGACAAAATGATGACACTCTTCATTGAACCTGTAATCTTCATTAATCTTTAATTTTCTCTGTTTTCTTTTCTGGTTCTTCTGTATTGGTGTTCTGTGCCACAACCAACTGATCACAGTCCATCTATTCTTATCTAATTTGAATTTGTTTTTCTTTGTATGTAACTACCTCTTTGACATCTTGTAGAGCACTTTGAGCTCCATCATTTGCATGAAAATGTGCTATAGAAATAAACGTTGTTGTTGTTGAGTAACAGAAACTCAAGTCAACAAATAGTTTTTAATTTTATTTTTACCTCCATCTAATCCTTGCCATAATGCATTAAATGGGGAATCCAAAGTGAAATCCCAACCCGCTTACATTTTCTTTCACACTGGTCTGTAGTACCAGGGTGCTATATTGCAAACAAAAAAATTGGAGGAAGATTTTATGTCAACGTACGTCTTAAAACCAATGTTGTATCTCCGTTACATATATGATATCTTCATAATCTGGACTGTCAGTGAGAGGGGCATCCTCCATTTTCATAATGAATATACAGTGGTACCTCGTTATACGTCCACTTTGGAATAAGTCCAACTTGGTATACGTCCTGTTTGAACACAAAAAATTTTGCTTGGTATACGACCTTTGTTTGGAATACGACTCGCGCGCAACCCTTGTTTACCTCTCTTGAGACAAAACCATGACTGCCCATGAGCATCAGTTAGCCAGTTGCTAGCATTCAGTGAACAACCCGCACTATAACTCTCTGTGAACTTTCACATGTGTGGTATAGCGGGTCCACATCTCCTGTCAAAGGCCAGTTTTAAAATAAATAATCACCGCACTCACAGCTTGGTGAGGGGGCGTGGTGGTTGTGTGGCTGAAGCAGTTCTCAGGGCGATTCGCGATGTGGGCATTTCTCACCTAAGTGAACAGGTGAGAGACCATCCGCATTCGTGGTTGTTCCTGGGGCTGCTTATCTTGATAAATAGAAGCGTGAATCGACTAGAAGGGGAGGAAAAAGAAAGAAAGAACGGACGGATGGACGGGAGAGAGAGAGAGAGAGAGCACGCGAGTGAGTGAGTGAGCGTGCATGAAGTAGCTGAAGTAGGCAGAGTGAAGGTCAGCTGCAAGTAGGGCGACTCCCCTGTTGGGAAGCAGGGGGGCCGCAAGGTAAAAAGGCACCGGGCTTCTTCTTGTTTGATTTTTTTTTTTAAGAATACTTCTTGCTGTATTTTAATCTCGTTGTTTTTAAGAAGACTTTTTTTCTATAGTTTTTAACCTCCACGTTTCGCTTCTGATTTTATGGATTATTTACTGTATTGGAACTTTGGACACTGCACTTTAATTTGAACACCTTCAAGGGCTCCCCGACAGCAGATGGGAGGATACAGCAAAGCCGCTTCGTCACAACGTGATTTTGTGTTTTTTCACGTACATTTGAATTGATTGTTGAAAAGTATGAAGGTGCCATGCGTATTCGGGACATGGCTGTTACATACCGTTTGCCGAGAACGACGATTGTGAAAAACAAAGACGTTATTAAAAAGTAAAGTGAGGTTACATTTTCATTTATTTCATCTAATTGCTTTTGTATTTATGTATTTTTAGTATTTAGTATTTTTAAGCAGTGTTTAAGTTATTTTATACAACCTCATCAATGTATAATATGCCAAAAACAATAGGATTTTTATTCATGGGAACGGATTAATCATTTTCCCATTATTTCTTATGGGAGAAAGTTGTTTGGTATAAGTCCAAGGACCTGGAACGGATTAAGGACGTATACCGAGGAACCACTATAATTTTTTCCACCCCAACATAAAGCTGAAGCTGAATTACTCAAAAACAGAAGTCAGCTTCCTGGACACCACTGTTCAACTGAAAGATAACACCTTTCTAACCCCTGTTCTTCACAAGCCGATGGACAGGCTGACCTACCTGAGAAGTGATAGCTTCCACCCCAAGCATATGAGGCGCTCCATTATTTTCAATCAAGCAATACGTTACAACCGTGTTTCCAAAGATTCAACAGACCAGGAAAAACAACTACAAGATATTAGACAAGATTTCATTCGTTAAGGTTATGCCCTCCAAAACAAAAGACACTCAAATAAGAAGAGCTACTGCCATACCCAGAGACAACCTTCTGGAATATAAAAAAAAGTCAATAAGAACCACATTCCTCTTGTTCTCACCTATAACCCATATCTAGATGCACTTCAAAAAATTATAAAAGAACTTCAGCCAATGCTAAACAATGACCAAACACTGAAAAATGCATTTCCTAAACCACCTCTCCTGGCATACAGACAACTGCCAAACCTGCAGCAACTAATCATCTGAAACTCCTTAAGTGAACCAACAGAAAATGGCACATCTAACTGCCTACAGAAAAGATGTAAAACATGTCCTTACATTTATGATACAGATTGTGTAGTTCTACCACACTGCCAACTAGAACATCACATAAAGGGATAATTTTCCTGCAGATAATCTAATGTGGTCTACCTCATTCTCTGCATGAAATGTCCTGACACTGGACTCTATGTGGGAGAAACTGGACAATCACTCCACCAGAGAATGAACTTACACAGGATCCACATTAATCATGGCAACAGAGATGTTCCTGTAGCAGCCCACTTCAACAGCCATGGACACTGTGAGAGGGACTTTAAAGTCACAGTGCTTATGGGCAACTTCAGAACACAGCAAGAGACAAAAGAATGGGATGTGAAAGTCATGCTAAAATATAATACATTACAACATGGTTTGAATAGAGACAAGAGTTTTATGGCCAGATATAAGGATTGTTTGCATCTCCTGGACTGACACAGACAACCGGACTACAGATCCACATTGTACTGAAAAACACTTCAGAAACTTCACTTGTTGGACAGTTATTTTATCCAAAGATCTTGACAATACATTGTTCTCCTCTCTTGATAAATAAATCTTAGCCTGGAGAGCTCTATTAATTTTTTACTTTTAAGATGTCTCACTTTAAGGTTTTCCAATGCTGTATCTGTTCTGGTGTCTACATAAGCACAGGGAACTCCAGTCTCTGTATTACATCTCGCCTGAAGAAGGGGCTTGAGTTGCCTTGAAAGCTTGCCTATTGTAATCTTTCTAGTTAGCCAATAAAAGGTGTCCTTTTGCATAACGTCTCACTATTTTTACACTGGTCTAATGTCTTAATTACCTACTTTAATGACTTTGTTTAGCATGCTAGTGTTTGCATTGACAGAATAGCAAAATTCAGTGGTAATGTACAGTAAAAGCAAGTGAGTCAACAGAAACTAAGTAACAAAAACAGTTCAAGTCTGTTAACTATCTGTCAAAAATAAATATTGCAGTACAGTCGACTAAGACCCTGTCAAAGTGCCCTTGCATAAGGGGTTATAATGAAAGAGATTCAGCTCAAGCATTCAGCTAAAGTGAAATGTTGCATTTCAAAAACATGTTGCCATGTAGTATGGGAGAGCCTGGTACTGACTGACTTTATGCATAGAGTAAATCTCACTGCAAAGAACAGTCAGGTTCCTTTCAGTTTACTGATTGAACTTTTTTTTTTCCCCTGCTAGATTCAGTCCAGTCCATTAAATTCAAGGATAATAGGCATTTTCCTGAGCTGTGATCTTTTTAATCAAATACAGACAACCCACTTTATTGTTCTGTCTAAATAGCATTTGGATTACCTGTTTTTAGATTAGCTGTGCTAAACCTTGGAGCACGATAGAAGTCAAAGTCCTAGTAAATGATGGTAAATTAGTTGTCAGTTTAACAATTTCTTTTTCTTGGCTTTATTTTTTAAACACCTCCATTTTTTTTTTTTTTATTCTGTTTATATATAAGACCAAATTATCTTACCGACTACGCTATTTCAAGTAACTGCTCAGTCAGTCATTCAGTTATTATCCAACATGCTACATCCTAACACAGGGTCACGGAGGTCTGCTGGAGCTAATCTCAGCCAAAACAGGGCACAATGCAGGAACAAATCCCCAGGCAGGGTGCCAACCTACCGCAGGGCACACACACCCACACACCAAGCACACAATAGAAACAATTTAGGATAGCCAATGCACCTAACCTGCATGTCTTTGGAAACTGGAGCACCCTGAGGAAACCCATGCAGACGTGGGAAGCGAACCCAGGTCTCCTTACTGCGAGGCAGCAGCGCTACCACTGCGCCACCGTGCCACCCTTAAGTAACTGCTCATTTAAAAAATGATCTGTATAGAAATATTATTTATAACAGGACTCCATCAAAAGGCAAGGCGCTTGAATATGCAAATCACACCGTATACACTTTAAACTGGCAAAAGCTCAGCACCATCCACAACCACATTCGCATTTTTATGACCTAGGCAGCTTTGCAAAAATGGTGCTTCTAGTTTGCTTGTAAAAGTTTGCTCTCACACTGACCTGAGCCGTGTACTTTCAGAAATCTCTGGTGCAAACATTTTTCTAAATCTAGTTTGTGCAAATTGGAAACTCTGTTCAAAACACGCATGAATGCATGGGCAGAGCTAGGGGAAGTGGTTATTACACTGAGGGATACTCAGCTGTCAGTTTCCTCAGCCAAAGTGGACTCTTGTAAATAAATAACCTTATTCCACTCCTGACACACAAGGCGTAACAAGCTGGAGGATTATGGATATAAAGTAATTTGATATCAGTGCGAAAGAATTACTTTGCAACACTACTTACCAACAACTGAAATATTCATGATGAAGAGTGTAAAAAAGCTGCAGAATTGTTTGCTGCAAAAAAGAAAAAAAAAACACATTTACCATGTTAATTTTAAGCATGTGTTATATTCTAATATAATGCCTGACTTCCAAGGAGCTACAGGGCATAGGACAGATTCTTAATAGGCAATAGGCTTCTGTGATTAAAAGATTAGACAAAGACATCATGAAGATTTGGGGCAACCACCCGTATATTGTTTTCCCAGCTGCAAAAGTGTAGCTTTTTAGAAGCACGATCTGCATAGAACAGAGTCCAAAACAGCATTGACTATAGAAGACAAACATGGAGGTTTTAAAGGCCCATAAAGGAAGTGATGTCATCAAAAAGGCTGGAATCGGAAGTGATGTCTTCTGGTCCGGAAGTGACGACAGCAAAGGGGTCGGCACCGGAAGTGATGTCTTCAGAGTCAAAGGTCTGTAGGAAACTAAGAAAGACAGTCAGTGCATTCTGCCACCCCCTGGTCAGATGTTTTATTACAATCACTCAGGCCCCTTAGCTGCCACCTACTTGCATATGTGTGACACTTGGAATGTGACACCAGAGGAATCTGCTAATGTAATGAGAGTAACTCCCAGATTGCTAGAGTAAGTAAACAGTCACTAGGGAGCGCAAGTCCTTAAAGGGATTATTATGTGGATGCAAAAGTGAGCGGATCTCAGGGGGATGTGACAGAATGATTGAAAATTTTCACAGAGTAACAGGGGGCAGCAAAGGGATTCTGCTGGGAATATACAGACCACCGCTGTATATTATGTATGGAGGACGGCTTTGAGCCAATAAGAGTTTTTTTCCCATGAATTTCAAACAAAATATTCATGATGAAGAGTGTAAAAAATCTGTAGAATTGTTTGCTAAAAAAAAAAACAAAAACAAAAACACAATTACCATGTTAACTTTAAATATGTGTTATCATATTCTAATACATTGCCTGGCTTTCAAGAAGCTACAGGGCATAGGAGAAATTCGTAACAGGCAATAGGCTTGGAATACACCTTATGTGAGAAGAGGAATCTGCAAATGTAACGAGACAAACTCCCAGATTGTTAGAGTAAGTAAACAGTCACTAGGAGGCGCAAGTCCTTAAAGAGTAAGTAAACAGAATGATTGAAGAATTTTCACAGAGTAACAGGGGGCAGCAAAGGGATTCTGCTGGGAATATACAGACCACTGCTGGATATTATGTATGGAGGACAGCTAGTTAGCAACTAAAAGTGCCTCTCCCATGAATTTCTAACAAAATTTTCATGATGAACAGTGTAAAAAACCTGCAGAATTGTTTGCTAAAAAAAAGAAGAAAAAAAAAAACACATTTACCATGTTAACTTTAAGTATGTGTTTTATTCTAATACAGTGCCGTGCTTTCAAGGAGCTACAGGGCATAGGAGAGATTCGTAACAGGCAATAGGCTTGGAATACGCCATATCTGAGAAGTGGAATCTGCTAATGTAACAAGAGAAACCCTCAGATTGTTAGATAGATAGATAGATAGATAGATAGATAGATAGATAGATAGATAGATAGATAGATAGATAGATAGATAGATAGATAGATAGAACTTTATTTGTCCCCAGGGAAAATTTATTTTTTTACAAAAAGGTCTCGCTTAAGGTAGCCTGGCCCCAAAAACTGGGGCTTGGGTTTTTAAAAGCTCAGAACCACTGGCTTGAGAAGACAATGCCATGTAAAGAATCTTTATAAATAAAAATTCTATTTATAATAAACAAGAGGCACAGTAACAATAACAAAACACAGCAAGAGATTACCTAGAGAGGCAAGCAATTTTAACAAGTCCAATCCATAACCCAAAGATACAATCAGGAAAATAGAAGTCACAAAAATGTAAAAATCCAAACAGCAGTTAAAATAATCCTGTAGATAGCACAAATCTCTACAAACCTATAAAGGATATAAACCTCAACGTAAAATATAAAAGATAGATAGATAGATAGATAGATAGATAGATAGATAGATAGATAGATAGATAGATAGATAGATAGATAGATAGATAGATACTTTATGTTAGAGTAAGTAAACAGTCACTAGGAGGTGCAAGTCCTTAAAGAGATTATTATTTGGATACAAAAGTGAGCGGATCTCAGGGGGACTTGACAATGATTGAAGAATTTTGCAGATCAATAGGTGATAGCAAAGGGATTCTGCTGGAAGTATATGGACCACTGCTGCATATTATGTATGGAGAACAACTAGGGAGCCACTAAGAGTGCCTCTCCCATGAATTTCAAACTACGAGTAGCTGTGTTACTCAGCTCAACTATACTGCCAAAGGTATCAGAAATACTATGTAAGGAGACAAGTACTTTCCTGTATACAATATTTGCATCCTTTTCTGTATAGAATATTATTCCCACTCAGGGACTAATATTATTAGTTCACTGGAGCTCCTTACTCTTGAATGTACTACACTATACCATTTTCTAAGCTTGCTCAATCCTGAGCAAAGATGCTGGGGAACTAAAGTCTAACACAGCAAGCATGGGGCACAAGGCAGGAGAAATCCCTGGACAGCCCATCGTAGGATGAACACCCACGTACACACACACATACGCACACACCTTGGCCAATTTAGCATCACCAGTCTCCCTAACCTGCATGCCTTTGGACTGTGGGAAGAAATCAAAGGATCTGGAGGAAACCCACAGTGGAAGAACATGCAAACTGTAAGCAGGGAGGTCATATGAAATGAACCCTGCTCTCCTTACCGCAAGGCTGCGTGCCACAACTACACCGCCATGCAAATGAGTAAAACATTTATGCGCTAGATCAATTCTTGGTTTTCTTAGCTTTTGCTGATGGGTCATTGAAAACAGTTTTAGAGGAAACAGTATTTTTTTTTACAGATAGGTAGTAGGAATAATGGGAATTTTTATGTATACTGTAAATATAATTTCACCCTGGAGCACATCTGTAAAAATGCTAGCTTCAGTCAGATTTGAATGTGTTGCTTTAATGAGTAACCTTGTGTCATTACAAACTTTTGGAAGTTTTAGATCAAAAGCAGTATGCACCTACTCATGGTTTCCTTTAACTTATTATATACAGCACTGGTGTTTACAAGCTGCAGATTTATGTGCCCCATTTAATGAACTTTATGTTTTAAGCACTGTACAGAAAAGAACAGGCGAAAAGAAATAATATTGTGAACTATGTACAAAGTCCACGTCCTCTATGTTCTGTCCATGGAGGACATTTGTAGTGAGCTGCCCAACTGTTTAAACTTATGGCATTATGGGGTCACTCCTGGCTTGTGTTTTACACAGGGGTTGAAGTGGTACTGGTCCGCTGTACTGGTGATTCTTTATTTGTAATTTGCAAACTGGAGAATAGCGTAGTGCACATCGTGATCTGACCTGCAAGGGGATACTCCTGTTCTTCACAATATTGCATGTATTTTACCACAAAGAATCCATAACTCCTCATTCATTGAAGTTTATGTATATACTGTATGAGTGCTCAACAACCCAATATGGCTTGAATTTGAATGTGTTTTATACTGCATTGAGAGGAGTAAGAAGAGGCCAGCAACTTAGGGAACACACAAAGAAGCCACTTGCTAACCAATCTCCTTTGAGTTTCACTTAACATTTCTTTCTCCACTTCACGTTTTATTTTCCATGAAGCCCATCACCTCGTCCCTTTTTCTTGTGCAAGGAAGATGTCTCTTTTTACTCACCAGCCCCATTGAACCTTACTCTTATTCGATGTTAATGTTGATTTATTTTGTTTTATAATTGTGTCTTTCATTTTTCTATTCTTTAATATGTAAAGCACTTTGAGCTACTGTTTGTATGAAAATGTGCTTTATAAATAAATGTTGTTGTTATCAGCTTGTACAGTGGCAATGCTCTGCTTGTGGCATTCATTTGCCATGCTGACTAAGAACACCAAACTCGTTACATGTTTATTATCAACAAATATCGAGAAATGCTGGCATATTTACCTAATTCTATAGTGTCACCAAATTTCATTCAAATACAAGAAGGTATTTTGGAGATTTGGGGTATTTAGTTTTTCTATTGTGCCGGGATACCCCTAAATATTGATATATATTGAAAGATCCTCTCTTAGCAGAGTTTTTCACTAAATGGGAAATAACATTTTTGTTCATGAGTGTGTGAATGAGTTAGTGAATGAGTCAATCAAATTTGCATTTTATATATATTTATAGATTAGGATAATGGGATAATTTGTGATGCCCCATGCTGTGGCACCTTTACCAATGTGACCAGAGTCAGAGATGAACAAAGAGGAACTCTATAAGAAATGGCAGAGGAGTCTTCCTTAGGAGGCTTCACTCCTTTAATGTGGGAACTGACATCCTTCACATCTTCTACAACTCTATGATGGCCTATGCAATTTTATACACTGTGTTGTGCTGGGCTGGTAACATCACTTCAAGGGAGGCCCACCAAATCAAAAAAATAATTAAAAGGGCAGACTTAGTTATGGGACGCACTCTGGACCTCCTGGGGGTCATAGCAAAGGAAAGAATTAAAAAAAAACTGAGTGCCATTATGAACAATGCTGCATATCCTCTCTGTGACACACCAATACTGAGGACTTTCAGCCAGCAAATCATTCAGCAGAAGTGGGTCATGAAACACTACTGGGGGTTCTATACCAACAACACATTTTCTTTCTTTTAACATTAATAGTCATTGTGGCATGTGTTCCAACCAAAGTCTGTGTGTATGTTTATTTATTTATTCAATTACCTATGTATGTATGTATGTATTTATTTTTTTAAAGGGCTTCTGTAAAAAGTCAAATATCTCCCTGGTGACAAATATCTAACTATCATGAAATAACGAGTCTCAACACACTAACAAAGGTTTGGGGCAGCCACCTGTATATTGTTCCTAGCTGCAAAAGGAGTTTAAGTGAACAACTGATGTTGCTTGTTTGAGTTCCCAGTATGAACTGAACTTGGTTTGGCAATATAGAGGATTTATAGTCTGTAAGTGAAGTGACTTCAGTCTGGGAGCCGGAACCGGAAATGACATCAGTCTGGGAGTCAGAACCAGAGGTGATGTCGAATCAGGTAGGTTTTCCGATATTTGATCTGCAGAATTAACAGAAACAGGTTTAGAGCACCCCGCCACCCCCTGGCCCGGCGGGTAATCACCTCCACTTGGTCCATTCAGCGCACTCCTAGTCTATTTACTGTTTGATCTCCCTGAAATATTTGAAAGGCTTGTGTGATATTAAAAACACCAGAAATCCCCTTGGGATTAATAAAGTATCTATCTATCTATCTATCTATCTATCTATCTATCTATCTATCTATCTATCTATCTATCTATCTATCTATCTATCTATCTATCTATCTATCTATCATATAGTGCCTTTCACATATATATGTCTATTATACAGTGCCTTTCACATCTATCTATCTATCTATCTATCTATCTATCTATCTATCTATCTAAACTGTGCATTTTGTTTGTTATATTATAACACCTATATATGGATACTGTTTAAATTAAGATCAAATCTTGATATGTCTATACATGTTAGAAAAGAAAAACGTTTCCTATGGTGTACTTACTGGAACTGGACTGTGCTAACATAAGCACAAAATTGCATAATATGGCAAACAAAATGTTACTGCGGTGATGTCAGCAGGTATAGCAATTAAAAAAAGAAATCAATGAACAATGTTACAAAAGATGGCAAAATGTACATAAATGACAAAGATACATCCACACCAATACCACATCCTACTGATGCTGGGATAGACTTCATGTAGCTCTTTACTCTGAATTTTGGTTAAAAAAAATTAGAAAGATAGATGAACAGACCTTAAACTAACTTAAATGAATACACCCAAAAATAATATTTTTTTAATATATTATTTACCTCATGTGCTTTGTGGTGATGGCTGAAAAAAAAATCTTAATCACAAGTTTTTATGCAGAACAAAGAGATCAAAGTTACTGACTGAATCGGCGAATGTGGTGACCAACGCTGGACCAATGTCAAAAACATCCATTAAAAGACTTCATATTTCTCGTGGCACCCATCAAGTCATCCAGCTGTATGCTTAAAACATGCAAAACACAATATTTTTTGCCACTCAGATGCATACAGCATCCTAAACATATTTTTACTGAAATATTCTTAAGTAAGCCACTTCAAGACAGCACTCTCATGAACAACAATGGAATGTGCGAAGATATGTCCAATCATTCGAATTAAAGATCTGCCTTCAAGTAAAATATTTTTCTCTTAATTCTCAAATGTATTAGAAGTCAATCACTTATTATAATTCACATAACATACCTGTATGCTTTTTCATTGTGAATGTGACAGTGACATGAAAGAGAAATCTGTAGCCTTTATAGAAGAGGATATCACTGTTTGTTTATTTAAAATAAAAATTGTATGGATTTTTACTAAAGTAAAGGGAGTGGTGGCTCTTAGGCGAAGGGTCTGCACTAGTATCTGGAAAGTTGCTGGTTGAAATCCTGTTACTGCCAGAAGGGATCCTATTCTGTTGGGCCCTTGAGCAAAGCTCTAAGCATGAAAAATTTTCCAGAGGCACCGTACAGCTCATGTGAAAAGGCCATTTCCCCTTAGGGATTAATAAAGTATATCAAAAAAATATTTCCAATTTTCTTTCATTGTATTTGGATACTATATTTAACAGGATTCTGGAATAATAAATGAATAAATACATAAACAAATAAAATTAAAAAGACCTGTGTATAAACACATCCTGTCGATGTTTTCAATGGGAAATTATGACACTCTAAGTGCACATTTATTAATTCCTCTAATGCCTTCTATCAATAAAAAATTCATATATCTTTCCATGCAATATAAAACATAGTTACTTATTTCACTATTCTTTAATATATAAATAAGTAATCTATTTTTTGTTCATATTCTTAAAAGGGTCATCAGACTGGATTAAATAATTTTTCATGTTAATGATAAGAAAGGCTCCATTTGTGTGGGAAAAAATATCTCAGTTGCTGATCCATTAAGTTTAATAAACTGTAAAAGGCATACTGTCTGCATTAGTTTGGCTTTTCAAGTGAACTGTGTTTTGTTGTTTAGACGTTTTGAAGCATTGTTTTTACATTTTTGTTTTATTTTATCATTATGATGGTGACATCACCTTGGAGCCATCTGGGATGGGTTTTCACCGCCTTTCTATGTTGTCTTTAGATTGCAGAAGCACTAATGTTTATAGCAACTGCATCCATTGCTAGCCATGTGCTATGTTCCCTCGATTTATAGTTCTTTTGTACTGCCATGTATCTGTTTTTTGACCCTTCACCTTTTGGCAATACACAGTGATCCGATACTAAATGGAAGACAACACTCTTACAGTAGCACTTCACACCGCTGAAAACTCAAATGAGGGTTAAATTGGTTTTAAAAATGACATAATTTGGCAAACAAAATGCTACTGAGGTGATGTCAGCAGATATAGCAATTAAAAGAAGAAATAGATGAACAATGTTACAAAAGATGGTAATATGTGCAAAAATGGTAATTCCAACTCATGTGTTATTCCCATCCACTCATCAGTACAAAAAATTAGAGGGTACATTGGCCACATGATTAGGCATAGTTGTGGTTCATCTCATCATTGTGTCATTTGTTTAAATCGGTGAACATCTGAGCAATTGATAATTTCTAAAAATGAAAAAATGTCACTGAAGTTAGTAATAGTTAAAGGCTAAGAGACTTATAGCTCAATTATACTTCACACTCAGAATGCGTACAAACATACAGTATATCATGGCTGCCACGCTTTCCCAGCGTTCATTTGACACGACCTCTGAGCACGTCCTCAGAAATTAGCGTGACACGTGCGCAAGTTGCAGTACCAGCAAAAAGTCAGGGGGCGCAGTGTGATAAAAGTTGCAATGTAACGTCAGAGTCTCTGTTTACTATCTACATGTGACAGAAAGCCGCTTTCAGTACCAATGTGTGCGCTTCGATGTTTGATGAATGGTTCAATGTGGTGAAGCAAAATGCCAACATACAGATGCATTCATGGTGCTTTTATATTTAAGCATTGCATATATCTGATCGTAATGGCACGATACATTTTAAAAGTCTCACATACCATCTTTTGTGCCATCTTTTTTTTCTGGGGCTTCCTCCTGACCTGACAGCAGTAATTGCCACACAGAACACATTAAATGTGCAGATATTCCAGCTCTCTGCACATTTAGAATCCTTAGATTTATACTTGATATCACTTTCATGATGAAATGCATTAAAGTATGTACAGTATATTACATTTTACAGGTAAATCGTTAATTTCGCTTAAATAATGAATACTGCTAATAATTACACACACGGGGGTGACACGGTGGCGGAGCGGTAGCACTGCCTGGAGTTTGCATGTTTAACCGGTGGGTTTCCACAATGTGCTCCGGTCTGGGAAAGAATAAAAAAAAAAAAAGCCAAACAATTGAAAATCAACCATTCAACTGTTCATCATCTACAAAATAGAGAAGATTTCAAACAACTGCCAACTTCTCCAGGCCACGTTGCCCCAGATAGTTCCGCTCTAGAGCAGAACATAAGATGCTGAATTACTTCTCTATGATCCCCAAAATATTATCACAGGACCTACAGATAGCTCTTGTCACTGTTGACGTGTATGAGTGTGCCGATTAGATTGTGGCTACACAAATTAGATCTACATTGTAGGTGTGACAGAGGGATACCTTTGCTGTCCGTCAAGAACATCAGAGCAAACCTAAGGATTGTAGATGAACACCTAGAACATCTGGAACTGTGTGCTCTGGGCAGATGAGGCAAACATAGAGTTATTTGGTCACAGTACCAGAATACATGTTTAGTTGAACACAAAGACAAAATTTGGCCAGAAGAACCTGATTGCAACTGTAAAACATGGTGGTGGAAATGTTACAGTTTGGGACTGCCTTGCTGCATCAGAGTCTGGACTGCTTACCATCACAGAATCCAATATGAAGTTTCCATTGTACCAGGGGGTACTTGAGGATAATATGAGACCAGCTGTCAGAAGATTGAAGCCCAGCTTTCAGTGGACCTTACAACATTACAATGACCCTAAACATTCCAGTAAGTTCACCAAAGAATGCATTGAAAGGAAAGGAATGGAAGGCTCTAGAATGGCCAAGTCAAATCTTGTATCTAAATCCCGCTGAGATGCTATGGGGGGATTTGAAATGAATGATGCAAACAAGACACCCCTCAAACAGCTGAGAGAATTCTGCATGGAGGAGTTGCAAAGACTTTCTCCCAGTAGGTATAAGAGACTGCTTGAAGGGGAAAAACCAGCTGTTAGAGTCCAGGGTGGGCTTACATTTACCATGGACAGAAAAGTCATATCATTTTTTGTTGAAAAAAAAATACAATTTAAATAGATTTTTTTTAATTCCATTGCTTTATCTAAAGATATCATATCAGCAGACTATACTTTCTGAGAAGGTTGGCATCCTTCAACATCTGCAGTAAGATGCTGCAGATGTTCTACCAGACGGTTGTGGCGAGTGCCCTCTTCTACGCGGCGGTGTGCTGGGGAGGCAGCATAAAGATGAAAGACGCCTCACGCCTGGACAAACTTGTTAAGAAGGCAGGCTCTATTGTAGGAGTAAAGTTGGACAGTTTAACATCTGTGGCAGAGCGACGGGCACTAAGCAAACTCCTGTGAATCATGAAGAATCCACTGCATCCACTGAACAGTGTCATCTCCAGACAGAGGAGTAGCTTCAGTGACAGACTTTTGTCACTGTCCTGTTCCACTGACAGACTGAGGAGATCGTTCCTCCCCCACACTATGCGACTCTTCAATTCCACCCGGGGGAGTAAATGCTAACATTAATTTTATTTTAATTAATTTTTTTTTTTTTCATTTTTATTACTATTTAATTTAATATTGTTTCTTTGTATCAGTATACTGCTGCTGGATTATGTGAATTTCCCCTTGGGATTAATAAAGTATCTATCTATCTATCTATCTATCTATCTATCTATCTATCTATCTATCTAAATGGAGATTATGTCTTGATATATCCAAATTTGTTAAAAATGGAAAAAAAAAACACTTCAAGTGGTGTAGTTACTTTTTCATATGTATGTAAATTTAAAGGCTTAAATTTTTTATTTTTTCCAGGAATTACTCAGTGCTGGCCTTTATTTGTGTGGGGCACTATTATATAGATTAGCGCTTCAGGAAAGAATAACCGTCAAATATGATGGACAACATAATTCTTTGTTAATATTGAATGTTGTTGTTGGATTTGTTCAGAATATCTATTTGTTACAATAAGAAATAGATTTTTCAAAGGTATTCCAATTTAATGAGCAGCTATTCCACTCATTTATGAATAATATACAACTGTTAGAGCAAACTATCCCTTCGTGCATCATACTGTCACATCAATATAAAGACCAAAGTGAAAAAAAAACTTTAAGGATTATATTTAATACATATAATTTAAAAAAAAAAACACATCAAACTAAAGCAGTGTGAAGCGATTGTG
Organism: Polypterus senegalus; assembly: GCF_016835505.1. Taxonomy (NCBI): domain Eukaryota; kingdom Metazoa; phylum Chordata; class Cladistia; order Polypteriformes; family Polypteridae; genus Polypterus; species Polypterus senegalus. The sequence goes on along the minus strand of NC_053155.1, from coordinate 24,079,489 downwards.
AACCTCAAAGATGCTGTCCAAGCCTGGATAAATAGGGAGGGTTATGTCAGGAAGGGCATCCGGTGTAAAATTTTGCCAAATCAATATGCGGATGAAAATGCAGATTTACTCAAGAATAGATAATGTACAGTTATTGCCCTTCATTCTGACATTTCTTTACATATTAAAAAGCTTTTAAAATTTTTTTTTGCACATTAAAAGATGTGTATTGTTGCAGTTTATGTTTACTTTTTACAGTTTATTCATTTTTCCTCTTTCCAGATTACAAATTGGAATTCTACAGTAACTATCAGACAAATGTAGCTAGTTTCAATTTGTTCTACCATGACAGCATTTTTAATGCATCTCAGCGCACATTTTTAACATAACTCCTTAAAGGGTGTTTTATTGCTAAAGCACCCTAACGGTGAACTTTGAATATAATATTTATGTCTACGAGCTTTACATCCATTATAATCACAAGCCATTAACCCTAAATTTATTACCAGCCATCCCTGTTACTCACCATTCAATATTCTAATGCACATTTAACTCGTCTATTTAACTTAGTCTCCTTTCTTTTAAAACATTCCATAAATATAGTGAAGGGTGACTAAAAACATGAATATTAATGTCTCTTGACTTTTTCAGTTACCATTATTGCTCACTGGCCAACCATCTAGTCCAGTGTCCTTATTTCATATATATTTTTGTATCTGTTACTTACACTGTGTTGTTTGTAGTGGTGGCTGAAAAAAAATGTTTTAATCTTATGATTTGTTTGGGGGAAATGGAGATAACAAAGATCCTGACAAAAAACTTATGCAGACATTGTTGTCTTTTTGGACAAAATACCCACAAACCTACAGACCTTGCTGGACCAAAACAAATCAGAGGCATGTCATCTGGGTCTGGATGTGTCCTGGCAGAAAGCAAAACCGCATAGTTTAAGGATTAGGAACAACTCATAAGACATCATCATCAAGGGTCAGAAATTAGAGCAGGTCTCAAAGTTCACATGCCTGGGAAGTGTGCAGAGTTCTGATGGCAGGTGCATTCAGACATTATATGCATGATCAGCCTCACTGCTTATGTCAAACTCAAACACCAGGAGAACGTTAAGATCCACACCAAGACCAGAAAATAATAAACCTATGTTCTGCGAAATCTGGTCAATGGCCTGGAAACCTAGAGCACACTGTCCTCCGACATACAAAGATTTGAGACTTTCTACATGTGATGTCAACACCAGATACCCTGACTTTATTGATATGACTTTGTTTGAAACTTTGAGGTAATCTTCTGCACCATCCTGAAAGCCATCAAAGATATTGTGTGTCACTGGCTCTCACTTTTTGGCCATGTTGCACACCTGGTCAGGAACAACCCATGTGCCTAAGGTGCTGCTGCAGTTTCTGTCATCTGGGAAACTGAAAGGAGCCCACCCCTAAGGTCAATATACCTCCAAGTCACTCTAGTCATAAATGGATACAGCAAATCAGTGACAAGACATCATCCAGCTTGATTTGGCTTGCTTTGGCACTGGAACTTTACCATGAATTGTGTGTTACAGACCTCCATTGGCCAGGTGTGACATTAAATGAATGACACAGAAGATGTTAATGGGGATCAACATTAAGCAAACAATACAATACAATACAATCCTCATGTATAATTTGATACTATCTGTATGTATGGTGTTCGCGTCAATACCTCGACTCAATACAAGTTAGAACCATGCAATGGGACTCTGCATCTGTAGTTAGAATGCACGTGATTGCCAAAGAATGTTCGAAAGCTACAGTGATGCCTCTGGACGGCCGAGTATAGTAAGTTGGTGTTGGTTCGAGCAGATAACAGTAAGTTCGGTTGGTTTTTGTAACGTTGGTTTGGTGGAGCGTACTTTCCAGGACTAACATCATCGACTGACTTAAACCCTTCGACTGCTCCAGAAACTGTAAGTCATTTAGAACGTATCGCCATTTGCTTGGTACGTCGAAATCTATCTTTGGGCAGTTCGGTTTTGGCATCCGTCCTTTTGACATCAATTGGCAGACTGAGTAATGACGGCTGGGTATTAACAACGGTCATTGTTTAAATTTTTAGCTCATCTCAGATCTAAAATGACCACACCAACATAATTATTACTCCGACTCTGATTAGAGTCGTAAAATACGGTTTGTATTGAAAATTTGTTTGCCGGAAAAAATCAAATGAGGTGCGCCGAAGAGCTGAGTTCACGTCTCGCAGCCTTTAAACAGGAAGTTCTTCATTACATTAGCCAAAAAGGTCTATTTTAAGCACAAATCAGTGCCATGATAACAAAATCATTTCAAGGACTTAAAAAACAAATCATTCTCTGAAAAGAAAGTATAGATTTCACAAACGTAGAATTTGTAGCCCGATTCGATCAGGCTCCCAGTCGCTACTTTGAATAAGTTGTAAGCGATGGATATGTTTTTATGGGATGACAGATAGAATAGCATTACAGTAATCTATACGTGAGGTAAGTTGGGCATTAACCAATACTTCAGTACTGTGTTGCGTAAGAACAGGACGAAGTCTACAAATGTTTCAGAGATGGAAGAAGGCAGTCCGAGAAATGTTACTTATATGGGGGGAATTATTTAGTAATAATAATAATAACAATAATTATTATTATTATTATTATTATTTAATCATTGCTATTATTAGTGTATAAATGGATATTAATAATTGCATGTAAATGATTCGCCAAAATCTGTTGTATTTAAACAATACTGTTTTAAACATTATTGTTATTTCATCAGAAAACCCAGTTTCCACATCTACTTGTATTAGTTTAAGTGGTACTTTTGCCACTCCCAATAGGGCAGACACGCTGACGTATCATGTCAACTGGGCAACAGAATGAATGCGGCGTCTATCTATATATGTCTATGTTTTCCATAGCCTGCTACGGGAAGGTACTCTCTCAGTGGCATTGGTTTCACTCCTTGCTATTTTTGTTATACTGCGACGGTTGTTTCCGAAGCTTTTGTATACTGAATTACTATTCTTACACCACCGCATGCTACGGTGAGCGTCGGCTAGTACAATTAATTTTTGTATAGCCCAAAACCACAAAAGAAGTGTTGCAATAAGATTTAAAAGGCCTTGCCTTTTAACAGCCCCCCAGCCTTGACTCTTTAAGAAGACAAGGAAAAACTCCCCAAAAAAATGGAAGAAACCTTGTGAAAGGCAGTTCAAAGAGAGACCCCTTTCCAGGTCAGTTGAGCGTGCAGTGGGTGTCAGAAAAAGGTGGTCAATACATTAAAATACACAGAACAGAACACAAGTAATCCTCAATATAATATAATAGTGCAATAGAAATATTACACTTCACACTTTACACTTTCATCAAGAACACGGGGACACAGTTGGAAACTTGTTAAGGGTAAATTTCGCACAAACATTACAAAGTTTTTCTTTACACAAAGAACAATAGACACTTGGAATAAGCGACCAAGTAATGTGGTAGACAGTAAAACTTTAGCGACTTTCAAAACTCAAAAAAATAAGTGGATAGAACTGGTGAGCTTTGTTGGGCTGAATGGCCTGTTCTCATCTAGTTCTAATGTTCTTATTACAAGTACAGAGCAGAATTCAAAAGTAGATGATATCACATAATACGATTTTGATTTGCTCAGAGTCCTGGAGACATCAGTCATCAAGCTGCCTACCCCTATTGGTCATTCCACAGCTGAGTCAGCGCTGGGTCAGCCAATCTGATGAAAGGACCCTCCTACCCGATGATTCATGCGATCCTCGGAGATGACTTTACCTTAGGCAGGCAAAATAATTTGGCAGGTGGGCAGTGGCACCAAGTGCCACATTTGAGTATTGAGAAGAGAAACAAAACAGAAAAGTTTTAGTAACAAATTCTAACTATCATATTACTTATGTTTTAGTGCTAATGACTAACAACAGAGTTGTAGTCTGTACAGTTAGTCAGCAGCTCTAGTCAGGATATGCTAAACTGAAGTAGTGAGTCTTCAGCTGGGATTTGAATGCTGAGACCGAAGGGGCATCTCTTATAGTAGCAGGCAGACCATTCCACAGTTTAGGGACCCTGTAACTAACCTAGCTCAACCTCCCACTGTTATTGTATTAATCCTTAGAATCATAAGAAGACCGGCAAAAGAAAACATTATCAAAAATTACCAATGAAAAAAATCTCCATATACTGTACTTATGTTATATAATCCATACGTGAGATATATAATTGTTTTCACACAACATTCAAAGTGCATTAGGTAGAATGCCCAGAGGGGACTGGGCGGTCTCATGGTCTGGAATCCCTACAGATTTTATTTTTTCTCCAGCCGTCTGGAGTTTTTGTTTTTCTGTCCCCCCTGGCAATTGAACCTTACTCTTATTCGATGTTAATTAATGTTGATTTATTTTGTTTTCTTATTGTGTCTTTTATTTTTCTATTCTTTATTATGTAAAGCACTTTGAGCTACTGTTTGTATAAAAATGTGCTATATAAATAAATGTTGTTGTTGTTGCTTTTCATTCAAAATATTCTTAAATAATCCACTTCCAAAAACATCAGTAAACAGTTAGGCAGTGTGTTCAAACAGAATCAAGCTTTTGAAATGAAGAACTGACTCTACCCTTATTCAAAGGGAGAACATTCCATCTGTCAAACTCATTTGTTTAGCGAATAGTTAAGTTACCCGTTATCTTATACAGATATCTTTTAAATGTTGGCTAGGTTTTTACTTCCACAACGTGAGTTTGTAGTTGCTTCCATATTCCAAAGACTCTGTTCAGTGGTCATTATTGATCTGTGAGTCCTTTTAGGATATTTCAACTCATCAATAATTACATACCTAACCTTTGTAATATACTACAGTTCCAATATTTTTATGAACATGACCCTTTACCTACTTCCAGGACTATATGGAAGTTAAGCCTTTGACCTGCACTAGCCCAAGCAAGACCAAGGAAATGATAAGGTGTAATATTTGGCACAAGTCTGGGTGTAGAAGTTAAGGGCATAGGTTTAATGCTTGTTGAAACAAATGGGGTCTGTTCAACTGAACCAGATGGACATCAATGTAGCAGGGAGGCATATAAGTAAGTTAGTTGTGGATTGTTTAAAGTAGGAGATGGGGGGCTAATGAGTTGGAGGATTTGGGGTTTGATATAGAATTTAGGACAGGACAGGGTTATAACTTCACATAAAGAAACAGAAAGTAGTAGAATAGATATTATACAAGACTAGCTGTGTAAGCTTGTGCTATAAAAAGCCTGGGCTCCTAGAAACTATTGAAATCGTCAGAAAATAATTTGAAATGCAGAGTCGGCGGTTTCGTTTTGCGGACATCAATTTAAAGAACATCAATCTGGGTCTTTACTATTAAAGTCTGCTCTTCACCACATGGATTTGTGAAAGTGTGGTATGCCAAAATCAAAGATTTTTAAGGACAACGGCAAAAAAAGCTGTTAATGCTCCCCAGGCTGGAAAACATTAAAAAATCATTAAATGAAGAGTTTGGATTCCACTAGTCCACTGTCAGGCACACTGTGGACAACTAGAGGAAATTCAGTACCTTTGTTGACTTCCCATAAATGGTTAACCAACAAAGATCACTACAAAAGCAAAGCCCAAATAATTCCTGGAGGTCACGAAACCCTTGAGGGTAATGTCTAATTAGCTAAGGGCCTCTTTTGCGTTGTTCATAAGTCCACCATTAGGAGTGCATGGCAGAGTTTCAAAAATTCAAGACATTGTTTAACATCTAAAGTTTCCTAAAGATCATGAAGATAAAGCAGAAGGCTAGTGGAAGAATGTTGTGTGGATTGATGAGTCCAAAACAGAATGAAAAGTGATATATTTAGCTAAAAGCAAACACTTCATTCTGGTGTAAGAACCTCATCTCATCTGTGAAACATTGTGGTGGCAGTACTATGGTTTAGGTCTTCTTTGCTGCCTCTGAATGGGTTGACATCATTAATGAAACTATGAATTCTGAATTGTACTCACAAATTCTACAGAAAAGTTTCGCTCTTGTATTGAAGTTCAGGAGAAAGTGGGTCATGCAGCAAGACAATGAACCTTACCACACACATCATTCTACCAAAAAATGGTTAAAGCAGAAGAAATGTCATGTTTTGTAATGGATCAGACAAATCCTGACCTCAGTCTTATAGATATGTTGTGGAGGGACCAAAAGCAAGCAGTTTATTCAAGGAACGGCTTCCAACAACAACCAACATCACTGAGTTTAAGCAGCTCTGCAAGAAGGGACAGGCTCAGATTCCTCCAAGCCAAAGTTCTGGGCTTATCCGTTATCAGAAGCATTTAGATGAAGTTAATGTCGCACAAGGGGATCACATCAGTTACTGAAAGCAAAAATTCACAGGTGTTTTCAAACACTAATATGTAAAATTAGATTATTTTCATCAATAAATATACAAGTATAATGTTTTTGAGTCATGTGTTTACGTAAAAATCTGAACATGCCTTAGATTGTGATACATACACAAATAGTAGAAACTCTAAGGCGTTCACAAACTTTTTACCACCACCACAGCTTATGCCCCACAGTCTCAGAATCAGCTTAAGACCATGTCACATTAAATGATTTTGCCAGTAATTTTGCCTACATTTACAAAATCTTAGCAAGTCGGAGGCTGTTGATGTGTTTGACATACCCAGTGGCGCACTCCAGCTAGTCCACAGTGAGTCCACAGTGAGTGTTTTATATATTATGACAGACTAGAAAAAATATAAAGAGAATGAGTTTGTGGCTGAACGTGCCATACTTCTTAACCCCTTGTACAATAAAGATTTAAAAAAGAAGTTGCAAAGGAAAAAACGGCTTTATAAAGCATATAAGACTAATGACTACAAAGTGAATAGTAGGGCGTATGAGAACATGAGTGCAACCATTAGAAGGATATCAGGGAGGCTAAAAGACAGTTGGAGAGGAATATAGCAGATAAGGCGAAAGAAGACCCCAAGAGATTCTTTCAGTATTTTAGTAGTAAAAGAAAAGTCAAGGAGGAGGTCACGTTCATCAGGAATAGTAAAGAGGAATTAAAAGATACAGGCAGTAAAATAGCAGATGCCCTAAACTTACATTTTTCTGAGGTTGTTCACAAGTGAGCAAGTGGATAACCTCAGAGTGTTAACAGGGACTACTAAGGAGGTACTGAGGGATTTGGAAATTGTAGAGAGAGAAGTGCTGCTCAGATTAAATAAGATGAAATCAAACAAATCACCAGGACAAGATAATATTTATCCTCGTGTTCTTAAGGAGGCTAGTAAGTACAGATATAATCCCTTGACACATATTTTTAGGAAGTCACCGGGCACAGGAGGCATTCCGAAGGACTGGAAAATGACACATATTATCCCATTATATAAAAAGGGTGACAGGGCAGATCCAAGCAACTATAGGCCAGTAAGCTTAACATGAATCACAGGAAAATGAATGGAAGGAAGTATTAAGGATAAGATTAAGCAACACATGGCAAGGACAGGAGTTATTCTGAACAGTCAGCATGGGGTCAGAAGAGGGAGGTCGTGTTTTACTAACATGCTGGAATTCTATGAGGAGGCAACAAAAGGATACAATCAAAGTGGAGCTTATGATGTTATTTATCTGGACTTTCAGAAAGCATTTGATAAGGTGCCACATGAGAGGTTGGGCATCAAATTAAAAGAAGTGGGACTTCAGGGTGATGTTTTTAGATGGGCGCAGAATTGGCTCAGACACAGGAAGCAGAGGGTGATGGTGTGAGGAACCTCATCAGAACTGGCCGATGTTAAGAGTGGTGACCAGCAGGGGTCAGTGCTAGGGCCGCTGCTATTTTTAATATATAGAAACAATTTAGATAGGAATATAAGTAACAAGTTGGCTAAGTTTGCAGATGATACAAAGATAGGTGGATTAGCAGATTATTTGGTATCCGTTATATCATCGCAGAAGGACTTGGATAGAAGACAGAACTGGTCAGATTTGTGGCAGATGAAATTTAATGTCAGCAAATGTAAAGAATTACACATAGGAAGTAAAAATGTGAGGTTTGAATACACAATGGGGAGTTGGAAAATCAAGAGTACACCTTATGAGAAGAATTTAGGAGTCTAAGCTATCGATTTCCCAACAGTGTTTAGAAGCCATTAAGAAGGCTAACAGAATGTCAGGTTATATAGTGCCTTGATGTGTGGAGTACAAGTCACAGGAGGTTCTGCTCAACCTTTATAACGCACTGGTGAGGCCTCATCTGGAGTTCTGTGTGCAGTTTGGGTCTCCAGGTTACAAAAAGGACATAGCAGCACAAGAAAAGGTCCGGAGAAGAGCGACTAGGCTGATTCCGGGCAACAGGGGTTGAATTATGAGGGAAAATTAAAAGAGCTGAGCCGTTACAGTTTAAGCAAACAAAGATTAAGAGGTGACATGATTGAAGTGTTTAAAATTATGAAGGGAATTAGTACAGTGGATCGAGACTTGTATTTTAAAATGAGTTCATCAAGAACACAGGGACACAGTTGGAAACTTGTTAAGGGTAATTTTCACACAAACATTAGGAGGTTTTTCTTTACACAAAGAACGATAGACACTTGGAATAAGCTACCAAGTAGTGTGGTAGACAGTACGACGTTAGGGACTTTCAAATCTTGATGTTTTCTTGGAATAAGTGGATAGGACTGGCAAGCTTTGTTGGGCTGAATGGCCTGTTCTCGTCTAGAGTGTTCTACAGCACCGACTCTGTCAGGTGACACAGTATTGACTATCAGAAAAAGGACGGAACACTACTATGCTGGAAAGTCAGTATGCAGTCATCAATTTTCACCTGCCCAGCAGTTTTGAGTCTGGCAACAAGATTGGCAAATGTAGTCAGCAAACGTGTGTAAAAGACAGCTGGCATCTCAACCTGGCCGGGATGCCCCAAGAATGGAAGGATGTAGGAAGACACTGCCTCCCCCAAGACGCTAGATGGCAACTCCCCTGGAGTATAGCGGTGCCCCGGATTCCCACAGGGCATCCTGGGACTTGGAGTTCACTATCTCAACCCTTTTGGGTGCCGTGGGTGCCGCCACAGGGTACTGTGAATGCGCTGGGGAGTTGTACTTCCCTCATAGCACAGAACTACTAGTGAGTCACAAGGACAGAAATTCAGAAGTACTTCTGGGCTGAAAGAAAACTCAAATTCTCCATCTGACTCGGATGTGCTGGCAAGTCACGTGGACGGAAGAGCAGAAGCACTTCCTTTTCAGACACTATAAAAAGCACTGCTGTGAACAAAGCAAGCGAGCCAGAGTTGGGTGGAGGTAGACAAAGCTTGCTGGGAGGTGTGGAGGAGAAAGAGAATTGTATTGTGTTTGTGCTTGATTTATTATTAATTGCTTGTATTATTGTGGCTGTGGTGCTTAGGGAGCTCTGTTTAAAGAAGAAAAGAAATTAAAGATCTTCTTGGTGCTCTTAACCTGTGTCCTGCATGTCTGTCTGTTGGGTTTAAAGGGGCAACAGTGCCACCTAGCATCCACACTTGACATAAACTCTGACTAGACATCACGTATTGTGACAACTGTTTTAGTGACTCATCTCTGGACTTTTTCTAAAGCTGTTATGTCTAGTTTGTAATATGGAGACCTCAACTGCAAATGAAATTCTAGATGAAAGTGTACTGCGGTGGGTTGGCACCCTGCCCAGGATTGATTCCTGCCTTGTGCCCTGTGTTGGTTGGGATTGGCTCCAGCAGAACCCCGTGACCCTGTGTTTGGATTCAGCGGGTTGGATAATGGATGGATGGATGGATGAAAGTGTAAAGCACTTTTTATAACTTAAGAATAAAATGGTGAAAAAACAAAAGAGATCAAACACCTGTCAAGGAATGTTTTTTTGTTCATTTTTTGGTTTTAATTGTGATTGATGTTATCTTTGATTTACAATCAACCACTTACAAAACTACCAAGATGACCTGCACTGTTAAGGAGAAATCATCTACACCTTTCATTAAAACGATGCCACTTCTAGCCCCGCTTCCATCAGCATGCTTGTCTTCACAGGACATTTATCAAACAGATCCATAATGATCATGGAAAACTGCTATACTTGGTTTGAATCCTAAATAACACACAGTTTTAGGCATATGCAAATAAACCAGCAACTGAAATTCATCATTCTGTTTTGTTGCTACATTATCCCTTTAACTATAACATGGTGGAGAATAGGTTGCCAAGAATTTTTGTTAATGACAATGTCTTTCAATTCTTTGGGCAGCATTTCATTATCTTCCAATATGTTATCCATCCATCTTATTTTCAACCGCCCATTTGTCTTTTACCTTCAGCTTTTCAAAGCTTCAATGATATCCTATATGGTGTTCCACAAGGCTCTATCCTGGGTCCGCTGCTCTTCTCAATCTACATGCTTCCGTTAGGTCAGATTATCTCAGGGCACAACGTGAGTTACCACAGCTATGCTGATGACACACAGCTGTACTTATCAGTAGCACCTGATGACTCCGACTCTCTCGATTCACAAACACAATGTCTTACTGGTATTTCTGAGTGGATGAATAGTAATTTTCTCAAGTTAAATAAAGAGAAAACTGAAATTGTATTGATTGGCAAAAACAGATTCAATGAGGTTATCAGAAATAAACTTGACGCATTAGGGTTAGAAGTTAAGACGGAAGTAAAAAACTTAGGGGTAACCGTTGACTGTAACCTGAATTTTAAATCATATATTCATCAGACCACTAGGACAGCATTTTTTCACCTAAGAAACATAAGTAAAGTTAGACCTCTTATATCATTGAAAGATGCTGAGAAATTAATTCACGCTTTTGTTTTTAGTCGATTAGATTACTGTAATGCACTCCTCTCAGGACTACCCAAAAAAGACATAAATCATTTGCAACAAGTGCAGAATGCAGCTGCTAGAATCCTAACTAGGAAAAGAAAACCCGAACACATTTCTCCTGTTTTAATGTCGCTACACTGGTTACCTGTGTCTTTCAGAATTGACTTTAAAATTCTGCTTATGGTTTATAAAGCCTTAAATAATCTGCTCCATCTTATATATCAGAATGTCTGACACCCTATATTTCAAATCGTAATCTTAGATCATCAAATGAGTGTCTCCTTAGAATTCCAAAAGCTAAACTTAAAAGAAGTGGTGAGGCGGCCTTCTGCTGCTATGCACCTAAAATCTGGAATAGCCTGCCAATAGGAATTTGCCAGGCTAATACAGTAGAGCAGTTTAAAAAACTGATGAAAACACATTACTTTAACATGGCCTTTCTATAACTTCAATTTAACTTAATCCTGATACTCTATATGTTCAATTCATCATAATAACTATTCATGGTGGCTCTAAAATCCGTACTGACCCCAACTCTCTCTTCTGTTTCTTTTTCCGGTTTCTCTGTTGTGGCGGCCTGCGCCACCACCAACCTACTCAAAGCACCATGATGCCCCAGCATTGATGGACTAAAAGCCAGAAGTCCACGTGATCATCATCATCATCATCATCATCAAATCCTTCCGTGAAAACCCTAAATACAAAGAGGACTGTTTCATTTATGTTAGGTAGATTGCTCAGAGGGGACTGGGCGGTCTCATGGCCTGGAATCCCTGCAGATTTTATTTTTTCTCTCCAGAGTTTTTTTTTTTTTTCTGTCCCCCCTGGCCATTGGACCTTACTCTTATTCTATGTTAATTAATGTTGACTTATTTTATTTTCTTACTGTGTCTCTTATTTTTCTATTCTTCATTTTGTAAAGCACTTTGAGCTACATTTTTTTGTATGAAAATGTGCTATATAAATAAATGTTGTTGTTGTTCTTGTTGTTGTTGTTCTGAGTGACTTTGTTTCCTTACAATTTGTCCAAGGTGCATTGCTTCAGCTTGAAAATAAATGATTCCAGTGTTTAATCATATTTGATTTGATTTAAAAGTTCCTGTTTTGTGGTTTATGGTCTGTGCATTACATTGCCCAAACACCATAGTCCAAATTTCATCAGTTGGTTCTTAGTCTATTTTGTTCATGGGTTAGCTTTCATGCCCTCCTGTTTCTAAAGGGAATGCCGTTTTTTCACCTGTTCAGACATTTGCATTCAAGTACATCTGGGTGTTATGACCTTGTTCTGGTTTGCTACAAACCAACGCCTCCCTATTCTATGGTTGTTGTGTTTATCCATGTATGCCTTTTGGTCTCAAAAGAATAAATAATTTCACGTTTACTGTACTCTTTATTCTTTTACCAAATGCTTTTATCAAAAAGAGTGGATTGTTTAAAAACAAGCGTTACAAGGCAAAGTTAGAAGTGAAGATCATTGAATCAAACAATACAATGCAAGTCTAATTCATCTATCTTTAGTTACTAAGGACCTATAAAAGGCATTATTGATTAGAAAGATATTTATAGAACAAGAGAGTCTTCAAACACTTCCTAAATACAGTAAGGGAGTCAGCAGGTCAGATGGAGGTGAACACCTCAACTCACAAACAAGAGAGCTACACATGAAAATAATCTGAGATTTTAACATCACCAGACACCTTTCACTAGGTGACCTGAGTGGATAAGAATGAGCATAGGACCTCATGAGTGACTCCATATACCTGTACATAGGAGATAATCCTTTGAGTACTCTATAGGTAAACATCAAGGAGCTAAACTTAATGTGTGGTGCCACACAATGCTAATGTAGTGACCTGAAAAGAAGAATGGTATACTGATTGTCATAGGCACTCTGATCGATCGATCACCAGCCCAAGGTTGTGTACTACCTTTGATTGGTGCAAATAGTAATAATTCTTTACATTTATATAATACTTTTCTGACTACTCAAAGTGCTTTGCAAAATCAATGCAAGGAGGAGCCGGGATGCAAACCCATGGTCTCCTTACTGAGAGGCAGCAGCTCTATCACTGCACTACTTGCTTTGATTTTATGATAATGAGGTTGAGCTAAACAGAGTTGGAGTGTTACCTTTAATATCTAAAACCACAGTTCTTATCAATAAAATGAAAAGGTAACAGGCCTAAACAACAAAGAGTACAACAACACTAAAACAACATGTATGCCTAAAAATACAAAGAAAAAGAGTATGCAAAATGTGCTTCAAAGGTATTTAAGAAATAAATGACAAAAGCTGGCTCCTCCAAATAAGATCAGAAGGAATTATCTCACCACACATCTGTCAAGTATATAGTATTCCCCAAATGCTTCTTTGGTGTCACTCCCACAACATGTAGTCATGTCTACCACTCTTTCATGATGTGGTGGTATCATGACAGGATGGTGATCATGGGTCGTTGGAAGTAATATTTGATCAAGAGCAAATAAAACAAAATAAAATTTGTTTACAAATAGTAAAAAGGAGCAAACAATCCAAACAGCAGTTGTATAACCTGACAGAACCCTGGACTGAGTAGGCGTTCTAGAAAAAAAGTGTTTTCATTCTTTGTACTTGTCCAGCTTTTCATGTTTATCTAGATTTAGTCAGAACAGGCTTTTATGTGTTTTTGTTATTCTGTCCGGTTGTTTACCTACAAAAAACAGCAACAGACTTTGGATTTATATCTATGCACCTTAGCTCCTTCTGTAAGAGCCAATCTTAGAAAGTTAAAGTTTTGAGTTAAACTTATATTGATGTTTGCTTAATTTGAATAGAATAGTAATGTCTTTCATAGTCCTAACTTATGGCATAGTCTTTTCCCCCTATAGTTAACAAGAGATAGAACCTTCTTACTATAACTGAATAACAGTGTAATAATAAGATCAGTTTGTTTGGAACAGGTCCCAGTAAAGAGGGACTTGAAAGATCCATTTTAAGCTTAGAAATGGGATAAGCATACAGTTTTCTGACCGTTTTGAAATGGTTCAGAAATGTTAAGTAAATAGTAACGATTTGAGATGTAACAAGATTTAAGCTTAGAATTGAACTTTTCTTAACATTAATTTTCCCTTTTTTGCTATTTTAATTTTCTTTTTTTTGTGTGATCTGTCTTACTTTAAAACTTAACTAAACTTTCAAAAATGAAGATATTTTGTCTGTGGAATCATTTCTGCGCGTCAGGCTTTTTGTTGAATCCCATTTTTTGAGTTGAAGCTGCAGAACTTTGGTAATTTTGGGAAAATGCAGCTACACCTTCTTTACTATCCCTGAGGGGTGAGTGAACACAACTGACCATTGTTGCTCCATTTTATGTTATTCCCAACATCTATTTACTGTTTGATCTCCCTGAAATATTTGAAAGGCTTGTGTGATATTAAAAACACCAGAAAATTAAGAGCAGTAAAAAAAATAGGTATGTGTTTTGTCAGAAAACCAAAGGATGAAATAAAATAAAAAGAGAAAACAAAATGGCAAAATGAAAACAAAAATATGTATACAAATTTCTTTGTTCTATAAAGCTCTATAAAATAAATTTTCCTTGAACACTATATATATTTTTAACCTAAATGAACATTTTAATGTTTCTTAAAATTTCTAAATAATAACAAATGACATAATCATATTGGTGATCGGCACGGTGGCGCAGTGGTAGCGCTGCTTCCTCACAGTTAGGAGACCTGGGTTCGCTTCCTGGGTCCTCCCTGCGTGGAGTTTGCATGTTCTCCCCGTGTCTGCGTGGGTTTCCTCCCACAGTCCAAAGACATGCAGGCTAGGTGGATTGGCGATTCTAAATTGACCCTAGTGTGTGCTTGGTGTGTGTCCTGCGGTGGGTTGGCACTCTGCCCAAGATTGGTTCCTGTGTTGGCTGGGATTGGCTCCAGCAGACCTCCGTGACCCTGTGTTTGGATTCAGCGGGTTGGAAAATGGATGGATGGATGGATAATCATATTGTACTACTCACCACAATAGCCACAGACAACAGTTAGATTGTTGTGATCATTGCAACATGGCTCCTGGCACACATTGCAGTGACCATCTGCTTTGCAGTATTTTGATACTGGACATAGAGAATGTGACACCTTCTGTGTTTTTTGTCCACTTTTGCTTCTACTATATTGGAAACGGTTTCAGGTGATGTGGCTTTTTCTGTTTCATTCCGTGCAGCTGCCTTAACACCCTTTATCATCAATCTTGTATTCGTCCTCATCTGAGCTCTACCCCCCTTTAATTCCCTGCCCAAAACTGTCATTACTTGATGGCATCAGAAGTATCACTCTCCACGGCCTCACTCTGTTGTTCATCGTTTGTCTCTCACTGTCTGTGAATCTCTCTCTGACTCCTCATCAGTAATCAACAACAGGACTCTTCAAGGGCTTGCTGTGCAATAAGCATTTCTTTTCTCGTCTTTTACCTCTCTAAATTCATAAAAAACTTAAAAGATAAGCAACCAGATAGAAACACAGCTGTAATAGATACAAAGAATTCCTGAAAAAAAATGCATTTTGTGTACAAATGCATCACTTAAAATGCACATATAAAAACAGTGACACTTGACTACATTTGGGGTCACTAGCGACCCCATACATTTTAGGTGAATAAATAATCATAATGAAATAATTTTAAATTATGTTGATATTTGTGGTAGTAAATTATTGTGAATAATATATATGAAGCATCCATGAGGTACTGTGTTTACAGTGTAATAACCCCGTTGGAGCTGTAAACATGACATCATTAGTCACTAATGATCTGAAGTACACATACAAGGATTAACGTGGAAAAGTACAAAATGCTACACGTAGGCAAAATAAATACCAAGTATAAATACCAGAAAGAAGACACTGTCCTACAGGAGGCAATCTCTGGAAAGTATTTGGGAGGTTATGTTGACACAATATGTTCATTATCTAAGCAATGTGCAGAAGCAATTAAATAAGCTATTTAAGAGGCAAATAAAATATAAAGTTACATTGAAAAAAGTAGAATATAACTTAAGGGACGTTATGCTCAGACTATATAATTCGCTAGTCCACATCTGGAGTATTGTGTGCAGTTCTGGTTCCCATGCTACAAAAAAGACATAGAAGTACCTGAAGCTGTGCAGTGGAGAAAAATTATGTACATCCCAAGACTTAAAGGCTTGTCCTACTGTGACAGACTCAAAGAATTAAACCTGTTCGGTCTCAAGGAGAGGAGAATCTCTGGGGACCTAATCCAGGTATTGAAAATCCTCAATGCCATTGACAAAGTAGATCCAGCAGAATTCAGGTTAAAAATAAATCACATACTTGAGGAAATTCAGTGGAAGTGCATTTAGGACATAAGCCAGGAAGAACCTCTTTATACAATGAGTTGTGGGACTCTGGAGCAAACTACAGAACCATAGTGTTGAAGCAGAAACCTTGACAAGCTTTAAGAAGCATTTGGATGGCATATTGGGACAAGTTAGCTATTAGCTAAACAAATTGTCAAATTTCTTATGTCCTTTGTGAAGATAAATCCAGAAAAGAAGAAAACTCCTTAAAAATAAAGTTTTGGGGACTTTCTTTGTATATTGTCCTATGGACAAAATGAAGCAAATATAGCAGATGAATGATCAAAAGTACTGTATTGTAACAATTGACAAACTCTATGAAACAAAATGGCGTTTTTATACAGAAATGAATTATGGGAACAGGAAATGGTTGGCAGGAAGTGACACTGAATGCAGGAGTCAGAAACAGCGTCATTTTGGAGGAACCGGAAGTGATGTCAATCGTGATGACCAGAAGTGATGTCATATCGGCCATTTTGGAACCTGGAAATAGAGCCACTTATTTTTCCTCGGTTTTCCTGTTGAGAGAAGAGGTTCAGGTAAATACCACGTGACAATCCTTCATCTCGTGATATTTCACTCACCTTAAGGGTTTTTGACTGCCTCCTAATAGCACATGTGTGACACCTTATATTTATTTTTGTATTTCCAATTAGATCACATGCAGGTGAGTTTATTTGCTTGTGTCACACAGTGTCAGTTGGATTTTTATTTACAGTCTCAGAGTTTGAAGTTCAAAGCCTATACCAGATCATAAAAGGTTTGCTCTGTAAAGTTCTATGACCACAAATTTTAGAAAATTTGAGAGCAAGTTGCCATAAGGTGAGATTACAAGGCAGAAGTAATGTGTCTCTTTTACCTACTTTGTGTTTTGAGCTGAACTTGTAACTTATCATTCAGGTTAAGAAGGAACTTCGATCTATCATTAAGTAAAACTAATATAAAATGAGTCATTTTCAGAAATAAAAAAAGATTATATTATTTTCGAATGTTTAAAGGTTTTTCTTTCTTTTTAGAATGTTTAGCTTTTATAGGCGTAACTAAGACAGAACTTCTAGTCCTAAGAAAACAATGTTTTAAGCATGACTGGTGGGAAGTGAAAAAAGTTGCACTCCCCATTTCAATAAAATGACAAATGCAGATGGATTAGGTAACACTGAGTGGGAGTTCTGGTTAGATCACACACAAACGCACTGCTGTCTGTCCAAATGGTGCTTATTTCTTCCACTTAATTCTAAACGTTACATTCATCTTTTCATCATTTTCTTTTTTTTTCTTTATGTTTAGGAAAAAAAAAAATAATAATTTAGTCTGATGGACCAAACATTTTTGGAGATGCAAAGTTCATTCATTTTAGGTTTCTTATTTAGTGTGAAGAAAAACAGTACCCTGTTTTTTTGAGTTCTTCAAATTTATTTTACTTTAGGATTTGTGCTCAAGATGTTTTCGCCTGCTGAGTACAATAAGGAAAAAAAATAAATTCTCAGTTGTGTTATACTGCACATCAACCTGCTATAACACAAACCAGTAACGCACATGGCATTGTTTCAAATTCAATGTGTGATAGAACTATAACTTTGAAAACAGTGGATTCAGAAAGTATTAAGTCCCCTTAACTTTCTGCACACTTTATTTTCTTGTAGATTTCATCTTACAAGGATATTTGTGTCATTGGTGCCATTTAATCTACACTCAGTAACCCATAATGACAAAGTAAAAAAGTGTTTTCTAATGTTTTTTCAAATGTATCCATCCATTATCCAACCTGCTATATCCTAACACAGGGTCATGGGGGGTCTACTGGAGCCAAACCCAGCTAACACAGGGCGCAAAGCAGGAACAAACCCCAGGCAGGGCGCCAGCCCATCACAGGGCACACACTAGGGACACTTTAGGATCGCCAATGCAACTAACCTGCATGTCTTTGGACTGTGAGAGGAAACCATCGCAGTACGGGGAGAACAAGCAAACTCCATGCAGGGAGGACCCTAGAAGCGAACCCAGGTCTCCTTAGTGCAAGGCAGCAGCGCTAAAACTGCACCACCGTGCCGCCCTTTTTCAAATTTATTCAAAATCAAAACGCTGAGATTTCTCATTTTTATAGGCATTCACTCCAAATAAAGTCTGCAGTGCAACCTATTTAAAAATGTATTAAAAATCAAAGCCTGAAATCTCCCATTCCTAGAAGTATTCAGACCCTTTGCTGCAGCATTCCAAATCGTGTTCAGGTGCCTCCTGTTTGCTTTACATCTTCAGGAGATGTGACTAGAACTTGATTGAAGTCCACCAGTGGTAAAATGAATTAAATGGACATTGTTTAGAATGGCACCCACAAACCCGTGCATAGAGGATCTTTAATACACACTGCAGTTTCCATGCTGCTTTGAATTCGCAGTCATCAATAGTCATAACCGAGGATGAGCAGGGCAGTGAGAATGCATAAGAGGGAAGAGGTAGTTCCAAAACACTCAAATGCTTTTATTTTTCACAAAATCCAGCACAAGTTGCAATTCAGTGTTATGCAGTCTTCAAATAAATAAATAAATGAATCTTCACAATAAAAATAATGCTGCGGTGGGCTGGTGCCCTGTCCGGGGTTTGCTTCCTGCCTTGCGTGTGTTGGCTGGGATTGGCTCCAGCAGACCACCATGACCCTATAGTTAGGATATAGCGTGTTGGATAATGGATGGATGGATAAAAATACAGTAATCTCTCCTCGATCGCGGGGGTTGCGTTCCAGAACCCCCTGCGATAGACGAAAATCCGCGAAGTAGAAACCATATGTTTGTGTAGTTATTTTTATATATTTTAAGCCCTTATAAACTCTCCCACACTGTTAACATTATTAGAGCCCTCTAGACATGAAATAACACCCTTTAGTCAAACGTTTAAACTGTGCTCCATGACAAGACAGAGATGACAGTTCTTTCTCACAATTAAAAGAATGCAAATAGATCTTCTTCTCTTCAGGAGCAGAGAATTTCAGAGGGAGACAGAGAGAGCTCGCAAAGAAAAGCAAACAATTAAAAAATCAATACTTGTGCTTTTAAGTTTGCCACGGCATTTTTCAGAGGAGCGTCAGTATCTTCTAAGCAAACAGCCTCTGTGCAAACTGCCCCTCTGCTCACATCTCCTCCGTCAGGCGCAGAGAACGTCAGAGAGAGGGAACGAGATTAAAGCAACAATCAAAAAATCAATATGTGTGCTTTTGTGCTTTTAAATATGCCAAGCACCGCAATAAAGCGGCATTTTTTTAGAGGAGCGTCAGTATCTTTTAAGCAAACAGACTCTGTGCAAACAGCCCCTCCATCAGGCTCAGAGAATGGCAGAGAGGGTGAGAGAGAGGCAGAGACAAGCAAACAATCAAGCTCCGCGCGGGATGCATATCTTATAGCATTGAGGAGTTTTAGTTAATATGTAATACATGCTCTGATTGGGTAGCTTCTAAGCCATCCGCCAATAGCGTCCCTTGTATGAAATCAACAGGGCAAACAAACTGAGAAAGCGTGTAGCATACATTAAAAGACCCACTGTCTGCAGAAATCCGCGAACCAGCGAAAAATCTGTGATATATATTTAGTTGTGCTTACATTTAAAATCCGCGATAAAGTGAAACTGCGAAGTTCGAAGCGCGATATAGCGAGGGATTACTGTAATGTCTTTGTTAGAGGTTAAAGAATTAAGTAAATATGAAATAACTAATCCAATAAAATCAAGGTTAAAGAGTTCCCTTAAAACCGTGAGCTACTGTACTTCCTTCCAAAACTGGGTTTTTGGTGCTTCACCTGTCTAGGTCTCCACAGCAAACAGCGACACTTGTTGACAAGCGCAGTCCTCCCTTAAATCCGGACTTGTGTTCCTGCTGCCAACTCAGGCATTTAGCAGAGAGTCTTCACGAAGATTTGCTCTTGTCTCCCACCGCTGATCTTCAGGCTTCATCTGAGATTTGACTGGTAGGCCGCTCCTGCTTTTGATATACTCTACAGGAGATACCTTATCCTCCTCGAGTGTCAGACACACAGTTCTCCGTGGGGCTTGCAAACCCGACTGTATGCCTCCGCTCTTCCCCACCTTTTGTTTCTGCTTTTTCTTTTTACATTCATTTTTTACTTAACCTCTCGTCTCTTGCATCTTTCAGTTTTCTTTTCCTCCACTTTTCTGCTCAGGCTACCTTCATACTGAAATTTGGTGCAGGTGCCACGATCATGGCATCTTAAAGTGCTAACAGAGAATTCAGCTACACCTGTATAGAACCTGATCGCTTTGTATTTTTTAACTGCCACTGAACATCACCATGGGGCATTAACACATCTTATCATATCGACCAATGGTAGACTGAATTGATTGAAAGTCATTTAGAAAGACACAAACCTGTGTATATAAGATCTACATTTCTGGCACAGTGATGCAGTGGTAATGCTGCTGCCTCGCAGTAAGGAGACCTGGGTTTGCTTCCCGAGTCCTCCCTGCGTGGAGTTTGCATGTTCTCCCCGTGTCTGTGTGGGTTTCCTCCCACAGTCCAAAGACATGCAGGTCAGGTGCATTGGCGATCCTAAATTGTCCCGAGTGTGTGTTTGGTGTGTGAGCGTTTGTGTGTGACCAGTGGAGGGCTGGTGCCCTGCCAGGGGTTTGTTTCTGCCTTGTGCCCCGGCTGACCCCCGTTACCCTGTATTAGGATATAATGGGTTGGATAATGGATGGATGAATGAACTCTCTGTAGACCTGCACAATGAAATTGATGTGAGGCAAGGGCAAAGGTCAGGGGCAAAAAACTATTTGTAATGGTTTGAGGGTTCCCAGGAGCATAGCAGTCTCAATTATTGTAAAATACAAGATGTTTAGAATCACCTGCACTCTTCTTAAAGTTGGCTGTCCAGCCAAACTGAGTGAGTGGTCAAAAAGGTCTTGGTCAGAGAAAGGATCAAGAGCCCAATGGTTACTCTAAAGTAGAACTTACCCAAGTTCAGTCCTGGAACACCACTATGGCTCCAGCCTTTCTTACCAACCAGTTTCACAAATCAGTGTGTCACGCTTATAGTTGTACTTGAAAGTTTGTAAAACCCATTAGAATTTTGTATATTTCTGCATAAATATGACCTAAAACATAATGAGATTTTCACTCAAATCCTAAAAGTAGATAAAGAGAAACCAGTTAAACAAATGAGAAAAAAATATTATACTTGGTCATTTATTTATTAAGGAAAATGATTGAATATTACATATTTGTGAGTGGCAAAAGTATGTGAACCTCACGGATTAGCAGTTAGTTTGTGAAATTAGAGTCCGGTGTTTTCAATCAGTGGGATCCCAATCAGGTGTGAGAGGGCACCCTGTGTTATTGAAAGAACAGGATCTATCAAAGTCTGCTCTTCACAACACATGTTTGTGGAAGTGTATCATGGCACGAACAAAGAAGATTTCTGAGGACCTCACTAAAAGAGTTGTTGATGCTCATCAGGCTGGAAAAGGTTAAAAAACCATCTCTAAAGAGTTTGGACTCCACCAATACACAGTCAGACAGATTGTGTGCAAATGGAGGAAATTCAAGACCATTGTTACCCTCCCCAGGAGTGGTCGACCAACAAAGATCACTCCAAGAGCAAGGCACACGTGTAATAGTCGGCGAGGTCACAAAGGACCCCAGGGTAACTTCTAAGCAACTGAAGCCCTCTCTCACATTGGCTAATGTTCATGTTCATGAGTCCACTATCAGGACAACACTGAACAACAATGGTGTGCATGGCAGGGTTGCAAGGAGAAAGCCACTGCTCTCCAAAAAAAACATTGCTGCTCTTCTGCAGTTTGCTAAAGATCACGTGGACAAACCAGAAGGCTATTGGAAGAATGTTTTGTGGACGGATGAGACCAAATAGAACTTTTTGGATTAAATGAAAAGTGTTATGTTTGGGGAAAGGAAAACACTGCATTCCAGCATAAGAACCTTATCCCATCTGTGAAACATGGTGGTGGTAGTATCATGGTTTGGGCCTGTTTTACTGTATCTGGGCCAGGACGGCTTGCCTTCATTGATGGAACAATGAATTCTGAATTATATCAGAGAATTCTAAAGGAAAATGTCAGGACATCAGTCCATGAACTGAATCTCAAGAGAAGGTGGGTCATGCAGCAAGACAACGACCCTAAGCACACAAGTCGTTCTACCAAAGAATGGTGTTTTGGAATGGCCAACTCGAAGTCCTGACCTTAATCCAATCAAAATGTTGTGGAAGGACCTAAAGCTATCAGTTAATGTGAGGAAACCCACCAACATCCCAGAGGTGAAGCTGTTCTGTATGGAGGGATGGTCTAAAAGCCAGTGTGCAGGAATAATTAAAAGTTACTGGAAACGTTTAGTTTCAGTTATTGCTGCAAATGGGGGTCATACCAGATACTAAAAGCAAAGGTTCACATACTTTTGCCACTCACAAATATGTAATATTCAGTCATTTTTCTCAATAAATAAATGACCAAGTATAATATTTTTTTCTCATTTGTTTAACTGGTTTCTCTTTATCTACTTTTAGGACTTGAGTGAAAATCTGATGATGTTTTAGGTCATATTTATGCAGAAATATAGAACATTGTAAAGGGTTCACAAACTTTCAAGCAAAACTGTATGTCTCACCAAACTAATTGTTTATAGCCAGCCTTTTTTTTTTTGTTTCTTTTTAAGTATTCAGAAATGTGCTGTGTGTAAGATATTTGCATTTAAAAGAAATTCAGAAGTGTGTTTTCTTTGTCATAATTTTTTTTGGCCCACGTCAATGACTGGTTGGACTGTTCTTGGAACACAGAGGAACTATAGAAGAAAGGACAGAGCGGACTCATTTTTTTTGGAGACTGAATTCCTTTAATGGGGGAAGCGACATCCTTCACATCTTCTACAACTCAGTGATGGCCTGTGGGATCTTCTACACTGTGGCGTTCTGGGCTGGTAACAGCACTTCAAGAGAGGCCCACTGAATCAACAAGCTAATTGAAAGGGCAAGCTTAGTTATAGGACACACTCTGGGCCCCCTGGAGATTGTAGCAAAGGAGAGAATTAAAACAAAACTGAGTGTCATTATGAACAGTGCTGCACATCCTCTCTCTGTGACACAGAAACACTGAGGAATTTCAACCAATGAATTATTTAGCAGAAGTGTGTCAAGAAACACTATGGGGGCTCCTTTTTACCAACAGCAATAGGCCCGCATAATACCTCCCTGGGACTGGGACTGCCAAGTCAGAAGTTTCTTTTTAAATTTCTTCCTTTTTAGTCATTCTTTGAGTGATTGGACCAGAGTATGTGAGTATCTATCTATCTATCTATCTATCTATCTATCTATCTAAGTGAGCTGAAAGTGATGGAGTGACTTGCTCTGTGTCAATAGTGGAATTTAAACCCACAACCTCAGGGTTTACAGTCCAGATTTTGCAGTTTTTTAAATATAACATATCTGTCGTTCCTTTTTTTACTCAAGTCAGTCTTCTTTACTCTTTTAAGTTGCAGTTTTTAGTGTTGGTGAAAAGATCAGTTGAGGGCGAGATTTGAATTAAACTCAGCAGACTTGTACTTCACAAATTCAAAATTCCTTTTGGTGCTCGGGGGTTTCTTTGTATTTTGTGCCCCATTAGTCAGACTTTTACAAAATTATGACCTTCAGTAAAGTAAAAAAGTAAACAGACACGGAAATTGCATGGCTACTTTTACTGAACATATAATATTAATGCTTTTCTGAGATGTATTCAGGCAGAACTATTTTATATTCTAGTATTTTTGAAATCACAAAATTGTAAGCTGTCTCTTCAGGTCAGGTTAACGTCCATTCACTTGTTTTCCAGAAAAAGAGGTCATTTTATATAACTCCACATACTATTATATGTTTCATTTAATGGGGAACACTGCCTCTTTGAGAACAGATTTGAATCCATTACATTTTTTGGTCCGTAGGTTAATAATTTTGTAAATGAAATTTGGTTAGAACCACTAATTCAGAAGGGCAGTGGCATCTACCAGACAGGAGCAAGATAGTGAATCAAGTAAGCAAAACAGTAGGGGCTCCTACTAGCATTTCAGGAGTCCTCCAAGACACTAGAGGGCACTATAGCATCCATGTGATGTCCATGTGGGATCCTTCATTATATTGGGGAGGACAGTTTGTCTGGAGCTCTCTATTTTAGTATTTAAATATCTTCTGGGACCACTAGAGTTAGCTTTAGGTATACCATTCAGTGTTTCTAAGTGACATCCAGGATTCAAAATGTGTTTTAAGTGAATACCTGAAAGTGATTCTTAGCTGGAGCTTAATTAACTCTTACATCCATAAGGCTGTGGAACTTGGAGTTAAGATGGGAATATCTGGCAAAGGCTCATTTCAAGGTAAGAGAGGAAGGTCAGAGTCTGGAGAAGGAACTGCCAAGCAGTAAAGGTAGGTGAGCAGGGAATGTTTTGTAAAATATGTGTAGAAATGTGGTTCAGTCATCTCATACATGAGAGGGGTACCAACAATTCCCAGAATCAGTCAAAATCAAGGGAGTACAGCGTAGTTGTCTATTACGCTGATTATACTTAAACTTATTTTACAATTGTTTCGCTTTTTTTTTCTACAAGCCGACAAAAGCATGTGAGATCCTATCTAAGATTAAAACAGCGAAGATCACAGTTTTGCAAAATGATGGACTTGTTAATGAGGTTGTTCCTCTTAATTTGCATTTTGGGCATACCGTGAATGTGAGAGTTGTCACAATTGACTATTGAAGACTGGAAGGGTACCGTACGTCTACAACATCTCAGATGTAAGAAACTCTGGGAACGTAAAGTGGGATAAAAAGTTTAAATATTCCTGTTCTTAGCTGCAGCAATGCAATCACTGCCACCTAAGGAGCTCTGTTACACCTTATCAGTGGAGCTGCTCATCTGAGGATAGAAAAGAGGAAGATCTGAAGTGAGAAGAAAAGTAAGGAGGAAAGAATTCCAAATTGGAATGTCTCCATATAATGATGAATGTTTGATTGAACTTTTACATATCATAGCCAGACACAGCAAGGTTAGATACTGTGACATTTTGGATTCTGTGGAGAATTGGCTTAAGCATCTAATTTTTAATGCCGTCATAATTCTGGACAGATTTCATCTGATGCAATCAAACAAAAGGCAAGAGGGTGATAGGAGATTTATGTGAATAAGCAATAAGTTAAACAGCGATCACATTATAATTAAATTAAAATGTATGATCCAGAATTTGAAATGCTGACTGAATTCATCCATGTTACTGCCTAGGGAGATAAGTTATTTCATCTTGCTTAATGTATCTCACCAACAGAAATAATTCACTCTGTTACCAACACTCTAATGATGAATCATTCTGACCCTAGAATACTTATGACGTCAAACAGGGGAACTTTGGAAGGAAAAATCTTCTATCAGCGTGTGCCGTATGTGGACACAGTAAATTGGACCTGTTCTATTCAAATGTTAATGCCTTTAAATGTAAACCTGAGATACAACTGGGCATGTCTGATTTCATCTTACTGCCGCCTACAAGCCTGTTATTGACAGCAGCAGCTCTCTTGTTATCCAAACCAGAAGATTATACCAGATTTTTGTTTATTATTATATTTAAGCTTAAGCTTCTTTAAGGTTTAATTTACCCTTGGTGACAAAAATAAATTTACAGTATATATGGGCGACATGGGGGCCCAGTGGTAGCACTGTTGACTCACAGTAAGGAGACTAAGGTTTGTGTACCAGGTCTTCCCTACATGGAGTTTGCATGTTCTCCCTGTGCCTGTGTGGGTTTCCCATTGGTGCTCCAGTTTCCTCTCACAGTCCAAAGACATGCAAGTTAGATGAAAGGGTGATCCTGAACGGGCCCTGGTTAGTGGTTGGGGTGTGTCTGAGGATGTATGTGTGTGTGTGTGTGTGAGTCAGCCTAGGGCTGTTCGATATAACAATATATATCGGATGACAATATGAAAACGTCTATCGCTGCACATTACGCTATCGTTTGTTTCGTGGTGTCGCAAAATAAACTGTTTACGGCAATATTTTTTTCATTGCTTTGATGGCCACCACGTGGATGCAGACACACTAGCATGGCTGATGAAGACGAGGCAACACCAGGTAGCTCCACACAGAAGGACCTTGTTCCTAAACGAGGGGCTACCTCTGTAGTATGGAGATGGTTTGGATTTGAAAAGTCTGACACGGACCAGAAAACGGTACTGTGCAAATTATGCTGCAAACCGATCGCTACCACAGACTCCAACACGACAAACCACTTCAACACCTCCGCAAAAAGCACGTGAGCGAGCATGCAGAGAGTTTACAACTGAGAGGCAGGCCACATAGGATATTACAGTTGTAAAGGTACTATTTAAACGAGCATGTTAAAAGCTTGGAAGATTACTTGCTACCAAAACAATTTGCTTAAGGCATAATTTTCCCTGCAGCGTTTGCTGTCAGCGTTAATCTTCTTAAAATTACGTTTACGCCACAACTGCATTAACATGGCAAATCTCCGTTAACGAGTTACCGCGGATCGCCCCGTGCTTGGGGCTGGACGGCATCAACACGTTAGCGCCATCCAGTCCCACGCACGGGGCGATCAGCTGTAACTCATTAACGGAGATTTGCCACACTACGATGTGCAAATTAACATTTTACTAGAATGTAGCCTAAAAAATATTATATTTAATATTATATATTTAATATATTTTTGTCGTAAGCCTTATTGCTGCTACAGTTTGAAGTACAATGTTTACATTTGGTTTTGACAGTTAATGTTAGACTTGTATTTATTTTGTTTAAAGGGTTTATTGGCCTTACATAGTTTAGTTGTTAGTGCTTTGATCCTTTTATATTTAATATATGTTGTGAGAGTTATTGCTGCTACAGTTCACATTTTGTTTATGTCAGGCATTTTAAATAGCAGTATTTTATATTGGGCCTTTAGTAATTTGTTTTTGAAAAGTGTTTTATATTTGATACATTAACATTTTATGTTTACATTCTAAGTCAAACATTTGCTCAAATGTTCTAAATAAAAGAACAGAAATAATTACAAGTTGAGTACTTCTCATTTTTGATTTTTTTAATTTAAATGAAAAAAAAAGGAGTGGTGATTATATAAACTATTCACTGAATACAAAGAAAATGTACTATATCGTGATATTGGGATATGAAATTAAATATCGGGATATAAGATTTTGGTCATATCGCACAGCCCTAAGTCAGCCTGTGATGGACCGGTGCCCTGTCCAGGGTTTGTTCCTGCCATGATCCATGTGTTAGCTGGTATAGGCCTCAGCAGCCCCCGTGACCCTGTTCAGGACCAAGTGGGTTAGAAATTTACTTTCTATCTATCTATCTACTGTATCTATCAATCTATCATGAAATGTTTGTTGTTTTTACAAAGTACGTTAAGCTTCTGTGGGACTTTTAAAAATAAACCAGGGAACAAATCCTGGTTGATTGGTTATTTCTGTTGTTTATAAATGATGATTTTATGTTTCTTTTGTTGTTATTTATTTTTTTAAATATTATTATGTTCATTGTTTAGTCTTTATGTATTGTGTACTTAGTTATTTGTCAATGCAGAGCCACCATTCCAACACTCCTAAGGGACCATCCTAAGGTTTTATATTTTACGTTGGTGTTTATATCCTTTATAGGTTTATAGAGATTTGTGCTATCTACAGGATTATTGTAACTGCTGTTTGGATTTTTACATTTTTGTGACTTATTACTTCTATTTTCCTGATTGTATCTTTGGGTTATGGATTGGACTTGTTAAAATTGCTTGCCTCTCTAGGTAATCTCTTGCTGTGTTTTGTTATTGTTACTGTGCCTCTTGTTTATTATAAATAGAATTTTTATTTATAAAGATTCTTCACATGGCATTGTCTTCTCAAGCCAGTGGTTCTGAGCTTTTAAAAACCCAAGCCCCAGTTTTTGGGGCCAGGCTACCTTAAGCGAGACCTTTTTGTAAAAAAATAAATTTTCCCTGGGGACAAATAAAGTTCTATCTATCTATCTATCTATCTATCTATCTATCTATCTATCTATGATATAGTGTCCTCCACATCTATCTACAGTATATCAGAGGAGAATGCATTGAAGATATCAATATGCTTCACTTTGTTATTCTGCCCATTTTTCTGTAGACAGGAAGTTACAAATTGTTCCTGCCAGGTTGCAAATGATCCCTGTCCCATGTTAAAAAATGTCTATAAGTTACAAAAGAGCCCTACCAGGTTATGAATGATCCCTATGAGTTACAAATGGTCCCTGTTCCGATTACAAAAGGTCCCTGACATCTCTTTCTCTAGCTATCTATAATATAGATACATTCTTTGAGAAGAATTTACATACTATAGAAGCTAGTCATTGAAAAACAAAAATATATTGTCTTTTTGAGAAAGACACATATCAGTTATAACTTAAAAGAAGAAAGTTACGTTTTTTTGGCGGTTTTAATTTTTTCTTGAAAAGTAATTTAATTACTTGATTGTGACTGACATTTAATGGAATGTTAAAAACATGTTCATCTGTGCTGGCTGTCTGTATAATTAAGACGACATAAATATTTGTGCTAGCTTTGTAATTTGATTAATTTTTTTGTAATTTATGATTCTGTCTAATTTGCAAATTTAATGAATCAAGAAGCAGGAGTGAAGCTTACTCATTTTTTGTTGTTTTATTTTTTTAAAGCCATGTCCATAACTCACAAGAACAAATGAATCAACTTGCTGATTATATAAAAATGTTTGCAATGCTCACCAAGAAAGCCTCTACACATATGAAAACAGGATGGCTTTGCTAGTGTGCAGTGGCTCTGTAGTGCTGAGGAACCTTTGTTAATTAGCACCATAATACCATGGAAGCATGGCTGACTTTGTGGCAGGGTTCTGTGGAGTATTTTCCGTATGTCGCTTAAATCATCCGATATCAGATGCCTCATCTTGGATGAGTTAATGCTGGTGAAGCTCATCCGGGATAAATCGGTTTTTCAAATGCAGCCGTGTAGTAGATTAATCTAGCTGGATCTAATCATCCGAGATTATTGTGCGTGCCTGTGCTGATTGAAAAGCCCATATATATTGAGTCTAGAAAACATGATCAGCAAGTCTTTGATAGGCTGCAACAAAATGACGAAAGAACGGGTGCATTTTTTTTTTCCCCACACAACTGGAGCAGGACCTTTTATTCGAAGGATATGAAGAATTTCAAG